>NC_071401.1:51836820-52436820 GCF_017976375.1 Cuculus canorus | reverse complement strand
TGGCAACCCAGAAAGCGATAACGGTTCTGAACTTGCTGTGATTTTCAGTAAGGAGTTGGAGGTCAGTTATAAAAGGAAGGTTCAGACTTGTGGACAGCTGTGAAAACCAGATAGGGGTGCTAGAAGTTGAGCCTGATCTACCATTTGCAATGCTTTTCTCCATTTTCCATCTGTATCCCACAGAGATGAGATGAAAGAGATGAAAGAGTCTGAGATCAAATACTACAGAAATAATTTTTTCCATCTTGGAAAGGGAAAATTCTTCAAAGATTTTGTTGTTGTTGCTATTGGAGCTTTTTGGGTTTTTTTTAATTTGGTTTTGGTTTGGGTGTTTTTTTTGTTTGTTTGTTTGTTTTCTTGCTTTTTTTTTTTTTTTTACATCAAGACTGAAAAGACTGAAAGATGAGCAAAAAAAGGAGGAAGAGGAGGCAGAGTGGATCATTTCTGATATTACTTCACATTTATTTCTCAGAAGACATTAAAGTTTCCAGACTTCATATGAAGTTGTGATGGGGATTTGGATCAAGTTCGACTGTGTCTATCTATAAGAAATCTAAAAGTAATTTCTGAAGGAAAAGACAAGATATGGCCTGAATAACCATGAAAATCTTAGTAATTTGACTTCTAGGAACAAGCAGAGGTGCTCAAGATAAACTGATAGTGGGATAAGTTACGTTTGATGGGAACTTGCAGATTAAGATCACCTGAAAGGAAGCAAAAGGGTTTTGTGTGATGGTAGGAGGAAGAAAATATTTCTGTAATGCACATCACCAGGTGGCAGTATTGCACAGCCTTGCAATTCCTATACGTTAACTATAACATAAGTTTTGGGGTCTTGGGAGGAATACTGACACTGATATTTATTAGTTTTTGCTAGGCAAAATGAAGCACATAGCAATTTCAGAAGAGACAGATCTCTCTCTGCATTGATCTCTGTGATCAGAGTCAAATCTTGGGAGGAAGTTGCAATCTGGGAACTTAGGCGTTGACTTGGACACCTTAACCTTTAAACAAGGTAGTTAGTTGCATGATGGTAGTTGGTAGATGTTCTTTACTGGGAAAAAACAAAAGACCATATGCAAATGCAGTAGTGATACCGTTCACGTGATTGACAATGACTGAGCTTGTAGCATTTCTACTACCACCCGTATCTGGAAAAATAAATATAGACGTGGTACAGATGACGTGCCTTTGATCTGTATAAGTCCACAAAAGCTGCTTTACACTCTAGAGTTTGCATCATAAATAGTGCAGGATTCAGAAGGCTGAGGGCTGGAAGGAATGTGTGTAAGTACATCTAAATTCTGAGAACAGAACAGAAACGAGAGAGCAATTTGCTGTGTCTGTCCTGCTAAATGCTTTCCTCAGGCTGTCTTCACATTGCAGATTCTGGTTGTAGAGAGCATACAGGAGCATGTGTTAAGGGCCGTGGAGATTGCAAAAAAATACCTAGCCTTTCATAATCTTTGCTTTCTCCCCTCAGTGCAGGACCAGCATTTCCTGCTAGTCATTTGATACTGCATCTTTCAATAACTGGAATATTTGTAACTCCGCTCAAAGTATTTTCCCACTCAGCACCAGCTCTCAGTAAATAAGAAAGAGTTGAGAAAAATCCCCAAACAGGAGTTGGCATCTTTCTCGGAAAGGCCTGAATTGTTCTAAAAACTCCTTTAGCTTCCTCTGGCCATATTGTGAAGCTGCACACATCTTTTGAATGGCAATGACAGCCAGAAACTCTCTGGCTAATTTGCAGGCAGTGGTCATGCCCCACAGTATTCTTGCTACAGTTCTGGTTATGGCTGGATATCAGCAAGGCTCGTGGTTGCTTGTCCCTTAGTGCCACGTTCTCTAGACTCCAGTAAGCACTGCATGTGGCCCTACAGGCCTGAGATTTTCTTTTCTAGCTAACATACTGTAACTTCAGCCTGAGTTTTGCAATGTAACTTGGTTTTGCCACAGTACAAAAGGCAAGAGAGCACACAAATTTCTCTTCCTTAAGTAAAAACCTGCAAATGCTCAGTGGTGTTGCCTCTATTAATAAACTAAACATGTTCAGGAACTTTCTTGGTTACTGAGGCCAAATAGCATGATGTCTGACCTCCATTGAAGCTGTAATCTTGGTCGCTACATGCTGGTTGGAAATGATGTCTGGAATGGTTTGACTCCCAAATAATGTCCAGGAGTTGTCTGGGAAAGTGCTGGCTGGCATCTTCTCAAACACGGTTAGAACATGGTTTCATTCTTTACTCTGCTAGATGTCCACAATGTAAAGCCTGGGAATAATCCCTGGTGCAAGACGAAAAAATGACTTATGTTTACGTGGTAGAAAGCAGATTTACGTATAAATATCTGATTGTGACATTAGTCTAAAAAATCTAGTTCAAAGTTTTCAGAAATGTTCCTTTTTTTGGGAAACTGTCTTCCCAACAGCTGTAACTAAAAAAAAGTAGCGTAATATTTCTGTAAGCAGTTATGTGGTTTTAAACAAAAGAATGCTGGAATGACTAGAATACTGGAAGTGCTGTTCCAGTTTTCCTAGGTCAGTGTCTTACACAGGTGGAATTATGAATGTTCAAAGCCAAATACAGCTGATCATTTCTCTCATAAGGAAAATATGCAGCAAAATGTAAGGAATGACTTGCAGAAGCCACTGCATATGGACTGGCACATACAAGACAATGACTGAAAATGTTGGTCCTGTATTATCTGCATTCTGACTAAAGGAAATAAACATGGTCATAGGTTTAATATAATTATTATATGTGGAAAAAGAATGGCAAGCAGGAGAATTGAAAATTAACAAGCCTCGTGACGAATTGGAACTTTGCAAGAAGATAGACATAATGCATAAGTCATTCTAAAAGGAAGAATATAGCATTCAATGTGTCATAGAAATAGACGGTTCAGTAAGTGCATATATTAAATTTGATCTCACAAAAAATAAGGGAGGTTTATATTATAAACTTCGGAACGAATTAATCCCAGGGAGATGACTGAAGTTAGCATGAGTTTATTAAGTTAACAATTTGTATCCTGGTGGCAAGGGAGACACCTGGGACTTGCTGCACAATGAAAAACTGATTTATTGGAAATCTCAACTGGCTACATGTGTTGAAAAAGCTCAGGTCAAGCAGTGATAAATAATTTAAGGAAACCTGTGTGAGGTACGTGTCACTTTAATTTTACATTAACAGATCTATTAGATATTAACCTTCTCAGACGGGTAATTGCTAAATGAAATCATACTTTTGTACCTTTGCTTCATAATATCATTTGCTTACTCAGACGTTTTGTACAAACCTTGATGCTGGCACTGACGGTCTTTCACATGCCCATTGCTTCATACTAGCAAATATTGTATTGACCTTTAAAATAAGTGGTAAGCATGCCAATTTTTATTTTTAGCAATCCAGAAACTGTATTGAGTGTTACCTCAGAACTCGCAAGGAGAAGGGATATGCTGTGTTGGAATTATAAAATAATATTGTGTGCACGTTTTCACATGTCGGCACATCTCAGGAAGAAATTACATTAGAGCTGGCATATAAATTATAACAGGAGGAGGTATTCTGCCTGAAATTGAGATGAGGAGCAGGTCATTTCAGTATTATTTTCTTTGAATGCTTAGTGAACCCTGACCTATATGCTCACAGGAGCTGAGGGAACTGAGGTTGTTTAGCCTAGACAAAAGGAGGCTGAGGGGAGACCTTATTGCTGTAGTAAGTTGGGTGTTGTTCTCTTGTCCCAAGTAACAAGTGATAGGACGAGACAAAATGGTCTCAAGTTGCATCAGGTGAGGCTGAGATTAGATATTAGGAAAAAATTCTTTTCCAAAAGGGTTATCAGGCATTGGAACCAGGGAATGGTTGAGTCACCATCCCTGGAGGTATTTAAAAGATGAGTAGATGAGGTGCTCAGGGATATGGTTTAGTAGTGAACAGGTGTGGTTGGACTTGATGATCTCTAAGTTCTTTTCCAACCAAACAATTCTATGGTTCTATAACAGCATAGGATCTTGGTGAAGTATTATGCTAGAAATGAGAGAAACCCAAGTCTTATTCATAATTGCTTTATTTTTGAATCCATATAAAAACTACATTAATTTTAGAAAAGTATCTCAAAACTAGCCTGTAACTGATTTGGGAGCTTCCTTGTAGTTAAACTTTCATTGGAGACTTACAGATGAGTTATTTTTGAAAGGGAAAATGTTGGGATTGAACAGTGTTTGCAATTTTTAGGGCATCATTGTGAACACAGTCGTGTTCCCATTAAATTGATGGAAACATGACTGTGTTCAGAATGACCCTTATCATTGCTTCATTGATGCTAATAAGTTAGAGCCACTGACTTCTAAAGAAACCAAGTGATTTTATTAAAGCTTAATCCCATAGGGCCTTGCACAGTAACATGGGCCTCTTTAACGAGGACAAAAAATGCCAACAAACTAAAATGCTGCGCTCACTGTGTAGGGATGCTTAGCCTCTGCTGAATATCATGAGATCCAGGTTCATGCTGGAAACCCTAAGAGCTGTTCAGACTAGGGCCACATTTAGTGTAACTTGGGGTGTCATTCCACACCCTGTATGCAACTGGGAGGAACGGGGCAGTGGTTGGATGTGCCGTGGGTTATGACTCTACATAAAGCATGGTCCACAAACCGTCATTAAGAATAATTAAATTCATAATTAAAAGCCTGTCTTTGAAAGCCGCGTGAACACATTGATTTGTGTGGGCCTGCAAATAATTTTTGCTAGTTTCAGAAAAATGAGATCTTCTCAAAAGTCATGTTTTTCATCCAAACCGCATTATAAATGTTTTCACTTCTCTTGTACATCCTTTCTGTCCAGTAAAAATATTTTTTGCCAGTCTTCACGAATTAGTAACTGTCTTGAGTAAGCTTAAATAAATAAGAATTTAAAATTTAACTGAAATTCACAGTTTCTCTGTTTAGCAAATTTAGCTTTGATCTCCTTTTTATGGAGATGAAGGTGCAGTGTCAACAATCCGGTTTTTAATGAGACAACCTTGAATTATAATAGCATTTCTGTGTCTTACTAGAAGTATTATGAGAGATGTATCAGCCGAAATATATCTTTAGCAGTGCTTTTATTCCAAATACAAATTTAGCCACATAAGCCTTACTAGTGTTATTCTGTTACTGAAACAAGGCTGTATTTAATGCTGCTTATATTTTTTCTTTGATGGTTGCCTATTAGGTAATGAACAGGCTGAGGTGAGAACAAAACGTTTCTATATCTTACATGTACAAATACTTACATTTCTCTGGGATAGGCTTCCTATCACCTAGTAAAAGAGAGAGATTGACAGGCAACCTCATTAAGCCCACACTTGGGATGCACAGGGAGCCTGTAAGCAGGTGAGCATGGTGTTGGGCAAAGCAGGGAGGAGACTCAGGTCTCCCTAGAGAGATGGATGCTCTGCTTCTCTTGCTGGCAAAGAACATGGTGATTTTCCAACAAAAATGCCACTTTTGTCATTACGGGAGGAAGACTGAACAGGTTCGTTTGATGCCAGACTCACATTTTCTCCTGCCAGAGGACGGAGGGATCGGGCTTCCAGCACTGCGGTGTGTGGTTGTACAAGGGTGAATGTCATGTAACCTGTGATGTTTTCCTTGTGAAATTTCACAGGAGATAAAAGTGCATTTCTTTTGCTGTCTTGGCATCAAAAGAATTGGATTGAATTGGCTCCTGTCAAACTTTTGCCAGTATAAAACCTTAACAGTGCTTGTGGGACCCTGGAAAGGTCTGTGTGCGTGAGGTATGTTTGAAGTCAGGCTTTCTCCTTATAGTAGCAACTTCTGGAAGATCTCACAATGTTTAGAGTTTTAACTCCTTTTGTTTAGACCATTTTTCTGGTGATTTCTATCATTTCTGGCAAGCTTTAATGCAAGCTGATATTCTCTTCCAAAAGTGCAAATACTTTTAGATTCTATATAAAAATGTTCAGCTTAAAATACATTCATCTGGTTTTTTAAGTTCTAAAGTTAAATGGCCCCATGGGAAAGCACTACTCTTCTGTTATCAGCCTTCCAGAGGTGAAGTTGTCTTTAGAGCTGAGCAAGAAAGTTGCTTTAGCACTGTCAGATATCTAATTAATCCCTCAGTAAATAAAGACATTCTGTAATTAAATAACAGAGATGTGCAATCAGTTCTAACATGAGATGCTTTGCATATTAATATATTACAATCCAGGAGCTGTACGAGGCTTGTATTTGGATATGAAGTGCTTATAACAGTGCTTTAACAATGTGGAGACAGTCTTTAACATTGCAAACAAAAGAGTGGTTTTTTTTGACAAAACACTTTGCAGCTAGGTATATTATCTGTAAGCTAAAGATCATAGAATGTCCTGAGTTGGAATGGACCCTCAAGGATCATCAAGTCCAGCTCCTGTCCCTGCACAGGACAATGCCAACATTCACACTATGTGTCTGAGGGCATTAGCCAAATGCTTCTTGAATATTGTCGAGCTTCCTGCCATGACTGCTTCCCTGGGGAGCTGTTCCAGTGCTCCACCATCCTCTGAGTGAAGAACATTTTCCTAATATCCAAGCTAAACCTCTGCTGGCACATCTTCCTTCCATTCCCTTGGGTCCTACCATTGGTCACCAGAGAGAAGAAATCAGTGCCTGCTCCTCCTTCTTCCCTTGTGAGGAAGCTGTAGACCGCAATGAGGTCTCCCCTCAGTCTCATCATCTCCAGGCTGAAGAGACAAAGTGACTTTAGCTGCTCTTCCTACAGCTTCCCCTCTAAACCCTTCACCGACTTCGTGGCCCTTCTCTGGATACTCTCCAGTAGCCACAGAGAGGAGAGGCAGATTTTAATGTCTATTAAAAAAATAATTTTCAATAGGGAGAACAACACAGTTTCAAACTGAGGACTTCTGTAAATAGGGGAAGGGACCTGGAAAATTAACTTTTCAAAATTTATGATGAAGTAGCTGGCAGGGAATAGGTTTTAGTGCCTCGAAGGGGGAGAGAAAAGGTTTTCACAAGTCATTTCAGCATTACAGGACTTTGTGCTCTGAAGACTGTTAACTGTCAGAGGCTGCCCAGGGAGGTGGTTGGGTCCCCATCCCTGAGGTTATTTAAAAGATGGGTAGACAAGGTGCTCAGGGACATGGTTTAGTGGCAGACAGGAATGGTTGGACCCGATGATCCAAGAGGTCTTTTCCAACCTAGTGATTCTATGACTCTATGAAATGACTCCAAGAACCAACAGCACTGCAGATCGTTTAATTGACAATTAATTAGTTAATCTGTGTAGTGAGCAGGGTTGTCCCACCTAGTTATGTGAAATAACGGAGTTATAAACACTGGCTTGAAACAGCAAACGGTACAAGACACCGCAAAAATAACGGGATATTGAGGAGTTTGAAAGAAAACCCATCATGTTGTGTCCGTCCATCTCGCTGACTTGCCGCCGGGGTGGCGGAGGGGAGGGAGAAGCAGGAGCTCTCACCTGGCGGAGCCTCCGTGTCAATCTCATCGGCTGCTCCCGCCCCCGATCGCGCTCTGTCCGATACCTGGAAGGGGAGCAAGGAGCGACTCCCACCGCCCCCGTTATCACTCTCCGCCCGGCTCTCATTGGCCACAAAGGCGGCGCGCTGAGCCCTCCCATTGGCTGCTGGGGCCGCCGGCTTCGCTGCCATTGGCTGGCGGGCGGGGCTGACCCGCCCCGCGGGGGGCCGAGCGGTGCGTTTGGGCTGGAGAGTTGCCGGCGGAGCCGATTCGGGTGATGCTGCTGTTGCTGCTGCTGCTGCTGCTCCGGGAGCGGCGTGCCACGCTTCCCCGCCGCCGGGAGCGGGGAGGAGCGGGCGCCCGCGATGGGGATGCTCTGAGCTGCGCTGAGATGCTGAGCTGAGATGCTGAGCTGAGATGCTGAGCTGAGATGCTCTGAGATGCGCTGAGATGCGCTGAGATGCGCTGAGCTGTGATGCTGAGATGCTCTGAGCTGAGATGCGCTGAGCTGAGATGCGCTGAGCTGAGATGCGCTGAGCTGAGATGCTGAGCTGAGCTGTGATGCTGAGATGCTCTGAGCTGAGATGCTCTGAGCTGAGATGCTCTGAGCGAGATGCGCTGAGCTGAGATGCGCTGAGCTGAGATGCGCTGAGCTGTGATGCTCTAAGCTGAGATGCGCTGAGCTGAGATGCTCTGAGCTGAGATGCTGAACTGAGCTGCGCTAAGGGAGCAGCAGCCCCGCCGCCGGCGAGGACCATGCCGTGGTCGGGGAGGGAGCCGGGCGCCCCTCGGCTGCGGGATCCGAGCGCCCCGGCAGCAGCAGCGCCCGGCAGCGCCTGAGCCCCGCGCATCGCCATGGACGAGCGCTTCAACAGGTGGCTGCTGCCGCCGCTCCTGGCGCTGCTCTTCTTGCTCATCGTGTACCAATACGTGTCACCCGCCTGCCCCGGCGCCGCCTGCCCTCGCCGCCCGCCGGGCTCCGCCGCACGCCGCGGGGGGAGCCCGGCCGAACGGGAGGAGGAGGAGGAGGCGATGGGAGCCGCGGAGGAGGAGGTGGTGGCAGCGCTGCCGCGGGTGGCGGCCAAGTTCCCGTTCGCGCGTGGGGAGCTGTGCCGGCGGGTGCGGTTCGACATGCGGGGCCGCGACGTGATCGTCTTCCTGCACATCCAGAAGACGGGAGGCACAACCTTCGGGCGGCACCTGGTGCGCAACATCCGCCTGGAGCAGCCCTGTTACTGCCGAGCCGGGCAGAAGAAGTGCGCCTGCCACCGCCCGGGCGGCGACAAGGACACCTGGCTCTTCTCCCGCTTCTCCACCGGCTGGAGCTGTGGGCTGCACGCCGACTGGACCGAGCTCACCAGCTGCGTGCCCGCAGCCATGGAGCGCCGCGGCTGGGCTGGGAACCGCACCCTCAGGTCAGTGCGGGGCACCGGGGGGCAGCTCCCCCGGGGCGGGCGCCGACCACGCGGGCTACAGGGTGTCGCCTGTGGGGCTTGGTTTCCACCCCTTCTAAGTCTGATCCCGCTTTTCCCAGCGCGGAAGTACGTCCCGTGCACCTGTGGGTCAGTGCGGGCTGCAGGGCAGGCGGGGGGGAATCCCGCAGGGCGCTGGTCACGCGTGCTCGAAAGTCTCCCCTGTGGGGCTTGGTTTCCACCCGTTCCAAGCCCGATCCCACTTTTCCCAGTGCGGTGGGAAGGCTTGCTGGAAGCGGATCCCGCGCACCTGCGGGTCAGTGCGGGCTGCAGGGCAGGCGGGGGAGCATCCCGCAGGGCAGTATCCCACGCGTCGTTGAAAGTCTCGCCTGTGGGGCTTGGTTTCCACCTGCTCGAAGTCTGATCCCACTTTTCCCAGCGCGGTGGGAAGGCTCCTGGAAGCGCGTCCCGGGCCGGTAACCGCATCCTCGGGTCAGTGCGGGCTGCGGAGCTGGCGCGGGAGAATCCCGGAGGGCGCTGGCCACGCGTGCTCGAAGGTTCGCACGTGGGGCTTGGTTTCCATCCGCTCGAAGTCTGATTCCACTTTTCCCAGCGCGGGGGGAAGGCTTTCTGGAAGCGGGTCCTGCCCACAGTAAAATCACCCGCGGTTCGGTGCGGGCTGCAGGGCTGGCGGGGAGAATCCCGCAGGGCAACACGCGTGGTTGAAGGTCTCGCCTTTGGGACTTGGTTTCCGTCCGCTCCAAGTCTGATGCCACCTTTCCCAGCACGGTGGGAAGGCTCTTGAAAGCGGGTCCCAGGTTGGGAACGGCATCCTGGGGTCTATGCGGGCTGCGGGGGGACCGGGAGCTGGAGGGAAGCTCCCTCGGGGCGGGCGCTGCCCACGCGTGCTCCAAGGTCGCGCCTGTTGGACTTGGTTTCCACCCGTTCGAAGGCTGATACCGCCGTTCCCGGCGCGGTGGGAAGGCTCCCTGGAAGTGGGTGCTTCTCCCTGGCTGTTCGGCCAGAATTGTCCGCTGCCCTCTTCGTGAAGAAGCAAACGGGACAAGCAAAGCCTTGTCTCCCGGGGCAGGGAGGTGCAGCTCGGGCTGTTTCCTTACCGGTAATGCGTTCCCTTCTCCTCCAATTCCTGCCTCCAATTCCTGCCTCCACGCAGCGCAGCACCGGTGCAGCTGCCTTTTGCGCAGGTTAGAGCCGGAGAAAATAAACTCTGCTCCTTTTAATGCAAGTTTTTTCCTATCTGTTTGTCCTTTTGAAACTTGCTTTTAACAAACACTACACCCTTCTGCAGAAGGAGAGTCCTTGTGCAGAATCCTGCACGGCCACAACTGCTGAACGGTCCCAACGGTGGAGTTTGAAGTATCTAGAAGCCCTTAAACTCTATTTTTACGCTGTTGTTGGCCAGATAAACTGCTTCTCTGCCTCCTGTTGTGTAGTGATATTATGTGCTAGCTGAAAAGTCAGGAGGCAGCGTTTGCCAGGCTCCGTGCATGCAACGCAACGCTAGCAGAAATTGCGGTGTAATGTTTTTTGGATGACCTGATGACAGTGGAAGACTTCTGAATCTTGTGTGCCTGCTGCCTCTGCGAGTTATCTCTTAACTGCGCTTTTGTTGTCTCTTGCATAAGGTCTTTTCTGTTTTCAAAATGGAAAAATTGTCAGACAGGTAATCTCAGTAGAAGATAGCTCTAGGTCATTCAGTAAGTTTTGTGGTTTTTTTTCCCCAATTTATTTACCCCTAAATCAGATTTTCAGGGTAATATTGAATTTTGCGTTCATTTATACGATAGATTTTGAGCATGTGTAGTAAAAAGTTCTGAATTCTGTCTTAAACCTTTGCATTGTCATGATTGTAACTTTAATGTCTGTAAAATATTTAGGGAAAAATTTTTTTTTTAGTTATGTGTTTTTTCAGATGAGTTATGTTCTTTCGTTTTGTTATCCACCTTAATTTTATGAGTCTGCAATCTTCAAATTTTCAGTAGGTCCACTCACGCTCTGTATTTTGTGTCTTGTCATTTAGTACAGTTGCTCCTCTTCACAGGGCCTATTCATCAAGACAACAGAGTTAATTGTTGTTGCTGTTGAACAGTTTGAAGATTATTTGATGGGCCTTTGATGTCCTCTCCCATACCGCAGAGCTACTCACATTCGGCGTGACTCGGTCGCTGTAATTTTAATTTATTGTCACTTCTTGTGGACTTGGGCTTAACTTGCAGAACACTCTTAAGGTTATTCATATAAATGTGTGGAAGATGTTTAGTTGAAGACAAAGTCTAAAGGTCTGTGTGCCAGTGGAAGAGAAATGCTGAATATTTTCAGTGATAATGTGACTCTGTAGTAACTGCTTAGTTTCAAGGAATATTCAGTAAAATGGTAATGTAAACCAAGAAGATAAGGAGGAAGAGTAGTACTTGTAGAAATGGCTGAGAACACATAATCTGTCACTTAAGTCTTCTTTTCTTCAGTCATGAAGAATATGATTAGGTAAATAACTGAGCATTAAATTGAATTGCAAAGATTACAAGTAGGCAGTAAAATTGAAGTAGTGGCTTCGGTGCTTTTAAATAAAAACCACGATTATATTGAGTAAATCTAAAACTTTGAGTTCAATTATAAAGCAGGTTATAGTGGTTGTTCGGTGCATAATTAGTAATTATTTTGATTGAAAAATGACAAGTAGTGACATTTCACCATTATAGCTGAAGAGTGTTTTCTTAATTTTTTTTTTGTTTAGTTAATGAATGACTTTTTTAGTGTGACATTGCACTTCTTGATTCATGGTTATGCAAGTGAGAAGTGCTGTGAATAATTATTCGTTGCATTGTTCTAATACTCCTTCCTTCTTGTGTTATATCCTGTGCAGGGCAGACGCCTTTTTGTTTTTCCCATTTGTTTTCTTTTTATATTTGTGTGGCTTGACTTAATTTTTTTCAAGGAGCTCTACAATAAATCTGATAACCCCAAAATACAGATTATCTCTGCTGTCATGAAGTTGGAATTGAGCCTAAAATACTTTGCTGGAGGACTGTACTATTACAGGCATGCGTCTGAGTCTTTTTTTTTAATGTCTGAACAGAGAATTCAGAATGAGGAGACTGTGTACCTAAAATAAGCAAGAAACTAGCATATGAGCCTAAAGCATACTGATTATTTTTAAGTCATCCATTAAAGCTTCTGAATGTATTTGAGGTGTTAGACTTCCTTGAATAGCTCAACTTTTCTCTTCTACCTTCCAGCTGTGGAGTCAGAAAATTAGTCTAAATTGGTTGAACATCAGACGATGGATTTTCTTTTGTGAGTAGGAGAGCAGCAGGACAAACCATTTTATGAATTTGGTACCAAGGTGTTTGATCTCTTGTGCCCAATATTTGATGCAGTAAGGATGATAAGTGTATTTCAGATTCTTTTTTTCTCCTCATAGCAGGTTGTTAATATAATCTGTTCTTTTAGATCTCCATATACACAGACTGTCTTTTACTAAATAGAGGGAATAGGGATTTAGAGGATAAATCTCCTTATCCTGAAAGTTTGCTTCTTGGAGAGCTGGTAATAATAAGTAAAAATTAAACAAGTTGCTCTTGGAAATATTCTCTTTGCTATTTTGTTACGAGTAATTTAAAGTACTACCTTTTATCGCAGCTATTTAGAATTCTAGTGTTCATGAAGAAACTATAATTAGAATTTACGAAGGGTCTAGGTGGTAGGGAAAGGAAGGAGTGGATGATGGTCCTAAGGGTCTTAGAAGGTGTGGAGCACTGTCTCACCTCACCCTGGTTTCTTTGTCTTTCGCGGGCAGAGTGTTTAAAGATGTTCTGCTGAAATGCATCAGGGTTTTGAAGAGACTTTATCTCACTTTGTCCTCTTTCTGATGCTTGCATTTTGAAGTGTTGAATCCCAAGAAAGAACACAGGGCAGAAGTTGCTGCTGTGCTGCAGCAATTTTAACTCTTTCAAGGCCAGGCACCAGCTCTAATTTTGATGTCAGTGGACCTTTACGTCCGTGTGACTTAATAGGTCTGAGACATATCTGAGACCTTCTAAATAGTCTTCTGGAGGGGCAGTTCTTCCTTTCACTGATTACAAGGGAAGCCTGGAATGGATAATTAGTACTTTGTCTAAAACTAGATGAGAAGAATTCCACATCTGATGTTGCAAAATACTGTTCAAACTGTTAGTCTGCCTCTGTTAGTTTACCAAGTAAAACCTGTTGTGTGTGGGGCTTGCTTTGCCTACCTTCTCAATGTATGAGGGACTGAGAGGACTAAAGTTGATTGAGCGGAGACCTTAGAAATCCTGATCAGGGCACATATTGTCCCCTGTGGCTGTGCCTGCAATATAATTAATAATTATTCATTGTTATTTATTGAAAGTTTGATTAAATTAGGAAGGTAATCTTTTGAACTACACACTTGAGTGAATGCTGCATTGAAAGTGTTGTCTAATTTTCTTATACGAAACAGTGAAATTGGTCTAATTCTGCAAACCCCATGAGCTTTATTATCAGCACAGTTTAGTCTTCAAAACTATTGATTTTCATTAATTTGCCTTCATTATACTCTCCACTTCCTCATGTCTGTTTAACTTACTGTGTGCTCCATTATTCTATGGAAGTATAAATCAGCAGCAAACCCATGAGGGATAGAATTGGGAGAGTTGAATAGAAATTATTCGCAGGATTCCTTTTTCTTATGCAGTTCTTTATTTGCCTATTTAGTGTTTTTAAAGCTGTAGCAATAATGGGGCATAAGATGGACTTGATTCTTTGCAGCCATGGTAACTTTGATCATCATAAGAATGTAAGAGGGTAAATTGAAAATTAAGACTATGCTGAAGGTAGTAGGAAGAGTACAATAAAAAGCCACAAATGCTTAAACTGAAAAAAAGCACAAATTCTTTACCACACCTTAGTATCTTCTACTGAAATGAATGTTTGAGCCACTAAGCTCTATGAAGGATTTTTTCATAATGTAAGGAACAATAAGGATTAAACAATTCCCTGACGTTCTGCTGCTGACAGTGTAGGTTTTTTTACTTCCTTCACTGTCTCCATTGTTAGATGCTTTAAAGGAACCATGTCCTTGCTAATGGAAAGTGATGTTGTATCCCCCCATTGCCTAGTGCAAATCTTACTAACTTCAGTTCTAGGTCCATTGCATCTTCTGTGTTTTGAGAAACTGAGAACAAATTTGATACCCTTGTCTCTGCAGTAGCCTACTAGTTTGGTTCTTAGGAGGTCCTCTTTCCATCTTCCCTTCTTAAAACATAACCAAATCCAGTTCATTCTTTATTTTTTGTAGGCCGTTCCTAGTGTTCTTCCTCTTCGGATTTGTGCCAGTTGCTTTCTTGCAATGTGGTGCTTTGATATTTCATTTGTTAGTGTAGTACAAAGTGGAGCAAAAGTCATTCTTGTGGTTGTGCGCTTCAGTGGTGTTTGCCTATTTTAAAGTCACCTAACGTTGACTGTTCTTCTTGGGATTTAGACACTATTCATTTTCTTAAAAGACTACTACTTGTATTTCCCATTGTCCATCTTATGTGAGCTTTGTGCTTGTCCCCACTGGATTTCATTCCTCTTCTGTCAGGTTCTTTAATTTGTAATATTGATTTAAATTTTATTTTTGTCCTTCCTAACTTTTCACCATTGGCATATTTAATAGATCTGTTTTGTATTCGGTGTCCACGTTGTCAATGCAAACATTGAGTAGAATTAAATCCCATTGTAATAAACCTCTTGACGGACAGAACTCTCAGAATTGCTTTCCAGGGATTTCTGCCCTGATACATTTTTTTTTCCAGACTGCGGTATTTTTTGGCTTACGACACTAATTGGAAATACTGTCTGAAGTCATACTTCTTGACTTTTTTAAGAAAAGCACTTCCTTCCTACCATTCCTGTTTGAAGTCAATTACTGTATTTTAGAGGGAAGTTAGTCTGATGAGATCCAACTTTATTTAGACAGTAATGCTGTCTGCTCTTTTTTTCTATGCATTTAAAAATAACTTGTCTTAACTTCTGGCAATATCTAGCAACTCTCCTTTTTGCACTGTACTTGTCTCCTGTGAGATTTTCCCTCCCTCCCCAGTGTAGCAGACAAGTAATTGACAAGGACAGAACTTTTCAGCATCAGGGTTGTCACAACTGTAAAAAACTTTTGAACCAAAGATTAGCCCTGTCTTCAGACTTTTGAAGCTGCTGCAGTAAACCTCAGCAGGTTGCCTTGCTGGAGACTGAAAAGAAAATTACTAGAACTCATGTTTACCATTAATTGCTATTATTGATAAAGTAGTCAACACTAATTCAGTCAGGAGTTACTTGTTCGTATTCACCCATTATTGTAAGTTGCAGATAACTGTGAAGCTTAGTAAGTTTTGAGACATACTTTTGAGAGAGAGTGCACATTATCAAAATAATCACCTGAGCAGCAGTTCTTGTAGTTGCCTGGAAGAGAACTTAGTGATCTACCCTGTCAAATTTGCTTGTTCCTTTCATGCAGACTGCTTCCTTTTTAATGTAGCTGGTTATATGATTTTGGGGTAGGTTTTTGGCTTCTTCTCATATTGTGTTCTGGAAAATACACTATCTAATTCTTTAAAATGAAGGAGCTATCTCTTCTTTATGCAGGAGCCAGGCAGAGAAAAGCCAGACGAGGAAAGAGTGAACGTGTGAGTAGCATCCCTAGGCCTGTACTGTGTTATAAGACAGAGTAGCTGTTGTAACTCTCCCATGTTATTAAAATGCTTTAAAATCTCTATTATCTAGCTACCTAGAAGAGAACCAGAAGAATTTCCAATCCCCTTGAAAAGAATATTGCTTAAAATAAATTCTTTGGTGCATGCATTAATTTGAGGTGAAATGGGAAAAGTTACTGTGTGAGTGGGAAAAATTGCTGTGTAATGCCATTATGCAGCCAAAGATTAAATCTGTGCGCCCAGACAGTGGCAAAAACAGGAATAAAATTGTGACCTGGCTCTTGACTTTTTAATATTTTTTTTTTTTTTTTTTATGGAGAACACTTTATGGAGGAAGAAAAAAATCTCTGCCAGCTCAGCTCTACTGATTATGGAGGAGCTCAATGGAAAATATAGAGAGCTGGTTGAACTGAGTGATTTCTCCCTTCAGGAGTGTTGGCAGTTTTCATATGTTGCCTTCTAAGTCAGCAAGAGTAAAGGATTTCCTCGCAGAGTTTGGTGCAGCCATTGTAGGAAATTGAGCTAATAATGAAAAGACTTTGCTGCTCTCTGTACAGAATGAGGCATGATGAAAGCAAGGAAGCCTGTATTCTTTAATGTATTTATTGTTGTATTCAACTCGCTGCTGTTCTACGGAAGTATAGTAACCTAAACTTCTAATGCTGAACTGTATTGGATGCCTTCATGTTCCTGATTGCCTTAGAAGGTGACTTAAAAGCCCTTCAAAGTTCTACCAGTGCTGAACAAGGTTTTAAAACACAGTAGCAGGCTGATTGTATGAATTAAGGGTCTAATTTGGACTGCTGTTATGATAAAATGATTCAGCCATGAAACAACTACTAATTTAGGGGCAAAACATTAACAACAGAACTATTTGGGGATTTCATTCAAGACGGCATGAGTCTTCCAGAACAAATTCTAGAGTGACAAGACCAGTGACTCTCGAAATACTTGTGGTCTGTTACATGATCAGTGGTTGATATAAATATTTATTAACAAAAAATTTAAAGTGGGCTCTTGTAAGAGGGCGTTTTATCTTCAAACTCTGAGGACTTTGTTTCTACTAGGAAGCTTTCTGTTACGTGGCCTCATATGCAAAGATTTGGAGTTTGGCCACAGCTTGAAGTCATCTTAGAAAAAGGAGTGAGCAGATTAACTTTAAATTAATGGGGCAAACTTAATGTCTTAAATCTCTCCTTTTATTTAAAAATTAGTAATCTGTTAGAAAATGCTTGCTGTAAGGTGGATTTCAGACATTTTAGAAGTGCTGCATTAATACAGTTATATGTCAGTTGTGAAAGTGTATTGATGTAGGTTGAAGTGTGGCTCTGAGTGCCTACAAACTGATAGAGATGCCAAACATACTGGCTTAGTAGCGGGGAAGCTTTGAGTGCCTTTGGAAGAATAACGCTGAGATGGGGAAAGTTATGACCAGGTGCAGCTTCAATTTCCATAGTCAAAATAATGAAAGATTGATGAAACAAAGCATGGTAGTCTTGATTGACTTGAGAGTATATTTCCCAGTTCTGTGAAGTAAAGCTGTTGGTGACAAGGCCAGCCACATGGTTCTTGGTGCTGGTTGGTACTGGAGGGAAAAAGCCCCTTCAGGGTGCTAGAATATGTGGCAGAGCTGACCTTTTTGAGACGAGTTATTTTATGTGAACAGGTAAACCTGAAGGTGAGTTGAGTGAAAGAAGGAGGCATGAATATAAAACAGTAATAGAAAAATATAATTTTATTTTCAGGTTCTCATCTAAAGTCTAACAATGTCAATGGGAAGAGCTTGCTGAAAATGTACAGATTTCCAGATTTCTCTTTGTAGGACTCGGGCATGTTATGCTTTCAAATGTATGTTAAACGAAATTTTAGAGGTAGTAATGTAGGCAAAAAACCTCAGTGTTGTCAGCAAACTTGCTGAGGGTGCCCTCAATCCCACTATCTGTGTCACTGACAAAGACATTAAATAATACTGGTCCCAGTACTGACCCCTGTGGAAAGCCTCTCGTCACTAATCTCTATTTAGATATTGAGCTGTTGACTGCAGCTCTTTTAGTGTGACCATCCAACCAATTCTTTATCCACTGAGTGGCCAATCCATCAAATCTGTGTCTTTCCAATTTGGAGGCAAGGATGTCATGTGGGACATTGTTGAATGCTTTGCACTAGTCCAGGTAGATTATGTCAGTTGCTTGTCCCTTATCCACCGGTGCTATAATCCTGTTGTAGAATGTCACCGAATTTGTCAGGCGTGATTTTCCCTTAGTGAACCTATATTAGCTGTCACAAATCACCACTTTATTTTCCATGTCCTTTTAGCATAGTTTCCAGAAGGATCTGCTCTACGATCTTGCCAGGCACAGAGGTGAGACTGACTGACCTGTAGTTCCCCAGGTCTTTTTTTTTTCCCCCTTTTTAAATCTGGGAGTTACATTTCCCCTTTTCCAGTCAGTCTGAAGTTTGCAGAACTGCTCCAACTTCTCAAATATGATGAATAGTGATTTAGCAACTTTGTCTGCCAGTTCCCTCAGGACCTGTGGCTGCATTTCGTGAGGTCTTATGGACTTGTGCTTCTTCATGTTCCTTAGATGGTCCTGAACCCAATCTTTTCCTACAGTGAGTGGTTCTTCATTCTCCCAGTTCCTGCCGTTGCCTTCTGTAACTTGGGCAGTGTGGCTTGAGCCCTTGCCAATGAAGACTGAGGCAGAAAAGTTGTTGAGTACCTCAGCCTTCTCCATATCCCAGGTAACCAGATGTCCTGTTTCCTTCAGGAGGGGGGCCACATTCTCCCTAGTCTTCCTTATATCACCAATGCACCTATAGAAGCTTTTCTTGTTGTTCTTAACATTCTTGGTCAGATTTTGTTCTGTTGGGCCATTAGCTTTCTTAACCTGGTCCCTGGCTGCTTGGACAATTTCTTTATATTGTTTCCAGGCTACCTGTTCTTGCTTCCACCTTCTGTAGGCTTCCTTTTTGTATTTGAGGTTGGTGCAGGAACTCCTTGTTCCTCCGTATAGACCTCCTGGCATTTTTGCCCAACTTCTTTGTCAGCATCATAGCTCCTTAGCTTGTAGGAGGTGATCCTGGATATTAACGACCTTTCTTCGGCCCTTCTTCCCTTGAGTGCTTTATCCCATGGTGCTCTACCAAGCAGATCCTGGAAGAGGCCGAAGTCTGCTCTCCTGAAGTTGAGGGTGTAGTGAGCTGTAGTCTGTGCCCTCCTCGCCGTGCTAAGGACTTCACCATTGCATGTCACTGCAGCCATGGCTGCGCTTTGCTTTCACATCCCCTACCAGTCTGTCCTTGTTGGTGAGAATGAGATCCGGCATAGCACCTCTTCTCATTGCCTCTTAGATCGCTTGGAGAAGAAAGTTATCATCGACACATTCCAGGATCCTCCTGGATTGCTTGTGCCCTAAGCTGAGCTTAGTGCATAAAACAAAACTTGAAAAGGAATTCAGTGAATAAGAGGTGGTCACATTTTTGTCTTTTCTTGTTGTTAGTACTTGGACTCGTAGTGTTCCTTCAGATTGATAGAGGTTCACAGTGTACTGAATCAAGCACTTCTATTAAAATTATTTTTATGCAGAAAGCTAACACTTTTATAGTTTTCCATATTCACATTGCAGACTGTTCTTCAGAGCTCTTTAACTTCCATCTACAGTGATAGCTTTCTTTTTTAAACTGTTCACAGTTACTTTGTAGTGTAAAATATTGTCATGTGTCAATATGAAATAACTTCCCAGAGTTTACAGTAAAAGAATATAACTGTTTTGCCTTTTTTTTTCCTATTCTGAAGTTGTATTATTGCAATGAACTTTCAAAACAGTTAAGTTTTTTTGTGCAAGGTTTGTAACTTCTGTATAAAATCTTCTGTAGGCAAATACAGAATCTGCAAGAGGAACAAGTGTACAAGGAAAGAACTGATGTTTATACCTCTGCATTTCTTTTCAGTGGATTATAAATGCTTAAAAACACTAAATAGGTAAGATTCGGAAGATGTAGGCTTCAGAACTCTTTTAAAAATCAATCTCATTAAGCTACTGGAGAGAAACCTTTGTGTGTCCATGTGTATTCTGCTTAACTTCTTTGTGAAGTAAAGGTTTCAAGTCCCGGTTTAAAGACTTGTCTCACAGACTTCATCTTGGTTGTGTTAAAGTGGTCATGCCTTTTTTGACGAGCTTTTCAAACCTGAAAATGCCCATTGAAATGTCTTCCTCCAAATAAAAAAATTAGCTGCCTAAATAAAAAGAGTAACTGAAATTATCTTTTCCTGAAAAGCCTACTTCCTCTGTAAGACATTACCTTCTTCAGCGGAGTCTTTGTATCGATCTCCAGTTTCTTGCATGCATTGTTCAGTGAGCATGTAAATATTTGTTGGGTTTTGCAGGACTGCCTCTGACTTCTGTGGATTATTTTGTATTGGAGTATATCTCTTTTTCTTTTAATTAAATTGCCAGATATCTGAAAATGGGATCAAGAATCTCGTTGATATGGGTCAGTAGCAGGCATCTAAATGGCTGCTGGACATTGCTATAGAGTAATAGTAAAACCAATGGACTGGATCTGACAAACAGATTGACTGGGAGGCTTAAGAGCGGCCGCATGGAACTGCAGCTTTGATTAGGAGGGCAGTGGGAATGGTAGATGTTTATCATTCTTGTTTCATGCTCTGCTACTTGTATTTCAGTCCAATGTCAGTTGGTTAAAAAAAAAAATATTAAACAAAAAATAAAAATCAATTGAATTAGGAAGTATTCATAGCATGAGGTCACTGTACTTGCATCGATATTTTAAACAGAATTACAAGTTGTGCATCATTTCAGGAGCCAAATATGGTACTTTATAACTAGACTGTTTTCTCTCTGTGCCATGCGTGTATATATAACAGAACAGCTTAAAAGGGTGTGTGGAAAAGGGAAAGTTTCTCTTCCACTATCATATTTTCTGGGGTTTTTTTTTTGTTTGTTTGGTTTTTTGTTTTTTGTCCTTGTGGTTTTTGGTTTTTTTTTTTTGTTTTGTTCTATAAAGATACCTCTGATTTCTTGTGTTATCCAGGTTACATCCTACGCTTTTGAATTACTGCCTTGTCAGCCTGATGTTGCCCGTTCTCCCACATGGCTGTCCTTCCTATCTTGTCAGTTCTTTTGCTTTTGTTTTATATGTTCTTTCTTGTGTCACTCACCCTTGCATTGTACCTCCTTGCTCTGTACAGAGTGAGCTGGTTGGAGTAGTGCTCGTCTCTGCTCGGCTAGTTTGGCAAGTTGCAGGCTTGAATTGTTTGGCTCTGAGATCGTCTGTGCTGCTGATTTCAAAGGGGCTTTTGGATTTTTAGCTGTTTGGCCCTGCAACGGCTAACAGAATTGACTAGTTTAACCTGTCCTAAATTCTTTGTTTTATTGTTCTTCCCGTTCCTAGCAGTACACAAAAAGGTGATAAGGAAAAATAACTGCTCTTTCACACTATGTGAAAAGACGAGACAAAAAGATGCATTTCTGTGTAAGAAGTCCTCTGTATTTCTATCTACTCCCTTAGGCTGCTACTCAGAGACTTTTGTTATTGTTTCCCTTTGATTTGTATTCAGTTTCTCCTAGAATAAGGTATTAAACAATTGCAGGTTCTTTCTATAGCACATGCCTTGGTCTTTTGCTTTTATAGTGTCTTGGAGAAGAAGGTATTTAAGATCAGTCTTTACAGAGTTGGCAGAAAAAATCTGTGCTTTACCATAAGTTGTCAGTCAGTCAGCAGCACTAAAACCCAGATTTGCAGGGTGAGCCACCACCAGTTTCATCAAGAGGCAGGGAGCAGGGGAGTCCTCAGCAGGTGAAGGAAGGTAGGTCCTGGCTTTGTCTCTCTGCCACAGGAAGGAAAGAAGGAAGGTTGCTGCTGCTTTTGTAACCTGTGGATAAAGGGTGGTTTGATAGAAGTAAAGGTGTGAAGTAAAGAGGGGAATTTAGGTCCAACTAGGGAGGGAGGTACCCCTAGGTTACACACGAGGAAAAATGATCTCGTGATAGAAGCAATAAACAAGGAGATTCAAATAGAACATCTGTTTGAATCAAAATATGGGAATGCTCATAGCTCTCTCAAGTCACTTTTCAGCCGGTGTTTTGGCTCTACAGTGGCTTGTTCAATCTTGGAAGTTGAATTTTAATTCCTCTAAAATTTTTGAGAGTTATTTTAAGCAGTTATCTCATGGGTTTTTGTTATCTTTTTATAGAGATTTGTTTGCTTTCTGTTATTTGAATTCACATCTAGTATCTGAATTCTAATTTCTTTTTTTCTATAATCATGGGTTTGAAATAAAGAGAAACAACAGCTCATGAAAATGATAAATGTCTAATTCCAGGACCTGGAAACCTCTGTGCGATATAGTGTTTAAATGCACAGAAGCTGACTTTATTATGTGGTTGTTTGCCTCCCCTTCTTTCTCTTTGGAGTCTTTTCATTGGCCTTTTAGTTATATTGCTCCCTGGTCAGCCTGGTGCCTGCATGGTTGTGGCAGTGGCTGCAGCAATGATGGATGTGGAGACTAAATTGCTAGACGTAGTTAGCAAGTATTTCATGGAGCAGTTAGTCTGCAAACCTGAAGATGGAAAAGCAGTTTTTTATATGGTTCTGACCACTGTGTTCAGAATCTGGTTCAAAATGTTTCGTCAAACTGTTGTTCTGTAAAATGTACTTAAATCTCTAACAGGATCAAACACTTCTGCCTCTGAAAATTCCCTGTTTTGGGGCTTTTAAAACTTTTTTTTTTAGAGAAAAGTACTTAAAATGAAAAGGCATATTGAAGACAATTTATGAAGTAACATTCTTGCAAGTGACATGGGAACAACTTAAAGATGCCACCTGTGATGCACCCCTTGAAGGTAAGTCCAAAAAGATTATGACATAGTATAGCTAAACAGCAGGGCAGGAGAGGTGGTTACACTGCACTGTAAATGTAAGTGGAATCTGAGCAGATAGGGGTAAGGATGTGGATGTTACTGAGAGGCTGGAGCCTTTCAGGTCTGAAAATGAGTGGGGAGGAAGAGCAGAAGGATATGTGTGTCTCGGCAGTGAAGTGGAAAAGAGACTGCTGGAGATTTTAAGAGGAGTTTTGAAAACTGGCTGAAATCTTGTCTATTTATTCAACAGGGAATTCAGTACAAATTGAACTGCCATCCACACAACGCAGAGGTAGGGCAGTGGCCTATTGCACTTTCCAGCTTTTAAAACTCACAATAGGTGAGTCTAATGTATTTTTCCTGTCTTCAAAAAATAGCTTAAATCGTTACTTACAACTCAAATCATTACTTTGGATAGGGAACTGCTAAAGGACTCATCATACAAGTTCTGGATAGCAGTTCCCTATCCAGAACTTGTATGATGAGTTCTTTTAGGACGGTGCTCATTTTGAGAATTGTTGATAGAGAAATGGTCTATAAGTAACAGCAGTGAAGCCCTTGTAACTTTTCAGAGTAAATGTAAAGTCTTGGCAGAAGGAGACAAGAAGTTTCTGCATGTCCTAATTCTTTCATGCCTTACAGATACTTGGTTTGTCACATCAGTTCAAAGTTTCTTGGCCATGTCTGCCCGTATAGCACTCAAACTCAGATTTAGGCAGACACTTGCACTGCAGTAGGTGGATTATAAATCCATTGAATCAAAATAATCATCATGGAATACAATAAACTTTGTGTGAAATTTCTGAACTGCATGTATATGCACCTTTTAATCCTTTCTGTAATGAAAAGGCATTCTTGGCTTGATGAGATGTCAGTATGAAAAGTACTTGCACATAAAAAGATGTGCTTAGATACATCTGCTGTGGTAAATCCCATTCAGCTGAAGTTCTGAATCTGCAAATTTTGACAGCTTTTTATTCAGCTGTACAGCTCTTAGCATAGGTACATACAGTAGTGATGCTTAGAAATATTACCTGGGAGTTCTTAAATATGTATAAAGCAAAGAAATCCTTTACCTTCTGTTGGCACTTTTAAGATAAACTGTACTGGCTCTTGAAACTCTAATTTTAAATCTTCAACTACAAGGCTTTTTAAGAAATGGTGTGGTGTTTTTTTGCTTCAGAAATGCAGCCTGAATAAGACAGCACGTCCAGGTAAAATTACTTCCTCTGTGCATCCACATCTCCATTTTTATATCAAACATGCCAGAAGAACCTAAACTTCTCAATCCGTTAAACTAAAGACTTTATTTGAACACCACAAATCTGACCAGGATAAATATATGAAAACCTCGGGGTGAAGGAGAGCTGTTTTTAAGGCTGGAAACCAAATTACTGCTTGCCTCACATGTCATTCAAGTGTGCTCGCATTTCCTTAGTTCTTTCAGACTCTCTCATTCTTCCCTTTTCCTCTGGTTGCTTAGCTTGACATAATCTGTGTTTTCCATCTTGATTTTTCTTCAGAGTCTCTGAGAAAATCTCCTTTTTCAGTCACTTTTCTAGCCTTGACTGTGGTTCTGCTTTCTGAAGCTGTCAAGAACATTGTCAGTCTTGGCTGCCCTGCAGTTTCCCTCCTTGCTGGCTGCTGCTCTCCTGTCATTTGTGTGCTTCTTTTCTGTATTTTTTAATGGTTAAGAGTGCTCAGTATTTATGGAAGAAGACTCCTTTCTTCCCTAGTTTCCTTTCTTCGCCAACTCATTCCATAAAACTGCTGGTTTAGTACTTATTTATCACATGGCATTTTACGGTTTGCAGAGTTTTATTGTATTCTGTAAGATATAATCTCATGAAGTAATGAAGATACCAAATTCTGTAAAGCATGAATGTGAGTTTGTGTCTTTTTAGTGTATTCCCCCTGTGGCTTCACATTTTTTATATCTACTTGTGACTTTTTTTTTCTTTGTGACTTTGATCAAAACAGTCAGGTCTTTTATTCAGGTTATTTCAGATCATATTCCTTTATTCCTCATTCCATATATATATAGATTGGAGAGAAGATTTAAGCGTATCGTGGAGAAGAACTTCTTACAAAAGAAGTTTTTAATAATTTGGAGATGTATAAGAAGAAATCTTAAGCTATTGATATCTCATTCATTTTTCTGTTGAAAGTAGGTCAAGACTGGTTTTGGCCCAGTTAAAATAAGAGTTAGATTTTATTTTCTTACATAAAGGTGATTGGCTATTCCACAGTGTAAAGGAGGGAGTGGGGAGAAAGGGCCAAGTTACTTCTCTGCTGCTGCTTACTAGATATAGCTGTTCTTACCACATGCATGCTTCCATGGATTGCAACAATTTCCCTTCTGGATTTTTTGAGGAATTGATCAAATCTACAATTAACTGATAAGCTGAACAGTTGTAAACTTAGTTACATCATGCTCTACTTGCACAAAAATTACATGCACACTTTACTGTGGGACTTGAGACTTCATTTTATTTCATCTTGAGAGGGATTATATTCTCACAGATTAGTCTCACTCTGGGTTATTTGGTGTTCAGTTTTGAAGAAGGCACACCTAGGCGTTGTCCTGGCGGAAGGTTGACTGCCAATTACCAAGACATTTTACCGTGACTATCTTAGCGTGATTACTTGCTTTGCACATCTGAGGAACATTGGGAAAGATTAAGTTCAGTCACATTAACAGACTTCAGCTTTGTGACCTTCAGAAAAGAAGGAATGGTATTACCTACAGTGAAAAGACAAATCAATTGACAGTTGTTGGATACATAGTGAAATAGCTCTGCTGTGTCTTCCTCAGTGCCTCGTAGCAGCAGCCCAACAGTGGCAGAACCCTTCTTTTTTCCTCCTTTCTTAATCAGAGAAGAGTCCACAAAAATATTTTGGTTGTGTGAGCACCTGACAGAATCACAGGTCATTCTCAAGAGCAACAACAGAAATCCCTACTGAGGAAACACAGTATATCTAGGTGTTTACTGGCGCACTACCAGTGTATTTTAAGGAGGTGGAACTTCTCAAAATTTTGGTGTTTTAATGCTGACAAGTCAAGAAAAAGCATGGATTCTGATTTGTATGGGATTAAGGGCTATTCGTGTTTATAGACACGGGTAAATGAAACTCTCTGAAGTTCATCTGTTCTAATTTAGGAAATGCTAAATATGTCTGTCTGTTATTGCCTAGCCTGTAGGCAAACTGCTCCCCCAGCACACACAATGTTTTATTTACAATTGTGTAGTTGTCCCTGCTGTGTGCCTTTGCCGCTGAGTCACGTGTTGTGCAGTCCTGTTAAATAACTTATCCTATATTTGCATTTGCCTGGCTACTAAGCGAAAGGGAAGGAGAAATGCTTTCTTCGAAAGAGAGGGGAATGTGGGTTGCTTTCTTTTTTTTACGTACTACTTACATGTAGCTGACCATGTGAATTTCCACAGTTGGTTAAGATATAAAATCACGATGTCAGCATCATCTACTTTTTTTCAGAAGATGGAGCAAATGCTTATCTATATCCTTCCAGGACAAAAAAAACTATTAATTTTTCCAGATCTCCTGCAATTATGAATACTTGAAAATCTACCCAGAACAAACTTTTTTTTAGTATAGTCCTAATGGCACCAAGATCTACTGTGTTCCCTCTGGTATTGAAGTTTTCATAAGTGACAAACGCGGTGAACAGACAGGGAGCTTCATCTTTTTTCTTGCGTTGGAAAGAAAATGCAATGATAGCCTGTTCAAGAGGGCTGCACATTTCAGCTGACTTGTTTCAGTGTGTACTATAGTATTCCAGGTTTTAAATCTGTTCTGTGTGTTTGTTTTTTTTCCTTTTAAATCTAACATTTGTAAAACATGGAACAGTGTTCTTCTAGAACGACGTAGCTGCAACTCCCCATGAAATCTTTTCATCCTTTACAATAATTTTTTTTACTGTGAATACTGATTTTTCAGAGGAAGGTTTGTAAGCTACTACTCGAAGGTCTAGTTGACTTACAATAGAAATAACTGTTTCCGTGTTAGAGAAAACAGTAGAGTGTGTACTTGATCTATTTTGTAAAGTAGCTCTCAGATCACTTCGTCTGTTCTCTGTTGCTGGACGTTATTTATGGAATACAGCAGGAAATAAATCAGTGTTGAGATACTAGCTAACAACATGGCTTTTATCTAATTTTAAAGATTAGAAAAAGCAAAATATTCAAGGATGTGGTGGTTTGGGTTTTTTTTTAATGCAGAGTTCATAGTAATCTACTCTTTTGACCACAAGGAATAGCCTTATAGTTTCAAGAGCTACTCATTTTCAGTACAAATGTTTCTAGAAATGAGCAGGCATCTTTAGATTTGCACTGAGATCAGGAAGGTGATTTTGTTGAAGACTGGAAGTGAGATTGAATAGCTATGGCCCTTAAAAATTTGTATTGCTTTTCACAGCTCCTGAAATGTTCAGCCCTTTGTTTTTCTTTATTGCTTATCCTTGTTTGATATTAACAAGGAAGCCAGCTTTATAGTGTGCATGTGCTTTGATGATCATATGTGGCAATTATGCTTTGGATTTGTAGGTTTAAAAGGCGTTAACTGTATTTTGTTTATATGATATACTTTCCCACTGATGATGGTGTGCGTAAAAGCATAACGTAAAAGCGGTTGAGGGCTTGAAGTGGGACAGCAGAATGTACTCTGGGGGAAACCAGAGTCTTCTCACTTAGCAAAAGAGAAGAAACTAAATGATAGAAGCACCAAGCGCCTTGCTGTATGAAATCTAAAGCAAACTTGTAAGAGCTTGAAGAATAGATGAAGATAAGACTGGAATTATTAACTTTTTTCCAAAGTGACTAGAGATTGTGGGTGCCTAATGTCAGAGAGCAACTCTGTTTTCAGAGCTGAAGGCAGGAATCGGTTCTATAAATGTTGTTCTTTAGAGGCTTTTAAAGTATATATTCCACCTAGTCCACTAGCTGATGGTTCTAGTTTCTTTACGTTACACTGGGCACTTGCATATGGCTGGTAGGTGAGGTGGAGACGCAGAGTTTTCTAAGAGACCTGCAGTATTTCAGAGCAAAACCTGAAGGCTGGAGCAGAGGTTGGGGGTTACCTTAGGATGCCTGAGAGAGGACTGCATTTGTCTACATTTAAGCTACAAATTTTATTTGGCCTCAAATGTCTTCTAGGAGTCACTGGATTGAGTAAAAGTGACTTTGCTTGCTCCGTTAACACACAGTCTAAGTCCACTTTTGGAGTAGTAATAAGTATTATAGCAGCATAGGTGTAGGCAGAGAAATAATATTACTTTATTCCATTCCCAAAAGTTTATCTTTGTGGATTTTCTGGGACTGTTTTAATTTATGTTTCTACAAGGTGTGTGTTATTGATGCCTCGTGATTTCAAGGTCACGTTTTACAACCAAGCTGCTATTGTGATTTACCTACAGACAGAAAAATAGAATACCCAATAACAGAATTAAAAATACCATGTCTTCTGTAGAATCTGTGGTTAATTTGATTTTTTTTATATACGTTAATAACTTAACTATCTTTTATGTATTTTGGCAATGTTGAAATATGGCCAGAAGGAAAAAAAACTGCATGAGAGGCAATACTGAGTGTTTTGGTATTTTGAAATCCGTTTTTCTGTTTACATCCTAAGTGTCTCACCAGTGGAGGCTGCATCTGTCGCTGTGCAGAAACGCAGGAACATTTTCTTTAGTTTTGTACACATCTTTAAGTACATAAATGTTCCTCAGGCAAAATGCTTGTTTTCCTTTAATGCTTGATCGTTATGATAGTGTGAATGTTTGCTCATATAAATTACTTGTAGTTTAATGCATTCAAACAGGAACTCTAATAAAATGCTCTTTTTTTTCAATAGGTTGCATTTGAGGATTTTTTAAAACTGAAGGATAAAAAATTCATAAAAATAGGGTGGAACGATATGATGTTTAGTACTTTGGTATCTCTTACCTGCTTGCATAGTAATATAGTGAATACTACAAGGTGATTAAAGAAGTTTCTAAATTTATTGTTAATATATTTTGATGGTAGAAAGGCAGCAGTGCTAATTATAAGCACAGGGTATATTAAATTGACATCAAACATTTATGAAATACCATAATTAAGGTGGTGGGTGTTTTTCATTTACTCCTTTGCCCCCTTGTGCTTGGTCAGCATGATACAACCTCCAGTTCATAATTATTTGTGCATTTCTTTCCCTCCACTGTGCTTCTGTCCTTCTTCATTCATTGAAAAGGACAGATGGCATTCACTTCTGAAGCCTTTAATCAGTGTTTTATGGTGGCCTGGTTGTTCACAGTGACCCTCAGGCTCTGTTTACTGTAGGATATTAAGTCCTATTACGATATTAGTTTCTGTGTGGACTTTTCTTGCTCGTGGCTATAATGTTTGAGTACCTCAAAGAAGAACCCCACTCAGATCAATATCCTTTTGAGGTCAAGGGGTGATCCGGAAAGCACAAGAATGTGCTGTGGAATGGTTTAAGTTGAAAGGAACCTTCAACGATCATATAGTCCAGCTCCCCTGCCATGGGCTAGGACGTCTTTCGATCAGGTTGCTCAAAGCTCCGTCCAGCCTGATCCCGAACACCTTCAGTGATGGGGCACCTATGACTTCTCCAGGCAGCCTGTTCCCTTGTAAAACCTGTGATGTCTCACCACCCTCATGTCTTCATATCCAATCTGTATCTACCCTCTTTTAGTTTAAAACAGTTACCTCTTGTTTTGTCACTATAGTGTCACTACCACAATGGTAAGAAGCCTCTCTACCTTTCTTATAAACTCCCTTTTAAGTATTGAAAGGCCTCAATGAGGTTTCTCCAGAGCTTTTTCCTCTTCAGATGGAACAACTCTGACACTCTCTGCCTTTCCTCATAGATGTTCCAGCCCTCATGGTCATTTTGATGGCCCTTCTCTGGACCTGCTCTAAAAGGTCTGTATCTTCTACTGGAGACTACAGTCCCCAGAACTGGATACAGTACTCCAGGTGGAGTCTCAACCAGAGCAGAATTGAGGGTTGCCTTTCTGGGCTGCAAACGCACATTACTGGCTCGTCCAATTTTTTTACCTACCAATACCCCCAAGTCCTACTCTGCAGGGCTGCTCTCAATCCAATATAAAAGATTAAAAGGGGAAATACTATGTTTTAGTGTTTGACCCCTTTACTTTACAGCTTCTGTCTTAGGCTGGCTCAGAATACAGTTTTATTAGCTGCTTGGAGACCTGCCAAACTTGTTGCAGCATCTGGCTTTTTAAGATGCTGTTTTCGATTGCCTCTATAGTTGCAGACTCACAGGAATAGATTTAGTCTTGCCTGAAGAAGACTCTAATTAAACCACAGACAGAAAAAAGATAAAAGAAGTTAAGGAGGGTAAGGAGGCGAGCATATGAAGAGGGAGGCAAGAGAAGTAAAAAGCATCACATTCTGTTTTCAGGACCTCTGGCCCTGTTCAACTCTGATTTTTCCCTAGGGTGGATCTTTTTTAATCAATAACAAAGGCATATGTCTGAAGATCACAGAGGGTGTTCTAAAGCATGGGTGCGCAGGGAATCCAACGTAGGCAAATAAGAGAAAACTTATTGGCAGAACTTGGGTATTAGAAACTTTAATAAAGCTTCTGATTAATTTTTACATCTAAGCAAATTTCCTGGTCAGATCACTAATTCCAGCATGCAGCTGGCGAAGTTATTGTGAGTGCAGCGTGTGGACTGGCTCTGGCCGCTATAGAGGGAGGAGCAACGATAACAGTAGAAAAGACATGGAGAGGAACTACACATTGACATTTTGCTCTCTTATTAGTAGGGTGAGAAATCATGATAGGTCAAGCTCAGTGACTTTGTGGTTGAGGCAGAGGAATAGTTGGTCTTAAGTCCAGAGCAGTACGTAGCACACTTTCTGTTTCTCTCGTGGAGGGCGGTGGTAAATAGACGGCATCCTTAACACAGGGGAGTTGATGTGCCAGCCACCAGAAAAGCAGAGCTCTGACAAACCAAAGAGTAATCATAGGTGCTTTGTTCAATAAATCTGTCCTGATTGAAAATATCTGAAGATGCTGTTAAATTCTAGATGCCTTAGAAAACTGTTAGCATCTGTCAGCTCTGATTTTTCAAACTTCCTTTTGCTTGCATGAGCTCTCATTGAGGTTAGAAAAAGGCAAATTCCTGACATCCAGGTCTTCTATTAGAGTTCCTATTTCATAGCTTAAGGATTTAAAGTTTTTTTCATAAGTACAGACAGGTGTTTTTATTAATATTTCTCTTGGAAAAAAAATGGTTTCACGGAATTTTTTTCCATTGCACTGTTTCCTGTACTTGTCTCATTTTATTGGTCTGCTGTTCTTCTTCCTCAAAATATCCCCTATGCCTCATACAGAGAGTAAGCAAGATAAATTTTAGCCTTATTGTGAAAGCTTGACAAAGCTTATTAGCAAAAAATAATGGAATATAGTAGGAGGCATTTAGTCATACTGTTTTTCTTTTTTATAGATATATATAATACTCTTTAGTATCATCTGTTATAATAAAATACCGAGAGAAACTCAGTGGCTTGAAGAAACTTGTTTTCAAAATGTTTTAGCCCAAATTAATAAACACCTATAGCCTGGAGTTAAGAGAGATTCCCATTATTTTTTCATTGCCAAATCAAAACCGTGAGCCTATTGCTCTAGACATAATCTCTTGGATGCCCCTTGCCAGGTTTTGTTGTTACTGCCACTAGCTACACAAGGGAGTGAAAAAACTGAAGTTGGTATAAATGAATAAGCATTGCGAATGGTTACTTGAATAGATACCTGATATGCATCTTGTGTCAAAGAACATTCTAAACGTATTACATCCTTGGTTATGGGTTAAATTCTGGTTCGGATGTTCTTCTCAAGGTAATTTTGGACCAAAACATATGTTCTTATGTGAATTGGTAGCAAGTCTTATGTTTGTGTGTTGTCAGGAATTGAAGCAAAGTCAGATTAAAAAGTTTGAAAAAAAATGTATGTGAATCTTCATTTTATCTCATGCATAACTAGAAAATAGGTAACAGAAAAGAGGTTAGTAGCCTTAAGTGTTCTGAAAGATCAGAAAAATATTTCTTGCTTATGTGAAGCTCTCAAGTGTGTAATTTTTTACACAGACCACCTTAGTAATTTAAAATTAAAATTAATTTTTTGTGGTGGTTCTTTGCTTCCAAATACTAGAATCATGGAATTGTAGAATAGTTAGGGTTGGAAGGAACCTTAAAGATCACCTAGTTCCAACCCTCCTGTCATGGGCAGGGACGTCCCACTAAATCAGGCTGCCCAAGGCCCCATCCAGCCTGGCCTTGAACACCTCCAGGGATGGGGCATCCACAGCTTCCCTGGGCAACCTGTTCCAATGTCTCCCCACTCTCACAGTGAAGAAATTCTCCTAATGTCTAATCTAAATCTGCCCCTCTCCAATTTATACCCATTCCCCCTCGTCCTATCACCACAAGCCTTTATGAATAGGCACGAGCCTTTATGAGTAGAACTAGGTTGAGCCCTTTTTTCCAGGTCACACGAACTGAGTTGAATGTAGTGAGTCATTGTCCTGTTCAAATGATGACTTCAAAATCTTTATCTTTTCAAGAAGTTACTCTATTATCTCCCTCTTCCCCATAGTGTGGTACGTACCAGTTAGCTCTTTTGCTACTCTTTGTGTTTTAGCACCTTGTTGCCTGTTGTGATGCAAACAGATGTACTAAGAGTGTGCTGTTGTAAGAGTGAAGAAAAGCTTGAAAACCAGTATGCTCTCCACAGACTTTTTCAAAGCTGAAAGATATGCCCCTCTCGAGGGCTTGGTTGTGCTTGAAAGGTAATCTGTTCTCATATTGAATTAATAGAAAAAATCTTCATCTCCCAGCTTTTTTGCATATTAAAGACATACATTATATTTCTTATTTGTGTACTTCACCAGTAAGAGTATTTTCTTTTTGGCAGTCCTTAAGAGATTGTCTTTGTTTGATTAGGAATTGCGTGAATAACAGCATGCAGTTTATTTCTTGTCTGATAGAAATGTTGTTAGTAATCACTTACAACGTCAAGTCATCTTGTATTTATAACATTCTATTATTCCTCTGAGAGTATCATCGTGAAATTATTGTGAAAAAGCTTATCATTAGATAAGAACGTTTTCAAATAAGTATTGTAGAAAATACTTTTAATGCCATCACAACAGTTGAAGAAGGAAGCAAGTAAATCTGACAGGGAAGTAACCTTTAGCTTCTTGAAAAGAAATTCTCGAGCTGTAGACTTCCCTGGAGTTGGCATGAAAATTTCAGTCTAACTTAAAAAGAAGAAAGCAATTGTTTTGTTATTTTTAGTATACTTGCTGTGGCTTTAAAAGTGACTTTTCTTAGTCTTGTGAGAAAAAGTAAGAGAGTAACCGTTATGTACTTTAGGCTTCCGTCCTTTTGATACCAGCCCCTAAAGAGTGACTAGACGAAGTCATGGAAAGAAAACTCATGTGGAACTATACAAAGATGCCAGAAGCGCTTGAGGCAGTACAGCAGAAGCACTCGATGCTGGGAGAGTTTTCAGGGAAGGCACTATTATCCATAACCCACATTTGCATTGTTACACCTGTGTAGTCCAGGCTGTGTCTCCAATTACTGAATCTTCAATAAGACCACCAGTTCTTGTATTATCATCATTGATACTTTAAAAATTTAATTAAATTTAAATCGAAATTAAAACAATATTTGAGAGGGACTTTCTTTGCATAAAATGCATGGGAAAGCAATTTGACCAAATAATCGTCTAGATTTTTAGGTAGGTGTTCATAGTGTACTTGCAGAAAAGAAAAACTCTTTTTGCCTTTACTACATTCTAGAGAGCACTACATTATAAATTAAAATAATAGGAGGTGATCATATTAGCAGTCATCTTTGTAGCAATACTGAAGTCCATTCCTGGTGGAACTGACATTACTGAATGGAATTGTTTTATTAAAAAACATCTCAGTGGAAAGGGAATTGACTCAGTGGGCGATAAACTGGGAACAGTTTAGTAGTTAAGAAATGCATTTGCAACTAAGGCTAAGAAGGTATTCCAGCTGTTCGGTCTCCTTTATCTTTTTTCAATGTAGCTGTTGTATTTCTCACTTGAGTATCCTGCTGAAGGCTGAAGCAAAATTGATTTCTGAATGTTTTTGATACAGTATAATATTAATGAAAATGCCTTGGCTACTGTTTAGGTGTTATGGGTACAAAAAGCAGGTGCTGGTTGCCAGCTTTATGCATGGATGATCAGTGCTTTTTCTTAACACCTTAAAGCAGATAAAAGCCATTGAAATCATGCAATGTTTGTCCTTCTGTGAATCCATTGTTTAAATGTTAGGCAAACTTCAAAGTAATCTCTGTCCACTGTAATTGATGGAGGAAGAAGCCACAAAGTTGCAAATAGATGTGACCTGTGTACTGTTATTTTATTTTAAATTTCCTTTCGTATATATGAATGTTCAGGCATTTGTAAACAAGTGGCCATACTCTGAAGGTTTTTCTGCTCTGCACAATATAGTTTTCATATGTTTGTACATTCTGTGATTTGCTCTTTAGGATCATATCATATATGAGTGCTTCTTAGTATCACAGAATTGTCTTGGGCTTTGATCAGCCTGGTGCAGTGAAAGATGTCCCTGCCTGTGGCGGGAGGTTTGGACTAGATGATCTTCAAAGGTCTCTTCCAAGCCAAATCGTTCTGTGATTCAGTGCTCTAGGTTGGGAGTACTGCACTCTGTGGAATGGACCCATGCTGGAGCAGTTCATGAGGAACTGAAGCCTGTGGGAAGGGCCCATGTTGGAGAAGTTTGTGAAGGACTGTCTCTTGGGCAGCAGGGCTAGCGTATGAGAAGGGTGCATGGTGAACTGACCACGACCCCAATTCCCCATCCCCCTTGCACTGCTCAAGGGAAGGAAGTAGGAAAGCCAGGAATGAAGTTGAACCTGGGAAGAAGGGAGGGTCTGAGGGAGATGTTGTTCGTGTTTCTCACTATGCTACTCTGAATTCCATTGTCAAGATATTAAATTAGTTTCTCCAAGCTGAGTCCATTTTGCCCGTGATGTTACTTGCTGAGTGATCTCCCTGTCCTTACCTCAACCCACAAGCCTTTCATTGTATTTCCTCACCACCACTTGAGGAGGAGTAGTGATAGAGGAGTTTGATGGGCACCTGACAGCCAGCGTAGGTCAGCCCACGTCAGTCAAGTAAAATCACTGTGCACTTCAGGAAATTCTCCCCTCTATATTTCCTGTGTTGTTGAGACAATGTTGGGAAATATTCCCAGCAATGGGGTGCTCTTTGGTTTTGAAGAAAAACCCTGTAAAAAGCAAGGGGACATTTATTGATCTCTCCAAAAGGACAGCTGCACGTGCAGAGGCGGCACTGCCTGCATGCTGAACTGGAACATAGGCTCCATCCCCTGCACTGAAGACGTGCTACCCTGTGGCTGATGGGGTTTGTGCCTAGGAAGCCCTGGGTACAGGAGTCTGCTGGGAGGTGGCATCTGGGGGCATTGGAGCTCTTGTCACCCCTTGAGGCTTAGTTTCTCCACACAGGCTTCCTCCTCTGAACTGGGGACTCATTGTTCGTAGTGGATCTGGCCAGGACATTGCACCACTGCAAGAATCTGCTCTGAGACTTCTCCCTAGCCACGTTCCTCTGGCAGCAGGCAGAAGAGCTATCTCCATCCTCTTGGACCAGAGGACCTTAAAAGGTCCCTTCCAACCCAAACTGTTCTATGATTCTGTATTATTTATGGATTTGTTTTAACTAGGTTGTCTCTCCTCTTCCCAGCCCGGGAAGCTGGCTGGCTGTGCCTGTGACTTCTGAAAATCTAGATGCTTTTGTTTCCAGTACACCTTCAGTTACTCACAGCTGCTTCTGGAAATACGGTTTTGCAAAGGAAAGGTCCTTAACTTTAAAAATAAAGGAAGCTGGCAGGGGGTTACTACGGGACTAGGTGAATAGTACAAGATGCCTTCCTTGCTATTTTATCTTTAGAAAGCAGTTGTGCTGTGGTTAAGCACATTGTTTTGTCTTTCCTGTCTCAGAGGAGGTCTTGTAGGCATTCATGTAGATGGCCTGTGAGCTGCTTTAAAATGGGTATAAAACTACAACAGAAGACTTCAAGGGTGGCTAAACTGGCACTCTCTCAAAGTCTTGTGCTCTTCTCGCTCATCTTAGTTACTGGTCAGTGCTTGTTTCTCTACCCTTGCCTCCCTAAACTTCCCAAAGCTTGTGTCACTGCAAATGGAATTAGTTTGGGGATCCATCTCAATTAAAAATATCTATATTTATCTTAGTGCAGCTGCATATAAGGGAAGAAAGACAATGTGAGGATAACAACTGGGACGAGGAGGGATGAGTCTGTTGCTTCTTGTGCCAGCTTGATTGGTGCTGTGGGTTACAATCAATCAGTTGAGCTAAGTAACTAAATCTATCCTATATAGTTGCAGCTTTAGATCGCACTTGGATCAAATTTGTTGTGAAACTGCACCTTTGCCATATTTTACCATTTGCCATCACAATCTGCAGTTAGGATTCACTGGTTTTCACAGGAGACATTGTCACGCAAGGGAGGGGAATGCATGTGGAAACATAGAATCACCAGGTTGGAAAGGACCCACTGGATCATCAAGTCCAACCATTCCTAACACTCCCTTAAACCATAGAATCATAGAATCAAACATCAGACGTAGAGTCCTAAGGAGTCAAAAAGCGTAAGAGAGATATCCCATCCTTGAAAATTTATGACTAATCTCTTCCTTCACCATGAAAAAATAGACTCAAAATGCCAAGAAAAAAAAGGCCACGCTCATTTACCCCAGAAAATGTAAAGAATGAGTTGGTTTTGGAGCACTGTGTTTAATGGGTGGCATTAGAAATCGACTTTGATACTGGAAAAATGTTTGATTTATTTTATGCCTGAAGATTTTTGCTGTCTCATCTTTGTTTTTATTTTTTTTCTCCTACTTTCTTCCAACGCCTCTTTTTTCTTCCTTATTGCAATTTACAGACTCTTCTCTGGTTTTCTGTGCCACTGTCTTGCTATTCTTACTGTCTTTTTTTTTCTTCTGTTTTTCTGTGTCATATTCCTACCTCATCCTTATTTCTTGTTCTAATCCTGTTACTTCCTTGCTCCTTCTGCCTCCATGCATCTCCCACCCAAGTGTTAACCCCACTACTCAGTCACAGGGTTTGAAAAGCCTGCCAGACTGAAGACTGGGTGTAGTTGATATTTGAAATGGAGAGCCATACCGCCTAGAGGCAATAGCACCAAAAAAACCGAACAATCTTCTTCTCATAGTTATCGGAAAAGGGATAGTCCTGTGCACTCTGACTCTTCTGATTTCTGTTTAATAAACATTTCATTAAAGGTATGCCTCTCTTCTGCTTGTAAGCAAGAGGTGTTTTCTTTTGTTTTTGGCTCTCCATACCGTGTTGAGCTCATAATCTTGTGCTGGTCGTCCCCGTTTTACTCCTGTTTAGGTCATTGATAGCAAATACATTTTGTCTTCCCCCTCTCCATCAGCTCTTCGAAGTAACTTGGGACTTTCTGTGGGTTGCTCTACTGCCTGGAGAGCTCTGATGATGGAAGAAGCTTCTCTGTTGTTTTGCACAGGTATTGCTGTTGTTACTATGTACGTTAATTACATTTCAAGGTTACTACCTCACTGAAAAAGAAGATTCCCAGGACATATGAAGCAATGGGGCGTGCTGAGTGGCAGGCATGGGGCGCTGAGGTGGGCTCAGGTTGGATGCAGGAGAACCTGGGCTTCATGAGTGCAAGTAAAGTGAGTCCAAAGCTTTCAGGCGGGATCGTAGGTTGGCAGTAAGGGAAGGAGGCTAGAGTTGGGGGATCTTTTGGAAGCCTGTGCTCCAAAGCTGTTGGCAATCTTGAGGAGAATTTCAGGAGCATCTGGAGAGGTTGTGTGTAGGGGCTTTGTGGATGGCCATAGCCCCCAGGTAGTCAGGGAGATCTCAGGGGTGATGAGACAGGGGCAAAGGAGTGGAGAAGCTTCTGAAGCAGCAGTGTGGTGCTGGGAGAGCCTTGGTCTTGATGCTGCCCACAGGTGGGTTAACCTTGTCCATAAACAGCTAGTGATGTTCGGGGTGCTTCCGCATGGGCAACAAGCGGTGCCTTGGGTACCTGTGAAGGGATTCAGCAGCCAGCATCAGATGTGCTCAGGGACTAGGAAACTTAGGGCTTCTTTTAACCACAAGTGGCCAAAATACTGGGTTGGGATGTCAGGCAAAGTGGTGGAGTCTCTGTGATTGAAAATATTTGAGGGGGCACTGCCCAGTGCTGTTTGATCACATTGACACTGAGCAGGTGTTTGGATCTAGGTGACCGCCAGAGGTCCTGTCTAACCGGATTTATTTTGTCATTCAGTGATGTACAAAGCAGACTTGATGGATAGCTTTTATTTTAGTGGCCTTTTTCTAATTGTTCTAAGGCTGCATACACAACTTGGTTTATGAATGTGTGATAATTAGGTCATTGTTGGCAACATGCACACTAGCACAGAGAAAAGCATACAGAAAAATAAGATTTGCCATGCTGGGTGAAATCCCCTGCTCTCTTTAGATGACAGCTAGCTCGCTGTGTTCACTACTAGACCTTGTAAACAAAAAAGGCCCAAAACAACCAAGCACCTAACTAGCCCCCCAAAAGAGCCAAAAGACTCTGTAGAGTCAGTGTGAGATAGGACTTTTCCGCAGTTCTGTTTTGCCCGTACCAGGTGGGCACTTGTATTTCAGTGACTGTGTTAAGTCCATTTATGTCTGTTCCTTCTGAGTTTTGACATTGACTAACCTGACAATCATTGCTGTAGTCTTATACAGCATGCAGTGTTTTTTACTGTTTGCCACTTATTTTGCTGGCTTTTTATTGGCTTATTTTGCTGAGTGCCCTCTTCTGCATGGCAAACAGATGGATATCTATTAACTATCCACACATACCCCAGAGGCGTACAACTTTTTAAATAGGCTAATAGGTTGTTCCTTTTTAGTCTTATTCCTCTTTTATGGAAACCATTCTAATTCTTTTCAGTCTCTCTGTATTTGATACGTTGTATGGCATTTCTTTGAGTTCATTCTGATGTCAGGAGTGTGAGACTTAGGATATGTAATATTACAAAGGAGGCCTGACGGACAAATATTTAATAGTATATGTACATCCCTGAGAGAGTTGAGGTTGTTCAGCGTGGAGAAGAGAAGGCTTCAAGGAAACCTTATAGCAATCTTCTAGTACCTGAAGGGGGCTACAAGGAAGCTGAGGAGGGACTTTTTACAAGGGCATGGGTGATAGCACAAGGGGGAATGGCTTTAAATTGGAGAGGAGCAGATTTAGACTAACTGCTAAGGATTTAGAAGGATTTTCTTCACAATGAGGGTCATGAAGCAGTGGCACAGGTTGCCAAGGGAAGCTGTGGATGCCCCATCCCTAGAGGTGTTCAAGTCCAGGTTGGATGGGGCTGTGAGCAGCCTGATCTAGTGGGATGTTCCTGCCCATGGCAGGGGGTTGGAATTAGATCATCTTTAGGATTTCTTCCAACTCAAACCATTCTACGGTTCTATGATTCTATGATCTCTTGCTATTCTCCAGTCCATTATTTTTCTTTGCTTAGATCAGGTTTATTTTGAACAGCAACTGCTCTTTCAGTTTCATTGAGCCATTCATATGGGAACTGAAGTCCCTTTCATTGTTTGATAACTGTGAATTTCTAATCTTTAGTAAGCTATAAAAGACCAAAATTTTTATTCCAAGGAGCCTTCAGTACTGTCAGAAAGAATTAAGGAGTAGTAATGTCTTGCCTGTTTGGATGTCATTTGTCTTGATAGTTGCTTTCTGGAGATAGTTAAGATTAATATTAATTCTAATATAGTGTGCATATATTTCTATTTTCATAATTCATTTCTGGACAGTGATTTCCCTAAATACATTTCTGTGTGTTTGTTGTTGACTTTCACTTTATAACCTGTGTGTAGGATAAGTAATCCAAATTCATGAAGGAGGAAGCATTAAATTAATAACAAAGCAGAGATCCACATCTGATTCTTTGATGAAAATTTTGTGTCAGAAAGCATAAAAATCCTGAAGTTTTTTGAGCTTTAATCCAGTATAGTTACTACTTGGAATCTGAACTCTCTCTCCCTCCCACAAGTATGCCTCATTCCTTTCCAGATATGCTAATCACTGTAGGGGGTGGTAGGGAGGATCAAAAGTGACAGTAACATAAGTTTGCACATCTATATGTGGTAATAAGAAACCACAGACTTGTTTTATCAAAGTAGCTCTGAACTTACTTTGTATTCAGTAGTCTTGAACATTCATCTCTTGAGTTTTGTCTGAGGATTTTGCTTAAGTAGGACTTTCAGTACCGAAAATAGAATCCAGTATTTATTAAAGAAAAAAGAGTCAGAATAATAAATCCGAACGGATACATGCCATAATGGGGAAGGCTATGAGATAAGATATTTCTAATGCCTTATTTTAGATGTCTGCTTCTCTTGCCTTTCCAAAGGTGTTAGGAAATGTTCTTCATCCTAATCTAGACCCTGGAAGAGTAAGGCAAAGTATTTGTCAGGGATTCTTTAAAAATTTTTGTTTATGAACAGGTGACAAGAACAAACTAGGAAGGGACATAATATCGCCACTTATTTGGTCAAAGGGCTTGTCGTTGATGCTAGTAAGATGAAGTTTAGATAGTCTTTGATGTTTGAAGATACCTGCAGATGGTTTGATTTTTATTTTTTTTTCTTTTTTTTCTGGAGGGCTCTTTTTATGTTAAATGTATTTCTTATCATTTGGGATTTCTCTGCTGTTCTGAAAGTATAATTTATTTCAGTGCATGTCCATCAGATCATGGGTTATATGTGTATCTTAAAGGGCATTTCAACAAATGAGGCTTTAATTGTATTTCAGAAATAGCAGTCAAATTAGCAAATCTTGTCATTACATCCACACTGGAAACTAATATGGATTGATTAAATTGAGAAGCTGTTGTGAAATTACTTTGTCTTATTATTAGCTCTGCTGTTTGCTTGGATGTGTAATATATGCAGTACTTATTATAGCTAAATTGGTGGTGTGAACCTAAATAGAAATAAGTTCAGATATAAAATTGAACATATGCTTTTTATTAGTGTACAAAATCAGGCCCTCATTTATTTACCTTCATAGAAAAAGTTGAGAGACCTGTTTTTATCCCTCTTATTAGGGTCTATCATGTATCATTCCTGCCATTTACACCTATTTTCTCTTTTTTTCTCATATTAAACTGCATATGTTTTTGAAAAGAATGTTAGACTTAAGAAAACAAATTTTTTCCTCTGCTTCTACGTTCTTGTACTTAGTAATCATTTTACTTTTTAAAACCTTTTTTTCTTGTATAGTGTCCGTTAAACTCCTGCTTATACTACACTAAGAACTCTGCATTTTCTTTCCTCTTTTTGTGAAATTACCTTCACCTTATCGTTCAAAAGGCTTCTTAAAGCTACACTATAGTAATTCCGTTGTCACTCATCAGACATGGTTTCATACTGCTGTATTTGTGTGTAGGGGTTGTCCTGCCCACCTCAAGAAACTATTCATGTGAACGTGCATAAAGTTTTCCAACCTCTTCAGTTCCCGGTCAGATCCTTAGTTGTGAAGGAGCCACGCAGTGAGTGGGACCAGTTAAAATAGAAAACAAAAAATCCCACTTCTTGTCCTGCACACGAGGATACCACTGGCAAAACTGGATTACCGCTTTGGGAATTTGTACTTCCGTGTGTGTCAGACAGTGGTGCAACTTCACAATTATACTAGAAGACATGGACTGCTTTTTCATACGTTTGTTTAAGCTTTCTAGGACAGATTTTAGTTAGGTTTGCTAGTAGTGTATGTTTTAATAATTTTAAATGGAATTTTAGGTCAGTTAGTGAAAAAAGAATTATAAATGAATTTTAGACATGAGTTTATTCCCCTTGGCTTATTGCAGATTAGGCAGTGCAAGCGTTTTACTACAACATCAAGGATGCTGATGTAAACATCTAGGAAACATTACGTTAAGATACAGTCTCTTATTTTATGAAGCAAATTAGATTGTCATGGAGTAGTGACGGTAAGTTTTTGCTGAACGTCTGTTTGTCAGAGTATGTATACTGCTATCACAGGAAGGTGCTAAATGCCTTTGATATGAGTCTGGGCAGTACCTTCTGCTCATGCTTTTGTTTACAGCTGAAAATAACTATGAGTGTCTCTGAACAAGCTCCATACTCCTCATCCTGTGCAGAGCATGAACACTGTAGAGTAATGAAAAGTTTCAATTTAGTGATTTGAATATTGTAGGTAAAGTAACCACAGGTAGTGAGCTAATGGGATAAAAGTTGGTTGGGGCGTATGTAGACTAATGGAGGGATCTTGTGATTTTTTGTGGAGCAGTAATGCTGTATGGAAACAGTATTTTTAAGTTGGCCGGTGTATTTGAGGAGAAGGAATCTGCCTAGTTTTAACATGGAGCATTTTTCTTTAATTTGTACTTGTTGCCTAAATGAGAGCTCATTATTCAGGTTTAACAGCTAGTAATTGCATTGATGGCTCTAAGTGATACTGAATCAGCACTCGAACACTTAAAAGTTATTTATACAGATTTACTGTGTTAGTAACTTTTCCATGAATAACTATGCCATTTAAAACTTAGCCTATTAAGGGGTCTTCGTTTATATCATCAATAGTGAGGATGCTCCCTCTTTTTTCCTTTACCGATCTTTTAAGTAGTTGTCTTCATTTATACCAGTATCTGCTTAATTTGTCACTGTTGAATACTAAAGCTATCTAGTTTTAGTAAAATTGCTTTTATAACAGCTTGTTCATAAATATTTTGATGGCTAATGGTTTTCGAGAAGAAGAGAATATTTTAAATTCACTGATAGGAATGAGCTAATAGTGCTCTACTCTTGGGAAGTTAATATTTTATTTATGTTTTGTAAAGTCTTAAAAAGTGATTTTATTGAAAAAATATTAAACTCTATGTAGCTTTTTGTCATTTAGTTGCAAAACCTAAATGCCCCCCCCCCCATAATAACTACTTGAATATTCATGAATAGTAGTCAAAAACTCGTCTTTGTAAGAATGTATTGACTGATCTAGTGAAGTATTTGTTCTCTGGTTTTCCTCCTTGTTACTACTCTGTATGGTAAAATAGCTGTATTCGCTTTGACAAATCCATGTAATCTCAAAAGCAGCATTAAAGCATTTATAAATGCAGCACTAAACGTGCTGGTTGCTTATTTTTTTCTGTCTGGCCTAAGAATACTGCAAAACAATAAAAAATGATGGTCTGTTTTTTAAACTGTGTTCATGCTGATGTTACCTTTATGAAAATTATCCTTGCCTCCTTTTCCTGCACAAGAGCTTCTGGGAGGGAATGTAACGACGGTAGACGGTGTTAGGCAGGGTATGTGGCTATTGACAAACATCTTATGCTTTTCTCTGTGATGTGAATACTCAAGGAGCCATTGTACATTAAGTTTCTTAAACTAGTACCTCTGCTTTGAGGTCTCAGACATGAGTTTTTGTGTAAGGTAATACACCCCTTTGTGACACCGTGTGCCCCGTGATTGTCATTTTGTATGCCTGAACTTGTTCAGATGTGGATCTTGTTGCATTTGTAATGTACAGGTGTCTGTAGGGAGTGTGAAGTGGTCAAGGGGAGGGTAAAATGCAGAGGTAAGGAAGCAAGACGACAAGGCTGGATGATTGTGGACATTTAAAACTTCCTGCATAACCAAGTAAATACCCGGTAACTGAGAAATGTCACCACTTTTATCCCTCTGTTGGAACTTGACTGAGAGAATGAGACCAATAGCTTTCCCTGGTATGCTTTGGAAGAAAGAATCAGCTTTAATCCCAAACGTGTGTGGCAGTGCAGAGGTCTTGTCAGTACCTGACAGTCTGTTGTGGCTCATTCTTGGTGTGGCTGCTACTATTAACCACAAGATGGTGCAGTAAAATGAATTGCTGCTCTTATGTATTCTTGCTTCCAGGTCACTGATGCAGGAATATTTAGCTGTCTGTGGTAGGGAAAAAAATTCAAAGGAACGTTTGTAAAGGTGATGTTCAGAGGTAGTAATATCCCATTTTTAGAAACTGTTCTGAGTGGTACATAGTGCAGAGATGGTTATTTTTCATTGAAAAGTGATTAGAAAAATTAGCAAAATTACTAAAGTAAACACCGGATTGTTGTTTAATCATTGAATATTATTAGTATTGAACCCTGTCCCTTCTATAAATGCAGTGTGTGTAAAGGAATATTTAAAATATATTTATTCATGATTAAGGGGAAAGTGATTATGATACAGAAACTTCTCTTCTGGATTCCAAATCTCTAACTCTCCTCCTGTATCTTTCTGGCCTTGGTAATTTTTATTTTTGTAATGAATAAAACAGTTCTTTACTTTGTATTGACCTTGCAGTTAGCATTTTGTAAAAATATATGTATGCAAGACTGGAAACAAACCAGCTGATTCTGGGTCAAACTGACATCAAAGGGATGCTGTTTTGCAGTACCACCTGAGGGCAAATCCATCTTGCTGGCATGGTAGTGCATGATCCCAGTTGTGTTTCCTCCTTTAGTCTTCAATAGTTTTACTGCTAGAATAATGTTAGGTTGTATCCATCTTTTTCCCTTTCCCTTTTGTATTATTTTAATATTTTTCTTTTTGTTCCTCTTCCCACCCCCCCCCCTTTTTTTTTTTTCAGAGCAGAATATGCGGTCCTCTGTAAAAAAATCTTTTGCTTTGATTACCAAAGCAAAACATCAGACCCTGGAATGTTTCTGGTCTTTTAGACACTGTTTTAACTCCTTTAGAGATAGCCACAGAAAGCTGTGGGATCTGACTTAATGCATTTTCTTCACTGGACTCTATGTCTGTCTTGGACCTTCTCAGTGAAGACAAGGAAGTTCAGAGATAGCTGTCAGCAACTGTATTTTCTCATAGTACACAAGAAGAGGTTCCAGCTCACAAATTGGGATGGGTCATTTGTGAGGGGAAGCGTTATTCGTTTGAGGCTTTAGCCAACCACTGTCTGCACAACTCTTGGCAACTGTGTCAGTAAAACATCTTTGGCGTTAAGCAGAGATTAACCACTCTTGCCTCCTTTCTGCAGGGTACCACTCTAGCACTGCACCATCTCTTCATCAGAGCCAGGCAGAGCTGCATTGTCAGGTGAATGTGTAAGCTGATGCTGGGCTGGGGAAAAGTGAAAATGTTTATCTTCAGAATAGTTAAAAGCCTCTTCTGGTAGAGTGGCTGCTATAGTTGGTACAGTCTCTGGGTCAGCTTCTACACATGACGTTTCCCTCAAGCTCTGTTTGCAGATACCGCATGCTGAGAGCTGTTGTTGAGAGAGATAATTCTATAATTCTCTGCATCAGCAGTGGTTCACCCCTGACAGAACCTAGTATTTAGTTGTTCCTTCTTGCAGGAAGCAACCATGTAACCAGGATCAGTCCCTCTAAGAAAAGCACCAAGAAATATCTTGGGCACATAGAAAATACCAGTTATCTCAAAGTACTCTTGGTTTTCACTGCTAAGATAAAATGTAGCTTCTACGAAAATTGCTGAGATTCCAGATGCTGACAGGTAGAGCCTTCTTTGTCTCTTGGAATTCCATTAGGTGCTTGGAAATCCTCATATCCATCATTATTGTAGCAACAACATAGGTAACTTCACCTGGAGCCCTGCAATGCTTTGGAGCTGTTGAACTAAGATTTGTCTGTTGTTGGGTTTTTTTGGTAGTTACCTATCTGCTCGCAAGAGTGAGCATGAACAGATCTGTTAAGAGTGGGTACGAGTGTGCAGAGAATTTTGCCATTTTCTGGGACTGCTTATGTTCTTGCACATGAATCAGTCTCTTTGGCTCTAGTACTAGCACTTAATGACCTAATGATCTTAAAGTATTAAGACTTATTTGACTGCCTTACAGAATCTGTCCAGATTGGAACAACTGTTCTGAGGGAGGAGAAACATTTGACTCCTAATACTCCTTGTTCATCCAGAAAGATTTTATGATATTAGGTAACATGCCTTTTTGATGAAATTGGCAGAAAATGAAAACATTTTATTTTAAATTAAAAAAACAACCCCCAAAAAAGTCATACGAGCAATTTCATAGGCTTCCTGTACCTGTCTGGCATTTGTATCTGTGCTAAACATGCAAAATGACGAGTAGAAACACTTTGCCTAGTGAGCAAAAGAGACAGTACACACCACTATGGAGTTGTATAATTTTAATTTATTTGACTTGTTCCTGTTGTTGAAATCCTGATAGAGGTTAACCTAAGTGGGGTTATCACATACTAGTATCTGCTAGAAAGATGCTTCGCAGTTGAAGGATACTTTTAAGTTCTGCACCGGTGGATGACTTGGCTGTTTTCATGCTGTATTTCTGCAAATATTGTCAGTACACCCCACACTGACATGTCTTTTTCATCTTGTGATAATTGTAACAGTATATGTGGGATTTTTATTTCCAGCCCCGACATCCCAGTGGCTGTAGAATTGTATATGTTTGTTTGGTTTTTTGTGGCTAGTGTTTCTAAGAATACACAATTATGGGGAAAATTGAGCAAATTAACTTTGTCTTTACAAGTCTGCTTCACTTGTAAAGTAAACACGTTTTCTTGGTGTTCTCACGGTTATTTTGTGGATATAGATAATATTTCTTTAAGACTGGCAATGCTACTAATTACATAGTTTCATCAAGGGAACAGGTTTATAATTTACCATGTTTTTCTAGAACAATGCCTGACTATTCCATTATGTTGTGACCAGAGAATATTACTGTCACATTCAACTGAATTTATTGTTCTTTTTTTCCCCCTTGTCCCTGCTCTTTTTATGGCCACTCTCATTACAGTATGGAAGTCTGTAATTTTCCGTGGTATGCTTTTTTTTTTCCTGTCTTGAGTTATCTGAATCTGACAGAAGCATGGCTGCCTGAAGTAATTTTCTTCTGTTATTGTGCCCATGGTAGATCCATCTCTATACTGGCTCAGTTGATGTGTCAGCCTGAAAGATGTTACAACCATGGTGACTCATCCCCGACTCATGGTCTACAACAAGAAAGTAGACTGGTCTAATGTCAAGATTGTTTCTGTGGGGTAAACCACCAGGTGGAGAATATGCTGATTTTTGACAGATGTGGAGCAAGAATAAATTTTTTTTTCTGTGCTCCAGAAGGAACTTGCCTGTGGATTGGAAGAAAATACAATAAACCATTTCTCTCGGCTGTCTTGTAAGGGGAAAACCATGGGGATGTGAGTAATTGGATACAAGACACATCAAAAAGAATTTTCAGCACATGGTTGTTTTTGGCAGGACAAACTTGGTATGGAGGGGCAGACAGTTTCCAAAGGGCCAGGCTTTGAGTAGCTGCGACATGCACGTAAGTTCTTAAAACTCCTTTGAAACTCACTGCAGGTAGGAAATGCTTTGTCCGTTTCAGTCTTCGTGCTTCTGGAAACCTGGAAGTGTTTACAAGAAGATGTGCTTTGAGAGTGGGAAGGAGCCTTCAAGTTAGATTGCTGCTTGCTGCACGGCGGGCTGTCAGCTCATTGTTGACCCCAGAAGTGACGTGTAGCCCTGTGATGTCTGAGCAAGGAAAATCTGTTATCTCAGAAGGTACCTCAGTCCTGCGTCGGTAGTGACAAAATGGCATGGAGTCTCAACGGTGCTTGTGGTTATCTGCCTGCCTGTGTCATAACTGTTCTTACCAGTGCTTGAGCTGCAAAACAATATTCCACAGTCATACCAGTCGTAAGAAGGTGACTTCCTCACTGCAAGAGGTTTGTTTTTTAACAGGGATCATAGAATCGTTAAGGTTGGAAAAGACCTCTAAGATCATGAAGTCCCACTGTCAGCCCAACACAACCATACCTACTAAACCATGCCCAGAAGTGCATGTCTGCATGGTTTTTGAACACTTCCAGGGATGGCGACTCCACCACTTCCCTGGGCAGCCTGTTCCAGTGCTTCACCACTCTTTCAGTCAGGAATTTTTTCCTAATATCCAATCTAAAACTTCCCTGGCACAACTTGAGGGCATTTCCTCTTATCCAATCACTTCTTACTTGGGAGAAGAGACCAGAAACCACTTCTGAAGGAAGTGTAGCTGCAAGTCTGCATGAATTGATAAGTGCAATAAATACTTGGTTTAGAGCTACAAAGGACTCAGAAGAAATAGGGGAAAAGACAAGACTGCTTCGACTTCAGAGCAGATGACTGGTATGTTACTTTATCAGTTACCATTGCTAAATGGAAAACAAACTTGTATTTGCCAACCATCAGCCATGTATCAAAGACTTCTACAGCATAAGAAAGCACTGCATAAACGTATGATGTCTTTTAGCCTTAACAAGACATCTTGTAATTAGATTTATGTAAATGTGTGGTGTCTTTTAGCCTTAACAGGACATTCTGTAATTAGATTTATGTAGAAGAGAAGAAACACAGGTTTTGTCTTTTGCTGTTTGAGCAAGGTTTTATAAACAAACGGGACTCTCTGCCTTAAGTACTGTGCTGCCACAAGACTAATTAATCACTTCCATGCTGGAGAGGGATCATCAAGGAATGACCTATAGCTCTGAAACTTCCTGGAGCTACTACTTGTATATGTTGCTGAATAATTAAAACATAAAATCAGCATTTTGTTTCTGTTGCTGAGTTGTGTGGCTTTGATCAAACTCTGTGAACACAAACTGAGTGACTTAGAAAGTTAATAATGTACTGCTGCTACTTTATTGCAGCATCTGTACTTGTCTGACTATAACTACAGAGGTGCCAACACATTAACTCAATATACTTTCTACCTGAAATATCAGCTTAATTAGGATCATTTATCAAAATGACACTTGTTTCATAAGGCCAAATCAAATTGATTACTGTTGTTCCTGCTGCACTCGTGCCAGCATTAAGAGCAATACTTCCAGAAACAAAGGTGCATAAATGTCTTGCATAGCATAAAAGTAAACTGCTAGAGGAAACCCAAACATTTCAGAGGTATTGAAATCTATAGAAGAAAATATGAAAATTAAACCAATGCACTTGCTTAGGTAGTCTCTGTGATCATCCTATCTGACTGATTTTCCCTCATCTGATGGGAAATTGGGAAAAATTGTCATCATTTTGCAGATAGGGACTTGAGAATCGGAGAGACCAAGGCTCAAACCTCTAAATGCATATAGTCACCTTAAAAGTTTTTGATGAGACTAGGAGCTGAGTATCGATTTATCTTCTAAAGTTCTGGATTTAAGTGACCTGAAATTCAACTGAAGTCAAACTAAATATTTCGTGCTTTGGGAAAGTATTACTCAAACAACAAAAACCATTTACAATTCAAAGATCTAAAATATTAGGGTTTCTATTTTTTACAACAGAGTACTTTTCTAGCGTATTCATGAAGGCTATACTTAGTAGCCATGTTTCTTTAAAATGAAATCTGTTTGGATCCTCTTCTAAATGTGCTAATGTCACGTGTTATGTGCTGAAAACATTTTGAATATTATTTCCAAACACAACCTGTGACCTGATTTACATGTCTTTAGGTTTGTATGTTTATGGCTGTGAATTTGAAGTGACCCTGTCAGCCCTCCAGTTCCTTTGGCAAGTCAGAATTCAAACTTTAAGAAGTGGGTAGGATCAGTTGGGGGAATCTGAATAGTTACGTAAATCTAACGAAAACTCAGCTAACAGAGAAAGCAGAGTGTTGCCATTCTCAATAAGGTAATGTTTCCTCTTTAAAGATGAGGAGCTTAGTGGTGAGAAGGAATCCATTTCAGAAGTTTAGTCTCCTGAGTTTCACTTACCAGATTTCAGTGAAGGTCTGGAAAGAAACATTAGATGCCATCCACATGAGCTCTAGTAAGCTCTTGAAATGGAGTGTGCACGACGTAAACATGGGAAGAACAGCTTAGAGGAGAGGAATGCAACTCAGGTCCAGAATTGGTTTGCAAACTATGTCTAACATAGGTTTCAGCATTCCACTTTTTCAGGGAATTACTGTATAGTCCTGAGGCTCATCTGTCTGAAGACAGCAGTAGCTAGTGTGTTAGTGGTATGCATGTTTGACACAATTGAGAGCATCTGCTGAGGTGCTGAAGGAATGGTTTCAGAATTTCAGGGGAGCTTAGTAGATTGGAGGAGTGTTCTGAAGTAAATGAGAAACTGAATCAAGATTGGTTCCACACTGCTCCGTGTGTGAACTGTTAATGTGAACCCCACCTATGGAGAATGGGAGTAATTTAGTCACTTTCCAGTTCTGCAGAAAAAAGTACGAGGCTGTAGCTGATAACAAGTTCAATGTAATTCAATGATCTAAAGCTCTTTTGATGAATGGCAAGTTATATCGGGCTGTATAAAGAGGAACATTGGCTGCAGGCAGCTGCACATGAAGTAAAATTTCTCCTCCGTTCGGCATTGGTAAACCCTCTGCGTTATTCTGCCCCATTTGGGGCACCATGTTTTGGGAGAGATAAGTACCAGGTAAACACAATGTGAGAGGAATAAAAATACTCAGGATCTGGAGTATGTGACTTCCAAAGGAGAAATTAAGAGTAAAGATAATTTATCCTAACCTATTAAAAGGAGCATATATGTAAAATACCTATCTCTATATATGCACACACATATTTTTATACTCTTTTTCCTCTAAGCCATATTTTTCTATCCTTACCTGGTGTACATCTCCTTTCAAGAGCTTACAGAGTTGATGTGGATGACACATGGATGCTGTACAGTGTTTCTTTTTATATTTTCACCAAAATTTGTTAAGAAAAGGTCCCTCCTCTGAAATGCACTCCTTCCCATCACCAAACTCCTCATCTTTAAAGAGGAAACATTACCTTATTCAAAAAAATGTGTAAAGTATGTGACTTCCAAAGGAGAATTGAAGAGCAGAGATAGTTTATCCTAACCTATAAAAATACAACTGAGAAGCGATGTGGTAATAATATTGCAGTGTAGAGAGGAAAGAACTCCATTTGTCTCTAACAAATAGACCTGGCAAGAAGTAACAACAGTAAATTGCAATAAAACTTTTTTCTTTTTCTCTTAAGAATTGGCAGACCCTTAAAAGCAATACAGGTGAACCGCTGGGATGTTTTGCCTGGAGATTTGTTTTCAGTGTCTGAGGTCTTCAGGAACAAAATAGCAAATGCATTTGTTGCGATCGATAGCTTAAGGTCCTTCCCAAATCTGTTTGTCTGATCTTTGAATTTTATTTGACCCTTATGCCCTAAACTACTGCTTTTTGGGGCCTGTGTACAGTCACTTTGGAACAAACGCTAAATGGTACGTAAATAAAATCCTTGTGATTGAAAGCAATTGGAGCAGCGTAAGCCTTATTTTTGAGACACCTTTAAGTGTTCAAATAGTTCTAAAGATTAATTTGTTTTATTTCAGTGGAAACTGAAATATAGAGATTGAGCATATTAGATTCAAGTAATGGTTTTGTACTTTCCCTTTAGTACATGTAAAGAAACTTCTCGGTACAGCAAACAGTTTTCTTTTGAAATAATGAAAAAAAAAAAAGCAAGTGCCAAAACTTCTTTGGTGTTCAGTCTCTGTTTTACATTGGTGACATTGCAATTTGGCAGCATTATTTTTCATACTAAAAGAAGAGAAAATTGTTGCTACATTGGTTCTGCAACTGAAATAGAAAATATGTTTTGTTCTGGCCTATTTATTTTTAATTCTTTCTCCTTGGTTATTTTTGCCTCTAGCAAAATACCATTTCACCCTAGCAAACTGAGAAAAGAAGCAATAACCATGCTGCCTGTTTGGCCTATTCCGTCAATGCTGGATCTGCATCAAAACTGTCAGAAGAGACTTTTCTGTTGCTCTCACATCACTTAGTGAATTGCCCTGCTGATAAACTTTCTGCACTAATGTCTTGTTTACCTACAGTTTTTGCCTTACTGTGGAGGAACTTAGCCTTTTGTTTGCTCTGTTGCTTTTCACATGTCCAGTAGCTGAAGTGTCCCCCGTATCAATTGCTGAAGCGCATCCATCATCTGTTGCTGGTGAAGGCTCTGGAGCGCAAGTCTAGTGAGAAGTGGTTGAGGGAACTGGGGTTGTTTAGCCTGGAGAAAGGGAGGCTAAGAGGAGACCTCATCACTCTCTACAACCTTCCTTGAAGGAGATTGTAGTGAGGGTGGTGTTTGTCTCTTCTCCCAAGTGAGAAGCAGTAGGATGAGAGGAAATAGCCTCAAATTGTGCTCCGGGAGGATTAGACTGGATATTAGGAAAAATTTCTTTGATGAAAGGGTTATTAAGCAGTGGAAGAGGCTGCCTAGGGAAGAAGTTGATTCACCATCCCTGGCAGTATTTAATAGACACGTAGACAGGGCACTTACAGACATAGCTTTGTGGTGAACTTGTCAGTGTTAGTTTTACAGTTGGACTCAAAGGTCTTTTCCAGCCTAAGTGATTCTATGCCTCTAAACCCACTGAGGTGTTCTTCAGTGTGAGAAGTAAAACTGACTCATTTCTTGAGCAACAAGGGTTGGCATTTTGAAGGGATGACCAGCCTGACTACTTGCAGCTTGGTTTGAAGCTTTCCGTTGGTTATATGAGCACCGGAAAAGGCTGAGTGTGGTACACATTAGTTTTGCTTCGTGGGAATCCTCCAGAATGCAGATCCATCAGCACTAGTGATTTAAAATGAGATGCCTGATTGAACAGAGTGACTGAAACATGGGTAATACGCCCTCTATTTTTGTGTTCATGCCTAGGCTGCTGTCATCATCTCATGAATCTGAGTATCTGAAAAAGCTTGTGAGTCCCTTTCAGAGGGATAAATGGAATAGACTCTATAGATAAGAATGAAGCTTTAATTGTGTAATTTCACAGCGTTAACCCTCTGTTTATCCAAAAGCCATAAAATTTGCAAGAACAGACAGTATCCCTTTGCAGTTCGGGTGCATTCTCCTGTTAACCCTCCTCTTGTTGTCTTGAGCTTGAAGAATGCTCATGAGATGAATTCTCAATAGAACGCATTAGTGCAGGCGATTTGAGGAATAGTGTTTCTTTCTCCTGGTTTCTGACACAGTGGGGAGGAAATGATCTGATAAAAATGTATGATCCTGATGGTGTTCAGCTCCTCAAATCTTTGGTTTGGGTGATTTTTTTGCAGGGCAATAGCCAGGTGTTGCTGAAGGAACATATTAAGTTAAGGCGCGTTGGTAGACTGTTTTTCTAGATGCAATAGACTACCTTTTGACATTTTATTTATTAACAGTTAAACCAAGAAAACATTTTCTTGCTTTCCAGAAAAACTTTCTAACGAGGACAATTTTGGAGGATGGTCTCCAAGACTAAGATTATCTGATACGTTAACTAGCTTGTAATTTGTCATCCTTCATGATGACAAGTAGCTTCTAGGTCAGTCCTGCCAATTTGGGCAGCCTTTTTTCATCCTATGCATCATGTGGAGTATTTTGTAGGACTTCAAAAACTAAAGCGGAATTCTCTATATTAAATATGCAGTACAGGGGCAGGGTTAACTTTTCTTTGTGTATAGGTAGTATATCAGCACAACTTTTTTTGCTGTTCAAAAAGATATATTGGAAATCCATCTATGGGGAAAAAAGGCAGTTGCTTGCTTCAGTGGTTTCTCATGAAAAGACAGTTTGGCTTTTGCTTTCAGATGCCAAGTGTCTTACACTGTTTGCAGTCCACGGCCTGCTTGGCCAGCAGAAGAAGTCTTGAAATCTGTGAAAATAGATGATTTATTGTGAGCAATCCCCTAAAAGTTGAAATCACTGGTTGGCAGGTAATTTATGTTGTTGAAATGGTTCTGTGAACCTAGATGTGCTAGATAAGCCCCTTTCAGAGATATTTTTGTGTATAATAGAACATTGTAATCTATGCAGTGTAGAATCATAGAATGGTATGGGTTGGAAGGGACCTTAAATATCACCTAATTCCAGCCTCCCTGCCATGGGCAGGGACACCTCCCACTAGATCAGGCTGCCCAAGGCCCCATCCAACCTGGCCTTGAACACCTCTAGGGATGGGGCAGCCACAGCTTCTCTGGGCAACCTGTGCCAGTGCCTCACCACTCTCATTGTGAAGAAATTCCTCCTTATGTCTGGTCTAAATCTGCCCCTCTCCAATTTATAGCCATTCACCCCTCGTCCTATCACTACAAGCCTTTGTGAACAGTCCCTCCCCAGATTTCTTGTAGCCCTCTTTGGGTGCTGGAAGGTCACTATAGAGTCTTCTCAGAGCTGCCTCTTCTCCAGGCTGAACAAGCCCAGCTCTCTCAGCCTGCCCTGGCATGGGAGGTGCTCCAACACCTTGTATCATCCTTGCAGCCCTCCTCTGGACCCATTCCAACAGTTCCGTATCCTTCTAATGTTGAGGATTCCAAAACTGGACATTGTACTACAGTTGATTTTACACACTCACTTTGAAATCATCCAGAATACATATTTGTGTATTGTGGTTTGAAAGCAGTGTATAAAAAGACAATGTTAAGCGCTGCTTTTTCTGATTGTAGCAGCCCTTAGCTGTTGCGTTGCAGAAGATGAAATAACGTGATGTGAAATGTTGTTCACTTAGTATTAGATTTTGGGATTTGGCTCAGAAAAAACCTTTTAAAGACTTGAAGGCAATCCACTTATTGAGGATGGAGATGTCTGAATGGCTTTATCACCAAATTTGTCACTGGTAAAGGTAATTTATTTATTCTTAATGTGTACAGTAGAAGTCCCTTGCTGAACTTCGCAATATTATCAGTTTTCTTTATAAATCTTGGTGAGTGAATCTATACTAGATATCATAGTGCTGTTCAGCACAGTGGTTTTTAAGAACTGTTTCCACATTGCTGAGCGTTTGAGGGTATCTTCACTCATACTGCGTTAACATTAGTCTTTGCTTTAGAATGGTGTCTTTTAGTACTCTGAAATACATTCGACTCAACGTATAAGATTTGATGTTGTTAGTCTTCTTATCTATGAAATACAGTTTATGATATGACAGGAGATATAACAATCTAATGGAAAACCTACTTTCATCCTGGGCACTGTTTGGAAATCTTTCTTCCCAAAGGTGTTTGGGATGCAACAGTCCCATCCTATCAGCAAACAGGCTTCTGCCTTGAAAAAGTTTGAGCTGCTAACTAGTATTTTATCTTAATATTTCAACCATACTTAATCATGAAAATATACATTCCTTGAAATTTTCCGAATTCCTTATAGAAAGCTAGAAGCACACGAGGCATACTATTCATTCACCGATCTTAATGTCCGAATTTTTCCTTTTTCTTTTTATGTTTGTGTGGTACCACAGAATGCCAAGTTTCCTCCTTTGCTGTTTCAGGTAATCCTTCATGCATACATAGAGCAGCAATCTTCATTGCCAACAGTATGAATTTAAGGAGCAGGTGGAGTGGAGAGACACCTTAACTTGTTAAAGTAGACATTGCCCACTGAAAACCTGGATTGACAAGAATGCCAACAGTAGATATTTTTTTTCCTTTGAGTTCTGGTACGTATCTATAATGAGGCAGCATTAGGTTTATGGTTGGACTTAAAGGATTATGGATTATCTTAAAGGTCTTTTCCAACTTATACGATCCTGTGATTTTGTTTCTTATCCTTTTTTACAGGGTAGGATTATTGGCCCATCTCATGATATTGTGAAGGTGGTGGAGGGTAGATAGGGTTTTTAGTATATATGAGATTGAAAAAAAGTTTAAATTTGTATGACAGACATGCTGCTTTGTATGAGAGGGGGGTGAAATGGCAATCACTTTATTTTGATAAATAAATCCTAAAACAGTTCAATCATATCAAGAACATCCTGTAATAGAAAATTTAGTGGTATGTGTTTACTGTAGTCTCACATGAAAAGAAGTCATTTGTATTGTAACTAAAGCCACCATGCCTGAAATGATAGAGAGACATTGGGATAATTCACTTCCTGTGAATGTAATTGCTGTACTAAAAATTTAAAGTGAAATTCATGTAGTAGGAAAGTAGCAATGATGACATTCATTACTGCTATGGAAGAAAGTTCATTGGGTTTTTATGCAGATGATACTTACGTGATGTTATTGAAACAGTAAGATAAGCTTTTGGGTTTGAATGTACTCTAATTTGGAAATGACATGCAGAAATGCTGGCCCTGTTCTTTTAGACCTACCTATAATGTGTATTTCGCTTTAAGAAATAGGACTGGAAGCATAAGGGAATCTTTGCTCCTAGCAACTGGAAAATGAAGAAGTATCACACTAGCTTGAAGAAAGAAGAACAGCACGTGCTGTTTGCTGTTTTGTTGCATGACTATCCAAGGCTTCAGAGATCTACTGCTATCTTTAGGTGGGTAGGTAGCCAGTGACCTCAAAATCAACTTCGAAAGCAGTGTGGTGTGTGGGTTGGGGGTTTTTTTTTTGGATAAAAGGGAAAGGTACAAATAAAATTCTAAGATGATTTTTTTGCTACGTGTAAAAAGAAGTAAAGTTGTAAAGCAAAATTAAGTTTACACAGATTGAGGAGCGATGTAATTGTCTTGTGTCTCTAAAACTCTTTGGTGACACCAAAAGAACCTGTTGAGGACTAACTTTGGAAAGGTGTTACCTAAGCCTCTAAATTTAATAAGGTGGTACTATTTTTTCTTTTTTTTAATAACAGGGCCTTTAAAATTTGACTTTACCTTACTCTTGGCTACATTTGCTCATAAAATGCCAAGTGTTTGTAACTTTGATTAATTAGTTACATTTTCTCATTAAAAAATTATTAGTTAAACTGTGGTTTTAGGTTGTTGCAGGAGTGAGGTAGCTGATAGAGTTTTCACAAGAGACTCTGGACTGTTGTTGAGACATATTAAGAATGGGTGTCTGTAATACAGAAAAATGATTTTTTTTTTTAAAAAGTATATAATGGCTTTTTTTCAGATTAATGTTTACATGTTTCTGCAGGTTCCTATTCCCCTAGTTCGAACTGGTGGTGAACCAAATGTAGCCACCCCATAGCCACCTTAAAGGAGAGGGGACAAGGCAACAGGAGTTAGTTGCCAGTTAATGGGTTTTGGTACAGAAACTTTTGAAGACTGTGTATGTTTTCCAAGAAGGATGTTGCTCTTCTGCCAACAGTTTATCCTTTTCCATCTTTTTGGATGATTCGTTCTTTCCTTCTGTTGGAGATGTCACTTAATGGCTGAATGAATGTACGGGGGTATTACTTGCCTCTTGATAGTGCAAACATCTCTGGAGAGGAAGGAGAGGCCAAGAGGGAGCAGGGGAAAATCTGTAATTTGATACAGTTTATGAGACAGTTAACTGGAGGGTTGGTTACCATTTCACAGTGCTGCTCTGAATTTCCTCCTTAGATGACCCTGCAGACTGAACTTCTACGCACTCTAAGTGATTCAAGGAGTCTCCATCTCTTTTCTTTGGTGGACACCTTTGATATAGTCCAGCCTTGGGACTGGTGCCCGTGCTCCCCTCATTTTCTTCCGGTAGGCTGAAGGAAACTTCGACTCTCTGCAGATGCACTTGGTGCTGCTTTTACTGTGTGTGATTTGGATGCTTTTGAAAAAACCCACACGTTCTTCTTTTCTTGCAAGTCAAGGCAGAAGTGATAGGAATTCTCAACAGAAATGAGGTGCAGCCTAAAGACAAAGGAGAGTCTGTGTTGCATCATTAATCTTCTGTCTTGTTAGTGTGGTTGTGCAATTTGTACCTTTATTTTTTGTTTTAGGGTATGGTATAGGATTTATCCAAATCAGCTTCAAGAGTTGCATTTCAATAGTTGTTCATTTGTTGGGGAGATAACAGACTAAAAACTATATCCGGTCATGTGTTGTTTGATATCGTGGTCCTTGTTTCTTTGTTTCAAGTGCTGCACTTCCACCTGATGGTTGTGAACAGTATAAGGATGTAGTCAAGGTTTACTTGAAAGAAATACAGCTTCCTCCCTCTCCCCCATCCCCTGACTTTATGATTTATTAGTTGCATTTATTTATTTACTTATTTTAGGTTTACCTTACTACCTGGATATTTCTTGAATATTTTTAAACTTGTAAGAGGAACGTGTATGCATGTAAATCCATGCCAGATACAGCAAATGAGGGCACCAAGCAGAGGCTATTTTCTTTCTGTTAAAATGCGATAAACTCTTAAAAAAGTTCTTCCTATGAGAAACAGAATAAAGTAGAAATATTGTTATAAAATGGAGCACTAAACGAAATATATTCCATTATTTTTGGTTGACAGAAGTGTAGCAGGTTATCCTTGCTCCCTTAACTGCTAGATACCAGCGTAGATGATAGCTTTGGAAAGACAGTGCAATTGGTAAGGAGTTCCACCTACTTAACCAGTCAGTGTTTAAAGCGTAATTTTTTAAAATTTAAAGTTGATTTCATTTAGCTTTGTAAAATGAACAGGAACAGGCAAATCCAAATGATTAGTCACCAAAATAGGAGTATTGTTATGCTAGCTTTTAGTTACGAGTGTATTTTTAGCTCTTTCTTTGAAAAGTGACTGAACTTTTATTGATATGGACTCCAATCTTAAATGGTCTTGGTTTACAACTTTCATCAAGAAGCAAAGTGCTTTGGGTGTTGTCATGTTTCCTGCTTCCCAGACGCAGAAGCTGGTGAGTTAAGAAGTTTCTCTGTCTGGCCAGGTGTTGAAAAGTTTCATATCCCTCAGAGGTTTGTATGATTAGGTAGCAGTTACTGCTGGCTAAATTCAGAAGGCAGAATTATTCTGAACAGCGATAAGGGGTTGCTGCGCATCTCCCTAGGGAATGCTTTGCTTCTGTTGAAGCATTTGCTTCCTTTTCAATCTGGGCTATCAGAGAAATACCAGCGCTGTAGTGTAAGTACAAAAAGTAAATACTAAAATTTATTTCAGTAACAAATCTGATTTCCTACTTTGGCTCTAATTTTAGATGGATGGTGGAAACATTGTCAACACAGCACCATTCCCTCTCCTTTCTTCCCTCCAACTAACTTTTCTTGCTAGTGTGCTCAGTCTTTGCAGTCTACTGTATTTAGGTTTTGTGTTAAAATTTCTTGCTTGCATGGGGCAGTTCTGAGGAGAAAAAAAGACCACTGTTGCTGAAGTGTGTAGAGTTGAAGGAGACGTGAAACAGTGTGTCAGTGTGATCAGAACATGCAAGCGTATAAGTGTATCTTGATCTGACTGTTGCCCCTATATTTTTGTAGCTCAGGTGTATGGACTTCCACTGAGAGCTATGCTTGAAGAGATAGGAAAGGTGCAGAGAGCTCAAAAGGTATGAAAGCAGCAGAAAGCAGAGATGCCTTGGATTCATAAAAGTGAATACAAGGGACAGTCTTTAACTTTTGTAAGTCTAAAAGTGAGCATCATGTTGTACAAATGCTGCAGGGTGTGTACAAATACTTAAGTACAGGGTGTAGTAAGTAGAATTTTGTCTGGGTCAATGCAGCAAAAGGTTTTCCATCCTATATGAAACAAGCTAAGTATAGTGCCTTTTAACATGATATTGCAACCTTTGCTGGCAGCTTGATTACCTCTTCAGTGAAGACAGTTTTTCTTCAGAGCTTTCCCCCCCCCCCCCCCTTTATTTTAGAATCATAAAAACATAGAATAGTTAGGGTTGGAAGGGACCTTAAAGATCACATAGTTACAACCACCCTGCCATGAGCAGGGACATCCCACTAGACCAGGCTGCCCAAGGCCCCATCCAACCTGGCCTTGAACACCTCCAGGGATGGGGCACCAAAACTTCCCTTGGCAACCTGTGCCAGTGCCTCGCCACTCTTGTAGTGAAGAAAGTCTTCCTACTGTCTAGTCTAAATCTGCCCCTCTCCAGTTTATACCCGTTCCCTCTGGTCCTATCCCCACAAGCCTTTATGAATAGCCCCTCTCCAGCTTTCCTGTAGGGCCCCTTCAGGTACTGGAAGGTTGCTGTAAGATCTCCTCGGAGCCTTCTCTTCTCCAGGCTGAACAAGCCCAACTCTCAGCCTGTCCTCATAGGGAAGGTGCTCCAGCCCTCTGATCATCTTTGTAGCCCTCCTCTGGACCCATTCCAACAGCTCTATCTTCTTCTCATGTTGAGGATTCCAGAACTGGACACAGTATTCCAGATGAGGTCTCACAAGAAAGGAATAGAGGGGCAGAATCACTTCTCTCGACCTGTTGGGCACGCTTCTTTTGATGCAGCCCAGGGTATGGTTGGCCCTCTGGGCTGCGAGTGCACACTGCTGGTTCATGTTGAGCTTCTCATCGACCAGCACCCCCAAGCCCTTCTCTGCAGGGCTGCTCTCAATCACATCATCCCCCATCATGTACTGTAAACAGAGATTGCCCCGACCCAGGTGCAGGACCTTAGAACTGGCCTTGTTGAACCTCATGAGGTTCTCAGAGGCCCACTTCTCCAGCCTGTCCAGGTCCCTCTGGATGACATTCCATCCTTCCGGTGTGGCAGCTACACCACTCAGCTTGGTGTCATCTGCAGACTTGCTGAGGGTGCACTCAATCTCGCTGTCAATATCCTTGATGAAGATATTAAACAGCACCGGTCCCAGTACGGACCCCTGAGGGACACCACTTGTTTCAGATCTCCATCTGGACTTTGAGCCATTGACCACTGCTCCTTGAATACGACCATCCAAACAGTTTCTTATCCACCTTACCGTCCACCCATCAAATCCATCTCTCTACAATTTAGAGAGAAGGATGTTGTGGGGGACTGTGTCAAAGGCTTTACAGAAGTCTGGATAGATCACATCTGTCAGTTTACCCATGTCCACTGCTGCGGTTACCCCATCATAGAAAGCCACCAAGTTGGTCATACAGGATTTGCCTCTGGTGAAGCCATGCTGGCTGCCATTAATCACCTCCCTGCCCTCCATGTGCTTCAGCATAGCTTCTAGGAGGATCTGTTCCATGATCTTCCCAGGTACAGAGGTGAGGCTGACAGGTCAGTAGTTCTCAGGGTCATCTTTTCTACCCTTTTTAAAAATAGGCACAGCATAACCCTTCTTCCAGTCACCAGGGACTTCTCCTGACTGCCATGACTTTTCAAATGTCGTGGAGAGTGGCTTGGTCTGCCAGTTCCCTCAGGACTCTGGGATGCATCTCATCAGGTCCCATAGACTTACATATGTTCAGGTTCCTCAGGTGGTCACAAACCTGATCCTCCTCTACTGTGGGAGAGGGTGTACCCCCCTGGTCACCATCTTGCTGTCCCATGACCCAGAAGGGGTGAGGAGAGCAGTTATCGGTGAAGACTGAGGCAAAAAAAGTTGTTAAGTACCTCAGCCTTTTCCTCATCTGTTGATACGTGATCACCATTTCCAGCTATCAGTGGGGGTACGTTCTCTTTGATCTTCGTCTTTCAATGACGTACCTGTAAAAGCCCTTCTTGTTAGCCTTTACTTCCCTTGCCATGTTCAGCTCCAGCTGCGCCTTGGCCTTCCTGACTTCATCCCTACACAACCGGGCAGTGTCTCTATACACGTCCCATTTCCCTGTCCCTGCTTGCACTGCCTGTGCAGTTCTGTCGTCTTTTTTAGTTTAACCAGCAGGTATCGACTCAGCCATGCTGGTTTCTTCCCTTCCCTGCCTGATTTTCTACATAAGGGGACTGAGCACTCTTGTGCTTTATGGAAAGCTTCCTTAAGTATTTTCCAGCTCTGTTCTGCTCCCTTGTCTCAGAGGACCATGTCACAGGGGGTCCTAGCGATTAATTCCTTGAAGACCTGGAAGTTTGCTCTCCTGAAATTTAGTATCCTGACTATAGTCCTCACCTGTCCCACATCCCTCTGGACCTGGAACTCCACCAGTGTGTGATCACTGCAGCCCAGGCTGCCTCCAATCCTAATGTATCTGATGACTTCGCTTGTATTGGTGACCATAAGGTCCAGGTTAAAAGTTAAGGTTAAACTCTTTTCGTGCTGGCATGGAAACAGATGTCATATTCCAGGGAAAAGCATAAATGGCTGTGAGGTAAAGGAGTAGGTGTGACAAGACCTGTTACTTCTGATCTGTAGTTTCTGAAGAATGCTAACTGAAAGTGTTAGTTCCAGTTGGATTTGGCATCTGGAGAGTGCATCTGTATATGTTTAGGAAAGTGTGTGATATCTGCTGGCAGTATGTGTCTAGGAGAAACTATTATGGGAATCCTACATGACAGTCAACCATGTCCTCTATTTGTGCCCCCACAACGTGGGCAGAAGAGGAGGAAGAAATTTGGACTGTGTGTTGAGGACTGTGACTTTCTGGGGGTGCTGAAAAGTTTGATGCAGAAAATTTACACCTGAGATATACTTGTATTGCACTGAAACCATAAAGCTTCATTTTACTTTTATGGATGTTTGCTTGACACTTACCGGTATCCAATATATAAAGCATCAGTTTCTGAAACTACTGCTTGTGAGTTTTGCAATGATACTGGTTAATAAGCTTGGTTTTGGGGTGAACAAGCCTAGACGGCTTAAACTTTAGTTTATTTTTCCATTTTGGAGTGTGAAAAAGCTCATCTTTGAATTTGTGTTTTGTTCTGCTCTTTGGCATGGCCCCTGGAGTTCTTCCAGAGTGGTTTGGCCTCTGCCAGCAAGGAAGAATCATGTTGCTGCTCTCTCACTCGTCCTTCTGCCCCTGGTGGGATGGAGGGGAGAATCAGAAACAAAGTAAAACTCATGGGTTGGGAGAAAATCCAGTGTAACAGGACAGCAAAGAGGAGGAAAACAACAGCTGCAATAATAATAAAAGAATATACAAAGGGAATGATACACAGCACAAACTTCTCATTGCCTGGAAACTGACACAGTTTGTGCTCTCGAGTTTACTGAGCTGCATCACCAACCCTACCCCTTGGCCAACTACCCCCGTGTGTAGACTGAGCACTTCATTGTATCTAATATCTTTTTGGCCAGTTTGGGTCAGCTGCTCTAGCTGTGTCTCCTCCCAGCTTCTTGTGAGAATTAACTCCATCCCAGCTGAACCCATGACAGGGTACAAAGTATATCACATTCTGCTGCTTAATTCTTACAGGAGTCTTATGGAGCTCTTGAAATAGGTTTGGTGACTGGATAGAGTCTTCTGAATGTAGTACATAAGCAACAATGATATGCAGCTCACTGTTGACTCTTGACAACATCTAGTCTTTCTGACAAACTGTCACATATTCTTTTTCTTTCGGCATTGTTCCCCTCTCCCTTCCTCCTTCTTCCCTGTTTGTTTGGGTGAGAGTGTGTGTAAGAAAATGTCATCTGTCCCTTTTACGTTGAGGAAAGCAGCAGCTGTCTCTTGGGTTTAGGTCAGCAATCTCAGGACATTCTAAGACTAAAAAAAAATTATTTTATATATGATAAAAACTTACTGTGCTATTGTAAAGATGCAGGTCAGAAACAAGATCTGTAAAGCTTTTCTTATTTTGCAGGAGAGCCTTAGAACCATGATTTGTTTTTAATAGCGGATGCAACATGCCTGCATTGTAATATATGCAGAATCTAACTATAAGAAATAGTCTCCACTCAAATGACATTGGGGAGAATTTAGTTCTATCTATCTATCTATCTGTCTGTCTGTCTATCTATCTATCTATCTATCTATCTATCTATCTATCTATCTATCTATCAGCAGCCATTTATTTGTAACTTCTTTTTCTAAGGGGAAAGGTGCTCAAGCTTATCTTTTCTCATCTCATTTGAATTAACCAGGAAATAATGGTAAAACTTTAAAAAGTGGCTTCAGATTCTTCTACTTTATTTTAAAGTGTATTAATTCCCAAAGTTACAAAAAAAAGATTGACCATCTTTGCCTTTTAGAAGCATCAGTGCTTTAGACTGTTCTCCTTTTTCGTGGTACTTAAAAATACTCTTTCAAATAAAATATGTAGGAACTTCATATTTTTGAGGATTTGGGTTTTGTCAAACTTGTTTGGCGCTTGTCAGTGAGCTCTAAAGTTAGTGGAAGTACTTATCAGTAAGTATTTCTGTATTTTTTTTCGGTAGGGAGCCAGATTATAGGATTTTTAAAATAAATGCTAAAGATGTCTGTATGCACAAAAATGTAGAATTTTCTTATTGTATAACCTGGCAAAATCCAGAAGGAAGAGGATCCTTAGGAGTGTATAAAGAAATAGGACAATAGCTTAGCAATAATGGAGGACAACTTAAGACTGAAGAAGTGACGGTTGTTAAAGGCTGTCTTCTCTTCTGAAATTGCTTGTTGGAGTTAAATCCAGTTCAATTCTGAAGAGAGGATAAGGGCATGCTTTTTTAACAATCAAAATATTCTTATAAAATAACCTGTTCTCCTAGATCTGTGTCATCTTTAGCATTTTTTTTTATCTTACTTGTTTTTTTTCTAGTGTGAAAATTGAGTATTCTTTTGCTTTATCACTATGTAAGGTTAATTTTCAGGATCAGGATATAAATGTCTATTGCAAGGTGCTTTTGACATGAATTTATCAAATTGTGCTGTTTTCTGTGGCTATGGAAGTGAAATTATTTTATTGGGAAGATAAACAGATTTTGAAGTGGCTCCTCAGCACATCCAGCCCTGCTACATGAGGCTCGTCGTAATTAAGGGAGAATTGATTTAATTGTAGCTTCTTTTTGAAGTATTTGCAGCACATCAGCAAAAGAACTGTTGGGTGGTAGGAGAGGGATAAACTGGGTGGGTGAGTGGGGGGAAAGATGTGTTACCAGCCTATTTGAATAATATTTTCATAGCTATGCAGATTCACAGGAATGAAGAAAAAAAAACAACCCACAAATGGCATCAGTTAAAATCAGCTGCCAGAAGAAAATTCCATGTGGAACCAATAAAGCTTAAAGCAATGTTTTGAGCATTTCTGTTTTAGTAACGTGGTTATTTACTCCAGCTTGGAATTTATTTGGGACCTTCCCCTGCCTCAACTCATAATTCCCTGTGGTCTTTCCTAAATAGGACTGAATGAGTTCCTTTTGTGTTTTTAATACTGTATTTCCATCTTTATGATCTAAACAAGTATACTTTGTTTTTCTGGAGCTTAGTGTAGGCAGGAATAGCAGAGCTCAAGATAAACTTTAAGTTGCCTTTGCTTTTTGTTAACCTTTTTGTTAGTTAATTTATGACTGGATAAACTGTCAAGCTGAACACTTCATAATGGTCAAGCCTCTAGTTTAGGATGCTGTTCTGTGTACTGTTGCAGCACAGAAACGTTTAGTAACTCGAAAATGATCAGTGTTCAAAACAGCAGCTTAATTAACTCTTGTAGAGTGCTAGGAATGGCAGTAGATAACTAGTCATTATTAAAATGCTATGAAAAGTTATTGAACATAAAACTTATTAAAATAAAACATTATTTGTGGGTGGAGCTTGCAAATGAAGGAATCCAAGATAAAGCTATGTAATATGGCTTTGACAGAGGAGAAAAGTAACTGAGGTCTAAGTGTAAAAGGGTAAGTGATGCAAAGGAGTAGAGAATTCCAGATGATTTTTGGACAGGGAGGCTGTCCAACAAAGTAATTTTTGTAGTTGCCTTGCAAAAATATTGGGTTTGTGTTAGCTATTGAGTTTGTTTCTGAATGTGATGGAAAAAAAAAAAAAGTCACTTTCAGAGCTACCTTCAAGTATTTCAGATAAATCTTATTATAAAAGACCTGAAATTCAGTACTGTAATATTCCTCTGGCTGAGTAGTCAATTTGGTAAAGTCTGTGTGGAATGTCTTCTGCTAACCAGACTAGTTGATGGTTGGGGAATGTCAGTAGCTGTTAGTGGCCTGAACTTCCCTGTTAGATGAAATACTAATATTTTGAGGAAAGTAAAAAATAAATATCTCTGCATCTGAAGGAGTTGATGATTAAGGACTTTGTCATGCTTGGAGTAATTGGTTTAATTAGCTATTAAACGGGTTTCAGGGTCAGTGTGAAAACAGGTTTCTCTCTTTTGTTTGATTTAGTAGGGGCAGTTAATGATTTTGTTTTTATTACTTTACTCTCTTTTTTAGAATTATTTACTTAGCACATGGAAGGCAACAGATATTTGCCATTATAAAATCAATTTCATGCCTGACTAAACTATCTCTTCCACCTCTGTCATTACTCTTGGTGCTTGGGGTGTTATCTTAGGCTTATTTGTGTTTATACAACTAGATGGCAGTGAGCCTTTCCAATAATTATTTAGGGATTTTGGACCCTGCAGCAACAAACAAAAAATGTTCAAAATAGCAGATTTTAAGTATGCCTGCACATGATTGTCATATTCCTTCCTTACAGAAAAATGACTACTTAATTTTGGATAATGTAAAAAGCACGTAGATACTAAACAATTTCAGCCATGTCTTTCCATTTAAATAGAAGAAAAACAGCTCAGCAGAGAAAGGAAAAATGTTTATATAAAACTTCAATTTAGTCAAGTAAGCAAGAATTATAAGTAGGTGTCTGCAAAGCAAGAGTTGACTACTAAAATAGTGACATATAGTGTTTACCACATTCCATACATTTCTAATCTATATCTCCTGTGCTCATATATTTTCATTTTGAGCTGATGAATCTAGTAATAATACACTAGATTATGAAGCAGCTTTTGAATTCAAAAGGACTTCTCCAAGCGTGTGTGTGAAGTTAGTTGTCAGAATGAAATGATGTTCCTCATCAGTATTTCGGGGATGCCTGGCATCTGTAACTCAATTAAAATATTGTTATATATAAAGGAAAAGAAGAAGAGATACTGCAGAGGCAAAGAACAAATTCCCAACTCCCACAATGAAGAGCTGTGTTTGCATGTGGTTTGGGTGTTGGATAAGCTGAATTAATTTGCTTCAAGTAACTACAGCGGTATTCAGGTTAATACAGTAAATGACACCCTTCAAATGCTACAGAATCACAGAATGGTCAGAGTTGGAAGGAACCTTTAGAGATCATCCAGTCTGACCTTCCTGCCTAAAGTAGGTTCACGTAGAGCAGGTGCACAGGAACGTGTCCAGGTGGATTTTGGATATCTCCATAGAAGTAGATATTCAGAAGGAGTACGTTAAGTCACCTTGCATAATATAATACGCTAGCTTTTTCTTCTCATCATGGTAATGCCCATATTTTAGGATCAGGGAATTGTGTTCTTTGGGTTATTTTGATGCTTATACAAGAACCATCTGTGTGACTCAGAAATGAGCTACCTCTACTTGTTTGTGATTTATTTTTTTTCTAATGATTTTTGTGGGGGTGGAGGGAAAGAGTAGCTGGTGTGAGGTAGAGCTGTGCTGGACTTTGTATTCTAGCTGCCCTGAACTTGTAGGTTGTTTATGATAAATAAGAAAGCAGATACTAACCAGCTCATTGTGTCATTCATAGCTGTGAAAGAAGAGGTTATCCTGCTCTGTTATATTTTTCTTTTCCCTCTTCTTTTCTTTCTTTCTCTTTTTTTTTTTTTTTCTCTTTTTTTTCTTTTTTTCCTCTGTGGCATACTGAAGCATTGCTGGTATTTTCCTTCTCATTAAAAAAAAACTTGTGCAACTTGAGCACCTATGGATGTACCTACAGTGGAGAGGGACATGGAAGGCAAACTGCCCTGGAAAGTAGGTAAGTGAGGATATTATCTTCCAGCTCTCACATCTGGTAGACACTTGCCCTGCACTATGCAGCAGTGTCTAATCTAAATTGCATTGGGCGAGGGGTATTCTGTGGCAGTGTAGAGAGTGCCAAGCCAGTACTCTTGAATTTCTGATCTGTCTTTCCATTAAAACAAAAAATTGGAGGGAGAAGGGAACAGAGACAGTGGCAGGGTTACAATCTGCATGTATGCCACAGTCATATTCCTGTATGCAGTTATAATCACAAGCTAACGCCTTTTCTCCGAGATCTGTCATTTCTCATGCCTTTCAGTACTTTCACAGGAACTGAGATACTAAGTCTATCCAAGTGGGTTGTTTTCTCATTTTTCATGGCTGTGTTTTTCTTGTGCGCTGTGCACATCATTGAAGCTGTTAAAATGAAGCTGAGAAAAATACTACTTCTTGCAAGCTATCGAAATAAAGCTATAATAAGGAGATGTTAGTTTTGAGCCTTACACTGAGCATTTCAGAATGTTAGAAATTTGAAAATGAGAAAAAATGAAGATTGGATCGTCTTAATTGAGTGGGTTGTTGCAACTGAGAAACCAATACCTCTTTGAGGGTTTTGTTTCATACCTACTGCTCTAACTTGACCAAAGTCTTAAAGTTACTGAGCTATAAATAAAGGAGCATAAATTTTGATTTTTAGTCTCTTGTGAGGTTTCTAACTGTTCTTATGTATAAAGTCTGTCTGAATGACTTGTAGATGTTCCTAAGGTTAAAAGGAGTCTTTTGGAGGACTAGTAATTTAAACAACCTTACCCACATTGTAAAGGAATGAGTCTATGAGGAGATACTCCTTTAACCACCACATGCATGCCGTGAGTTCTTGCCGTAGGAGCAAGGTGCTGTTTCAGGAGATAATTCTGATTGTTTCTTTTTTTATGTTAGCTTCATTTGGTTTCCTTCCGTACTTGGGAAGGAAGACATCTGTATTTTATAGGATTTTTTTTTTTTTTGAGTAGCGCTATTTGTAAGAGAGTAGGAGTGGCCCCTCTCCCTAATAGTTAATCGTTACACTAGTTGTTACTAAGCTAAAGCCAGCACCCTTATTTGAGGAGATGTGACTTGGCTATGCCTGTGTAGCAGTAAATAGACCGTGATATTGTATTATAAGACAATGCTTTTAAAGGATTGTAGTGGGACACACTTTTCCAGTGCAGTCAGGTGCAACTAGGGCTGATGCTCTGCTGGAGCAGTGGATGTTGTGGGGCTGTTGTTTCCCTTTGACAGACTTTTTGTATGTTTATTCATGCGTACAGAAGGTGGGAGGAAGCAACGATGGGAATAGACATGAATTGCCTGATTATCTACCAAATATCTCCACTACCTGAATTTGTTTTGAAGAAATGCCTATTAAGCATTAAACGGAAGGAATCTAAAATTAGAGTAACTTGGTTAGGAGATAGGAAAAAAACTGCAAAGAATTTATGAAGTCCAAACAGATGGTTTTTTATTGACTCTTACAGGACTTTTGGCTCCCTGAATGGAGCCTACTGCTTTGGCTGTTGTGGGAAGCAACCAGAGACCATAATGTAGAGCTGAGAAATAGCAGGGACTAAGTCTTACAGAGTCGCTTTATATAAAATTTGGAGATGCTAAGTGTGCTTAAAGGCCTCTGGATTTTATCATTGTATAATGCTTGGGCTTGGGATATGCTGTTCGCGTTTGGTTCTGGGGCTCAGTCTTTGAGCAAGAGAATCATAGAATTGCTAGGTTGGAAAAGACCTTTGAGATCAAGTCCAACTGTACCTACCTGTCCACTACTAAACTATATCCCTGAGCACTTCTTCTTTTTCCTCACACACTGATGAGTGAGCCGACAAGAGAGGGTGCCCTCCTCAACCTGCTGTTTGTGAACAGAGAAGGCCTTGTGGGGGATGTGATGGTTGGAGGACGCCTGGGACAAAGCGATCATGAGATGATAGGATTTTCATTTCTAGGTGAGATGAAGGGGATTAGCAAAACAGTCACATTAAACTTCCAGAGGGCAGACTTTGGACTGTTCAGAAGGCTGGTTGGCAAAGTCCCATGGGAGACAGTCCTTAAGGGCAAGGGAGCCTACAAGGGCTGGGCGCTCTTCAAAAATGAAATTCTAGCAGCTCAGGAGCAAGCCATCCCCATGTTCTGGAAAAGGAGCCGGCAAGGATAAAAAACAGCTTGGTTGAGTAGGGAGATCTTGAGACATATCAAAATGAAGAGGAATGTCTATGGGTTTTGGAAGAAGTGACAGGCGTTTTGGGTAGACTACAGGGAGGAAGTGAGATTATGCAGGGAAAAAAATCAGGAGGGCTAAAGCCCAACTAGAAATCAAATTGGCTAAATCTGTGAAAGATAATAAAAAAATCTTTCTGCAAATACATTAACAAGAAAAGGAGGACTAGGGAGAATACTCAGTCCCTATTGGATGCAGAAGGAACAACAGTGACAAGGGATGAAGACAAGGCTGAAGTACTTAATGCCTTCTTTGCCTCAGTCTTTAATAGTAAGGGAAGTTGTTCCCTCTGTGTACAAACCCAGGAATTAGAAGAGCAGAATGAGGCTCCCATGATCCCAGAGGAGGTGGTTAGAGACTTGCTTGCCAGCTAGACACCCACAAGTCTATGGGGCCGGATGGGATCCACCCAAGAGTATTAAAGGAGCCGGCGGATGTCCTTTCCAAACCCCTTTCCGTCATCTTCCAGTGGTCCTGCCTGACTGAGGAAGTTCCATTGGACTGGAGGCTGGCTAATGTTGTGCCCATCTACAAGAAGGGTTGCAGGGAAGATCCGGGGAACTACAGGCCTGTCAGTCTGACCTCAGTGCCGGGGAAAGTCATGGAACAGGTGATCTTGAGTGCTGTCATGAAGCACATGCAAGAGAACCGAGTGATCAGGCCTAGTCAGCACGGGTTCATGAAAGGCAGTTAGTTGCCAAAGGTTAGTTGCCAAACTAACCTGATCGCCTTCTAGTTAGAAAGGTTAGTTGCCAAACTAACCTGATCGCCTTCTATGACAAAGTGACTCGACTACTGGATGAGGGAAGGGATGTGGATGTAGTCTTCTTGGACTTCAGTAAAGCCTTTGACAGTTTCTCACAGCATTCTGCTTCAGAAACTGTCAGCCTCTGACCTGGACAGGCACACACTCTCCTGGGTTGAAAACTGGTTGGATGGCCGGGCCCAGAGAGTGGTGGTCAATGGAGTTAACTCCAGCTGGAGGCCAGTTACAAGTGGGGTTCCTCAGGGCTCAGTACCGGGTCCAGCCCTGTTCAATGTCTTTATCAATGACCTGGATGAAGGCATTGAGTGCACCCTTAGCAAGTTTGCAGATGACACTAAGCTGGGTGGAAGCGTGGATCTGATGGAGGGTAGGGAGGCTCTGCAAAGGGATCTGAACAGGCTGGATCGCTGGGCTGAGAGCAATGGCATGAGGTTTAAAAAGGTCAAATGCCGAGTCCTGCACTTGGGGCACAACAACCCTATGCAGTACTACAGACTGAGGGAAGAGTGGCTGGAGAGCTGCACGGAGGAAAAGGACCTGGGGGTGCTGGTTGACAGCCAACTGAACATGAGCCAGCAGTGTGCCCAGGTGGCCAAGAAGGCCAATGGCATCTTGGCTTGTATCAGAAACGGTGTGACCAGCAGGTCCAGGGAGGTGATTCTCCCTCTGTACTCGTCACTGGTGAGACCGCACCTTGAGTACTGTGTTCAGTTCTGGGCCCCTCACCACAAGAAGGATGTTGAGGCTCAGAAGTGTGTCCAGAGAAGAGCAACAAAGCTGGTTAGGGGGCTGGAGAACAAGTCTTATGAGGAGCGGCTGAGAGAACTGGGGTTGTTTAGCCTGGAGAAGAGGAGGCTGAGGGGAAACCTTATTGCTCTCTACAACTCCCTGAAAGAAGGTTGTGGAGAGGAGGGAGCTGGCCTCTTCTTCCAAGTGACAGGGGGCAGGACAAGGGGGAATGGCCTGAAGCTCCATCAGGGGAAGTTCATGCTTGACATCAGGAAAAAATTTCTCACGGAAAGGGTCACTGGGCACTGGAATAGGCTGCCCAAGGAATTGGTTGAGTCCCCTTCCCTGGAGGTGTTTAAGGGACGGGTGGACGAGGTGCTGAGGGGCATGGTTTAGGGAGTGTTAGGAACGGTTGGACTCTAAGACCCAGTGAGTCCCTTTCAACCTAGTCATTCTGTGATTCTATGATTCTATGATCTACCTGTCTTTTAAATACCTCCATGGACAGTGACTCAATCACTTCCCTGGACAGCCTATTCCAGTGCCCAATGACCCTTTCAGTGAAGAAATTTTTCTAATGTCTGATCTCAACCTCCCCTGGTGCAAATTGAGGCTATTTCCTCTTGTTCTATCACCTATCACTTGAGCAGAGAGACTAATGCACCTTGCTACAGTTTCCTTTCAGGTAGTTGTAGACAGTGATAAGGTCTCCTCTCAGCCTCCTCTTCTCTAGGTTAAAAAACCATAGTTCCCTCACCTGCTCTTTGTTAAGACTGGTGCTCCAGACCCTTTGCCAGCTTCATTCCCCTTCTCTGGACATGCTCTAGGACCTCAATGTCTTTCTGGTGGTGAAGGGCACAAAACTGAACACAGGATTTGAGATGTGATCTCACCAATGTACAGGGGCACAATCACTGCCCTGGTCCTGCTGGTCACGCTGTTTCTGATATACGACAAGATGCCGTTGGCCTTCTTGTCCGCCTGGTCACACTGCTGGCTCATGTTCAGCCTGCTGACAGTCAACACCCCCAGGCCCTTCTCTGCCAGGCAGCTTCCCCAGGCCTGTAGCACTGCACGGGATTGTTGTGATCCAAATGCAGTACTCAGCACTTGGTCTTGTTGAACCTCATAGTGTTGGTCTCAGCCCATCAATCCAGCCTGTTCAGATCCATCTGCAGAGACTCCTGACCCTCAAACAGACCAACACTTTCTCTCTGCTCTGTACTTCATGGTCAGTTTATATGTTGCAGCTGAAAAGTTTGAGACAGACTGTGTAGTTTGAGGCTTTTGAGGCAAAGAACCAACTGTGAAGGCAAGTCTAATTTGATCAGTCTTACTACGTTAACTTTGCATCCCGGTGGTTGTTGCAGTGAAGGTTTGCCTTGTCTGAGTTTGAGTGCTTAACACAAAGGCTGGTTCTGATAGCTGGTTTTGATTTCATGTAACAGATAGTGACACTTCAGAATTATTTTATACTATTATTTTTGCAATAAATTGGGACTGGAGGGTTCTTTTAAAATTAAATTAAATAAAAAAAATGTTATGTTTGTGCACATAATTGTGAGGACAAATGGTATTTCTTGTTCAGGAGCTCTTCTGTAGGATGTGTTGATGTGTTCAGCATGTGTTCTTAGGAGTCCTGCTGACTGTGTGGCTTCCCCTTCCTGTCGCTGCAGATACACTTTTTAAGTTGCATGTGGCAGAGGGAGAAATCCTAGTTTCTGCTTTTATTAAAATCATTTGAATAGTGACAAGTAATTATGTTTCTGGGGTTTATTCAGTAATTAGTTTGACAGTGAAATGGCAATAGATATCCTAGCCTATTGATTTTTCTTTTTTTTTTTTAAAAGACAGTGACTTGAATTATATGATGCAATTTCACCCTAGCTGAGTAATAGCAGCCAATGTCTGTATTTCCACACCAGCTGTTGAGGAGTAGGACTGAAATAGCAAGGCAGCTCCACTGTCAGTTCTTCATTATCTGGGACAAAGTCTGGAACACAACAAAAGAGACTGGAAGAATCCAGATAATTTGCTTATATAAGATGTCATAGAAAAGCTGCAAAGAGAAATCTCTGCTATCAGGTTGTACTGTTAATGAGTTGAGGTTGAGTACTGCTCAGGGTTGTTTCTGCAGAGCAGGAAAGCTGTCTCCGTTGTACGCTTCCATGTCCTGGATTGCTGAATATGCAGCACTGTTTTTCTCGTTCAACTGCAGGAGCAGTACATACGTAAGAGGTGCCTTGGTGCTAGACAACAGTGGTCTCCAAAATGGTGGTGTGTACAATCCATTGGGGTGCAGGAAAAAAGATGGTGTGGTACCATTAATAAAGAAAAGAAAATAACCATTAGTTTGTTGACAGAGTCCTCCTGTCTGGACTTCTCCACTACTCTTGAGTGTTCCATGGTGGAACCTGAGGCCTGAATATGCAACCAAGTTGACTAGAATAATAGTTACCTGTTCATTTTCTTCATTGACAAATTGAATTTGACAGAAATATTCCCTTCCTTTCCTGTCACTCTCATCTCTGAGATTTAACTAATTCATTTGTTGACTGAAGTCAGGAGCAAAATGTCTTTTGAACTTGTGGGCCAAAATGGCATTGTCAAAATCTTAATGTAAAGGAGAGTCATTAAACAAAAAAAATAGGTAAGTGATCATTCTGTGGTTTTAAAATATTTAACACAATTAATGATATATTTTAAAGTATGTAAGGTTACATTTGCTGGGGAACCTGCATGTTTTTCAGTGGGAAACTTTTTATATGTTTCAAGTATTAAAGACATTTGGTGGTAGATTATATATTACATGTAATAGGCACAAAGCCCCCCCCCTCGAGTTTAGAATGCGCTGAACTGCTAATTTAATGCTTGATTTGAACTGTTGCCATGCATGCCTCGTATCCCTTTGTATTTGCTGAAAGCTCTTTGCTTACAACCATCCTATTGTGTTACTCCCTCTTTACTGTGGCTATTTATTCCTACCTTTTTGTTATCCCCAAAAGTTAAGATGTATATATAACATCTATCATGCTGCTTCCCTTTTGTGTAGTTCAATACTTTGTGTTCAATAGGAGCTAAGTACCTGACAGTGTTTCTGTAAAGGTTCCAAAAGGCTGTTACTTGCGTGTATTATTAGATAAAAAAAAAGGAGAACTGAGCTTATGATAAGACAATATATTCCAAAGAGAATCAGGTCAGTAAAAACTGATGTCAGTCAAAACTGATTTTCCGTCGCTTATTTTTTTGTCTAAAAAGTTCCTACATACCAGTTCTTTGTAAAATGATGCCTTTTTTTCTTTCACTTTTCTTTTTTTCCTGGTTTCTCACACAATTACTGTGCTGCCTCCGCTATTCTTAGGAACAAGTTAAAGTTGGTAGGTCTGTAGGTGGGATTAATTTTTTTTTTTAAAGAGCTGATGTTGTAAGTAGAGTTTATCTCCAAGCATGAGTCAAAATTAAATTGGTTTTAGTACCTCAATAACATCTTCACATGTAAAAATGACTCCAAAATGGATACATTAATCAATGTTGCAAGAGTAATGGAAATCTTGTGCATTTCTTCAGATGGGTTAACTTGATCCGGCTAGTGATGGAGACTACATAGTCCAAAAGCTTACTGATTTTTTTTTTTATCCATGGTCTCATTTTTCAGACCATCCAGGTAAATTCCACATGTAGGTCTCTTCCGTATTGTAGATCATACTTTCTTACTTAAAGTAGGTCATAACCAAATTGTTACAGAATACAATGTATGTGTAGTGCACATTAACTGAAGCTAAATACAGAATTTGAGAGAATTTGATTAAAATTATTTTATCTGACTAATTTTGTGACAAATATCTTCGTCTGTGCTATGGGCTCAGGTGAGTAGCTGCTATCTGTGTGCACAGGTTTTGTTGACAGGGATCTGTATTGCACTAAAGCATCTACTTGATACCCTTACCGGTTACACATCAGAATGATGAGGTCTGCTCTACATGCTGAGCAGTGTGCCCTAAGTCATGGAGTGTGTTGAGTTAAAGGAAGCAATAGACTAGACCTAAGGAAGAATTTCTTCACTATGACAGTGGTGAGGCACTGGCACAGGTTGCCCAGGGAACTTGTGGATGCCCCATCCCTGGAGGTGTTCAAGGCCAGCTAGGATGGGGCCTTGGACAGCCTGATCTAGTGGGATGTCCCTGCCCGTGGCAGGAGGGTTGGAACTAGATGATCTTTAAGGTCCCTTCCGACCCTAACTATTCTCTGGTTCTATATAGGAATTTCCTCAAACTGATTTTTGTACATGGAAAACTTGTTTCTGAAGCTACAAAGATGAGAAGGATACAGTGAACTGCATCTGTCACTTGCTCTTTACTGCGTGAGCCTCAGTCAGGTATTGTCGTAAAGGTTCCTTATTCTGAAAGAATGAAGAGACTCATCTTTCCCTGACTTGTTTGGGTGTTGTTTTGTGACTAACAGGGAGTCTGTGACAAACAAAGGGCATATTTAATGCTGAGTATATACTGACAGAGTATATCACCATGAAATATTGTGTGTCAATACAATGTTCAACAAATTACATTAATGTAAAAGTGAAGTACTTGGCACGAAACTGATGTTGGAAGACATTTTTAAAAGCACACCTGAGACACCAGTAACAGAATACACTCACTATATGGGGCTCTTTTCTCCAAGACGTGTTCATAGAATGGAATTATAGAATAGTTTGAGCTGTAAGGGACCTTAAAGATCATCCAGTTCCAACCCCTCTGCCATGGGCAGGGATACCTCCCACTAGGTCAGGCTACTTAAAGCCTCATCAAGCCTTGCCTTGAACACTTAATGGCATGGGGTTTCCACAGCTTCCCTGGACAACTTGTTCCAGTGCCTCATCACTCTCACAGTAAAAACTTTCTTCCCAATATCTAATCTAAATCTCCTCTCTATCAACTTAAAACTGTTACTCCTCATCCCATCCCTGCACTCCCTGATACAGAGCCCCTCCCCAGCTTTCCTGTATTAAACATTTCCTGCTTTCCTGTTAGAACATCCTGTGTTACCTTTGTCTTGATATGCATGGGATTATTTTATGGGGTTTTTTTGTGTGCTTGACCACTACCTCTTGCATCAGACTATACACATACATATATCTTATGTGTGCATCCACATCCGTGTGCATCCACCCATGCACTTACTTCTGTTTGGAGATGTCTCTTGGGCTGTGCTTGGAACATGAATAGCCAGTATACCTGGTGTGTGCCAGCTGGCTGGCATCCTCATGCTTAGTTCCTCACAGACTTTGAACAGCCCTAAACCACAGCAGATGTGCCCTTGTTTTTTGCCCTGGCTTATGGTGTGCTGTGGCTTATGGCTTGTCAGTGCTGCAGATGTTACAGGTTCACTGTTACGAGTTCACTCTTGGGGGACTGTAGACTCTTAAAGGGACTCTTTATCAGGGAGTACAGTGATAAGAGGAGGGGGAATGGTTTTGAGCTGAAAGAGGGGAGATATAGATTCGGTACTAGGAAGAAATTTTTTCCTTTGAGGGTGATAAGGCACTGGAATAGGTTGCGCAGAGAAGTCCTGGAAGCCCCGTCCCTGAAAGTGTTCAAGGCCAGCTCACCTTGAGGAACCTGATCTAGTGGGAGGTGTCCCTGCCCATAGCAGAGGGTTGGAACTGGGTGATCTTTAAGGTCCCTTCCAACCCACACCATTTTGTGATTTCTGTATCTTTTTCTGGAGATTCATCTCTGAAGATATCTTGTAAAAATAACTGGAGTTTCTCGTCTATTCGCATCGAACTCAATAGTTACCCTGAAGATCTTGGGATGACAAAGACGTATATTCTGCAATAGCTTCACTGTGTGGCTTAATTTTTCAGCATACTTTCATTACATGTTTCTTTGTAGGAATGAGAACTTTTCAAAGATTTTATTTTTGATTCTACTCTTAAGTGCCAAATAGAGAGTCATTGTTACTCTTCAAATTGTTTTCCTCTTGTTGTTTTGTATTGGAGAGGAACTATTAACTTAATCTCTTTAAAAATTGAAATAAATGTGAGTGTATCATGGGTATTGTTCAGCTCTGAGGGCAGATTTTGGATTGTGTTTGTGAAAGAACTGTTTTGATTCAGAACTGATTCCTGAAGAAAAGCTTTATTTAAAATAGTGACTGTATCTCTCCAAAATATAATTCTGAACTCTTCATTTTTTTTAATCCTCTTGTAAAGCATGCCAAATTTTCACAGCTCAAACTTTGGTTAAACTGTTCTGACAGGTTGCAAACCAATCATTTTGTCTTCATTTTAGTAACATTACGCCTCCTGCCCCAAGGGAAGCTTTGAATATCCTGTTTCTGTGAAGCAAATTTGCTTTCTATTTGATGGAAAATAAAAATAATATATATTACTGTTTTGTTTTTGTTTGGGTTTTTTTTCCTTCAAGAAGCTTTAATAAGGATCAAGTTTTTATTGTTCTTGCACAAAAATATATGAAAGTGTTGCCTGTGCATCAGACAGCTTACAAACATACAATGATAAATGAAATTCAGAGCTTGAGAAGGGAGGCATAATAAGATTAAGTGCAAACAAAATAATTTGTTCACCTCATTTGGGATATATAATACTATCATATAGTCCTTCCCCCTGCTCCTCTCTCCCCTTTGTGCCTCCAGCTACCTTTACAATATCATACTTTCATTTAACTGCCTTTCTTAGTTGATGTAGACTATATGAAGATTTCAAGGTATTTCTTTGTGTGATATTATGTCTGTGCTGTATGTGTTTTAAGGAAAAGCACAAATTCAGGACACTGCCCATACATTGCTGTTTTGACTCTTCCCTACCCACTTTGGAAGTTAAGGCCAAGAAATATACCATTTTATATAATTTTTTATATATATATAAAAATAAAAAATGTAACCATTGCTTAGCAAATAAAGAGCTGGGATTAGTTCTTTTGGTGCCTTCTGAAGCTGATTACAAAGCTTGGTTGTGTAGTAGAAACTTCTTGTAAAGACTCATATGTAATGTACAGATTTTCATGAAAATCTGGGTTGATGTAATCACTAATAGGTCTGTATTCTGAATTGTTCATATATGAAACCCAAGTTTTCATTGTCTCTGTGTTGGACACAGATCTTTTATCTTATTCTGAATATGGGGAGTACAGTGTTGGTTTAGTGGCGGACTTGTAAGTGCTAGGCTTATGTTTGGACTCAATGATCTTAAAGGTCTTTTCCAACCTAAATGATTCTTTGAAGCTTAGAAAAGAATTAGGGCATCCTGCGTTGCTGAAGTGTTTTAAGGTTCTTTTCACTTGAAATGTGCAGTAAAATATACAAATATGTGCACTGACTTAAACCAAAATCTCCTTTTGGCAATAGCATAGTGGCTGTCATTGTTGCTGGCAAAGTCCTCTGAAAACTCTCTGAACCTCTGATGGTTTTGTTTTCTATAGCTTGGAGGAATTGGAAGTCCAAAAAATATGTCCAGTTGCTTTTTAAATTTGTGAAGCTTTTCAGGTCTGTTGCAGATACTTGAGCAACTCCTTCATAGGATAATGAACAGCAAGGACTGCTCTCTGTGAACTCGCCACGTATTACCTTCATTTAATGTTCCTTGGTTATTAAAATGGAAGATGCACCTAACTGTCTCCATTTTCATACTTTTCATTATCTTATAAACTACTGTCACATCTCAGTTATTTCATCTTCTGGACTGAGGAGTCCAGGTGTCTTAATGGTTCCTCGGATTAATCTGTTAAGTGTGTTTTAAGGTGCTTGCTGTCCTTCTTAGTAACTTTGCCATTTACAGCCTTTTCGTGATAGGAGGAATCAGATGTGCCCTGAGTGCTGCAGATATGGTTACTCCATGAGTTTATACCAGGGCGTGATGTCCTCTGCTCCTGCTGCTGAATAGTTAGGTTCCCTAAAGATAGCAGAATACAGCAGATCTGAGCAGATTGTCATTAAATGCTTCTGGGCAACGTGCTTCCAGGGTGAGTACTGCCCATTTTGTTTTCCTTGGTTTTCTCTCTTTCATAAAGTTATCTAGCCAAGCAAGGATGTTCCTTTTATGCTGTGACAGCTTTGTGTCTTTAAGAGCTTTTTGTGAATGACAGTGAAAGATGCTTTTTTTGTTAATAGTGCCTGATGAGATTTCCAGTTTGTTTCTCCTGCATGCAGAACCTTCTTTTAAGGTTCGTCAATTGTTACATCACTTTACGAAAGCTTTGTTAAGTCTTCTACAGTATGTTCTCTGCCTGTGTAGTCAGTAATACTGCTTTACAGAATAATTTATCCCACTTTTTTTTCTGGTGTAGTTTACAAGGCTTCATGCTTTGTACTTGCCCAGAGCTTCTCAAAGGTTAGTGTCCCATTAGTCATGTTAGTCTTTTAGGATGACAGAAGTTTTAGTTGAGAAGTGGTTTTATTAGTTTTTGTGTCTTTTCCAGATTGTTCCTTAAATCTTTTCAAGCATGATTTATTGTCTTTTTTTAGCCTCTCAGAGTTATAATTTTATAATAGCGATAGGCCCATTCAAAAAAAAAAAAAACTTTTTTGCTTCTAATAGCCCACGTTAATTCTTTTGCTCAGCCATGTGGTTTTCACTTGTATATTTTCATATACTTTGGTAGGTGGTGTGCATCAGTTTACCCTTTTATTGCAATGCTGTTAAATAGTGTTGAGACTACCCACAAAGCTTTTCCTTTTTATAATATTTTGCAAAAGTTTCATGATTTTTCATGCTGTTTTCATTTTTAAAATGAAGCACAATGGTAGTGAACCCTTGAGCTTCTGTTGCTCCTGTGAGAATGCTGAATCAAAGCACATTGTGCCAGAGTAGCCCTTCAGCAGTTTTATGAACTTGGTTGGTGTGCTGATCCAAGCCCTATCAGGATTTACTTCTCCAAATCTGAAGTCTATCACAATTCATTGTCTCACCTGCTTTGTGATGTCCTGACATCTGCCACTGATGGTGTTTCTTGGCCTTGCAGCTTCTGATTCTGTCATCGTGTTACTGCTGTTGTCAGCATCCAGACCATGTTGTGAGCTGTAGCCTAGCTCTTGTCTAGGCAGAGTTTCAGCCTCGAATTTCATAGGCTTCTGAAGCCCTCTTCTGTCCTATTTGTTGGTGTGATTAAGTTTCTCATTTGACTTGACTCTAAGGTAAGGTTGTTCTAATATTCATGAATTAGTGGCTTTAATGGCCCATTGCTTGTAAAAGGAGTTTAGATGACAAGCTCACTTGCAGTTACCTCCTTTTGCATGTCCGCAGTGGACAGTAATCCTGCTCCTGTCATCTTTCTGCTTACCAGACTTCCACTCTGCATCTGCTGTGGTAGCACTTTGCAGTTGTCTACTCAATGCCTTTTTCTTCCTCTCAGCTGCCTTCTACTCCTATCCATAAAGGAGTGTACACTTTGGTCAAGAGGTCTCTGTATGGTGGTTTGTTGGTGGAGAGAACCCAGCCATGGGTCACCCATGGGTCACCCAGACCCCACTCTTGCTCTTTTTCTTGTACAGGACTCATGTGTAGTATTCAGTTAGGCTGGAAGTGTTTGTTCATCTCCATAAATTCCACATTTGCTGTAGTTTGATGGTTCTTATTTTTTCCCTTAGCAATTGTTTTAAAATTTGTTGTCCAATAACCTCCTCTGTCAGGTCAAAGTAGATTTCACAGTTTTGTGTTCGTTTTGTCATTTAATAAGGTGTATATGTTTCAGAAAGCCATACAACCCCTAATGTGGGTACATTCACGTAAGTGTAAAAGGCTATAGGAATGATCTTCGCTATCAAAAGTATGCTTGACACTAGTGTAATTACGGTTGCGTAGCTTCTATCCCTAGAGGTGATTTACAAAATGATTCTGCTAATAGCACAAAAGCAGTGGAGTGACAAGTCTTCAGTGAAATTCTGAAGGTCATGGAAGAAAAAGATCATTAATAGCATAACTGCCAAAGCTTGGTTGCTTTCGGATTTATGTCCTGTACCTTCCAAATAATTTTTCTTCCTTTTGACCCTGAGTTTCTTTTCTAGCATCCCTGTTTGACAGCATTTGGTGTGGCTTCTCTGAAGCCAGACACGTAACAGCCCCCCCCCCCCGCCCCCATCTCAAAATTGTTTAGGCTGGATGGGACCTCTTGAGGTTATCAAATCATTTGCATTGGAATGGACCTTTAAGGTCATTTAGTTCGACCGCTTTCCTCAAGCAGGGTTGTCTAGAGCAGGTTGTCCAGGACTATCTCCAGTTAGGTTTTGAATATATATGATGTATATATACTCAAATATATATGCACGCACAGTATATATACTTGCATATATATGCACACACAGAGTGTGCTTATTTCACTAAGTAGGTGTTGAATAATAGATTAATCTGAACTTCTTTGCCTTTAGTAAGAGCATTGTATGTCTCTTTTGTATTAGGCTTCTAATTTTTGTAAGATTTGCAGGCATTTAATTATTTTTGAGTCTCCAGATCCTTTATCAAATTGGGTCGAAATTGGCCAGCAAGTTTAGAAGTTAAATGTGACAAGTGAACAGATGTGGGACTGCTTAAGCCTCATTTCCTTGGAGACTTAGATAGTCCAGGTTAAAAATGTCTCTATTTTTGGGTTCCTTTGCATTACTGGACTAATGTAGCATGAAGCTGCTCAACTGTGCTGGGAAGTTAAGGGCTGGAGTCTGCTGTTTAATGTGCACTGTATGAGTGGTGTTATTCCTTTCCAGTGATGAATGCAGTGTATGTAAAGTCTGTCCTGGAAATTGTTAAAATACACTTTCCTTAGATGCTAATGATAATATTAACAGACAGTGCATTTTCTAAATCTCGTTGCTGATGCAGGAATTCTTTCCCACTGTCAGAGAAGTCTTCGTATTTTAGCGAAATGTGTTGAGTTTCTTTGTCACTTGTGAACCTTATTTTTCTGTTTCAGCCCTGTAAGAGTTCACTGGAGTCAGTGAGAGTGTTTCCTATCAGATTCAGTTTCCTGAGAGCACATCTGTTACATCTCAGAGAAGGACAGAAGAGGTAGAAGTAACTTCCTAGCAACTACATCATCTTCAGTTCAACAGAACAGCAACTCCACAAGGGTTTGTCTTAAACAGTAAATGAAGTTGTTCTGTACAGCAAGAAGATTAATGTTGTGACTACTAATCATCTTCTCCTTGGCTTCTTTTAGCTCTTAGTGAAAAAAAGCCCCAAACTATCCTATAATTAAGGCAGCTACAAAGAAAACTCTGTAAATCTGGAGACTTCATGAAGCATCTGGATTTGTTAGGCAAAAAGTGACATGCTATATAGAATTTTACAACAAATAGCAGTTGTGACAGGCTGTGTCATGAAAGGAAAACTTCTCCAGGGATGAAAAATACTTCTATATGTACAGCAAATAAGAGCATAGTGTGCATGTAAGGTGTTGTTTTGATGACTGACATCTCAGAATCTGATGCTTTTTCTTCCCATGTGGAAGATGTGACTTAAGCTTTGGATCTTAAGCAGCTTGGACATGTGCTCAGGCTAAAACTTTGTAAGGAAACCCTGCATTGCCAGCTGTGGTGAGCTGTTAGATTGCTTTCTGTGAGCAAATGTTACGTTGCTTTTATAGCGCCTGTTAATTTTGAAATATTTCTCAAATAACATGGCTTGCTTCAAGAGATGACTGTTTATAGGGGGAGGGGGAAATAATAGTAGTAAAGCAGTTAGATACGCATCTGCCAGAAAGTGTACAGTTCAAGGAAAAATGCTTTTATAAATGCCGGATTTCAGAAATGAAAGTGAATTTACGACTGGACTCAAAGCCAAACTATGAAATGCTGTCTTAACATGGTATGGGGGATTAGGCGTCTTTTAAACTACTTGGTCAACTGCACCAACTGCACCTTTTTATTTCTCCTGTATCCATTTTGTCTTTCTTGTCTTACCCTTCCTCATACCCTGCTGCCCATGGCATCTGAGTGCAAGTGAGATGAGGTATTAAATTGGTAATTTCAAGTGTACATTACTCCAGGAGTGCGGCATGGATGGAATTAGCTGATAAACTTGGGTTTGCATTGTAGCAATATTTTAAACTAGCAGTAGCCAAATAGAAATGCTATTCAATAATTAGTGGGAAAAAAACCCAAAAAGTGTGGTAATCGCATTATGGTTTAGGTATGCCTTGAATTAATCTAAAAAAATATTTCAGGTATGAGACAAGAGTCTAGGTATTCCTTAGTGGAACAGATAAGTCTGCGTTAAGCTTTCACACCCAGAAGGCTCCTAGCTGTGAAGGCTTCTTGAAATCTACCTTGAGCGTCTCTGCTTAATACTTCATTGTGTGTGTATCTTGGATATATCCACCCTACAGGAAACACAGCTTTTACTGAATGATAATTGAGAACTGAATCAAACGAATTCACACTTGGATTATGTGTGTTTTACCCACAATAACATTTCATCTTGAATTTCTTATGTGATGAGGTCAAAGTCTCACACTCTGTCTGTCAGCTGACTCGTCAAATGCCTCTTCCTTTCCCTGAAATGATTTCTGAAGCAGTTGGCCAGTAGTCAGGTTGGAAAGAAAAGGAGGGTTCCCAGAGGTGCTAGATTTCCCATTCTGTAACTGTTGAGAGTAGGAAATAAAACCACATTCTCCCTCCTTAGGGAAGAATTGAACCCCTACCTTGTTCCAAGTAGTGGCAGACAGCTGGCTGGTTGTCCTACACCTGCTAGATCCTTTACAAGATGTGTGGTGCAAGTGTACACTGTCCAGTGGGAATGTCATAGACTGTGTGAGAGGAAATATGACCTAAGGGATTGGGCTGTGGACATCTCTGGAATTAATACCACACGTTTGCTGGAGTTCTCTGGTTTCAATGCTTGTGCTATGCATAATTACACAAGTTGTACTTAAACTAGAGTCTTTCCAGAACTGAGTTTAGATATTGGCAACCCTTTCCATTCTACCTTAATTCACATAAGACTGAGAGACTGTACAGCCTTGAAACCACCTTGATGCATGACAATCTCACACCTGATTTAGATTATTTTACTCTTGCAATTACATTCTAAATAGATGGCTTACAATATGAACTGGATAGAAAACATTGTGTTTTCTGATACAGAACACTTTTTACTACGATACACAGCAATGTAGTTATTTTGGGTAAGATTATTTTTTTTAAGAGGACTGATGGTGTACTTAAAGCACAGGCCACTCTTAAGTATTTTCATGTAGAAATATATTTGAAGGTTTCATTATTAATACAGCTATTATTAACCATTCTGTGACCTAAACGATAAAGTCTGTTGAGGTGGGACAAATGCTTTCTGTGAAGAATTATTCATAGGACAAAACAATGTTCTAAAAGTACCTGGTTAACTCTTCATAATTGCATACCCTTTGATGTTGCATGCAGCGTCAAAGATGGATTCTGTTGCTATGTCCCCACATGCCATTTTTGGTTTTCCCCTTTGAACTAATTTGATATTCCACGTCATATTTTAGTAGGTAAAACACCCTACAGAAGTGATATTCCCTGTCATGTTTTGTAGGTTTGTTTTTGGATTTTTTTTTTCATGTTATCTTGTGAAGGTTTTTTAGAGGTTCTGCAGTCTGCTGCTTCTTGTTTGCATTTCTGAGACAATATTGCTCTGTTCCAGCTTTTTTTAATAAAATAATTCACAATTACTCACACACACATTGTAGGACAGAGAATTGTATTTAATTGCATCAGAAAACATTGATATCTATAGATGTAAACATTAAGAAGGTAAACCGAACCTTGGGATATTGAATAGGAATATCAATTCTCATCTTTTAAATTCCTTACGGGGGTAATTTCCTTGCCCCTGTTTGCTTAGGGAACAGTAGAAGCAATGGATTTCACAACAGTTGTAAACAGTTATTAAAATCATAGAAGTTGCATCAGCTTACTCCAGTAGTGAATGTAGTTCTGCTTTATCTTTGTGAAGGATTGTAGGTTTGGGATGTTTTTCTTCTGTTTTGATAATAATGAAGAATTATCTGCTACCCCATGTATGATAGGATCTGCAAAGGTATTGTGTTTATCCTTACAAACATGTTATTACTGTTACTCTGTTTTTTGTCAAGCAATTGGATTATCTATGGGGCTTGAAGTATTTTAATAATGTTTTTTCCTGTCCCTGTAGGGCGTGTACATAATGTGAAGATATATTCAGTGGGTATATTTAAGTCATTTAACAAAGTTTGACTTAAACCTTAATAAAAATTTGTCTTCAGATCCAGTACCATGTGTCATATAATATGCTTTAATTTGCACCTAGCAATTACTGCTTTGCCTGGAAAGGGAAGGTTGATGTGATTAATCACACTTAAAGACTGTTATAGTGAATAAAAAGGAAAATGATTTGACTTGATTTCTGACATAATTGCTTTGTCTGGATTGACATCACCTTTTACCAGTTGTTGAGAAAAGGGGGACTGATTTCATGTAAGAAAATTGATTAATTGATGATGAAGTTGATGGCATTTAATTACCGCTTTATATGAAGATGAGTGAAAAGAGGAGAAAACCCGCACTTTACAATACTACTACCATAGTGCATACTTTTATTTAATTTTAAGCCCTCATTTACTACAGTAATCTTGCAATAACCTTGTTGCTATTCTCTGTTCACATAATATAAATAAAAGAAATTATGCTGGGAGGAAGGAGGAAGGGGAAAATAATTTTTCTTTTACAATTTTAATATTTTAGAACAGCTATTTTTTTGTTGGTCTATAAAAATTTCTTTCTTTTTAATGGCTTCTGAACAAAATGAATTTGTCAAACTATGGCATTTTTGGGGCCAAATCCCAGGCTGAAGTCTCTTTTCCTTCTAGAGCTGTCTTGCAACATCTATCTCCTCAACTTCTGTTCTCCCCTTGGTGCCAGAGTAAGTTTCTTGTTGCTCACAGTTGTATACTTAACTTCTTGCTGGAAAGGCAAGAGTGCTGGGTTCTGGTACTAACCAAGTAACAGTGCTAATTCTGTTGAGATATTGTCTTGCAATTTGATTTTGGCTTTAAAAGAAAGCAACATTGCATTTCTGAATTAATTAAAATCAGTCCGAATGTTCGTAAGCTTCTTGAATGTTTTAATTTTGGAGGCTCTTCTGTATCCTTACTTACAAAAGAGAAGGAGCCTTCTTATGCTTACATATCAGCTTGTTTTGCTGTTTATACCCAAATTCTTCCTTGTTGTTTTATGTATTTCAATGGATGAGAAGCACTGGTGCTGCAGGTGCGCTCTGCAGGCAAGCACCTTTGGAACAAATGTTTTGATCATGACCTTTCAGTAAAAAACAATTTTGCAGAGTTCTGGCTTCCTAGGCGCCCAAAATCTACTCTGTAAGTTCTTTGGAGTGATCTGTCTCACTGCTTAGGTTCCTTCTTAGCAATAAAATTGTCAGCTGTGTTAATTCTGTTCTGATGTGTTTCTGGTCCCTTACATTGTTCTCTACATCTAACAACCCTTTCATTTTTTAAAGTGAGAGGTGGTAACTTTTTAGTTTGAGCCTTAATACAAATTTTCTCAACTGTATTGCATTTTTGTAGGTCTGCTGTACGTTGTGAACAACATCTGTTATCTCTTCTCCATTTTCCAACTCCTCTTATTCTAACAGTAATTGTCATATTGTAGGCAATATCCGTGCCAGAGTCGTTCCCTTGTAATAACTTTTGGAACAGCTGCACAGTTAGCTGGTAGTTGCTGGGTGGGATGCGAAAACAGCGCAGGAGCTGCTTTCAAGGCCAATGTCTCTGTGGCTTGTGGGTGTTCAGCTGAATTTATATTGCTTTATGGGAGAAATTCCTGTTCCTCTTCTACTTCAGACTTTGCTACTTTATAGGGATGGAATTGAATACTGGGTGAGTGTGTTTTCTTTCTTGTTCCTCTATTGACATTACCCTGTGTTTCTAAATCTTCAAATTCTGCTGCCCAGCACAGGAAACTTCGCAGCCATGCTCACAGCGTGCGGCCACTGATCTACCACCCATGACCTTTGTTAGGCTAAGAGCCGTCAGCTTTGGTTGACAAATAAGAAAGTATGTGAACCTGTTAGGCATGCTCTTTATTGGCTTGGATCTGGGTGCTGTCATGCTTGACTACACATGCCGTGTCCTGGCCTCCCTGGGATAGCGGTGGTAGGTGTCACCAAAAACTACAGCAGATCTATTGATAGTGGTCTCCCTTGTCTATGTGTGCATTCACAAAGTAAATGTTAGTGTCACCTGTACCAAAGCAAGACAAGCTTTGCCGTAAGCAGTATCTATACAGCTTTTTCAGATAAGCCCGTACGGCTTATGCCAGAAATCTTGTGGCCATCAGGACTAGGGGAGTGATCATCCCCCTGTAGTTGGCACTGGTAAGGCTGCACCTCAAATCCTACGTTTGGTTTTGGACCCCTCACTGTAAGGAGGACAAGGAGGTTCTGGAGTGTGTCCAGAAAGGGGCAATAAGACTGGCGAAGGGTCTGGAGCACAAGTGTAAGAGGAGCGGCTGAGGGAACAAGGGCTTAGTCTGGAGCAAAGGAGACAGGAGGGAGACGTTATTGCTCTTTACAAGTACCTGAAAGGAGGTTGTAGCGAGGTGGGAGCTGGTCTTTTCTCCCAAGTAATGAGACAAAATGGCTTCAAGTTGCAGCAGGGTGTGGTTGGAGTGTGTATCAGGAAAAATTCTTTCATAGAAGGGGTTGTCAAAAGAATTGGAACAGGCTATCCAGTGAAGTGTTTGAGTCACCATTCCTGGAGGTATTTAAAACACATGTAGATGGGGAGCTTAGGGACATGGTTTAGTGGTGGACTTGTCAGTGTGAAGCTAAGGGATTAACTCAATTAATGTAAAGGTCTTTCCCAACCTAAATGGTTCTGTGATCTGGTATATTCTTGTACTGCTGTAAAGCATAGGTTAGACAGTGACTGCAGTGCAGTGCGTTTTGTGAATACTCCAAGCGCTTTGTTGCTTTGCATTCTATCCTTCAGTGTCTTTAAATGCAGGACTGGTTATCTGTAATGCTGGAATTTTTTCAGTATGGCTACCTCAAAACCCTAAGCTGGAAGTCAAGATGCTGCTCCTAATTTTACACTCCCACTCCAGCATTTGTAGACTTGACAAAGATGTAGTGAACTTGAGAGTGGGGACAAGATTAAAAAAGAATCTCTGGCAATAGAAAGTCTTTCTCATGAAGGGAGAAAGAGAAATAGGCCACAGGACACTTGTTTCAATTTTACAATTTGACATCATGAGTATCTGTAGTCCAATAGATCTTTCTCAATGTGCTTGACCTTGCAGAGGCATGAGGAAGTCTAATTGCTTCGAAGGAGGAAGTTTTGCTTCCAGTGGACTTACTGTCAACTACTTCAATGAAAAAATGACTGATTTGCTTCCTGTCTGAGTGAAATATCTTAATTATTCATTATTGGGTAGTTTAGGCATGCTGTATGTCTTTCAAATCAACTGGTATTTCTGGCTGTGACCTGAAGTGGTGGAGTGTAACTGTATTCTGGAGCTTCATAATGCATGATAGCTGTCAGCAAAGACAGTGATATATGGTGTGTGTTGTTAATGTGTGTGATTTCTGAATATCTGTGACAGTTTACCATGCAAACAAATCTGGGTATGAGCATCTCTTCGGATGGTGGGAGGAGATTTGTCTCAAGTATTGGAGGAAAGCCCTTGAAGTCCGTTTTGATGGAATAGTTGGTAGTAATGTTTAAAAACCAAAATGACCCTGAAACCCCACCCTTGCTCCCCCCAAAAAACAAACCAAAAAAACCACAAACAGGAATTACAAAGGTGATTATCCTAATTCTGGTCCCACTGAAATGGGTCCTAAGATGCTTATCACCTGTGATGTGCCACCATTATTTACAGAAATAAATACCAGTAGTTGGAAAGACTTGTAGAAACAAAAGATCTGAAAAAGAAAAGTGGGAGCCGAACATATGTAGAGAGCTTAGAGTGGGACAGGGAAAGAAGAAAAGGAATCCTAATGTACTGAATTTGGCTTCCAACCCTACAAGGTCACATTCGATCCCACTCCTGTGATTGTGCAATTATTTATGAAGGAATATAAACCATAAATCAAAATAAACAAGTAAATGATGAATCCTGCACAGTTTTTTAGTCTTTATGATCATTTCTTGTAGGTCTTCTGAAGAAGTCCATAGACAGTCTTTTCCATTCCAAACCATTCTATGATTCTATGTTGTCAGAACTGTTGCATGGAGTCTACAGCCAGTGGCAGACTGGGTATGTTTTTTAGGAGACTCTAATTCATTAACATTGATTATAGATATCATATGAGACAGAATAGGTGTTTCTTCTGGCCTTTCAGTGTCTTTGTAAAAGAGCACCACTATGAAGAAGAGCTGTTAATTGTGAATTTGCAACAGCATATAGCACAGAGAAAAATATCAGAAGAATTATAACTTCTAGATTCATGCCTGAGGAGTTGGTGGCTGTGATGGGGCAGTAAAAAGAAAGTGGAGCCACCCCCACTAGAATCCTCAGGTCATATTAAAGAGGTGATTAATTTTCTTTCATAAAAATTGACAAGTATTTATTTGCACTTTATTTGCATCTACTGCTGAGTAAATACTGGAGAATTCAAGTAGAAACTTTGAAAGGTGCTTGCCGTGTCCTATATTCTGTTAATATACTACTTTATTTTCCAAGTACAACCAAAAGAAATGTATAATATAATTATGGCTTAATTACTGAATTGAGAATGAAGTGAAGTTTTGATGTACCAGTCAAATTCAATTTTAGGTAGCTTTCGGACTTGGTTAGAATGACTGCGGTGGATAAGTAGGTTTTCAAGTAGCATAAATAGAAGCCTCAGTGATGTTAAATGTGAAGGCCATGTCACTTGGCAATAAATGCCATGTCCAGCTTCCTTGGAAAGATTATTTTGCAGCTGCTTTGAAATTTAAATTTTATTTGCAGTGTCATGTAAGTCAGTTTGTGCTGGAAGGTTTGCAGCTTTGGGGACAATTACTCTATTCTCTATTCTGTATGTTATAACTGTGGACAAAGGCACATCAGTAGCCATGCTCAGACATGCTCATCATCAATAGTGTAAACTTTGTATTTTGCCTGGCTTTTTAGTTCCTATTCAGTTCGTTTACACTGAAATTGTATATGAAAAGAATACAAAAATGTTGGGAGGCAGCTGTAACTGCGGGAGACCGGAGTTGCTTATTAAATAAGATAAATAATAGTTGCATTGAAAATTGTTAAGCATTTTTGTTTAATTTGAAAACTTCGCAACCTTACTATATTCCTGAATAATAATCCTATGGGAACCTGGTTTATAAGGAATTTTGTACTAAGCTACTTCAGTTTTATATTTTGGTGAAATAAATAATGTTAATTAATAATTAATGTTAAATTATAATGTTTCAAAACATTTGGAACACGTGAAACACTGGGATTCTTTTCCTGAGGTTGGTGTCTTTTTCTATAATTTTGAATCTGTCCCTAAATTTTTTGAAGTGAAATGCATCATCTTTATTGCTGTTATATAAATATGTTAGCTAATTATATCATAACTGTTTGTTAGGTAACTATTTAAAAGGACGGCCCTATTTAGCTTGCTATAGGCATTGTGTTTGCTCGCATAGTATAAATTAAAAAAATAGCAGTGTTAGGAGTAAAAAGTGTTGAACCTGTAAATATTCTTGCAAGCAAACACTACTCATTTATCACAGCCATGATTGCTGATGGGTTAGAAAAGAATTTCCTTGTTTACTTAATTAAAAGCTTTATTTTCACTTTTAGGCTGTAGGACATGCGTGTAAGAAGATGTTTGGGTTTTTTTTCACTTAAAATTATTGAAATTTGGATTATTTCTGCAAATCACTCAAACATCTAAGTTTAACCTGTAGCCCTGTATTATGACCCCATGTTTGGTAGTTCCTGGTTTGAATAATACATAGAGGTAGCCTACCTACCATAATTAAGTCCTTCAGCTACGTGGATCCTGCCCTCCTCATTGACATAAGGGTCACAGGTATATCACAAATTACAACACAGATGTGAAGAAAATAGTTTTTGGTAATGTAGACTTTGTAGGTATTTAAGGAATGCTGTGGAAATTCCCTCCTTATTTACTTCTCCCCAACAAGAATCAGGAGGTAAAACACAGGTGCTGGTCACAGCTTTGTAAATTGGGCAATAGAATATGTTAGAGTGTGAAAACTGTTAGTTATTATTAGCAGAAACATGGACACTGAGCATCTTACTACTGTAAGGGGAAAAATAAAGAGCTAGTTCACCATTATACCTTAATATAAGTTACCCAGTCACCTCATTTCCTTATTTGCATTCGTTTGGCCCTTCTTTACGGTCAGATGTTTTGAAAAATAGTTTACACATTGCTAAATGGCAACTATGTGAAATAAGCTGCTTTTGGGCTGAGCAAACAATGTGCTAATCTTGGCTTAATTTAATTTGTTCTAATGGTAGTGGTGAATTTTTAAATGCTTCATTTGGTGCTTAATTATTGTTTAAGGGATTTAGTATACTTTGAGAACACTCATATTGGTGCCAAATGCAAAACCCATTTGTCTGGGTACATTTCGTGTCTTTCCACTGTATAGGATGTGAGCAATGGTACGAGAGAAAACCTCGTGGTTTGATTGCTTTGAGACGGTAAAGGTTTCTTCTAAAAATGCTTTTAATGTCATGAAACATTTTATTTCCTGTCATGTAATGTGAGAGGCAGAGTTGCCGTTAGTTAATGCCTCAAGCTGGTGATCTTTTATTGACCTCTTAGGAGACTGTAGGAAAAGCTGAACCAACAGGGAAGTGGCTCAGAGGGGGTCATGTGTTCACGTGAAACTCACAACGTTTTTTGTCAATTTGCATTTCTCGTATTTAACAGTGAAATATTTGAATTTTTCTTTCAGGAAGAGATTTCCAGTTGTAAATTAGTTTAATGGTTTTAAGCAGCCTTGTTGGTTAAGTCCTTATCTGGATATAGAGCAGATACAGGGCAGAACTTGGTATATGTTGCCCATGTTGCGATGTTAAAAGTAATATGCTAATGTGTTAAAGCACTGTGGAGAGTGATACAAATGCACAATTACACAGTTGCTCTGAAATCACATTGGTCATGCTTCTTTGAGAATCTCGCCTTTGGTTTTCCCATTAATTCATTTTCTCAGGGACTTGTTCTGAACTTAGGCTACACAGGAGGTTCAGATAGTTGATGTTGGGGAAAAGAGGAGCGAATAGCTCATGGTTAGGTAAATTCTTTCTGGCCTGTATGGAAACAATACATGTACATTGTAAACTTTCACAATTGTATTTACTTTTAAAACATCCAGTGTGTACAACATAATACACTGTAAGTTAGAATCATAGACTCATAGACTCATAGAAAGTCCTGAGTTGGAAGGGACCTGCAAGGACCTTTGAATCTACCACCTATCCCTGCATAGGACAACCCCAACACTCACACCATGTGTCTGAGGGCATTGTCTAAATGCTTCTTGAATATTGTCAAGTTTGGTGCCATGAGTACTACCTGGGGAGCCTGTTCCAGTGCTCCACCACCCTCTGAGTGAAGAATCTTTTCCTAATATCTAACTTAAACCTCCCCTGGCACATCTTCCTGCCCTTCCCTTGGGTCCCATCATTGGTCACGAGAGAGAAGTGATCAGTGCCTGCTCCTCCTTCTCCCCTTGTGAAGAAGCTGTAGACCTCAATGAAGTCTCCCCTCAGTGTCGTCTTCTCCAGGCTGAACACGCCAAGTAACTTTAGCCACTACTCCCTCTAAACCCTTCACTAGCTTTGTCACCATTCTCTGGACACTCTCCAGTAGCTTGATATCCTTTTTATACTGTAGTGCCCCAAACTGCACAGAATACTCAATGTGGGTCCACACTAGTGTGGAGTAGAGTGGGTCAGTCATGCCCCTTGACCAGCTAGCAGTGCTGTGCTTGATGCACCCCAGGACATGGTTGGCCCTTTTGGCTGCCTGGGCACACTGTTGGCTCATACTCAACTTGCTGTCTGACAATATAGTATTTTTATCCCATCCTAAGCCAACATGTCTATTTTCCCTTCCCTCATCTTCTGTCCTTACTCGGGGTCATCTATTGTATTGCAGTGATGCACATGGTACAATTGAAACACCATCTCCACAGTGAACCTTGGAAAAATTTATACTTGATTTTATGTAGGAAAACTATCAGTTCAGTTGGTGGCGCTCAGTTGGAAATGCTGCCTCCAGGTGTAAATAGTAAGGTCACAGTGGGGAGTTGCTTCGTGTTGAGTGAAGATGAGATTTGAATGCAAGCAGTAGGAGATAGGTTCGTATTTTCTACTGAAATTACCTTCAGGTTACACTGTGACAGGAAATTGAAAAGTGACAGACCTGTCCGGCAACACACTCCTGCAATGTGAGGGTAGCATACCTCATTAGTAACACTCATTCCTGAGTGGTACTGGAATGAATTCAGGTCTCATTTGCTTTCATGAAGTGGTTAAGTAGTATCTCTCTAATATGCTTCAGTCTTGTGATTTGACTAGGAGCATTAGCGGTCACAATTATCACACCAGGAGCAGCTACATTACAGTTTAGCACACCCAGCTGAGAGTAATCACGGAAAGTTTTTATCAATAGCTTTGCACCTCCAAGGTAAATAAGTCCTCAGCACTGTTCCAATCTTCCCTTTCTGTTGCTGCCTCCTTTTTCTCAATGTATACCTCTGAAAATGTTGTTTAAATGTCTTTTAACTGGAAATGAAATTAAAGTGAAACCTACAATACTTTTTTTTTTAACCTGGTACACCAGCAATTCCTATCTATAAGATTAATATATCCGTATTTATTTTCTCAAGGTGGCCCTTTCATTTAAGTCGCATATCCTTACAGTTTTCAATGAGAAACTTATCTTTTCCCACTTAGATTTACAAATCTAGTTAGAGCTAATAGATAGCATTTACTCTGCATTCTTCTTGCGTGCTGTGCTACTTGATCTTTACTTCAGAATCCAATGAGTTCTCTAGTGTAAATAAGTCACTGGTACATCTCTTGTTTAATTTTATGTAACCACCATTAAAAAAAACTTAATTTGCCTGTTCCACCCCCAAATATTTTAAACTGTATAAAAATTTCTTTAATTCATTGAATTCTAGTTGATGTGGCTGTTGTGCAGTCTCTACAAATCTATAGGCAGAGCTAGTGATAACACCACCTGCTTGAGGGATGTTAGGATTTCTTTATCCCTCCCTGTCCAGCTCTCCAGAATCCTCTTGCTCTCCATTCAGAGCTGAGTCAACATTTATAGCTGCTTCAGTGTTCAAACTAATATTTTCGTCCCCAAAATAAGATTCATGGCACAGTGAGCCAAAAAAGCTTTAAATAGTTTGGTTGACTGAAAGGTTCTGAGTTCTTATCAGCTCTCCATGTTTAGATATTCTTTTTGCCTTTTCAGGCTAAAAGGATGGGAGAATCCAAAGAAAAATCAGAGATGGCAAATGATCTTTGGACACTCATTTTTTTTTTTTCTCCTCGTTTTGTGTCTGTGTGTTCCCTATCTTCTCCCCCCACCCTGCCCTTCTTTTAATTTATTTTTTCCTGGATTTTTTTTTTTTTTTTTTTTTTTTTTGTGACTACGATTCTGGAACCTTCTTATGCTGTAAAGCATGTGGCTGGCTGTCCCATAGTTCTCCCATGGAATGACTAAATCCGACTTAGAGTGCAGAATAAGGAACTCTCCTTAATCTCCTTGCCTTTCTTACATGTAACAGTTGCAACTCTGACTTTGTGGACATCTGTCTAAAAGAACGATGATCTTTTGTCCTGAAAAATATGTCACTTCTCTACCAGAAAGCTAAATTCTTGAAGTAAACACTCACTTTTCCATAGATCGTGCTGCTTGTGCATGTGAAACAATCCCTTTGCTATTGAAGAGGAATGAAGTGCAGTTTTATATATTTACTTTTCTAGGTTCGAAATTTAAAAAGCTTGCAAGATTGCATTATTGTTTGCATATTTTGTTGAAATATTTTGAGACCTGTAATGGATGACTTCAAGTTGGCTGCTCAACCCTGAAGAGAATTTTTGAAGTACCCAGAGGCAGTGGAAAGTACCAAGAAAGTTGACTTTTCCCTTTGAACACTAAATTTTGCTTTTCCTGTTCTGGTAACTGAAAAATATCACTAATTTTGGTCCAAACAAACCAACCCTGATCCTCTGAAAAATCTTTACTGTTTATGAGTAGTGCCACACATTGAATCTGTTTGAAAACATGACCTACTGACACCTTTACTGTAGAATGTAACAAATTTTCTTTCCCTATGTGCTCCCCTATGTTCTTTTTAGCACATAAGACTTCTAAACATTGTGGAGGAGGGATGGGGACGACAAATACACAATGCCGAATGCTGACACCAAAGTTCAAAGGCCAACCCCAAATCGTGACAATTATCACTGATTCCTAGTATGAATACACTATTTTCTTTCTCTTCCCTTCTGGTCTTGTTTCTATACATTGATACTGGTATGATGCTCAAGACTCTTGCACTGTGTAAGAATTTATTTTTATCCTTGTGACTTCATTGTTAGTATCGAAATCTCACATGATGCATGCTTTGTTTTATCAATGTAACTTTCGGTATGTATTTCTTTTTCTATATGAAAGTGCGTGTTCACTTATGATAGGGAAATAGCAATCTATAACAATAAACTCAAACCCTAAAATAGTCTTAAATCTTCAAGTGTTTTGTTCTCAAACCATCAGAAAAGCAAAGTAATAAAGCACAAGTGCTTTTACTTTCATAACAATCGATAAACGTATCAATAATGTAAGTGTATAATGAAATGTTTAATGTTACAGTCATGGAATATTTGTGTGAAGTGTACTTTTTCTTTGTAGTATTATTTTTTTTTACTAAATGGAACATCTATTTCTATAGCTATTTTAAGCACAGTTTGTTTTTTTTTTCATGAACCACGGTACAGTGTGTGTAGATTGGAGATTAATAATCTATTTTCATGACTAAAGCACTCACCTGGCAAAATGTTGGAAATTAGGTTTAAAAGAATTCTGTCTAGAGATAACATCATTTTTAAATTTTGAGACAAAGTTTTCCATGAGTGTTTATTCTGTTGGGTTCTAATATCTGCTGAGTAGACCACTGAGGATTTTGTCCATGTGCTGGTAGATCCCAGAGTGCTGCTAGACAGGACCAGGCATCTTTTCCCCCAGGCCATAGGACACATGCAGTGCTGCAGACCACTTGCTGGGACAGAGGAGACCTACCTGGTTGGGCTGAATGTGTGCTGTTGTCAGCCTGGCAAGCTGTGACCCACTTAGGCTTGTTTCTGTGAGTAACTCAACACCAATACTTGTATGAACAGAGTGGTCATCTCAGATTTGGGAAAGGAAATCAAAACAGTAACTTTTGGTTGATTTCTTCTTTTTATTTGTTGCTTTTCTAATTATTTTTTCTAATACCACCATTTTCCACTTGCAAATACCTTTGTTAGTTTTGCCTGTAAACTGTCTCCTCAAATATTGTTCTGATGAAATGCTCATATTATAGATCCTTCTTATTTCAGCTGTGGTGAATCTGCACCAGAGCAATTTTTTCCCTTTGTGAAGGTCAGAATAAATGACGGATACAGAAGGCAACAGTGATGGACCTTAAAATGCCCCACAGCGACACTCTTGTCTCCCTTCAAATTGATAGTGGTGGAATATGTTAATATTAACATTCTTGAGCTTTTGGGAATGAAACTAAAGTACAAGTCAACAGGTAGCTTTTTTCCCTAGTCCTCTGTATAGCTAAGCAGAAAGTGTAATTACTAAAGTACCCAAATTGTTGCAGTATTGTTAACAGCTGCCTTATAGCTGCTGTGTGTCACATTCATCTCTGCTGCCGTACTGCTGAAGTCAATCCAGTTGTTATGGGACGTGGAATTGGTCTCTAGAGCAATCCCTAAGACCCAAACATATTCCAGTCTTTAGGATTGAATTTTTTTTTCAAGGAATGACAAACTAAAAACCTACTGATGGTTATATTTTCTAGTCTGTGCTCCTTCTAGTCATACCTGCCTATCTGTTAGCAACTGAAGAACCGAGAATGGTGAGATTTTGACATTTTACATAGTGATTTCATGTTGCTTCATTACACTGGAATGAAAATGGAATGGGGAGAGGGCAAGAGAAATACGGAGTCCCTTCTGAAGTAGAAAATGTAGAAATAGCTTTTCTCATTTTGGGTTGTAGGGTTTGATTCTGCAAATCAAGAGTCTAAAAGTTGTGCTTGGGAAAAAACCTCCTGAAAGTTTCCTTAATTTTTTTTTTATTATTTAGGACTAAAAATCATAGGTGTAATCTTACTGAGTGGAAATCCAATCTGTTATTAAAAATAAATAATCTGTATTTATTTTTAGAACTGGCATATACTGCCCACAAAGCAGGTTGAGTTCCAGAATATGCAAACACCCTACAAACTATGCTCATGTTGGTGTAAATGTGTCAGGACACACAAAGGCAGCAGATCTGTCAGCCAGGATAATTTTGATTTCCAAACAATAACAGGACCGTCTTGTGATTTATGTATCCATCAGGTGGAGTTTGCTGTTTAGTAACAGTAAACAGCCCAGCAAGCTGGTTGTTTTCTTTCAAATTACTAAGAGGTATGAATATCTTGGAGAAAAAAAAAAAAGGAGCTTTAAGGAGGGAATACCATCTGTTAAACAAGGTTATAGGAGTGAAAAAAGAGAGCAAACTTTTGAGAGCTATCCTATTGTTGGATCTGAGAAGATGCTATTTTGATGGGGTATAAAACACAAGATGTCTGTTAAAAAATAAAATATTAGTAACAAGTCTGTCTTTGAATGTGTTCCACAAAAATGTGTACTATAAAACTGAAGTCGTCTACCATTTCCTTCATTTCACTGTGCTGCCAGTGTTTTGGCAGGAAGAGAGGGATGAGTGGTGTTTGCTTGCAGAGAATTGCAAGAGTTGAGGAGTGGAAGAGTGAGGAGGCTGAGATGGTCCCTTTCCTTGTGGGCTGCCTTCATCCCTGCAAAAGTCATTTTGCTTCCAGCTGGTACTGGCATGTGGAGCAGTCAGAATAGCCTTGTAACTATCGGCATTTTTTAGGTGCTGTGTTAAAGTGTATTAGTATGGATGGTGTTCTACACTAGGCTATTTTGGTTATGATAGTTGTCTGTCTAAGCAAAGCAAGGTTTTACTGTAAAGAATAAGAAGTGGGTGCTCAGTACCTCTGAAACTCTTATTTTAGGATTGTGTGCAAATTAGAGATCTGAAGACCCAGATGTCTGCTTCTAAAGTATTTATGTAGCATAATGTAGAGAATATTGTAGTCTTAAGTTCCCATGAGCTGCTAAACTTTTTTTTTTTGACATAATATTGACCAGTATAGATATTGTCCCAAACTGCATGGCTTTTCAACTGTGGCTTTCCATCTCCTTTACCTAAAGTTAAATATATCTGTGTATATACATGTGTGCCTGCATACTTCTGTTTTTTGAAATATCTCCTTGTTCTGGATTGAGCTAAAGTAGAATCCGTTTTATAACTTCAGCTATGTCTCATCTTGGTAACTTCATTTTCTGAAAGTTAACTGCATGTTTTTCAGACTGTATTTCTCTCTAGAAATGATGACGTGGGCATTGGTCTGAGATAGGCCACTGCTTATACTTATACCTATAGAAACCAAGCCATTCTCAAGCTGATGGAATGCCATAAGTCAAAGGGGTAAAAAAAAGGTCATGCCTGCAGGAAGGAGCAGACACGAGAGGTGACCCAAAACTGACCAACAGAGTATTCCTTTCCATATGTCATACTTGGTATAAACCTGAGGGATCACGAGGGTCAAGCTCTCATCTTCAATGGCTGATATTCAGTGTGGACCACGCTTGTCTTTTTGCCCTGGTCCTGGATCATTCCTGAATTCAGTTCCTGAGTTCAGCTCCCTCCTGTCACTGAGTCCAGGCTGAGACCTTTTCCCTGTCTCTGCTGTACAGCATCTCTGATGACGTAGTCATCAAGGGCTGAGGGGGTGGAATTTCATATATTTGTATCTATTTCATGATTTTCTTATTAATAGTATATTCTTTCTTCTCCTTCTTCTCCTTCTCCCTCTCCTTCTCCCTCTCCTTCTCCTCCTCCTTCTCCTTCTCCCTCTCCTTCTCCTTCTCCTTCTCCTTCTCCTTCTCCTTCTCCTTCTCCTTCTCCTTCTCCTTCTCCTTCTCCTTCTCCTTCTCCTTCTCCTTCTCCTTCTCCTTCTTTCATTAAAACTGTTTTAGTTTTTCTTTCCAACCCAGAAATCTTTTTTCTCTTGTTTCCCTTTCCCTGCGGGAATGGAATTGGGACCACCATAACTGCTTGCGTTTGGCTGCTGATCAGTTTGGTCCAGGGCTCAACAGTGACACCTGGGTAATACTTCTAACACAAAGCATTATATGATTCCATTATTCTTTATCTTGGAAGCTTGTAGTCATTTGGCTTCTGACACTGACAAAACAGACGCTCGGGGAACATCAGTGCTGTGTGCTACTGTGCAATGGAGTGAAGCCAGTGTGAATACCAAAGGCAAACGCTGTGCTGTCATTTCCTCGCCTGGGCTGCACAGCGCTTCTCAGTGGCATTGTGACTCATGCTTTGGGGACTCCAGCTAGTTTTAACCTCTTCTTGCGTGCCATCACTATATGCTGTGTAGCGATATGTTGGCAGCAACCGAGGAATCAATCTTCGTGACACATTTGCACAATTTCAGTATGCCTGCAGTTTATACTCGTGAAACTGTGATCCATGTCTCTTTCTCATGAAAGATAATTTTACTTATCACCACTCTACTTTCTCGGGATACTGGTGTCTGAGTTGTAGGCACTGAGCAATAGTTAACTGTGTGCAACAGAGCCACAGTCTCTGTAGAGGTAGAGAGGTAGGTGTTGCAGTCTTTCGTCTTAGAGTGGAATGTCTAGTAAGCTGGAATTCGTAAAAGATCCAGCTGTTGTTGAAGAAGCAGGACTTGCAGCATGTAGACGATGTCCTTTTCTGATGTTTGTGTTGTTACCAGAGTACAGCTGGGCATGTGAGTGAATTTGTCTTTGTCTGACTCTCTCACAAATTAATTAAGGAGGAATAATGAAAATACGTTTAATAATTAATTTCATAATCACCTCTGAATTCTCTCTGAATTTAGCAGAGGCAGCAGCCCACATATATGGTTCAAATTACCGGTGTGAATAGGAATCACCAGGGTCATAAAACCTGATCCCTAAGGACACACCAGACTGGCAGAGGTCCCACTTCTCAGATTGATGCCAGAGGCTCATACCAGCTTCATAAGAATTTGCAGAAATAGGAGGATGGAGGATGAATGTGATTTATTGACACTTAAAGAAATATTTAATCTAGAATCCAATAAGAGGTAGCAGACAGCTATTTGTTCAGCATGAAGACGAAGTTTAAGCAGTTTCAAGAATCTGCTGTGGCAAATACTCAGCAGATCTTGCTGATTTTGAGTGTTCATGTGGAAGAATAAAGTTCATGGTAGGAAAGAGATGGAAAGGGTTAATATTGGGGATTTGTTTGCTTCTTTGTTTAAGTTTCTGCTCATGTCAAAAGATCTTTACCCAGGCAGGTTCATTGAATGAGTGGATTCTCTATCAGGGACTTTGGTCAAGATATAAGGGATTGCAGTGACCTCGCAAGGGAGAATGGGAACTTCTATGGCAACGTGACTTCATCTCAATAGCGATTCTCTTAATTAAGAAAACTAAGTGAACAGGAGGTGCAGCAGAGGGTTGAGCACAATTCTAGTCCCCAGAACAGGCACTGATCAGATTTTAAAGGACAAGTAAAACATGTCATAGCTTGGGAATTTGCAAGCAGTTTTTTTTATCCACAAGTCAATTTCTTCATACAGAATTTTCCAGAGTCAAGTGTATGTTCTCAGCTCATGCAGTGTTTGTCCCAAGATGTTTACTTTGTAAGCTGATGATGCTAAGGGTGGAAGCTGAAGTATGGGGTGCGTTCCTGAGCTTTTGGTCAGTCCTGCAGGTGCGTGGAGGCAGGCGGGTAGAGTTGAATGGTGGTTCTTGGAGGCCTTTCTGGGGTTGCTGGATTTCAAGATCGAAGTCACAGGCTGTTGCATCAATCTCATGGGGTCTCAAGCTGGTGGCAGTGGCTGTATTCAAAACCTGTGACAGTCTGAAGAGCTCAGAAGCGTACCAGCGTTTAGCTGTTTATCACTGCAGAAGTTCAGGATGGCAATCACAGCTTCATCTTGGATGCCTGTACATTACTTCACAGGCAAGGCAAACTGCAATTTGCTAATACTGTAAGAGCTGGTCCTGCCAACAGACCGAAGTGACTGTGGTGTGGATATGTGTAATCAAACTGCTTTTGAATTAAAGACACAATGAAGCCACGGTGGCGTCAGCAGATTCAGCTGCTGAACGTCAGCCTGAGGTCGTGTCTGTGTTGACTGCTCCATCTTCAGATCTGTGAGTATCCCCCTGAGATAGATTAATGCTGCCTTAATTAGCTCAGTAGCCTCACTCCACCTTGTTGCTGCATAGATGTAAAACTCAAATGGTATGTAATTAGCCTGAGATCATGGTGGTTTCAAAAATAATTATCCCCATCCCCCATTTATGCTCAGTTCTTGTGTTTTTAGCTTCTTTTTTTGTTTTCATATCCCTAAAGTACTTACTGCGAGATAAAAACCTATGAAACAACATTCATCAAGCACAAATATGCATTAATGGCTCATTGCTTTTAAGAATGGTCATTATGGTCATTATTCACAAATGTTATATGTAGGAGTACTAGGAGTACTGATCAGCTGAAGAACCACTTTACGCTAATTCTAAATAGTTTCAAATTCTACTAACCGAATGAGGGAAAGTATAAAAATTTCAGTTTTCTTTGCACAGGTAACTGTAACATAATCAAGATCTGAAAACTGTGTTACTGATTATCTAGTGAGGGGAAACAGCTGGTACTGTAGCATTTCACTGATAACTATGGATTGTTATGTTGTGTTATTTGCTTTTTTCCCCTTTTTTGGCGTTTGATTCCTGCATTCCACTCGCAGCATGGGAACAATGGCTATGAAGCATATGGTCATCAGACTGATTGTAACCTGAGTGAGATTGGATTCCTAGAGAGTAGGAAGTGTGACCGCTGTTGTCAGGGCAGATGGAGATCAAGCAACACTGAAAAGATTTTGTGTAAAAACTGAAGAATGGCGTAAATGACACATTATTTATTTTTATAGAGGCTTCCATGGTGCATCTCAGTTGGTTCATGAAAATATTATAGTAATAATGTGTAATTTTAAAAACCAAAAGACAATTTTTGGTATATTCTGCTATTAGATTAATCTTTTGCCTTAAATAACTATAGTTAGCGGGAATATTACTAAATATGAGGTGTCCTTAAAGCTTCTTTTGAGGAGACCACAAAGATCTCAGCTCTAACTCTCTTATCCTCGTAGGAGGAAGCAGTAGCAGGCATTGGCAGAGGATACTTGATAGGAAGAAGCAGGTGCTGGGTTGTTTTATGCAAGCCAGTTGTTTTATGCAACTGGGTGAAGATACAACAAACATCTTTTGTTGTATGCATCTGTGTCAACTTATGCTGTGTTCTATTTATGGGATGTTATGGAGAGCTTAGTAAATTGGAACAGAGGGATTTTAGTTTGGTCCTCCGCCTTGAGAAGCAGAGGAGAAAGATAAGTTGAGCGTTGCCATTACTACTGCTACAACCCCCAACCATAGGTAACCCACTTACACTTACACTTTAACCCCCAACCATAGGTAACCCATATGAGACTCTACTGAAGCTGCTAGCATCTTCATTTAATAATAAGCATCAGTTGTATTTCTTGTGTGTCTTGAAGTAGTTTACATTAGGCTATTTAAGTTAATTGACTTGCTTTAGTGCATATTTATACCTGTTTAAATTACAAGCTTTCTACATTAAAGGTACTGATCTCGAGCAGAAAGTTCACATTTTCAGTATAGGGTTTGGCTGATTTTTCTGTTGTCAATAATTTTCTCAATCTGCTTATGGGTTACCTAATTGCTTATTATAGAGACAAAATCATCATTTGACTTTTGAGTGTCATCAGGAAACATCAGTATCTGTTTAATGTATGAGAACATAGCGAAATAGAGGGAAGGGCCTTTGGTAAGTTGCTTTACTAGGCTGTAATGTGTTAACAGGCTACTTCCACATCTGTAGGTGTATTGGTCTGTGTAATTAGTAGTCTTTAGTTGTGGTATCAAAACACATGACACTTCCATGTTTTGTATGTATTACAGTGTCAATAAAAGAACTGTCAGATAGTTGGAAGTTGGCACAATTACTCCAGCTACTGTTCTTAAAAAAGTTGTCTTTCTGGAATAACTGCTGGAGGCTATTAAACATTGCTGATACTTTTAACACCGTTATGGGAAACAATAGAAAGAGAGCTTGCAATAGTGGTGTTAGCTGGCATCAGAATGACAGGATTCGTAAAAACATGGCTATCCACAACACGGGGCAAAGGCAGAACTGACTCTAGGCATAGGCAAGGTTTTTGTCAAAAATGGCCATGATTTTGCTGCGTGTGTTACTCAGGAGAAAGCCTTGGTCAATTGGCTTGCTCTTGCTGTCATGGATGAGAAGTCTGGGCTGGGGGATGCATTTTTGTTTTTACAAGGGGACAGTTGTTACACAGGAGGTTGCTCACCCCGGCCATGCAGAGAAAGTAGCGATCCTCATGTGGGACCAGTGGCGAGAGGAAGGGATTTACTTTGACTTCAAAGGATTTACTTTGACTTCAATTTAGGATATCACTTCAGCAAAATCATTAATGAAGCCATGATATTAATCTGTAATTTTTGGACCCATTTATGTAACAGCTTGCTGCCTTTGGTGTGGCCAGTTTGTACAACTGGCGTGCAGTTAGTTTAGTTTTCAGAAAAATGAATTGAGAAATGTGACTTTTCCTATTTCGAATGGAGGGCACTGTAACAACAAAAGCATCTTTGTGAGGAATCAACCCACAACTAGAATAATAATCAGAGTAGAATATTGTCCAGGAAAATTCTCATTTTTTCAAAAGCCTATTTTGTTTTCTAAATATTCTAAGACTTCCAAGTAGGTCCAAGTAGATCCAACTTTTGTATCATAGTAAGACTGAAGACTCAGAGGAACAAGAGTTTTGTCTACCTTTACATTATGCAGGTTTAGTAACATCAACATCACTTCACACACGTTTTGTCATCAAGTAGTGTGCCTGACTTAGTCCATTCAAGCTGGTCCGTTGGTCCAATGGACAAGTGAGCTGGTACCAGGTAGAGCCTGGTATTCATTCCGTTATTTCCACTGACATGCTCATGCTTGTTTTTTTCTGGGGTGGTGTTGCATCAAAGAATCAGGTGCACAGTTTTGGTCATTAAAGTCTTACTCGCTGTCCATACCAAATTAAGAGACTACATGAAAACACCTTTAATTTCAGTATGTATCCATGAGCATGCCGTTGTAGTCCAAGGAGATAATATCACTACTACTGATCTAGTTGACCAGCTGTAGATGTCTGTTGCAGAAGAGGCGAGTTGCTACCAAGGACGCACTGATTTGCTGAAAAAAAATAGATCTCTACTGAGTAGAAGAGCAATGCAGACACTTATGTTCAGTGAGCTTTACCTGAAGCTGAGTTATACCTACAGTCTGGTACAGGGAGTAGGTTATTTATAAGGGAAGAATGCTTTTACTCTGCTGAAACTTTTAAAGTATTCATTTTAAATTAAATCAGTATATGTTCTGCTCATCCACTCTTGCTTTTTAACAGACTGCCTTTTACTGAGCAGTCTGTGATAAATGTCACAGTGGGGAGGAAAAGGCTTTTGTTAAAACTTTAAAAGGAAACAAAAGAAATCCCAAACAAAACTCAGAATGCCAACTGTGAGCCAAGAAGGTCATGGTCACAGTGACAACGAAGGGCTAGTTGGAGTGTCCAACTGACACTGGTAGCCCATGTTCTTACAAGTGAAAAGAAAGCCAGCCTCTTTATGAAAAGAGAAAATTACAAAGCTGATAGACTCACTTGATCAACCTGTTCTAAGCACCATGTGTTTATAACTGCCCGTGCTAAAAATGTGTGTCAAAACATGAAGAAGGAAGACTTTTTCCCCAATACGTTTTCCCCAACATGATGGTGCTTTTGGTCTCCCCTCTGGGGAGTGAATGACTGTTGCCTTTTCAGGGGAATGGCATCCGCATTGAGTCCTCCATTTTGATTTTGTATGGTGTTTTTAACTAATACTTTATAAAAGTTATAGGTAATCCTGCCCCATATGTTTGTGCCTTCTTTGCTTAAGAATAGATCAGCTTTTGGCTTTTAATAGGAAAAGTAGATTGTCTTCTGTATTATGCACAAAGCACAGGCTCTGAAGCTTTAGTAGGAAGTAAACTCTCAAATTCCTTGCCAGGTGTAGTCCTTAATGTTCAAAGTAGCTTTGGCCAAGAGTCCAAACTGTTGATGCCTGTTTTATCCAAATAGAATTAAAACCTTTGGATGTTTTCTTTAATCATCTTATTCTTTGATCAATGGCACAAGTAGTTGTGGAAATTTGTGTGTGTCCAGGTGTTATGTGCTTAGATTACAAGGCAACGAGGGATTTTGACAGGTTTGGTTAAGCATTTAAAGCTTGGAGTGAGCATCAAAACCAAATCCTTGAGGGTCTGTCTTCCTGCCTAAACATCTGCAATGTGTGATTTCCACTGTCATCTAGAATACAGTAAAGAGCAAGGGGAAACAGTTATTTAGCATTTGAGGTATGCAAAGATGATTTATTTCATGTGGATCACACTGTAAGATTTTGAGAAGGATGACATGTAGTTGTCTGATGCAAGAACCTCTGTTGCCTTAAATTTTCATAGCTTCATTGATGTTGACAGAAGTAGGACATTATAGACCTACTGAGGGTTTGCCTGGACCTGGTATGTAAGTTTGCCAGAGATATTAGGGAGAGATTGTGCAAAAGATGGCTCTATTCTTGTGTGGTCTCTGCACATTTTTCCTTAAGACTATGTATATTGGGATCCAGCTGCCCCAGTGACAGGACTGAACAATTTTTTGGAAGGTGTCACTTTTCTTACGGGGATTACAAGTGCTGGTTTGGTAGTGGAAACCCACTCATGAGAGAGACCGCTGGGTGCTCAAGTCTTGCCCCATATGGAGTGCACTTGTCTGAGCAGGTCCTGGAAACAACTGAGGCCCCCTCTGAAGTTGAGCGGTATGTGTAGATGGTTTCATGAAAGAAAGCGTGGGCTGGAAGGGACTCGCTGGTGGACAAAATGAAATGATAGAGTCTAAACTAAACAGAAAGACACAGAAACATACAATTACTATATATATCATTAATACTGCTGTTTGAAGGGGGAAAAGAGTGAGAGGAGACCAGGATACATGCAGATTACACAAAGCACTTGGAAGTCTGATTTATGAGTCCTGTATGGGATCATGATCAGTCTGGGACTTAATAGCCTGAGGAATTAGTCCTATATCTCTGTTTCGGTGACAAAGAGCAGATTTATCTGAAGTTTCAAATGCCTTCCAGACAATGTTATAGATATTTCTTCTGTTTCCTGATGGATCTACAGAGATAGCTCTCTAGCAGGGGCTTGGCCATGCTCATCCCATAGGCCATGTAGAGAAAGCAGTCCTTCAACTTGCCCGGGATCAAACATTTCAAATGGCCTCTGGGTAAATATGTAAATAACTAAGGAACCAAAAAGATAAGCAGTCTCCTTTCAGTGGCTGTTCAGTGAGATAGCAGCCTTGTCCAAGACTGTGTAGAACCACCTTAGCTAGAGTTACTTCTGGTAATGAGAGCATGCTTCGCAGGAGGTCAGGGTGTATCTGTGACTTTAGTAAAAAATGACTGTCATTCCTGATACGTAAAAAGTTGCCCTTCCTCATAATCCTAGTAATTTGTAGTTGAAACTAGTTCCAGCCGCCCTATAAATACTGTGCTAATGTACTGAGGAGTGTCATTCCACTTGGATAAGTTGTCTTCCTTACTGTTTTCTTCAAAAGGTTTTGAGATTTATATCCCAGTCTGAGAGTTTGAATGTATCATGCTTGAAGTCACTTGTAGAGAAAAGGTGCAAACAAACAGAAAGATGAGGGGACAATAAACAGTGGAAATTAGTCACAGTTGATTGAGCGTACATTCAAGGCTTGTCCTCCATGTGTGATAGTCCTGATATAGGAAAAATAGCACAAATACTGCTTTTGCTATATTTGAAAAGTCTGATACATATCTTCACATATTATAAATATTGTAAAGACAAGCTTCCTCCACAAGTGTCTGCAGTATTTGAATCCACTGTATGGCCAGGTACATGGAGAACGCATCCTAAGCTACACACGTTGGTGAGTACCTTCCTTTATTGTTCCCTTGGTGTAATTTTCTCTGTTGAGGCTTACAAACTGCAGTTGCTGAGCTTTTTAGTTACCATACCTGGTGTGCTAATTCAGAACTGAGACAACCTTCACTTCAGCCTGTAGATCAGGTGTGTATCTTAAGGAAATATGGTTACTCTGCTTATATATTCTACTTGTACAGAAAATGAATGCAGGCATGAGCTCAGCTTTAGCAAATAATCTTTGGAAATGAAATGCCCGAAGCATAATCCTGTTCTGAGGATTTGGGCTGTGTTGTGGTGCTCTATCTAAATCTGTTATGACAGAATATAAAAAATGGCAAACTCAGAATAAAGAATCAGTTTTGGGAATGTAAAGAATACCACGAAAATTGGATTGACTTGTTGCATAGGATCATTAGACATGAAATAGGTACAATGTTGTTTCCTAGACATTTTTTAAAAACGTGTGTTTCCTTGCAGGTCTGCTGTGCAACAATGCCTTCAGACTCCATTTTTTAACATGCCTGTTCTTGGAAATTGGTTTTGAAAGTGAGAACTTGTTGTGTCTTAATCACTTTTCCATAGCAATGCTGTTACGGTCAAGGTACTTAACTGCTTTTCTGCCCTCTCTCGTACTCTGTCCCTCTAATAGCTATCTTTCTATACACCACATGCCGAAAACAAATGGAATTCAGATTACATTTCTATTACAACTCTTATCTGGATTGAGCCCTCTGGTTTGTGGTAAGCAGTAAGAAGTTATGCTGAATTTGAAATGCATATTTGCTATTGGCACTTGTGAATCATCAGTGAAGTAACACAATAGTTACTGTGAGTTGTGTAGAGCACTGTTTATATAGACCTGGATAAACAGTGCATGTATGTATGACCGTAATTTATAAATAATGTGACCAAAGAGAAGCAATCTGGATCAACATTTGTTATGTGCTGCTTTCATTTCCTATTCTGCAACCCCTCTTGCTTCAGCTTCAGGTATCTGGAGGGTGGTGGTTGTGACCAAGCATGGTAGTAGTTCCTCAGAGAAGTGGTGGAATTCCTATATGGTTGAGAGTGATGCTGAAGCAAAGGAGATGACAGCACTCTTCAATCAGTGGGCTCTCAGTGGTGGGTTTGAGATGCATGTGTTCACGTCTCATAAAAGAGCAAGTGCTGAGAATGCCCTTCCTCTGCCCTTCCTCAGTTTGGGAGCAGTAGTAGACAGGGCAGGGTTTGTGGGTGGAGAGGGAGCTGGCAATCCCAGTGTTGATTTTTCTTCTCCGGTTCCTTGCAAGATATGTTTCAGTATGGGATAGCAAGCTGTCCTTCAGTTGGCTAAGTTTTCTTTAGTGTTTTCAGTGAATGGAAAAGTATTTGTGGTTGCTACATGAGGGTGTGGATTTTTTAGGTAAAGCAGCTTTTACCATCCTCTTACTCTTCTGATCACTTGCATTTGTTCAGTAGAATACCTCTGGTTACAGGCTCATCACTACGCAGTTACACTTTAAATGGCCTGACTTAAATATTCCCTGACTTATTTTATTTGGTCTCCTAAAGAAAAATGAAGAACTTTTTTATGATGACTAGTTTGCTAAAAGTAAATCACTTGAGTTGGCTTTCCTTACTGTAGTTACTGTATAGTATAAGGGAAAAGTGAAAATTGAATGCTTTCATTACCTCAGATTCAGGGTCATTTCACAGGTGACAGCTAAGAAATGTTAATACATGCTAAGAATGCCTTTATTAATGGGAGTAATGCAGATATGGGAACAAAGCTGTCTCATGTTCCACAACCATAAGGCATGTTAATCTCTTTAGTTGATGGATTCTTAAATGAGCAGATTGAGTGAATAATTGGGTTGCTCTCTTAATCCTTAGTTTGAAATATGAATGAGAAATGCTTTGATATTTATATTTGCATAAGATATAATGTCTCCTAATTGATTTAGTTAATACTTTTGTACTGGCATAATTGTTTAGTATTCTTGTTCTCTATGCTTTGGAAAGAAATTATAGAAACAGAGGCTTACGGTTTTACTGTTTCTCACACAGATATCAACTGCCTAATAAGAAGGTGAGGAGGCAAATGATACTTGTGTGAAATTGTATTATTTCCATATTTTGCTAGCTGTCACGATTCTTGTGTGAAAGCCTGCAGCTATTCCCTGACATTGTTGCCGGGAAGAAAGATGCACAGAGATGTCATGCTTGCCTTTCCGATTGCCCTTTTACACTTATATTCATGCAGTCCTCTTACATTTATTTATGTTATGAAATTCTTGAAACAGGATGCCTGTTGATTTTTGGTATGGTGAGCAGGTATAGAATGGAGACTGCAGACTGGACAGTGGACTAGAGGTCTGATAGTACTTTCTGTGTTTTTCTTTAGTCTTAGTGAATATAGTTATTGTAAGATACAATGTCAACAACTTTTTTCTGGTTTGGTTTTATTGTTTTTTTTCATATGGTTGGGGTTTTTGTGGGCTTCTTGAGGTGTGTTTTTGGGGTTTTTTTTGTTTAGTAAGAGGCTTTTTCAGTGTCTGATTTTCCTTATTAAAGGAAAATCTTGTACACTTGTATTATAGAGATATCCAGTGATCACATGGATAGGATGAGACTTACTATTATATCCCCAAAATGTATAGGTTTGTACTGCTGCTTGCTAGTGGATTATTTTGAGTTTTATGTTTACCCATGCAGGGTTTAGCAGGGAAGAACGTAATTCTACTTAAATATACTGTGCACAGGTCTATAACAATGACACTGGAAGATTCTGCTTAAAGCTTTATACAAGAGATTTTCTTAAAAATTGTTTGTGCTGGAAGAGTTCAAAGCTTCAAGCCGGTTGTGGCTTTTATCATGTTGGTCTTAAGGCAACCTAGTGTTTAAGTTAACGCAGTCCCTGTGTAATCAGCCCTGTTGCCGCTTTCTTGCTTTGCTATGTCTGGCAGTTTTAGCCTTGTTTTCTTTTGGCCATTTTTGGAAGTGTTTCAATATTGTTCTAATTTACTTTTTTAAAATTAGTTTACTTTAGCTTTGATTTTCAAAATAGTGTTTAATTCTATACATAAACTGCAAAAATTATACAGTTTCCTGAAAAATTAGTTTATGCTGTCTAACTCAGCTCCAGTGCTTCTTCGAGTTCACTGCTTTCGCGAATGTAAAAGATTATGCTCTTGTGGTAGCGTTGGGTTTGTCTTGTTTTCAGTTTTCCAGCTTCTAAGTTTTAGTCTCAGAACAGCTCTTAAGTCCTTTGTACTTGCTGTAAAACTGTAGGTTTTGTAGACCTGAAGCTATAGAGGTGGGGAAAACCTGAAACATGTTACAGGGAAAACCTGAAATACATTATGGGAAAGGGACTTTGTGCACATATTAAAGTCTCTTCTCCGATTATTGCCTGGATAGACTGTTACCAATTGCTGTAAAGGCTTTCCTCTGTGTATTGCACTTTTATGAGATTCTTCCTCAGAATATGTCTCACAACAAAATTAATCCATTTCCATTTTTGGTTTTCCTTTAGATACGGATGGGAATGATCAGTAAAATCCAGCATAATGCTGATTATGCTTATACCATTACCCAAATATGATTTGTTCCTACTTCATAAGGGCAGGCTTTTCTTTTGATCTTTTTACTACAGTGGATTTATAAGTTCATAATACCATAAGCTATTCCAGTTTCTTCTGTATCCTTTGGGACACTGAATGTTGAAGATCCTTTTTTTTTTTTCCTGGAGTTCCTGCCATCTTAGCACCCCTCAGCTTTGTAAATTTGAGAAATAAGCCTGGCTTTGTTCTCCTTTTTAAGCTGTGCTACATAAGCATATGTTAACGTCTTCCTGGTAATTAGTCTCCCATTGCTTTGAGAGAAAACTAAGGATTTTCTTCTGTGGGGCTGTAGGTGATATTTTTTTTCCCCCTTCAGTCAGCCAGTTACAAAGATGTGCTATAGTGTTTTGTTTTGTTCTCCTTTTTTTATTTTTTTTTTTAATTGCTGGTGCCTATTAGCACAATTTCTCATGGTTATTTTATGTCCTCTGAGAAGAAAATAAGAGATAACATGCTGTATTCTAAAACTGGACATGAGTGTTTATGCAAGCATCACATTGTCTTGGTAAAATGAATGCACAGTTGTCATCATGATCTTTTGTGTAGTGGGGATGAAGTACCAAGAAGCTTTAAGTTGCTTTCTACTGAGTTAGTCGTAGGGGTATTTATTCGTTGCAGGGGCAGCCTCCTGCTGCCTGCGTTCTCCCCCAGTTTCTCAGAGGGCAGCCCTGGCACTGGAGCACAGGGATCGATTTGCAGCTTTTGATACCTTTAGTGCCTTCTGCCTCATGCTGTGCACTGAACTTTGGCACGGCGGGGCTGTGACAGCCAATCGATTAACGTGCATGTGGTGCTGCCAGGGAAATAGACAAACCCTCATTTAATTGAAATGCTTATTTTATTAACTGATTAAGGTACCTAAAGTTAGTAGAGCAGTAAAGCTAAAGAAAAAGTTAAAAGTTAAGAAAAAGTTACATAAAACACTAACAACTAACAACAATTCCTATGCCTACAGTTTTTCACTCTCTGCTGTTCATGCTGTTTGTGCCCAAGGGTTTTGCCTCTGCATATCCATCCCAATGGGTGGCTTAGGGAGGCTACATGTGTTGGGCTCTGATCACTGATCAGGATGAGGTTGTGCTGACCACAACCCAGGTCAGGGACCAACACTGAGTTTTGTCACAGGTCCAGTGCTTCTGTGCAGTTGTCGGTCCTGTTAGCTGGTGTTCCTCTGGGTCATCTACCTCCTCTCCGCTGCCAAAATTGCTCTACCATGCCAGGTGATGTCACCAGTCTCTGTATCTAGTGCTGCTTAGAATGATTTAGTCTTGTATCCCATATTCTATCCTTGCTGGTTACTCCCTCATTTTTCTTTTGGGTACTGATCATTAGGGTTATTTCTTCCTGTTATTCTGGGGATGCTGCCATCAGTAATCTGCAGGCAAACGTTTACTCCCCTTACATCAGTCATGCTCCAAGTCTGCCTTAGTTCCTTCTTCCTTATATCCAGGAGCTATAAATAATGTATATATGCTATATATAATTTGCCTGTGGTAAGGTCGTAGTGTCAAAGGAGGTCTGTGTGGATGCATCCACAGTTATTTAAGTGTCAGGGGAATTTTTGGCAAGGCTTCATGAGGTGATGTAGGGTACTACAATCCCAGCAGATTGAGTGAAGGAAGAGGAAGGGGCAAGTACCAGAAGTGGTGTTGCAAGGTTTTTAAGATTAGTTGCTGTGTAGTAGTGAAAGACTTCCAGCTTTTCAGGTCTATCCAGACAGGACCAGACTATCACAGGTTCCTCTGATTAGATTTACAGACTCATTAAGTAGGCTGTGCAGACTCATGTCTGTTATAACTACTGTAATTTAATTTCATTAGTAAAGTGGCTATATACTTTTCAATGTCATGGACAATGATGTTGTAGCATGTTTGTACCATAATAGTTATTTTTATTGTTTTATTTTCATTAGTAGCATATTTTCCACTTTTTGCTCTTGAAGAGATTAGCCATTGTTATTGTAGCATTTTCCAGCATGCCTCAGGCTCTCGGCTTACCCTTTAGCCTTAATTATGAATGCGCGTCGTGTTTGCAATTACGTAAAACATAAGCAACAAAATGTTACATGAGTTAAGCTGGACAATAGCCAGCTTCCTTTCAGAGAACAGCAAAGTCAAGGAGATAAGAGCTGAAAATTAAGCTAGATATTTTCTTATCAAAACTAGGAGCTATACTTCTGTATTGTGAACTTTTAGAAAATCTGCAGTTTACAAGAGTTAAGATTGAAAAATAGTTGATTTTAGTACAAATTTTAAATAAAACCATGTAACATAGTTCAGTATAGAAGACAGGGTGTACTTGTCTCCATTGTAACATTGTTTGAGTGAATGTCCTAAATAAGGAGAAGGCTAATTTATCAGAAACCCCATGGCTTTTAAAGAATTTCTGTGTTATCATTTGATTTTGACCTATCTGTCTTTTTAAACGAGCATAATCTGCCTCAATTAGGAAAAAAGACGCATTACTGATCTTTTTGTTACTGATGCTTACTGAAGTCCAGGGTATACACTATGCATGTTATTAAGAGTTCCCCAGGGATTGTTCTAGGAAGACAAATGTAAGATTTCTGTAAAGAAAAGAAAAAGAAAAAAGAAAATGGCAAACTCACAGATTTGACCAGCTGGTCAAAAGAGGGGATTATCCCTCTATATTCACTGTTAGTGCAGCCTCACCTTGAGTACTGTGTGCAATTTGGGGCCTCACAATTTAAGAAAGATATGAGGGTCCTTGAATGCATCCAGAGGAGGGCAGCAAAGCTGGTGAAAGGGCTGAAAGCAATCTCCTATGAGGAATGGCTAAGGACTTTAAGCCTTTAGTTTGGAGAAGAGGAGGCTGAAGGGTGACCTCATTGCTCTTTTTAGAAGGTGTAGCTTCCTGGTGGGAGGGAAAGTGGAGAGGAAGGTGCTGATGTCTTCTTCCTGAAATAGAAATCGTCTCCCTGAATAGAAATAGTCTATTCTATTCCATTCTGTTCTATTAATTATCTTGATTGAAAACTTCATTAAAAAGTCTGGAAGTTTTTAAATTACGGTTTTCATAAGAAGTTGGTAAGAAAGGCAAATACATACAGACTGCAGCTTGGTGCATCCAGAAAAACAGTAGTGAAGCTCTATATAATATTGCAAATATTTTTTTTCGGTTCCATTTCCAATAATGGTAGACAAGCAGAGGTCTGATGAGAAGTTGAATATAACTGGTGGAATCATTTGAACTGAATTACAGTCTCTTTATGAAGGACAGGGAGAATAGCAAGGCAGGTAGCAATCTGTTTTTTAAGACTTCATTACCTTTCTTAGAGCTACTGAGAATGTAACCATGTTTTTTTCAATGTGTGGATCAATGTACTGCTGGATGGATCTGTTACCAGCCGTCAAATGAGACTACAGAAAAGAAGAGGTACTTTAAGTACCTCTATAATTCACAGTTAATAAAATGGTGATGTTATGGGGGGAACTACAATTTAAGAGACAGTTAGTGGAAGATCTGTGGAGTTGGACATAAAACAAACTCTTGTGGCTGGAAAATAGAGGCCAATTTGCTCAAGCAAAAAGGGATCACATTGAATACATGGTAAGTCAATTCTGGATTTTATTTTGATGGATAAAGATGAACTAACTACTGGACTGGAAGATGATGGTTGCCTAGGGACCAGTAATTCTGATTTGATTATATTTAATATAGGCAAACAGAGGACAAGTCCAGTCACGAGCTTATATCAAAAGGGCTAATTTCCCAGAGGTGAGGAAAACTATTTGAAATTGTCTATGAGGAAGATATAGACAGAAAATTGGGAGTTCCTTTCAGAAGAGTAAGTGAAGGGCACCAAGGAGAATATCTATAGCTAGGAAATAGAGGAAAACAGTAGGATTTTTATTCTAAAATACATTCAGAGACTAGGACAATGTTACAGGCTTGTGACAAGAAAGAGGTGGAAAAATCTTAATGTTGATTTAAGCAATAAAAAAGGCAAGAGTGATAATGATCAATCTGCATTTTGAAGTGTATATCACAGGATGCACCAATGAGATTGCAGGAATTCTTCATCTTTTCAGGTCTTTTAGTAACAAAGGCCAGTGGTGATAAATAATATACACTTATGAAACAAGAACAGCTATTACACCTGTGCCATTGCTGGAATAAGAGATTGAGCAAACCTACAGAAAATTGTTGTGGTTGATTATTGGACTGATGAGAAGACATTTAATCACTTAAAAGGTTGTATCTTAGTGTCTTACCTTAAAAACTTCACTGCTTTTGGTGGAAAAATTTCAAACACAACATTGTTTGCTGAAGGCTTTTATGGGACTGGAAACACCCCATCTTGAAGGTCTATAGCTATGCTATAGATAAAAGAAATTATATTAGCGTAAAAAGAAGTCACCTCTAGTATTTGGTTGAATCGACATAGCTTGGCCAGCTATGAACAAACACAGACTGCTGAGTCTTTAGTCCATCAACTAAATACAGGAAGGACTAAATTCACCAAGAAAGCAATTCAGAATAACTGTGCACTGTAGCTCTGCATGTATCTTCAAGACATAATGTATTTTGGAATGATAAATGTGTTATAACCCCAGCAACCGGCTTCTCTAGGTAGGCTTGAGTAGAATATGTCCTGTTCTCATACAAGTATTTTATGTCTTGTTCTCATATATGTTCTACAATGTCTGGAATCTGTTTTGGCTGGGTAACACAGGTCTGTCCTTAAAATCACAGTAGCTCAAGATGGTGGTCCCTTCACCAGAAGAAATAAAAAATTCTGAGGGTGGTCTTTTAACATGTTAATGACAGCCCTAATGAGGGGAGTAAAATATAGGATGCCCACTATGGTGGGGTTGTTATAAACTAAATTACAATGTGAGTTTTCTGGAAAAAAAGAGGACAACTTTTCTGCATTTTTGCTACAGTTTAATTGGCTGTTACTAAGAAGTATTAGGATGATTACTTACCACTAATCCATCTCAGCACCCACAGTTTGTGCTGTTTTGAATGATCTATTTTTTTTGTTAAAAATAAAATAATGTGAGATCTGTTCGCATGTTATTACCAGTGCTAATTTTTCATATCCAGTCTTCAAAATTAATGCAGGAGAAGAATGCATATATTCTCTACATGAAGTTTTATCAGACTTGCTCAAATCCAAAGAGCTGCAAGAGGTGCACATTGCTGATCATTCTTTATGAGTAGGGTTTGATGGGCATAGTGTTTGATTGAGCTCATGCTCAGTTAAATCTTGCATGTCCTCCGTAGAATCAGTGCATTTTAAGTCCTGCCATGTTCTTATGACTATCTAGTTTATACTATGATGATGCAATGATAATACAGCTCAGCAGCGATACAGGTTATACTACCCTGAATTTATCAACAAGATCAATAAAAAATTTTTCTGGTCAAAGGTGTGAAAAAACCTCCATTCCTCTTTTCTTCTGCAGTAGGGAAGGAGATCATGTCTCCTATATACATTTTCTTTTTCGCTTACTCTGGGTAGATTATCTAAGGATACAGGCTTATTAAAGTACTTATTTTTGAGGTGCAATGTTTTTAAAGGTTATTTGAGAAGTATGTCTTGTACACAGTGATGACTTGGTTGTTACACAGTTTGAATGCAGCGTATTTACCTGAGTATCATATTTGTGAACAGAAAGGCTTAATTCTGCAATAGATGGTAGGACTTCATACTTTCTTTTTAGATTCTCATAGGAAAAACTTCATCTTAAATTGTGATGTTGGCTAATTAATGCAAATCATGGCAGTTATAAATCTATGTGTTATTTTTTCATTGCTTTGGGGCACAAATGTTCTTTCTACATTTTTTTTAATAGAATCCAAAAATATTGGCTGGATGCTGGCTTGTAGAGTTCCTAATCTAAAAAGCTAATATAAACTTGTTTTATGAATGCTTTCTTTCATCTGTGACAAGAAATTCAGAATAAACCCTTTTTAATTCAGCACACACAGGTCATGTATTTGTTCCCACTAGGAACAAGTAAGAGGGAAGGAACCAAAAGAACTGCAGTTTTACGTTAGTTTGATAACTTCTGAGGGTGGTTGTGAACACTTATGAGTTCTCTGTAGAACATAAAAATTTCAATTTTGGCTTCTGAATATTTCTGTTAGAGCAATATGCAGACTGAGAGAGTTGGGGTTGTTCAGCCTGGGGAAGAGGAGGCTCCAGGGAGACCTTATAGCAGCCTTCTAGTACTTAAAGGGGGCTACAGGAAAGGTGGGGAGGAACTCTTTATCAGGGAATGCAAGGGTAGAATGGGGAGTAACAGTTTTAAGCTGAAAGAGGGGAGATTTAGATTAGATATTAGGAAGAAATTTTTTACTGTGAGAGTGGTGAGGCATTGGAACAGGTTGCCTAGAGAAGCTGTGGATGCCTCATCCCTGGAAGCGTTGAAGACCAAGTTGGATGAGGCTATGAGAAACCTTATCCAGTGGAAGGTGTCACTTCCCATGGCAGGGGGGCTGGAACTGGATGATCTTTAAGGTCCTACCCAAACCATTCTATGATTCTATGATTTAGATGAATATTATTGGTTACTGATCACAAGGAAATGATCTCCAGGCTGGCAGAAAAAGGCTTCCAGCCTCATTTGCATCACTTTTTTTTTTCAGGCTTTGTGCATTATCTTTCTTGGTCTGATTATGTAGATTCATTTAAATGTGGTGTTGTGTTGGATGTGAGCCGTTCGTAGCTTTTCGTAGTTCACTGTCCTTCAGTATAAAAATACTAATGAATACTTATCCAGTCCCTCTCAGTTGTTACCATTTGGTTATTACAACATCTGTTTGGTAGCCTCTTTGCGTTACAGCTACACTTCATAGACTTCAGGGAGAAATATTTAATTACTTGTGTCAAGTATGTTTTACTGATTTATCAACAAGAGATATGCTTGGAAATGTCTGCCAAGGAAACTGTAGAGATGAGTATTCCTCCTCACAGCCCATCGTGTGCTCTGGTTCCAGGTCACTCTCGAGCCTCAGGCAAGGGGTGGGACAGATGCTCTAGTGCCAATTCAAATGGCAGGCAGCATCTTTATTAATTCATATATATTTAACCACACACCTGTTGTGTGTACTTTGAGGGTGATCTAAATCTCAGTTAGGGAGATATCAGGAAAAGAAGACCAAATCATGCTATCTTACTATTATTACAGAGCTCAGGTCCACTAATCCTCCTGGATTTATTTTTCTGTCCTGCAGCTTGTCCTTTCATAGAACCACATGTCTGTTGGCCTTATGCTGAGTCTAATGTCTGTTGAAACCTCTGGCCAGCTACCCTCGTGGTTGTTACAGTTAGTTTAGGCTTCAAAGTACTGACCAGTTTGTTATAAAAGCAAAAATACAGCTTGATCTCTTCCAGTCTGGATTACAAGGTGAATTCCTTTCTTACCTTGCTAATATGAACAACAGGATACTGCATTTGCGTGGAATAGACTATTCCAACAGAACAGAGATTGCAAATGTCTGGGTGGAATTTCTGTATTAGTTTTGGCCTGGATGAGGTGACCCTGGTTCATCCTGGTTTGCTGTGCAGGCCAATCCATCAAATCCATACCAGGGAGCAATGCAGTTGAGACTACTTTTTGTTGTTGTGGTTGTTGTTTCTGGGGGAGGGAGACCAGTTAGGCAATACTTACACATGCAATTTGTTCTTCTCACTTCTTATACTTGTTTACCTTCCTTATGGTCCTTCACATAGCATCTGTGTAGGTTTCAGGTTTGATCTGCTATAGGTAACAGCTTTATATTTGTACTTTTGTTTACTATTTCACCCTGCTGTCATGCTGTTTCTATTCAAGGACCTCAAAAAAGCAATGCCTTTGTCAGATGGTGAGCTTGGTTATGTTTTTACTGTCATCTGGTTAAGCGATATACAGTTCTTTTATGCTTTATGAGTTACCAGCATCATAACTCACAATGAGAGGTAAAGAAAACTGTTATGGTCTTTCCAATAACAGTAAAATCTTGCTATAGATGGAGGTCAGCAGCAAATGATAAAGTCACAGAAGATCTTTCTGGGCTGGTTATCTATTCCCATCTCCAGTCCTAAAGCAGAATCTGCTTTATTTCCTGACAGATTAAAAGCCGAGTAAATAGACATCTAAATGAGATTTCACAACTCGAGTGATCACAGCCTTCCTAAGATGTTGCATCATTCCTTTGACTTCTCTTTTTCTTTTAAAGATTCTAGTATGGGAGTATTGACTAAGTTGAAAATTCAAAATGACAGCAAGGAGGTCATAAGCCAAGCATTATATTTGGTGTGCTGCAATGTATGGAATACATTTCTGAATTTTGACTGTGAAGGATCATCCTGCAGGTGAGGAAAGTGATCCATTTTGCCTGTTTGATATTGGGTTTCAGAAGGTTATTTCACCTCTACACAGCATGTCCATCTTTGACAGTGTAAAGAACAATGACTATTAAATTCATTGCTATTCCAGCTTTCCAGATCTGTTGTTTTCTTTAAGGGACTTATGCTTTCTGTTCACAATTTTTTATTATTTTTCATTTCATTTGAGTAATGAATGTTTCAGTGTGTCAAAACTGAAAGTTAAGGTGGGAGTGGAATAAAATATTCTAAAGAAATGGTGGCAGAGTTAGGGAACACCTGACCTAGAGATGCTTTTACAACACTAGTGTATGTCTGTAGCATCTCTGCAAAAGCATTTGGTGCTCAGAATAACTATTAAATTGATAAAACTTCTATTTAAATTCATGTCAGTTTTATATCATAGAATCATAGAATGACTAGGTTGGAAAAGACCTCTTAGATCACCGAGTCCAACCATTCCTATCACAAAGCTGTATTGTTTTCTGTGTTAAACTGCTTAAAAAACTATTCCCAATTTCTTCAAAGAAGCTGAATAGAAAAAGTTTTCAGCAGACAGTTGTAAATTTTTCTTTAGTTCTGGTTGCAAGGTATGAAATTCACTCTGCACTTGCCTTATTACCCTAAACAAGTAATTGGATATAGTCAGAAAAATTGAACAATTAAAAAACACTTGTGTCAATATTAACTGAAGTTAAAATAACACCAGCATGAGCTCATCCTTGAAATCACTAATTCTCCAAAACTAGAACTGATGGGAACTGGAGTTGATTCTGTCAGGTGTAAACTTAGCCATGAACTCCTTGTTATCTGTTCATCCTCTCTGTCTTACAGTTGAACTCTCTCACTTTTGCAGGAAGTTACATTATTGTTCCTTTGCTAGAAAGGAGTTCAGTTCAGAAAGTTATCCTTCCAAGTAAACCCCTGATAGTCTTCCGCTCTTTTTTCTCCAGTTTGCAAAATTTTATAAATGTGATTCATAATAGTTTAACATTTTGTAGGTAACATACATTTATTCTTTTCCCTTCATGCTTTCCCTCATCTCTAATGCAGAAAAGTTTCTTATACTATTATATTATAGTGTTTCTTATACTATTCTTATATATTATATATTCTTATATATTATATATATTCTTATATATTATATAGTTTCTTATACTATTATATTATATTCTTATATATATTATATTATATATGCAGGAAGTTTCTTATACTATTTCTATGGAAATTCAGTGGAAATTAGAAAAGTTAGAGAAACACAGTTCTTTGACACTTAACCTACTTACATATGTGGACATAATACAGAATCATAGAATGGTTTGGGTTGGAAGGGACTTTAAAGATCATCCAGTTCCAATCCCCCTGCCATAGACAGGGTCACATCCCACCAGACCCGGCTGCTCAAGGCCCCATCCAACCTGGCCTTGAACTCTTCCATTTGTGGAGTGTCCACAAATTCTGTGAGCAACCTGTTCTAGTGCCTTGCCATCCTCATTGTGAAGAATTTCTTCCTAATGTCTAATCTAAATCTTCCCCCTTCCAATGCAAAGCCACCCCCTTCATCCTAAATAATATATGGAACCAAGTGTTATCTTAAAACCCTGGTGATCACATGCAATGGGGTGCTAAATGCTACCTACTGCAAACGTAAAGGGTGTAGAAAAAGGGTGAACGATTTCAGCTTCCAGCAAATCTGCTTATGCACAGATGAGAGACAATTTAATGTGTGTCAGCAGTTAAATCATGTTTATTTTTAACAGTTCTGCTTGTTACACAGGAAACACTTGTTGCAGATATTTAAGGAAAACGCTTAACAACCCCCTGGAATGTGGATCGATTAACATGTGCAAAAAGTTTTGTAGCATAAAGCAAGGTAAGTTAAGTTCCACATAGCTAAGAGCATGAGAAGCTAAATTAGATGCCATTTTACCCCATATGGAATAGTTCAGGAGGTATGCAATTTGGAAATGTCAGCTATTAAGTAACGGTTTCAAATACCTTAGAAAATGCTTATAAATGGCTTCCAGTCATTATACTTTAAGATGAGATTACTACTATGCACCTGAATGAGATGCTTATTTCAGTCCCTGAGCAGCTTAATTTCAAGACGCCAAAGGTCAGGGAGGCTCTGGTAATAATCTAATAACAATCGACTGCACGTTTCTGGGAGATTTAGCTGCATTACAGCCTGGTTGCCGAGGGCAGGATGAATTAGTTATTACTTAACTGGCACAACTTGAAGCAGCATCAGCCATCGGATGTGACTAATACAATGTCATGGAGTAGCCAAAGGCAACTAATGCTTGGACAATTGCTTTAGAAACTCAAACCACAGTCACTGTGGCTCTGAGAAGACTTTTCAGTGTCCAACCTAATAAGGATGCAATTAAGCTGGGATTGGGGTACCAAATGTCATGGTTTTAGATGATAGGCATCATGCCATGGTTTTGGAGAAGAATTAGTATTGAATGCATTCATGCAGGTGAAAAAAATATTTTTCTGAATACTGATTATGATTCTTATTGCAACCTGAATAATTCCAAAGCTTGCCTCCCTCTGAATCAGATTGTCTGATGAGTGTAAATTCACTTTGAGATGCACAGATCATAGGCACTAAGTAATTGCAAAGAATTTTCATAATATTGATAGGAAAACAATGATCTGACTACAACACCTAAAAGCAGTTTCTCTGGAACGCTGAATGGACATTTAAGTCTTAAGACCAGAGGCTTGTTTACAGTTTAATTAAAGTAAATGCACATTAATAGTGATATTATTAGTATTCAGTGTCTTTGAGAGTTTACAGACGATTAATCTTCATATTTCCTAAAGGAATGAGTGATAATTTGAGGATGACTAATTTGATGTACTAATTCTAAATATGATTTTGAAATGTAGTAATGTGTTTTCAAAAATGCATCTCATTTATTTTATGGTAATTTAGTGAAGACTCAGTTTAAAAAGGAAACTTCTGGTTTTGGGTGAGTATTTTTGTCTCTTGAGTTGGAGGTTAAAGCTCGCATCTTGTGGGAAGGGGAGAGGCAACCTCGCTGTTGCATCCTGCTTTCTCCCCTGCCTCCTCTGATGGTGTGAGGCTGTGTGAGCCTGGAGGAACTTGTGTCAAAGGAGGCATTTGTGCTCCCACCCAATGTCTCTGATGCTCACTGCACTGCATTGCCTAACAGTTAAAATCACCAGCCTAGAAAGAAACTAGACTAATGAAATAAACTCAAGTTTCTTCCTGGTTGGTGAGTTGAATCAGCTTGTAGTTTGAGGTAAATTAGAGTCAGTTTTGTGACTAACTCAGTTGCTGTAAAGTAATTTCATTCTCTTAAGAGCTAACTGCATGTTTTTGAGACAGTGTTATGCAAAAAGGCCAATGCTTATGCTTAACCAATGCCATCCTCAAGCTGGCGGGAAAGGAGCCGTACCTGCCAAGGAGGGGCAAATAGGGCAGGTGACCCTATACTGACCGAGAGGGTATTCCATCCCATATTCGTCATACTTGATATAAAATTGAGAGATAACAAGGGTTTCGCTCTCTTCTGTGATGACTGACATCCGGTGAGGACCTAGTCTGCCTGGTTGTTCCTGATCACAGATTCGTGCATTGTTAAATCCAGTTCCTGAGTCCATCTCCCTCCTAGCTGTGGATCCATTCCCTTGTGTCTGCTCTGCAGCATTTGTGGTGATGTATAGTCATTGAAGGATGGGGGAAGAGATTTTGGAGGCTCAACTGCACGGTTTTTAGCTGCCAAAATTTGGCTGGATGGGGCTAAACTGTGACACAGCTCATGACAAGGTGTCAGACAAGCTAGACCTGATCCCAAAGGTTTGTGTGAGTAGGAGAAGAGGAAACCCATTGCTCTGGAAGAAATAGTGAGCTGCTGAGTTAGCTGCTGATTGTGGGACTGCTGCCTTAGCCTGGGCCAGCTTAACCAAAGCATCTCTGTGTGAAGGTTGACACTTTCTGAAAGCAGTATCCAGTTGTTCATATTGGTGCTGTCTGAAGTATTAAATCTCATTTGAGAAAGCACTTAGAGAAAGCAGGAGGATCAATTGAAGAGCCCTGGGGAATCACAACAGTCACTAGAATTCACTTGTTACCCGTCTTCCCTTGTCTTCATTCACGGATCATGGATTCCATTTTTCCCATCACTAATTTGTTCCAGGCCTTCAGATCTCAGAGATAGCATCATTGTTTTGTTGTGCAGGAGTATGTAGAGCTGTCGTTAGCAAACTCAGCTTGGGAATAATACGAGATAGTGTATGGAGCTAACCTGGTAGATTTTTGTTGGGGAAGTTTACCACAAATCTAGCAGGAGATTATGGTTGACATCTAAAAGGAATCTCTTGGAATATGTTCTGTTCAACATATTTCTGAATCTGGAAAAAGGGTGAATAGTGAAAAACCATAATTCTGTATCATCAAATAATTAAACCATTAAATTAAAACCAAAGAATTACAGAAGAATCTCATGGTACTCAGTGACTGGGCAATAATGCAACAAATTAAATTGTGGCAATAAATTCAAAGTAGTGCATGGGGATAAAACTGTTGCTGCTAACACATCCATTAGCACTCAGAAAAGAGGTCTGGAAATCATTATGATAGGAGGCTGAAAATGCTGTGCTTAGTACCAGTCAGAACAATGTTAAAAATTATTAGGAGAGGAGAACAGAATGGGAAGTGTTTATAAATACCTTGCAAACTTGCATCTTGAGTAGGAAACAGCTACTGTACAAGGAAAGATTAAGTAGACTACAGCTCTCCAGCTCACAAAAGGTGATTTAGGAGAATCTGATTTTGTATATAAAAATAAATATGTGGCTATAAATAAGTGGCTATATTCCAATGGAAATTGGAGACTGGGCATTAGTATTTCTGAGATTGCTGAGAAATTTGCCAGGATTTAAGAGGCAGATTTTCGTGAACACAAGAGGAGACCTAAAATTTATGGAGCTGAATCTCCAGCCTGTCCACCCAAATACACTGTAAAATAAAGTTGTGTGGAAAATAGAGCTTAAAAAACGGCATAGAGAAAACCTAGAAGTGAAAAACTGTGGAGAAAAACTGTGGAAATGAACACAGTGCTTATTATTTGACAGAAACTTTAAACCAGGAGGTAAAAAGCTTTGGACTTTCATTATACTGAATTGATATTTTTCAACTTGTCTTGGAAGAACAAAATTGGAATACCACCTGTGGAGATCTGTAGCTGAGTGGAAAATTTTGTCGGTGACACGTTATGTGGAAAGTTACGGGTCCTTTTGGATCCTTATGTATCTTAAATGGTGATTCAGTCTCTGCCCAGCAGCCCAAGCAATTGATATCCTCAGTACTTTTCATGTAAAAGCCCAATAAACTCCTGTGACACTGTTCCGCAGGTTGATTGCTCTATGTCTTATCATCCAAATGTATGTCTTTTAGATGAAGAGAATTACAAGGATATTCAAATTGATTCGGAAAAAAGATAGCACTTTTAACAGTAATTTGGTACAGTGACTCTGTAACTTATGGCCATCCATCAAAGCCCCTGAAAAAAAGTTTTATTATCAACACTCTTGTTTGTAAAATTCTGCAAGCATAGAAGCTGTACAGTGTCCAAAGTTCAGATGAACACACTAAAGGAGAGCCTTCGTCCCTCTACTGTGAGCAAAATCAGTCATGAATCAGGGAAATCTGCTTAAGTTAGTTTATCACTGGTTTATATTAACTTCTAATTTCTGATTCCAATAGCAAGAAATAACATGAACAGTTAAACTCTTAAAACACCCCAGGCCCCCGCTAGATGGTTCTCCTTCCCCCTTCCTGGTCTGCAATCCCCTGGCTGCACATCACACACAGTCCCTTCGCTGAGGCGACAGGCAGTGCCAAAGTGTGGATTCGGTGTGGAGGTGTTCATTATCTTTCTGCTCCTCCTTGTTTGTTACTCAGCTGCTGTGATGTGGCTTTCTCCAGTGGCCACAATCCCTTTCAGGAGTTCTTCCTGCTCCATCGTGGGTTCCTCCATGAGCTGCAGTTTATTTCAGGGGTTGTACCTGCTTTGGCATGCATTCTTCTATGGGCTACTGTCCATTTCAGGGGTCATACCTTCTCTGGTGTGAGTTTCTCCATGGGCCGTAATACCCTCAGAAGTGTTCCAGCTTCTGTGTTGTCTTTTGTGTTTCTGCCCCTGAATGGGCATCTGCTTTTGTTTCTGCTTGTCTCTAATCATCGAATCACAGAATCATTAAGGTTGGAAAAGACCTCTAAGATTAGGAAGTCCAACTGTCAGCCCAACGCCACCATGCCTATTAAACCATGTCCCAAAGTGCCACTTCTGTATGCTTTTTGAACACCTCCAGGGATGGAGACTCTACCACTTCCCTGGGCAGTCTGTTCCAGTGCTTCACCACTCTTTTGGCAAGAACGCTTGCTCTTCAGCCTGTGAGGAGAGATGAGCGTGGGAGGCTAATAAGTGAGGAACTCTTCTTCCAGCAGCTCAGTTTTAAAAAAGAAAATAATTAGTTCTGGGTTTGGATGGTTGCATGAAGTTATTTCTTAGTAGGATGCCATGAACACACCTAGTGACTGGCTTTTCAGAGAGTTCATGCATTACTTTCTGTGGTTTCCTGGCCTCAAATCTGGTGTTATCAGGTGGGTAGCCAGTTGCTTAGTTCTGGAAGCAATTGATCATCTGTACAACATACACTGCAGATACTTAGAAAACTGTTACATTGAAAGACTAGTAAATTTAGTAACTGCATTTCAGGGAGACATTGAAAAGAGTGGGGGTCGTGTCACACTCTTTGTGTGTGCACCAGAAATCCACTAAATGATCCTTTGGATCTGCCAGCTATAGAATTTCTGGTTATTTTCCTATTCTGCATGTATTACATTTAATGTTATTCTCAAAGAAACAGGTTTGTATGTAAAAGCTGAAATGTATTAACAATTGTATGAGTATCAGAATACAAGAAATGTTAATGATCCAATTTTTCAATCCTTTATATTCTTGTAATTATAAAGTTTGTCCTGGCAGTATTAGTCACTGATATTTAGTGCTAATTTGTCTAGGCAGTAGTATATAGTAGTGTTCAAATTATTTTAGTAGCATGCATTTGTAACTACCTTATGAAAGTAATTAAATATATTAAATGGGAGCAGACACACTGTGTACGAACTTAGATCTTGTATTGCAATCTTTCAAGTGTGGTACCAGAATTTCATCTTTACATGCATCACTGAGATTTTATGTCACCTCTGAACTATATTTATATATCATATGTAAAAGGGTATAGATAAGATTATTGTTTCATGTAGTATGTGTTAGTAGATTAAAGGATAATATGTTAGATTCTAGTAAGTTGCACCTTATTCTCCTTAAAGAGAGTCAATCAATAATACGCTTAAGCACAAATGCTTTATGAAATCAGAAAACCTAAAGACAAATCCACCAAGTAAGAGTAAATGAAGAAATGGATAATGATCTGGATTTGTGCTGGGCTTAAACTTGTTCAGATATTCAAAAGTAAGTGACTATGACTTAGTGATGCCAGATGGAATAGTGCATTGTGGAAACTGGAAAGACAAAAAATTAAGAAAAGATCTGCCTTCAGTATAATTCTGTGCTGTGAAACGCTGAACCAGGACCACATGATATTTACAGGGGAATAAATTAGGGTGATTGGCATATTCTATGTAATGTAAAACAGACTGTCACTTGATGCTGATTTTTTTAAAGTAAAATTAACAAGGTAGTTGTGAATAGGAGAGAATACTTTTCAAGGTTTTCTTAGGTGATTATCCCTTTACAGTCATCTATTCACAAATGTTTCTAGGTGCCTTTTACAATCCCATTGGTGAATTTACAAATTACTCTATCCAAATCAACACACAAGCCTTGACTAAGTTTGTCTTTTAAAATGTCCCATGAGTAAAAATGAATCATCTATCTATTAGAGAAAGTGGTTGGTATTCTTGGGTGAGAATTTATCATCTTACTCTGTGTGCCTTAGAATTTATTCAAGTCAGTAAGCTGAAACAGAATTTAATCATAACAACCATCTCACTAAGCTACATGTGGCATGAGTGCTGTGAGTCTTTTTTATTTCTGTATGAAGTAATGGCAGCAGTGTACACTTTCAAATGAGAAGTGTGGTTTGAACGTTGGGTAGTGTGTTCTCCCCTTTCACTGTCCTGATGCTGTTGTATAACTGAGGCTATGAGAAAGACCGGGGCACTTCTCAGAATGATATAGCAGAAGGGAACTACTTTAAGATAGTCTGTTTTCAAATAATACTTGTTATTTGTAATGATATTCAGCATTCACACAGGATACTTGAAGTCTCTGATCTAGGATCGGTAACCAGTTACACTTTTGCTTCCCAAACAGACATTGAGATTTATGTGACTGCCTTTGTATTCTAGACAAAGCACTGAAACTATGAATGCCTTCTAAAATCCAGTATACACGCTTCTGTGATTACATGCTTGCAGACACTTGGCGAACAGTTTTTAAAAAGATGTAAACTGGACACACTTTCATAGTAACTCAAAACACTGAAAATTTATAAACAGAATATAATCCTTTGACGTTTCTAGCACTACTGACTCAGACATCTCATTAGACTTAATTTATAAAGAAACACCGAAGAATTAAGTGGAACTAATTTGTTGCTGAGATGATTCATTGCATTGCATATTCACTCCTGTTGGTTTTGCATATGTATTTTTCAGAAAGTAGTGAAAAGTCTACATTCACTGAAGGAATTTTTATTTTCATCAAATATGGGTACTTAACCCATGCAGTTTTCTATTTAGTGAATAGGACACTCTTAGGGCATTATAGCACACCTTTGTTTCACTGGAGGATGACTTCCGTGGGCTATGGAGATGTGAAATCCACCTGGCATGCTAATGTTTTTTTCCTCCATTCTGCAAGTGGGACAGAAATTATATGTCTAGCATGATCAAAAATGAAATACCAGCGAAAAATTTAGCTTTTTACCTTGTTTTAGCTGAATATGTAAGAGCACAAAAATGATTATCATTCTTTTTAATACAAAAAAAGTTGAGAACATTTTAAGAAAACATTCTTGAACGTATGGAGGCTTTCCAAGCATCTTGTCGTCAACAAAAATCCCTGTCTCATTCATCGCAGAGGGTTAGTCATGTTGAGTGAACACACACTTGCTGTTTGCTTGTGTTCACTGTGCATTCTTGCGCATCATTTATGTATGACAGCCACATTGTATAGCAGATAAAATCTTTTCATTTCCCTGAGCTGTTCTTTGTAGCTGTTATTGTAGGATGTCAGGTTATCAAAGGCACATTAGAAAAAAAACACCTTCTCCCTGATTACAGCAACCTCTTACATCTTGGCAAACAATCTTTAGAGCATGCCTGTGAAGTGAGGTGGTGCTGTAATCACTGCTCACACATGAGGAAATAAAGCATAGAGTTTATAATAAATAATTTTTGAGGAGTTTGAGAATATCTGGGGATGGACATTATGTAATACTAGCTTATTGTGTTTTCATATCAACAGCAGTTATAGCTATTTGGATTTATTAAATAATGAATCAGCCCTCAAGCTGTCATACTGAGGGTAGTAAAGATGCAGAAGAGCATCTAGGTGGAGAGTTCTGGGTGCTCAAGATCCTCTATCAAGTCTATAGAGGAGAAAAGCTCTACAAAAGAGCAGTCAGTCCACCCAGCTACCTCTGGGATCTTGATCATCATCATGCAGGGGTTGCACAGCATTGTTAGAGATTACTTACAGTTCTCCAGACCTGGAGAGCAGAAACCACCCTGAACCATGTGATCTGTTTGTCTTCTGAAGTCTCTTGTCTGATTCAGTACACTCTTCCTCATTTTTGTGACAGCAGAAATAAGGAGACCCATATGGCAGATTCTGTAGACAAGTATCATTGATGTTCTCAGATTATTATGTAATTTAACGGAGAAAAGAATACATGATCATGTAAATACAGATTGGATCCTAACACCTAGATGACATTGCTTAAGCAGGCTTTGTTTTTTCATCTCCTGATCTTCTCAATGGTGGACTTGAAATTTCAGCATCCTTTTTGTGTTTTTACATTCTAGAAGCCCAAGTTTGAAAATCTGAATATGTTGAAACTCTATAGATTTTCCTTTTCTTGATGGACCATCTGTGGTGTTTAAGGTTTTTTTTACAGTGGGCTTGTCTATCAGACTTTTCTTAGCATGAGGAGGATGCTGGACTTCCTGTTAGAAGATGGTGGAGAACTAAACTGACAACAGAGTGTTGTCTACAGTGACTTTTCTTAGGCACTTACTTAGTGTAGCTAAATTAGGAGAATCTCCCTAATTTAGATGGCATTGCTGCAGAACGATACACCATCTCGGAGAGATCAGCAAAGAATACTAATCTTCCAGAAAATGGAGCTGACTATGAAGAAGTGCTCTCCAGTTATCCCATTCCCACCTGTACCCCTTTTCTAAAGGTCCATGTTTCTTTTTTCTCTGTGACTTGTGAACGTTCATGTCTATGCCTCTTACCCTGCTCTCTACAGGTGTTTTACAAGCTTTCATCTTATATCCTATCCTCTGCTATGGTTCTTTCATAGTCTCTTCCCACTGCCATTTTGCATTCCTTTTTTGTCTTGTCTCTGTTCTTTTTATTTTGTTCACACTTCTCATTCTTCTGAGTTCTTGCTTGAAGTGCCTATTTATCCCCTTTCCTGCTGTCTCAGGGGGCAGTACAGAGTCTTCTTTCTATGGTTTGAGGAAAGGGAAGTTCTGCTGACTTCCAAGAAGCAGGAGGAGTGCTTGCAAACTAGTCTGCTCTATCTGTGTTTGTCTAGCACAGAACTTGCTTAATTCTGTGGAGATGGTGACTGTTGAATGCTATGAGGTCACAGCAGTTTTGAGAGGCATATCTTCAGAGGATGTAGCTGCTCTGATCTTCATCTCTGGACTAGGCCTGATATAGGTGAGGAGGAATTTTTCAAAGACATGTACACAAGCTATCTGAAGGAAGTGGCTAGAGAAGCGTCCATGGTGGTAGAACATAACTACTCGCTAGGTGGGTCCATTTGCAAACACGAAGGTCCTGGGATTTGGTACACCAGAGAAAGACTAGAGCTTTAAGGAAAAAAAAATTCTTTAAAACTCACAGCCTGTATTTGCCCACAGAACATGACACTCCATAGATGAGTGCTGATGAAACAGAACTACCATGTTTTAGTTCTAGGGCATGTTGTTGCAGTGCTGACTTTGTCATCCAACTAACAGTTTCTTTTGTGTTCTACTCATTGGCAAAATTGACAGAATGAGGAGAGGTAGGCTTGTGTATGTGTGTGGCTAAGCTAATGGCTGGCTTTCATACTTTGCATAAACGAAACCTTAAAGCATACTGTCTGCCATTGCATCATTTAGTGGTAATAATGGTCCAACACTCAGAGAAACAGGGTTTTTTTTTCCAAGATGCTATTGACGTTTTATTAATTTCTATGAACCTTTTGCCTGGTATTTGTCACAGGAACATCTCCAGTCTGAGATTTGTTTAAAAAGCTGTCTGTTGATTGGAGTGAAACTCAAATGCATTCTCTCTCCTTTTACTTGGGCTTTTTCTCATATTATTTCAATATCTTCCTACTCTGATGAAGAAAAAGCTTAGATTTTAAGATCTGGGGTGAAAATAAAATAGTTCAAGTAGCACCAGCCTTTGAACAAAACAAAACACCGTTGTCTTACTACGTGGATGCAGTTCTGGTCTCCAAGCCTTAGAAAGGAATGTAGTAGCATGAAGTAAAGGGTGGAACAGGTTCTGCACACAGAAAGATTAAATTAAGTTCTTCAGTTTGAGAAAGAGGAATTGTAGAAGGGCTCTGGTAATGTTAGGAATGATCAGGAGAGGAGGAGAGAGCATAAATGAAAAATATCGTGCTTTTGTGTAAGTACATAGTGATCTTGCATCATGGGGAAGGAACAACTGTGTGAAGAGACATTAGATAAGAAAGAATTCTTCAGTTTGGAAAAGGAATGACTGAGGAGAAATATGAGTGAAGTATATAAAATCATGAATGCCAGGGAGAAGGTGAAAAAAGAATAATTATTTGCTATTTCTCATAGTAAAGAGCAAGAGGATATGCAGTGAAATGATCAAGCAGTAGCTCTAAGACAAATGAAGGGAAGTAGTTCTTCATGATATGCATAATTAAATTGCAGGATTCATTGTTGTAGAGTGTTGTGGAGGCTTAAAGTCTGTACGAGTTCAAAAGCAATTAGACAAATTCATGACGGATACTTCCATCTAGGGCTATTAAGCACAATGATGGGAAGTAGGAATCCCTAAACCACGATTTACGGGAAGATGAAAGGTTGCTTGCTGGAGGGTTGGGCAGAGGGAAGAAAGTATTGCTTTATGAAATAGGACGGTGTATTTTCCTAAGCATCCAATGCCAGCCACTACTAAGGATGGAAGTAGTAGGGAAGGAGTGATGGCTCCCTCCTATTTGCACCCTCCTCTCAGCAATTCGCAAACACTGAGATTCCTTGATTTTTCTCTTCGTCAGAGCTGAACAGTCATATAGTTGTGGAATTGGTCGGATGGAAAAGACCTTTAAGATCATCAAGCCAAACTATACCTGTCCACTCCTAAATCATATCCCTAAGCACTTCATCTACCTGTCCTATAAATACCTCCAGGGATGGTGACAAGTCCCAGCTCTCTCAGGCTCTCCTTATAGGAGAGATGTTCCAATCATTTAATCTTCTTAGTGGCCCTTTACCAGACCCTCTCCAGTACTGGACACAGTACTGCAGATGTGGTTGTACCTTTGCTGAGTGGGTGGAGTTTAGATGTTATTTTGAGGGCTTGGATTGTGACAGAACTCAGGGTGGGTTAAGCAGCCAGCTTTCAAAATGCATCCGACTGTTGCTGGATAAGAGTCAAGAAGCATTTCAATAAAGCAGAGTAACTTTTTCTATTTTGGATGCCTGTGGTTTGTGCTTTAGGAGAATGGATGCTTGTGCATTGCTTCTTAGGTGCTGTCTTAAACTCTTAGGCAATATTAATTTCATTAGCTATTCTGTATCTGCTGTTTCAGAGGTATCTGTATGCTCACTGATAATCTTCAGTATGTGCAGAAGTTGTTAATTTTATTTACATAAAATTACTTATGTGTATACAAACATTAGACCAGTTACCGGTAGAATGACATTGGGTTAAAATTGCTTTTCTTTTCCAAAATAAGAATCGGAGAAATCTTTACAGCACTGTTTTTCCACCCAAGCAAAACCCCAAGCATTTAGCCATGTACAATGTGATCATGTAAGCTACTTTTGTGATGCTACAGTGAGTGATTCATTGCGCTGGATTAATTAATGCTTTGCTACTTTCAAATGGAAAAGATACTGTGCAAAGAGGAACATTTAGACTAAGTGCATTTGTGAAATTAATTGCATACTTGTAATTTTTTTAGTTCTTAAAGTATCTAAAAGGACTTTTGACATTTTGAAATCTTGCAAAAGTCCATCATTTTATGTAATATTTTTATTGTTGAGAAAGTCTTATGGACATTTTTCTCTGTGGGTTTTTTTGTTTTTTCATCATCCATTGAGTGATGAAAAACATTTAATATTTCTGGGAAAAAGGAAAAAAACTCTTTTATTCACATCTGAGAATGTTGAAGCCATCAGAAATTGGACTCTAAAATAGTCCATTGGAAAGACAATGTGTGTGTTAGTTTTACATTTCATTTTTATAATCAGCTTCTAGTGTTTGTTATATAGTGAGAACCAAAAGCCAAAACGCAATATGAAACTGTAAACAGAAAACAACTTGGGCATAATAACTACTTAACACTTGGCTGAGGTTTTACAGTAACACGTAGCGTAGTGTCTCCTGGCTAATGCTATTTTTGTAGCCTCTAAACATTTGGAAATGGAATGTAAAGGTACTGCTGAACTAACATGATAATGTCAACAAATTCTGTGTCTCACACAAAGCCTGCATTTTCTATCTTAAAAGTTTCAAAAGTTACTGTAAATATAAGTGCTGTTCAAGCAAGGAAACATAATTGGCTTTTTGCTTGAACAGGAAAACTAAAAAATTATTTGGTGGTATCCATGGCTTCCTTTTTTCTCCTTCCCTGCATGCTCCCCTTTTGAAGAAGACTGGATCATTATCTCTCTGACGGGAGTTTTGAGACTGGTCATGCTGTGGATGTCCTATCCTTTCAGACCACTGCTTGCAGGATGATAAACTATTGGTACAGAATCAAAACATAGCAAATATGTGTGTAAGACTTAGCACGACAATTCTGAACTTAATATGCAATAGACTCTTAGAACTGTGTGCCAAGCGATCAACTAGAATAAGGCAGGAGAAAATCTCAGTATATTAAAAAATAATTCTACTGTTACTTGTCTTGCACCATTTTTTCTCTCCTTTTCTTGCTTTAAGCATAAGGGATCTTTGAGCATTTGTAAAACCATATTCTGCCTGAATAATGTGTTATACGAGACATGTTTCTCATTACCTTTTGTAATATAAGAACTAAGAGTTATTAAACGACAGCAGGTGACAGATTCAACATAAATATAATCAGATAGTTTTTCACATGAATTAACTCTTTACCAGAAGATGTTTCTGTATGGTAGAAGCCTTCATGTGTTCAAAAAGAGAAGTTGACGTAAGAAAAATCTGCTGAGGTTATGATAATACAAAGATACCATCTCTGGCTCAGGAAATTCCTGAGCTGAAATCTCCACTGAAATTGGAAGGACAAAGTAAGGAAAAAGCATTACAAGTGTGGCCTATTTTTATCATCTCTTTTAGGTCTCTGTTACTGGATGCTGTCAGACACAGGATAGCGGATTAAAAACCTTTCATCTTACACAGCATCTTCCTTTGTTTGAGTAATAACTGCATTATATTTCAAAAGGGAAAGGATTAACTAGCACTATGGTTGCTAATTTATATATTTACTTGGATTTTTCACGTCAACTGAAAGCTGCACATGAAACATTCCCAACGTAGAGTCCTTGGTTGTGCCTGACATACCTGCTTCAAAAGTTTCATCGCTGCTTTTTCAGTTTCCTTTTACTTATTTCAAATAGAGAGTTTAAAATGGGAACAGCAAATTTTCAGCTTATTCCAAGGACGTTTCTAGTTTGTTCTTTGCTACCTTTATCCATATCTCTGTGATGTTCAGGTCTGCTGGTTACTCTAAAAATATTCCCCTTTCTTGAACGTGAGTAGTTCATGAACACTCCTCCACAGGGCTCAGTAACATCTTCCTATACTGAGTAAAGGATTCTCTTTCCTAGTTATCCTGCTAAGCTTGCAGGAAGAGTTGCTTTCTCCTCCATACAGACATTGTTTTTTAACCATAATCTAATTTTAAGTTGATTCTGTTCTTCTCTTTAAGCAGCTAAGAGCTTAATCCCCAAGCAAGGCTAATAGAAGTCGAATTGTGTCATCCTGATCTTTGCAAAATTTCCATCAAGCCCCACTTCCTTAAGTGCTTTTAGCTAAGGTAACTCCAGTTAAATTCCCTTGGTGCCATAAAGTCTGCTTGTGCGTACTTCTAACAGTGCGTGCAGTCTTGGCAGAGCAGTCCATACATCAGACACAATTTGAATATTTTTGAGTGTCCTCCTCTCTGAAGAACCTTTGAAGCGTATACAGATCACCCTGTGTACACAACAGAATGAGTGATGTACATAATACATTCACCATGACCTCTTGAGAAGCAGAGACACTTCTGTAAGCCTCTCAACACAGTAGTCGCAGTCAGAAGTATAGTGCTTACGAGTCATAAAACAAGAGGGAGCAGTTGCTCATTCCCATTTCCTAGTCCGAACCTGTTCATACCCTTCCCTGATAAGGTAGCCATTGGATGATAAGTAAGGCAGGGCGATTTAGGAGCAAGAACTCCCTTCAATTTTCCTCAGAGAATACCTGATCTCCTACCAAGTGCTGCTCTGTGATATTGCTGCTCTGTTTTTTCCGTCTTGCATACCTTTCTGCCTTAGGAACAGAAGGCACCTTGTTCTCTTCCCCTGTGCTTATGCATATCGTGGAGGTTTCTGTGCAGGGTGTGTGCAGGTGTGTTGGAGATAGGGTGGTGTGTTTGTCCTCTGTTACACCATCTTTGGAGTGCAGGGAGGGGGAAGTCACATCACTCTGCATCTGCATTAGCGTGCATGTCATCAGCTCCAAGCAGGTTCTATCTAATCTTTCTAATCCTATACTTATTTATAAAGCGAATATTAAAATAAGAGGAGAACCAGATTTCCAAAGTATTTTTTCTCAAGATCTATGACTTTGATAGCATCCTGAAATTACAGCCTAAAAAACTCAATATGTATTGTTCTGTTCCATATAGTGAGTAAGAAGAAGTGTTGCATTGCCTTAGTTAGGTAAATTCCTGCCTAAATGGTAGTACTAAATGAATATTAGTCCCAGTATTAACCATAAGTAGTGGTTTAGATTTATTTGTTCCTAATTGCTGCTTTTCTTCGCTCTTACCCTGCAGCTGATTGAATATTGATGCAGAGTGATAGTCACATAAAATGCTTTCTGAACTTGGAGGAACTTTGTTGTTCTGATCTCTAGCTAGTGTTTCTTTTGCCTTGTTTATCTTGCTTGATAAATGAAAAATGTCTCAATCACACGATTGAGGACCTACACAATTTCATGATGTTCAATCTCCTTTCTTAAAGAACATTTCCATAGTTTAAACTTCCTGTCTTTCAGCTGAAATGACTTTTAAAGCACCGTCTAACTTGAGTGATCACTTTTTACACCAAACCCCCTTCCTTTCTATAAAGTTGATGATGTTCTTTGAAGGAGCTGCAGGCACTGCACATTATTGAAATGCTTGGTGAGAAGAAGCAGGTCTGCAGGACATTGAAGTGTTAATGAATAAAAAAGCAAAATTAGAGTGCTTAATTTCTTCTAAGTTGCTGTGCTTTATTACTCATTCTGAGAAGTATTATCTATGTACCCTTCCAGATTCTACACAACAGCAATGTGTTGGTTTTGTAAGTAAATTTCCCTGAAAATACATAATTTTTAACTTTCTCTGATAGTATGAAAACAGCTTCTTAACAGGGTACACACATGCCAAAAATCATTTGCCAGTTACTGTGTTTGAAACTAAACAATTCAGTTATGAAAGTTATTAAATAATCAATACTCTTTGCCAAGACAAGTGGTAGTTCTAATAAAAAGCTCATGTAGACAAAATCATTGATTCAGTCATGGTTGTACAGTGGTTTTCTAGTACTGTACTGGAAGCTGAACATCATTTTTACCTTATTTCTATTTCTGTTCCACCTTAGTGCTTATTTCCAATAAAATGACTTGTAACTCCAAATTCTGCCAAATTTAGAGGCGATTTATAAAACAGTTCATGTTTCATATGGATAAACTAGATATAAAAACAAGAAAATGAAAACAGAAAAAATGACCTATGGTAAGGCTGTTCAACTCAATAAATTATCTCTTTGAAATTCAAGGTAAACTTACTTTTGTCAGTGCCCATTTCTACATTTTATTGTAATTTGAATTTTAGAAGGTTATTCTTTTTGAAACAGTATGAGTTCTGTGTGGGGAAGGCTGTTTCCAACCTCAATATAAATAGAAAGAGAGTGAGGGTGTACGAAAGACCAACATACAAAGTGTTCTGCAAACCTCAGATCACAGGAGGGAGGTCTGTGATGGGACCATGAATGGAACAGGTACGTTGTGAGAATGTGTCACAGGTACTGCTGTAATGATATGTCAGCATATCCTTTTGGAGTGTGTTGAGACAGGATCTCGAGTCAAACATCACAGTAGTTATTATGCAGATTGATAAGCGGTGTTATCTCTGTGTACTAAGGTAAATTTTGTATATGTAATGCAACTAGGATTTCCTAGTTATAACAAGGTTATTACAAGACTGAAGACTCAGACTAATTTGACTTTCCGTAATTTATAAATATATATATATGTAATTTACATAATATGCCCCAAGTTCTTCAAGTTGACATCTGTTTAAACCAAGGTAAATATGAAAGGCATTTTTCTTTGAACCAGCAAATAAAATTTAGTTGCAGTAAGGCCTTTTATATAGACTTAGGAGTCTGCTTGGGTGATAACATTATTCAGACACACAGGCAAGGTGCAAACTATATCTCTGCGAAGCTGTCTTAGTCTTTCATTCCTGTGTACTGTGGTGGACAGTTTAAGGGAATTGCTTCTTAATTACAGGGTTGTCCTTGATAACAGTGAGAAAAAATTGGTTTGGACAGTATCGATTCCAAGTGCTTCTGCTCCTCTTTGGGGACATTCCCAGCCAGCAAAACATTCACTGACGGTCAGATAAAACAGCTTAAGTTCACTCCATGCTTAATTTAATCAATAGGAGGCTATTTACATTGCAGAACATTGGCCATGCTAATTTAGCCCTGGAAATATAATCATCATGTGCCTCTGAGGTAGAATCAAAAACAAGTTTAGGTTAAATATGTACAAGTCTATCCAATTTTTCCCAGGCATTTTTTAAAGTACATTTATTTCATAATATTAATTTTGGCAAGTTTTGTCCATCTTTCCTTAGCTGTGTGTAATCATTTCCTCTTTGTTAACATTTGGTTTGAAGCACATGCATTTTTAGCAAGAGCTGCATGTCATCCCTTCTATATCACAGGGAGAACTGGACACAGCCTTTGTGAGCTACTGCTGGGTTTGGATTTGATGCAAAATTTCACCCTCAGAATATTTACCGATGTTACTCACAGATTCTGTGAGATAAAAGAGTAACAGTATAACTTCTTAAGAGAAATCAGGATAAAGTGAAATTAATTGCTTTGCCCAGGGCCACCGTTCAACTCAGTTGTGTGATCCTAAAGTAAAGCTCTGCAATGGTTAGGACTGAAGTGTTTCGTGTAGGTATTCTATCAGTTTAATGCTAACAGGTTGTGATTCACATACAGATACAACTGATGTTCAAGTTGCAATGTCCAGTTTTGGCTTTTTTTTTTTTGGCTTTGTTTGCTCTCGGCATTTTGTCAGCTGTGAACTTTTTTACTTGCTATAATAACAGCGCACTACAGAAAGTAAAACATTTTGAGATTGCATTCTGGGGACTTGAAATTCCCTGATCATATTATTATTACTTTTATGTGTGCTGTGGCAGCATGTCTGTTAGCAAAACAGAAACCGGAGTGGGAACTGGTGGAATGAATACAGAATATGGGGAGAACCAGAGAAGACTAGACTGCACCGTAATCTGTAGGTTAAGACAGTGCTTGAGCAAGGGTCTGTTAGCACCTGAGAAATCCCTTAGAGGTGGGAAAATCAGCAAGCTAATAATAGTCTTAATAACAGTCTTAATTATAAGCATAAAAATAACTGTCATCTTACAATTTTCTCTGAGAAGCAAGAAGAAAAACATGGAAGATAAAGAAAGGTCTGTGGCTAGATAAAGGTCTAGGCAAGGCAAGATAATTGTATTATACGGGATTGGAGGATAAGTAAAACTTTCTGTAGTGACCAGTGGAGGTCCTTGGGCAGATAACATGGATTGGTGTCAGGAATCAGATGAAGATTGACTTGGCTGCAGTGCAGATCACATAACATCACACCACATACGTTAAGGTGCAGTACAGGTCAGCATTTATGAAACTTCCTTCGTAACTATTACCAGCATCTGTCTATAGAATCATAGGGTGGTTTGAGTCAGAAAAGACCTTAAAGATCATCTTGTTCCAATCCCCCTGCCATGGGCAGGGACACCTTCCACTGGATCAGGCTGCTCAAAGCCTCTTCCAGCCTGGCCTTGAGCACCTTCAGGGGTGGGGCAACCATGACTTCTCCTGTTGGTGAGGAAGGATATACAGAAAGCAACAGGCAAGATGCTAGAATAGGCTTGTGCCTGTAAAAAAGAATGGTAGAATAAAGTTGCTTTTAAAGAAAATGAAATAAAAATACTCCTTCTGTTATGGACTTCTTCCACATCTTTTCTCTAACCAAGTAAAACCTTTGTAGTGTATCTGGCCGTGGGATTTGTAAATAATTTTGAAATTCATACAACAAAGTCTTCCATAGCAGCTAGAGTTAAAGAAATGATAATTGAGTGGTGTCATATTGCGATCATCTTTCATTTTTGACCATTTAATTTCACATGATGCATGAAGTGAAAATAAACCAATTTATTTCCATTTCAGCTTTTTTTTTTTTTATTAACTTTGGAAATTAAATTAACACTGCTTTTTAGCTCTGGTCTCTAAATGCACTGCACTACATCCAGTAGCATCACATCTAATAACAAAAAACTTTGCAGTTACAGAAAAATGATATAATTTAAATCATGTGATTTCTCTGGCCACAGGACTTGCTTCTCCTGTTAGAAGATACATAAATGAGAGGAAAAAAACCCTATATTTAGAAAGTTCTTTATATATAATTTTGGTAAAGAAGTTTGGCATTGCAAACATAAATAAGCATTAATCAGAAATTTGGGGTTTGAATGGCACTACATGCTTTAATTAATCTCTTTGTTAAATGTATTTACATTTCTTTTCTGTTGGTCTTAGACTTTTTTTCCCTTATAATTCTGCTTTTTGAAAAAACATGTGCTGCACTTCTCTTTCAAACACTTAATATACTAACAATTTGATCTTTAATATAATAGATTTGATATTTTTCAACCTGTACTGAATAGCATAGCAATCTATGATCTCAAATGATATTTTTAGGTATTCTGTGTTCTAGTCGAAAGTTAACATCCTCATTTCAGGATCCCAGGTATTGCTCCAACGTCTAATATTTTGCTGCTGGAGAAGCACAGGTTTGAAAATATAGCTATTCCATTTTTGTCTAATGTTCAGCTGCTGTTCCTGCAAACATTTTGCTGCAGTGGGGAGTGCAGAGTGGTCCTCCATTTCTTACTCTGTAAGTGTCCAAAGTTTAGTTGCAGCTGCTTTTACAAGTTTTCTGCAGTGGCTTCTTGTACTGTCATACCTAAAAGCCAGACCTCAACTTGACATTTGTTCTAAGTAACTTATCCTGAGCATGTGTTAGGATTTACATTTAGACATTTGCCTTTTTGGTTAAAATTTTATTTCCAGTTTTCCTATCCATCCTATTTTTCTGTGTCTTCCAAGAGGATAGAAGAAATCTTAGATGACAGAGAAACCGCAGCTCTTTCTATTCTGTCTTAAAAATGAAACCCAAACCAATGCAGCGAAGAAAGGAAGAAGTGTTCTTCTCAGAAAATTGTTTACGTAAAGTACTACAGTCGGAAAGTGATAAAGAATAACTATTTTTTTAGCAGCTGAAGAACATCAGAATATAGTCTTCAATTCCCTTACATGTTTTGTAATGAAGAATCCCTTTAGAGTAGCCTTGCCAATGTACCTTAAATATATTTTAGAATTATTTTACCATGAAATTAGTTTTTCTCCATCATTGGCTTAGTTGAATCCTTCTTTTTGATCTATGCTGGAACATTAGAAGTGAAGCTATGGCTGCACATACTATTTTAGTAGGTTTCTATCAAAATGTGTTCTGCACTAGACCATACCCATTGAGAGCAGAGGTTATTAGTGTAGCCTGACTGCTGTGTAACCTTCTTCTCCAGTTCTCACCATGAGTCTTACTTAATTCCCACACTCTATACTTCTACCACTAGGTTTATTTACATATTTATTAGCTGGGGGAAAGGCAGAGAAAAGAATTTCAATCTTGAGAAGTGTAGAATGGCAGAAGGCCCTTCAGGCTTTCCTCTTGCCCTGCTAGGCATCGCTCAGCCTGATTTAAACTCCAGTCTCCAGAGTTTCCTCCCTGGTAGACAACTTGCAAAATTTTTCCTGCCTTTTGACCTTATACGTTAGAGAATGGAGACGGTTTGGGTTGGGTTGTTTTTTTGAGGAGGGTTAAATGAAGCATTTGAAGGAAATAAATTGGTCTGGGTAGACAATTTTGGCTTACTAATATTTCAGTATCCCTGTCCCATTAATGGCTTTTGCAGGTAATTAATTTTCTTCCCTTTGTTGTTATTTTATTTTTGAAGTGTTAACTCTAGAACACAAGTCTTATAAGGAGCAGCTAAGTGAATGGGAGTTGTTTAGCCTGAGAAAGAGGAGGCTGAAGGGAGACCTCGTTCTTGGAACAGAAATGTAAATAGACATAAAAATAGGATAAACATTGTTTGTAACATCTGCTTAAAAAAAAAAAATGCTGTTTGTGACATGCAGATACTAGCTTCAGGCATCTAGTTTTCACCTGAGTTTCACATGTCTCGCTTCAGTAGGATTTGCTTACTACCATTGCCTTGTTGTGAGTACCTGGCTACATCTGGAGACCCTCACAGTGTGTGCTGGCCCATGGTTCCTCTCTGGGTGCTCACATGCGTTTCTTTACTGTGAGAGCAGGACCACATGCAGCAAACTAGACCTGTTGCATGATCCATTGTAGTGCTGGGGGATCAACTAGCCACATGGATTCAGGAATTCAGAGATAGAATCATAGAATGGTTTGGGCTGGAAGGGACCTTAAAGATCATCCAGTTCCAAAGCCCCAGCCATGGCAGGGACACTTTTCACTAGACTGGTTAGTCAAAACCTCATCCAACCTGGTCTTGAACACCTCCTTGGAGAGAGCAACCATGACTTCTCTGGGCAACCTGTTCCAGTGTCTCACCACTCTCACAGTAAAAAATTTATTCGTAATACCTAATCTAAATCTCCCCTCTTTCAGCCTAAAACTGTTACCCTTCTTCCTATCCCTGCACTCCCTGATAAAGAGGCACTCCACAGCTTTCCTGTAGGACCCCTTTAAGTACTGGAAAGCTGCTGTAAGGTCTCTGCAGAACCTTCTCTTCTCTAGGCTGAACAATTCTCTCAATGTAGAAGGCTGGTATGAGAGATTTAAAATCATTTGGCAGCCTGCATCTTAATCTGAATTTAAAGATACCTGTTTTTGTATCCTACAGTTTTCTGACCCTTTAATTCTTTAGACAGCATACATACTTCATGACTTAATACTTCAGTAATTTGTAAAATAGATTTCCATTTTAAGACAGCCTGCTAGCAGCACAACAGTTTGTTTTTTGTCCAGCAACTAAAATGTTACATGATGCACGAATGTCACATTTCATTTTTTGAAAAAAAAATGCTCATTAGTATTTTTAGAAGATGCTCACATCGAGCCAAACAGCTGGCTGGGCGCCTGCAAGGTGCTGCCAGTGAAGTAGTCCTTTCTAGACACCTCTGCCTGTTGTGTTTCTTCGTACCACAGTGGTAACCATGGGAATGACAAACAGCAATGATGCCCTGCGTTCAGTTTCTGTGTCCGCTGCCTGGACAGACTCAGTCTGTGAACTTGCATGTTCGTGAAACCACTTTTACACGTGTCAAGTGTGTCTGCCTTGGGAATTTGCTTGCAAGCCTGGGATCTTGACTGCTCCTCTGCAGTCTTATAGTGCCTTGGTTGTGAATCCAGGAGCTGCAAGTGTGGATTCATTTTGTGGCGACTTTGACTTGCTGTTTGGACAAATAAATCAATCCTGCAAGTAAATCAGCTCTCTGCTTCTGCAGTTAATTTTTCATTCAGCCCAAATTAATCATTTTTCCTAACCTGCTCAGGCCTGATTATTTTTGTTACTGTTCTGTAGTCGTCTGCTTTCTCTTTGCCATTTTCCCCTGCAGGTCTAACCATTGACTTCCCCAGTTCGCTGGGCTTTCTGTTCTATTTCTTTCTGTCCTGTGAGAAAATGTAGCGGCAGAAGTTTCCTCTAGGAAACTCAGTGGTTTCTGGAGTATGTGGCCCTTGCTTTACCCCCCTCCCCATCTCCTGGAAAAGAGGGAGCAGGTCATATAACAGCCTAGGATAAATGGGCTACAAGATGCCCGTCTGTTCCTATACTCTACTGCGATAGCCATGGTGCCCAGCCCAGACATATGGTTTGTGTTCCAATAGCTGTCATGGCTCACAGCTTGGTCTTGTCAATGATTCACATGACCTCCTAGACATGGTCCTAAGCCCACAATGATTATTTTAAAACCTGCAGTCTTCCCAGTAATTCCAAAGAGTGACGAAGGAAATAAACAAGTTAATAAACCATTCACTTCCTCAGCATTTTGGGCAGGAAAAAGCAGGTAAAAATGTAAATAAAGTTTAAATTCCATAAATGAAATAGTTGAAATTTTGGCCAGTCACAGATTTTTTTAGATACCTTATTATTTACTTAGAAGGGTAGATACTTTATTTTTTTTTAGAGGCTCTCAGAAGGAAAAACTCCCTATTGGCTCAGCTCATCTACCATCTCACTAATTTATTTTGTTACTCATATTTGGTTGCTACCTTCTTTACTCATTTTTTGGTGTCTCTGTGGCTGATGTGTATTGCAAGCAGAGTCAGTCTAAACTGATTAGAAGAGAAGCAAAGCATCTATAAATACTTGAAATCATTCCCGGGTGTGCTTTTTAGCTTCACCAGATAACATAAGAATAGTCAACTGTTAGCTTTATTTTGGGCCAGTCTGAACAAATATTTCTAGAGGGAAGAAACAAAAATTACCTTAATTGCAGTCAGGCAGAATGGAACATGCCAAGGCATTAGCCTTTTTTGTAATAGCAGTGTGTAAGTAATAAATCAGCTGAGTAAACTTATGCTGGAGGAAGGGTAGCACTACTTGAGCTAGCAAGTATTTGTTATTTGTTTTGAAGGTTTATTTTCTGCTTAATGTAACTGGGTAATAGATGGCAGGTGAAATTCAGTTCTTGTATGAAATATAAAGGCATAGGTTGAGAAGGGAAAGAAGGAATTAACTTTATCTGTGTTACAGTGAGCTCTGGGCTTTGTTTTTCCACTGGAGCAAAAGATCTTGAAATTAACAAGTAATTTCATAAATATATGACTTCTAAGCTCAACAGTAGTCAAAGAAACAGAATATTGGGGATGATTATGTGAAGAATGAAGAACAAAGCAGGCAACACTGCAGAAACCTGTGACTTATATGGGTCTGTTCCCCCACCTTCAGCTGTAGAAGGTACAATGCAGGGTAATAAAGGCAGAAAAAGGTATGGAAGAGCTTCTGCACAAGAAATTGATTAAAGAAACCAGGACTTATCTCCCTTGGAGGATTGTGTAGTGGAAATAATATGCACAAATCAAAAAGGTGAACAGCAAGTGGTTCTCATTGAGGAGATTCAGAACAAAGGAAGGTGCTTTGTATGTTGTGTGATCAAGGATATTGTATGTTACAGTCTTTTACGTGGGTTCAGAAAACAAACTGAAATTGAGTAAAATTGAAGAAAAATGTGACACAAAACACAGAAAAATCTCTTGAAAAAGCACAGAGGTACTATGCGTGTGACTCAGGACAGTGCTCATCTCCATATGGCTGGGAGTGTATCCCTAGAATGTGTGTGTGTGTGATCACTTTGTCCTTTTGCTGAAGATCCTGAGCTAAAAGACCTTTTGGTCTGACTTAGTAAGACTGCTCTTCCATTTCTTTTGCTGTGTGTGGCAGGTTAGAGTTCAAAAGGGCAGTGCAGGTTGATTCACTGGTAACGGGCATCTGAACAGATCGTTGTAATAGATCGGCTCATGAAGGATTCTCGACCAGAGCCTCATCATCTCCTGCTTCTCTTCTGTTCATTTTCAGGAATGAGTCTAAGCTTCCTTTCTTTGTCCTCAATAAAATATAAGAGGTTTTAGAGTATAACAGTCTTGAATTTTTTTTTGAAAACCATGTGCAGGCCTAAATAACATTGCTTCAGAAATAAATAGAAATAGAAGGGATGTATGCGCAGATGAGCTTTGTAACACATAAGCTAAAGGAAGGAAACTTCAGCAAGAATGAGGGAGGGGAAAAAGTCACAGAATCACAGAATTGTTTAGGCTGGAAAAGACTTCTGAGATTACTGGTGCCAGCCGTAAACCTAACACTGTCAAGTCCACCACTAAACTATGTCCCCAAGTGTCACATCTACGGCTGAGATCTGAAATGAGATGGAAAGTGCTTAAAGCAGAGAGGGGAAAGGGAAGTCTGATTAAAGATAAGGAGTTCTGATGATGTGACCTTTCGTGCCTGCTGCATCTTCGATGGCCAATGCAAAGTGGAGAGAAGGGTTGATTTAAAGGGCAGCACAGTCTGAGGTGGGTTGCCACACATCTATAAAGGATATGAGAAAAAAGGAGAAGGCAATTTTGAATTGTTCATTAAAACAAAGGAGGAAAAAATGTAGATGTGAGGGGCTGGTAGTGTAGTGGCCCTCATTTTTGTCATGCATAACTGTAGAGCTGTGACACAGTTGTGACAGCCACAAGTAGACAACTCCACTACAGCTGAAAATGTAGTAGGGGCTTGTTATTTATTAGAGAGGAAGTAGTGAAATAGGGACAGTTGGCTGTCCATGCTGCAGATTTCAGAGGCTGAAGCTGTAATTCAACACTAGAGGATAATATATGTTTGGTTCCTAATCAGGGCATTAGATTTGCTTGTACTGGCTTGGCTGAGAAGCTGTTCCTCTCACCTGCTGAACTACATGTTGGCCATTCCTCGTGGATATGCAACCGCTGCATGAATCTGCAGAAAAGGGGATAGAGGGCTCTACTGCTGAGTGAAAGGCGAAGTGTTTGCTTTTAGCTCTCAAACACATGCAGACGGCTGGAAGGTCTCTCTTCTCCTAGGGCGATCATTCTGTGCTGGAAGAAAAACTGCTGTTAAAGGTTGCAATTTCATGCAGCTGTGGTATCCCTATAATTTCTGTCCCCAGGCTCCTCTGGGTGACCTGCAGGATCCCAGTGAGCACTGGTTGGCATTTTTCTGACTTAACAGCAGAGGCAGCCAGTGCTACAGGGGAAGAACATACATCTTGACTGATCTGTAGGGCTCTTGATGGGAGCACTAGTTGTATTTTCGTTTCAGTGAAGTAGGGGAAAAATGAAACCAAAATCCTGTTGCACTACTATCACATTCTTTCCCTTCAATTCATGGCATGTGCTTTCTGTAACTATATCTACCTTGGCAGGGCTTTTAAAGACTGACTTTGTTCCTTCCCGGCACAATAGCTCTTGTCTTCTGCATCTTTAACCTTTGCTCTGTCTTCTAGTTGGGCTGGAAGCAGGCAGGATTGATGAGGTGATGATACTGGCCTGAAAACAGCATTGGGGGAAATGGGCAAGAGGGTATGTGTGTGATGCCAGCTTTCCTGTGCTGATGACACCTCTAAAAATATCTTCCTTGAGAGGGAGGTGCTGCCTTTCAGCCTTCACTGGACTGCCATCAATCCTTTGTTATCCCTTCAGGCTTTCCATTAATTAACTGATTTTTAGTTGTAAATAGCTGGCTCAAAAGCCTTTCTTGTGTTATCCTGGACCATCCCTAGCATTCATGCCAGCTACTGTGCTTTTTCCTACAATTCTGAGGTTGATTATTGTGATACTACAGAACTTCTTCTGTGTAGATCTTCCGATTGCCTAAAAAAGGCTTTTACTTGGGAGCTTCAGTATATGTATTACCCTTTCTGACATTCACTTGTTTTGAAATCTTTTTCAGCTTTGTCTGCCAGGGCACACACACAAGTTGTCTCATGTTCAACTTGACGTCAACCAAAATCCCCAGATCCCTTGCTGCAGGGGTGCTCTCCAGCCTCTCACTCCCCACTCTGTATGTGTAACATGTTGCACAAATCTTGATCAGTTCAAGAAATCTGGTGTTTCAATGTGGGTGAGATTGTACTGCATCTACTAGGTATTCTCTTCCAATAATGGAGTGGTCTTACTTAGCCTCCTGCATGTACTTTTAAGACTACTGCTGATCGGGAACAAGTATTGCTTAGTCTTAGTCTCATAAACATTCCCAGAGCATTCAGACAGCACATATGGTGCTACTCTAGCATTACACATACCTGTTTCCATCTTAATTGCGAGCCTGCTTGCACACTGCTGCTAGGAAAGCATTTGCTGTTCATATTGCTTGTTTGTCTGCCTCCTTGTTTCGCCACTGCATGCTGCATATAAACTCTGCCTATTGCCTTTGGCCATGACTCCTGCTGATTGCATCAAGCAAGACCAAGATTGTAGCTTTCGAAGGAAAGGTGGTGGGAACTTGCTATATCAAAGAGAAAAGAATACTTAAATTAGACCTAAAGTGTATAGAACAAAAGGAAAATACACTGCTATCAGCATCTTCATTGCTTTCCCCCTCACTTTTCTATGAAATGATTGTAAAAGTCTAAATTTATTTTAACTAGTCTCATTAAAGGTCAGCAGATCTTTTTAGCACAGATAATTGTAAAAACACCTGGTAAATTGGACCCTGAAATAAGTTAATTTTTAACTTTTTGTATTTACAATGAAGTGCTTTTATATTTACTAAGGAAAAGTGCTCTGTGGGATTGTAGATAGTCTTATTGAATACAAAAGTCCTAATTTAATTTCATCTTGTTTTCCCTTTGATCTGATTATTCTGAGTGGCAAATCTTTCATCCATGTGAGTACGGGAAATATTGACTTTTATTTGGTATGTATTCAATTCCAACAGGTGAGAAACTTGCTTGTTAATATTTCTGCAGCATGATTTTCACCTATGATCTGTTTTGAGCCGGTGACAGTGTTTTCATCTTGCACCATGCAAGGTGCTTCTAATTAGTTTAGTGCAGTTGGCTATGAATCATTTGCTGTCCTTGAATGCCAGAATGGATGACTGTCATTATGATACTCTGAAGAAGTGTGAAAGAATCGAGTTAATTAAATAACCATTTGGGCATCCTGATTGCTTCCACTTACATTTTTGTTTCAGTAGCAGCAACAAAAAAGTTTGTGGTTCACAGTTATGATCATAGTTAGATTGAACATCTCTTATCTGTAGCGTGTATGGATGAACATGCAGGCGGTTGGATACCTGATGTGAAAAAGGTTATATAATTGTTTCAGGAAAGTAATGATAACACAAGATGGTGATTTTTCTGATGTACGAGAAGGTAGTAAAGAGCTGCTGACTGCTAAAGCTTAAACTGTATCTTAAACTGGTAGTATGGAGACTGACTCTTTGACTGCTGCTCAGGCATTTTCTTTCCTCAGCTGGTTTCCTGAATATAGTTTGTTCCAAAGTACATCTTCACCTATTTGAAAATGCTCACTGTAGTTTACAAACATTAGAGAGTCATGAGATGGTGTGAGCTTCTAAAATTGGACAGGTGTTAAACTCAAGGGAAAAAACACTTGTGTTCATGTCACACTTCAACTCACATGCTTTAAAAGTCTGCTTTATGTCTAATAATGTGATCATCTGAAAAACTGCATTGCTAAGGCTATAGATATTTGTACAGGTACTGTATGAACCATGAATTCAACTCTGGATCTTTTCAGGATGTGTTAAAACAAGTATATTTTGGCATCATCTTTTTTTGATCTGAATTACTCTCAGAAAAGTGAGTGTTTGAAAGTAAATTTCAGAAAGACAAGTACGATCTGCTTCACTGTATTTAGTTCCTTATGAGAAAGTGTGTTTTCCAGTTGATATTATTATTTGATTAATGTGCCCAAAGTAGTCAGGAAAACAATAATAAATGAAAGTCAGGAAGTCAAACAATTATGAAATATGTCTTTGATCAGGAGTGTTAGTATATAAGAGAATGCATATAAAAATTATTTTTCTTACTGTATTTTGCTGTTAGGATATCACAGATGAGCTGCACCTCAGTCAAATGCAGCCTTTTTTTCAGACTATACCCAATGGGAACAGAATTTAAGGAGACTATAGCCCTGTCCCTTCACAATCTTCTCAACTTGTTCCAGGAGCATGTGGTGTAGAAGCTTCCATGTGGCTTTGCAGTTGTCCCTGCCATTGCTTTTGGCATTAGCTCTAAGATAAATGTTTGAGTTCATAGTAACAGAGAGGAAAAACACATTCCTCTCCTTGTATGCAACAGGCAAGTCTTGGTACAGAGTGAAGATGCTGCAAGGCATAAAAGCCTACAAGGCAAAAGTAATGAAGAATTCAACCAAACTGCTGAATGCTGCTTGTTTTTTTTTTTTTTTAAATATTTACTTACTTGTAGTGTATTCATATGTGCTGAATTTATAGAGTAGGAAGAAAATCTGAGTGATGTTTGTGTTCATCTATGTTTTTTTCAAATGTCTGTGTTAAAAATTAGGATCCTGAAACAGAGCAGAAGTGGGAGCTCCAAAATGTGATGGTATTGGACAAACTGATGTATGAGTACCACACGACTTAATGCTTGCCTCCAGTTAAAACAACTGGTTGTATTTGCATCTGAAAACGTTTAGGAGAAATTATTAGGAAGCTAGCGAAACCTGCTGTAGAGGGAGCTTAAAATCGAATGTTTTAAAGAAATGGAACGTACTTAAAGGATAATCAATATTTGGATGCAAGTGTGTTGGTTAATGTGTATTATGGCATTACGTTTTCTCGATTTAGCACCCAAGGTCTTATGCAAACATTTCTCTGGTGGACTTTTGAAGCCTTCATACAAATGTGTGACAAGGAGAGAAAGGCAGCTTGAATTCAGTAACTGCTAGTGGTTTGAGAGGAGAATAGTAAGAAAACACTGAAACAGAACAGGACGGCCACATTCTGGGGTTGAATTCTTGCCTGTTGTTTAAGGAAGTACCAAAATGATGAAATTTGGATATAAATAATTAAACATGGTAATATTCACATACTTTAGAAAGGCAGTAAATAACAAAGGTGTATTTGAAGACATCTCAGTTAAAGTGCAAGAAACCTCAGACTCTCTGGGAATTATCTCAACAGAACTGTATTAATTTGCGCTCATCTTCTCAAGCAGCCTGGTACAATCCTCACAAATCTCCCCACTGTTCTCCTGGAACCTGTTTGAATTTGAATGGACTGGTGAAATGTTTGATATTTGCCCCTTTTCAGTATGGTGAATGAAACAGTAATGGTTAGATTTGTTTGTAACTAAATAGAGGAGGTTTCGTGCAGTCTTGTACTCCTGGCTGAGTATCATGCAATGACTCAAAAGAGCAGAGCTTGTCCCATTACTTCCTGCCGCTGAACCCAGAATGAGGCTTTTTTTTTTCCTGCTTAACACCACAGTTTCCACAGAAGGCATTAAAATACCTACTCTAACTAATAATTTGGTGATCACCATTCTCTGAAGTGGGTTGCAGCAGGTAATGAACTGCAGAACTGCTCCAGTCAATACAGGGTATTGTGAAAAACAAACTCTCAGTTCTTTGTGCTCCAACAGACAAAGCTGTGCAAGCGTTGATGCAAACTCTCACGTCTGGTCTTCACTCAAAACTCAATGTACACCCCAAGGCAGATGCCAAATTACACTGGGGTTCACTTCTCTGTGTTGCTCTCCCCAGCATTTCCTGCTAGCTGATTTATTTCTATTGAGTATAGGGCATGCAGGGGTTGATGGAGATCTGTGAGTATCCATCCAGCATTTGAGGATGACAGGACTGGTCACTCTTAGCATTACACTTCCTGAATTCTTTGTACAACTCCCTTGAAAGCTGTCACTGATGCTGAGCAGGACTTAAACAAACAAGGAGCACGCTTGGCTGGTGTCAGCTGGTGTTGCTCCATTGCTATTTCAGTAACAGTCGTCATTACAAACCCAAAATCATTCCAGGCAGTGAGCATGGAAAGTTCATAGCCCATTTTTCTTCTCTGCATGCTTCCACTGATAATAATACATAGTAATTTGGTCAGTCTAGCAGAGGTAAATAATTTTGCTGCCACCTGGAATATTTGTTAGCTGATTCAGCACTTTATCTCCTAGGAGCTCATCGTCTCTTACTGATATGTGCAGGCTAGCACAGTAATACTTTTATCTGTGTTAGGAGAGCGGGGGTTTGTCTGCACAGGGTCATTCAGGAAAACTAATCCAAATTGATTTTTAAAGTAGATTGATTAAATTAGGTTCCACCTCTTTGAGTTCACTTCAAACAGCCGAATTTAAGTTAGTTAAATTAGATTAAATCCTTGTTTAACCTTTCTGGTTCAGGATTGCAATAGCCTTAATTTGATTTATTTTAATTCACTTAAAATTTGAGACAAACTTAAGTATGCTCACTTATATTCCACATCAGAGACTTTGATCTAGTTTGACTGAAGAACTTTAAAGCCAGACATTTGGTTAATTCAAGTTTGAGTGTCTGTCTTGAGTGAAGAGGTATATGGGAAAGAAAGTACTGAGCAAATGATTTGTTCCATTTTTTTTCATTTTAAAACATAAATAATGTCTGATGGAATTAACATACTCTTGCCATGGCTGAAAGTCTTGTTTATGTCCTCACTAAGTTTAATGCATGAGTCTAAGGATGAAAAATAAAGTTAATATTTGTCAACAAAGGAATTAATTTTATCTGTTGATAAAAGCTGTACTATTAATTCACTGTAATTCGAAACTGTGTATGCAAAATACCTGATAATAGAGCTATCAGAGCTTGCCCAGCACCAGCAGCCAGGAGTTACCCAGCTTTATCTTAGGTCTGAATGTGTTACTGTGGGCATCGGTGTGGTATGTATGCTTTATGCAGTACATTGTTTAACCTTCCTAAGCTTTTAATGTAAAAGATAACGATGTGTGTCACAAGCAGATTTTACAGGGACTGGTAAAAATATGTATGTGACAATTCCTTCATTCCATGTGCCCTCCTGCACTCTCAGTGGCCGGGGATGCTCACCTGACCTTGACAGGGGCTCACAGCCCAGAAACCAACCGTATCCTGTGCTGCATCAAGTGTGGGCAGCAGGTCGAGGGAGGTGATTCTGCCCCTCTACACTGTTCTGGTGAGACCTCACCTGAAGTACAGCACCCAGATCTGGAACCCTCAGCACAGGAAAAATGAGTGATGAAGCCTTGGAACAGGTTGCCCAGAGAGGTGGTGGACACCCCATCCCTGGAAACATTCAAGGTCAGTTGGATGAGGCTCTGAGCTACCTGGGAGGTTGGACTGTATGACCCTTACAGATCCCTTCCAACCCAAACTATTCTATGATTCTATGACTAAACACTTAGTTATGAACACTGCGAGTGAAAGGAGGTCTCTGATGTGGATTGTTAACTAAGGTATTAGTTAGACTGACATTGTCTCAGCCAGTTCTTTCCTGATTTATGTAGCAAGCCTCAGTGGCATATTGCTTATTTATCACTGATAAACTGTTCTTTCACAAAACTTTTTTTTTTTTTTAATATATTCAGTCTTTCACTGCTGTGGGCTTTTGATAACATTATGATTTATATTTACCCATGGTTTTGCCTGCTGGTAGTTGAATAACAATAAAATTCCTGTTGTTGATTTTGTGTGGTAAGATGAAAACTTGGAGCTACAACCAATATATTAATCAATGCCACTCATCAAAATGCTCTGGGTCAAAGCAAAAATTGATAGAAAAGTTATTTTATTTTGTTATCTTAGTAAATGGCATAAAGTATTTCCTAGGTTTCCTTATCACTGGCAATGCATTAATGTTGGTTCATCCTCCTTCATAGTCTGTTGCTAATCAATAAATTATTTTGATTTATGTTTTTTTCCAAGGAGTGTATGATCTAGAATCAAATTAATCTTTGTGGAAGAGTGAACCTGCATGTTTTCTGGATTAAATTATTTGCCTTTCTTCAAAAGTCTGGTTTTGTTTAGCTGGAAAATTGCTTTCTGAATCTATAGATGGTTTCAGAACATTATTTTATCACTGCATAATGACAAAAGCAATTTAAATTTACAGGTTATTTTTGACATGGGAAGCCAGTAGGCCTGTTAAATTGTATATAGTCTTCCATCTGAGCAGATAGGTTGCTTGCAGAGTCCAAAAAATGGAAACAGAATGAGCATAGTATAAAACACAGTGAGTCTATTATTATCCCAGAGAAACACATCATATTCTCTAGAATCAAGAGAACAACAATTTGTTGCACAGTTCAATGCCTTAATAATATGCAGTGCTGCAAGAATAATGTCAGCTACCAGGGGCAGTAGATCTGTGTCAAATAGAGTAAAAACATGTAAAGATGCTTGTTTTAAAATTATACCACATTTTTCCAAGGTAAAAGCATTGGATGCCATGTTTCCCACTTCCTTTCAATTATGAAATTCAATTTCTGAGCTACTTTGGTGTCTCTGGCTTTCACTTCTGTAAAGTGTTGGCTAATCAATTAGAAGCAGTAAGTTATGAATTGGTGACAATGCATTATTTGCAGTGAAAAATGAACATACTAAATGTTCTGAGGTGTGGTCTATACGCTAAGGCTTATTAATTTCTTTAGGAGAATCCTTAGCTATGAAATTATTAAAATGGAACTTAGTGTCTTAAAATTAAGGAAATATTAAAACCCAAAAGCCATATTCAATGTCTGAGTGCACATCAAAATTAGTGAATGTCATATCAAGTAATTCTTGAGTCTTTAAAGACGCCTCTTTATGTTGTTCTCCTACTAGATGGAGGTCAGCCTTCACTATTGTTCATGTAATTGATGCCCTGTGTTAGAAGAATGCCTGCCTCAGTCTTCTGATATTTGATGCCATTATAATCACTGAGCGCAAGTCTTCCTTGTTGCCATTCTAGTGAAAACGTTCAATTTTTTAATGTCTTACCTCATATACCATAATTTCAGTGTAAACGGTAGGGTTTCAGTAGTAGGATGGTGCCAGGGGTATCCCTTGTAGGAGAAGGCCAAGAACTGACCTGTGCCAGGCACAAGCAGTTCAAGACAGGTCTGAAATACCCCATAGTGTGCCAGAAGTGCAGCCAGAGGAGCGTATGATGCCTCTGCTTAAACACATTTAAGGAAAGCTCTCAGCTGTTAGAAGGAGGAGATCTGTGAAGAGATGTGTTTGGAGAACAGGAAAGAGAAACGAACGAGAGGTGTGGAAGAGGACATTTTTAGAGGTGCAGCTGGAGACACCCTCCTGGAAGAAGATACTCCATTTCAGAAGACTGTGGCCAGTAGGCAACCAGTGCTGGAGCTAGGAAACCCCCAAATGGGGACTGCGCCGTATGGAGAGACCCATGCAGAGGCAAGTACACCCTGAAGGGACTACAGCCGATGCAGGACCCATACACCCCCAAAAGGATTGACACACCTGGAGGACCCCCACCAGAGGAGGTACAGCTCCGAAGGGAGTGCAGCATGTGGTGAACACACACCGGTGCGCAAACACCCACAAAAGTACTTCAGCCTGTGGAGTAGACCACAAGAACCCACAAAGGAGCAGAGGAATGGGAAAGAGCAGTGGAGGAAAATTCCTTGAGTCAAAACTGTTTTGCCCAAAAACATTGGATTGGACTGTCAGTGATAGGTTTCAAAGGTATGTCCTGAATACTCCTTTTAATACATTGTTGTGTATTAAAAATACACAAAATTGTGATTCTGTGGGAAGTTAAAAAAATGTAGTAAGTTCTAAATTCAGAATGAAGATCGGAATTTTAAAATCTTTCAGGGAAGGATAATTCTGTTTCACTTGGGAAGCTATTTATTTATCCCTTCCAAAGTAAAGATGACCAGAAGCGATCTTGATTTCTGCAACAATTTGACTGTGGTACTGCAAACAAAAATTTAATTGGGAGGAATAACTAAAAAATCACTTGTGCAAACACCTATCACCTGCTATTGCTGGCATGATCACTATGCCATTTTTCTTATTGATAAAATAATATTCCAGCCTTACTCCAAATTTCTTTTTAAAAATGCTTTATTTTTTCCTGGTTATCAAGTGAGTGACTCGCTTGTTTTGTGAGTCTTCTTTTCAGAAGGTTACTTCAGCTGAGTTTATTCTTATAAAGCTTCCTTATGGAAAATGTTCGGAGATGACGTATTCGGAATTTTTTCTTTATTATTGTAAGTTTTTTTGTTTATTCATAGGTTAGTCACGTAATGATTTTCTTCTTCCTATACTTTTCCCCGCTCTCTCCTTCCATTTGCTACTGGGGACAGTGTTTTGTTTTTATTAAATATTACTCTGTTTTTCCTTTAATTACAGAAGGTGTTTCTATTTTGTCAAAGATAAATTTGCTAGTTCACTTTGTGTTGGTGTTGAGAGAAATGCTACTATTTCATGTCTTCTGGTTAATTTATCACTTAGGTTTAATGCTAATATGGTTAAGTCATGATTAACAGTATTTTGTGGGCCTTGTATTTTTCCTGTCCAGAGCCTATTTTGACTTGTGAATTAGTGCTTTCCTATTTGCTGTATATTTACCCATAGCTTAAGATTCATCTTTTTCTATAGTCTACCAGTAGTTTTGTTTTTTCAGAATTTATTTTCAGTAAATTCAACTTGAAAATTTTCACAAAAAATGTAGGCAGACGGGGCAGTTAATTATGAAAATGTTCTTAAAACTTCTAAAATTATTACACAAGAGTTTAAGAACCATTTCTTGAAGCATTTTAGAGTGAAGCTTTTCATTAGAATTTTTAATTGCACAGTATATCTTCGTGTAAGTGCGAGTGAAGGTGTCTCAGGTTTCAGTGCTAATTTATTGGGCCAAAGTCTAGTCCTTTTTTGTAAAATTAAATTAGTTGGAACTAGTCTAATGTTTTAATGGTGGAACTTTTTACTGTGAGGGTAGTGAGGCACTGGCACAGGTTGCCCAGGGAGGTCGTGGATGTCCCATCCTTTGAGGTGTTCAGGGCCAGGCTGGATGAGGCTCTGAGCAACCTGGTCTAGTGGAAGGGGTCCCTGCCCATGGCATGGGGTTGGAACTAGATGATATTTAAGGATCCGTTCAAACTCAAGCTATTCTATGGTTCATTCTATGAAACAGAATTATGCACCATTTGAACCGTGCCTCTTAGGCCAGTCAGAGCTTCTTGCCTGTGCCACTTTGTCTCATGCCCTTTCTTTCTACTTAGAAACTTTATAGCAGTCTTTGTAACATGTCTGATAATGAAAAGTTTCTCAATGCATTCAATTGCTCCAGGACTTCTGATTTTAGACCTTTGAACATGCTGTTCCATGGGATACTGTGCTTGCATACACCAGTCAGCTGCCACTTCTACATTCTTCCTGGTGGAAAGTTTTCAGATACCTTAGGTGATATTGCCCCTTCCAGTTTGCCTGGTGTAGTGCTTAGCCACTAAAACATCAGCCACCTCAAATATTTGATGGAACCATAGCCTTCAGATGACTCAGTTTTCACAGTCTTCTAGTATAATAAAGGGCAGCAAATCTCACCAGAAGGTGGATAGGAATAATCTGATGGCACAGTGCTTCTTGCAAGTAGACACTTACCAAGAACTAGGATTGGAGGGATAGTGAGTTTGAGTTTTTTCTTCAAAGTAAGAAGACTTTGTGATTCCAGGATGTAATTTCTCTAAATGGTCTGGAAAAACAGGGTTCTCAGATTTGCCCTCAAGGCATTGTTTCTGAAGTGCATTTATCTTTTTTAGCCTGTCTAGCATTAGGCCTGCGATACAATCTTGGAGGCATGTGACTTGCACCAGCTGAGCATTACCAAGAATTATTTTCTCTATCCCATCAGCCAGATGGCGGAGGATCAGCACCCTCAGCCTACTGATCTCCCAGAGCAATTAATGACCGGTCTTTCTGTCTTATTGAGGTAGCCTGTGGAGACCTCCTTATGTTTCTTCCAGTTACGTATTTGTCCCAGGCATGTTTGTGAATGCACACAGGTAGAAAATGTGAACTTCATTGGAGTTTATTCAGATTGAAATACGCACATCGATTTGTGTGAGAGAGGCTGGAAGAGTTCAGCTCCAACTGAGGAGGGTAGCTGTTGACTTCCTACACAAAGAAAACGCCTAATCTAACTGGAACTTCTACATATCTGAGAAAGCAAGAAGAGGGTTTTTTTTCAAGGAGTGGCAAGACTCTCTCCTGAATAAATTAGAAGTAAATAAATTCTGGGAGTGGGGGGACAGCTAGTAAATGAGTTTCAAGAATACATAATTCTGTCTGGACCCCCCAGGGGAGTGCAAAGAGGGCCTGTGGAAGTGAGTGCATGCCTCTAGGAGCAGGCTTTCTGTAGTCAAGACGGTCACTTAGGATGGGACTCGCAGAAAGTCTCATATTTTGTGTTGAAGTCAACTGCATAAAAGGGGAGAGAAAGCTTTCAGATTTGATCTTGGTGTAGGCAGGTGAAATCCTCTTTTTCCTTCAGTTCCTCAATTTTGTTTCTCACAGCTATTTCTACCTGTGTTGACTACTTTGGATATGATAAATTAATACTTGGGTTAACCTTGAATAAAGAGGATTTCAACAGAACTAGCTGACAATAGAACAAGTTTTCTAATCAAAATGCACAGAAAATTTACAGTATGGCAAAAGCCATGCTTATCCACCCCATTCTTCAAAGTGGATGGAAAAGATACCACCTTCCTAGAAGGTATACGTGTCAGGATGTCCGGTGTCAGGAGAGAAGAAATGCCTTCCAGTTGCAAATAATAACAAGAACTGACTGCACTTTTACCTCCTCACGATTTCATCTGGAGAAAAACAATCTGTTTATCTGTTTAACCAGATTCTGTGTGAAAACAGATTAATGTTCTAGAAAGGAAACCTCCAGAATATATATAATCTTATGTAAGACGGTTGTGGGGCAGCTGACATATCCTTAGTAAAGTGAAAATGTCTTCTGATGCATCTGAGAAGTCTTCAACCAAGGCTGCTGTGGAATTAAAACCAAATAATAATAATAATAATAATAATAATAATAATAATAATAATAATAAAAGCTTATCAACTTCATTTTTTCCCCCCTGCATTTACAAAACTGCATTCCTGTTGAGCCAAATGACTGTTTAACCAGCATAAGTGCTATAGATGTGTTAGCCTGGGTCAGAGCTGCCTTGAGCATCTGCATCCTGTAATGCATTACTTGATGTGGATGTGCCTTTGGCAGCTTTAGACAAGTTCGACATAGTTTTTATAAGTACAAATGTTTTTTTCAACAAATCACAAAACACCATCAGCAGAATTAAAATAAATTTTAATAACTTATGATCCATTTTTTCACAAATAAGACTACTGACAGCAATCTTTCTGGTTTGGTTTTGGGCTTATATCTGAGGTTCATTTCTTCATCTGTCTGAAGCAGCACATAAAATTCTGAAAGCAATTTTTTATGTCAAGGTTAAGCTTACTTTAGAGAATCTTCTAAAACTTTTGTGCAAGAAATTGTATTAATACGTATAATTTTTCTCTGGCACTGTCCTTGTTAGAGACTTCTTGAGTAGTTAGACTCTGGATGTTGTCTAGCATGCAGTTTCATATTTTAGGCCAAAATGATGTGCCACCAGTCAAACCACAAGCGAACAAGAAAGCAGGTATTTCAAAATGATGCAAATATGGATGTACTGCTTAGAAACATGCTGATAGTATCATATTTCAGGCGGAAAGTAGTTTTCTCAAAGGCCTGAGATAATACACAGGTTCAAGTCTTGGTCATTTTGTTCTGTGTGCAAATGGTACTGTATAAGCAGATTTTTGACCCTGATGAAATTTGAGATACTAATTATTATTCCATTCAGTTGTTATAGTTTTTCAGTGTTCTTCAGTGCCTTCACCTTTCTGTTCGTGTTGAACTTAAGAGTCGCTCGTGCATTAAAGAAGACTACAGACAGAGAAACTGTCTCAATATAGTTACATTTTGGACTGGAGGGCAGTGTTGGTGGGAAGGACAGCAATCTCGTTCTGTCTTATGTTGACAGCACAGGTTCCTGTGTAAACTTATAAGAACCTGAAATATATTTTATTTTTTTTAGGAAAAAACATTATTGCATTATAGTTTTCTGACAAAGCCAAGCACTGGATGCCACTCCTGTTATATTATACGATCATGAGCCAAGGGCTTACAGCTTTCTCTTGGTACAATTTGAATTGAACCTTCTTCTTCTTTCTTTTAGGAAGGAGATTGTATTAAATTGGATTGTTTTTTTCAAGTTCTGAGGGTCTGAATAGCAGAGAAGAATAGGAAGTGGTTGTTAGTGCCTATTAGCATGTTTTTTTCTTTTCATCTTGATTCAATTAAGCTTATAATAACTCTTGCTAAGTGCTGCTCTGTTTGACACTGTCAAAGGGCTGGAGGATGTATTACAGTTTAGCAACTGTGCTATGATTCTAGGCATCCTTTTGTTTAAAATAAAGGAAAGGAGGAAAGGAGTAAGGGAGGGAGTAAGGGAGGGAAGGAGAGAGAGAGGAAAGGAGTAAGGAAGGGAGGGAAGGAAGGAAGGAAAGGAAGGAAGGAAGGAAGGAAGGAAGGAAGGAAGGAAGGAAGGAAGGAAAGGAAGGAAAAGAAGGTCATGAAACTGATATTTTAGACTTTTTTTTTTTTTACAGAATATACACAATGTCTACTCATACCACTTGCCATGGTGATTTGCTGTGTGGTGAGGAGTTGAATGCTGAAAGCACAGATAATAGTGGGAGCATCACGTATGTGTGGTTATGACAGCTGACAGGAGAGCTCAGGCGCTGGGGAGAGGGCAGGCACGTCCACAGAACTGCTACTGCTGATAAAGATCACTGGGTAATATCCTAATTTCCTCCAAATGAAGAGTAAAACTAAAAGGTTACGTAAGGGTGCCTGAGCTCAGTGCTGTCAAAGGTCTCTTAAATGTATTTTGCTAACTCCTATTCCCTATCAGTCAAGATATGAAGGATGTCTCTTTATGATGGCAGTGTAGGTACGGTATATTCAAGTACTGGAGTAGTGGGATTCAGATAAGTTGCATTCTTACTGTGATTTTCTGCTTCCTTTTCTTCAAGCAGTAACACAGGAAAAGAGTTTTGGTACCTTGTACCTTCTTTGTGTGGCATAACTGCATAGTGACACGTTTGAGAAGCATCAAGCACACTGAAGCAAAAATCTTCTGCTGACCTTGTTACTAGGAATGACAGAAGCTGTTGGGAGGACCTGGAAAAATAACTTATGACACATTTAGCTTTGGCAATGTTTACTTCTGAACAGCTTCCCATTCCCATGCAATTTCCAAGCTGAACCTACTTGATATTGACAGGTAATATTTTAATGGATAGATTGATTGGACTGGCAGAATGAATTAGCCATCAGCTTGACAACCATATAGCATTATGTTGTGTATCTGTTTACTCAGCACTGGGTAAAATGCAAGAGTCTATTGAAAATCAGATTTCCATGCTGCTTTGTCAAAGCAAATTTAATCACAGCTAGAACATGTGGCATCCATCATTTCTACTTCAGAAGGCATCAACAGGCACAGATCAGCAACAACAAGCAGTGCTGCCACTGCTGTCTTTGACTCACATGGAAAATTAAATTTTACCATAGATTTTTGATAAATGATGCGGTCTCACCCATCAAACATGATTACTTAAGTGTTCTCTATTAAAGTAATCCCCAATAGCTTTGTATCTAGAAGCAAGGTCTTACTCCATTTGGTTTTGAGTCACTCCTTTTTATGTAGGATAGGCTTTTATATATCGCCTTTGCAGATTAAACACTGCTTACTGTTTGTTTTTCTTCAAAAATCTTACATCTACCTGTCTGCCTATTTTTACATGTGTTTCATTAACCAGCTCAGCTAGATGCTGTAATTTATTCTCTGTTTTTCTCAGAATTTTCATATTAATGCATCTCTTTCTACCCTCATGGAGATCAAGGGAGCAAATTGTACTATAAGAAATCTCAAAATAACTTAAGGAGTGAAACAATACAGAGGATGTGTAAAGATCCAACCACTTGCTTTGTTCATGCCTCAGATAAAGTAGAGAGCATTTTGTGTGTTCAGATTTACATAAAAAGTTGAAATACATCATAAATGTTAGTTCTGCATGTTTTACTTAAAGGAAGTTTTCGACTCCTTTAATTTATCATGAACACTAAAGCTACTCCAGTTTAAAAGCTAATTAATACTTTTTTGGGGGGTGATCTCTTTTCCGTCTTTCACTTCCATTTAGAATTGCCAAGCATGTGTTTTGTAACACAACTGTCTGTTCCTGTTATTCTTGTGAAATTCTAATCTGTCGTGTTAATGCCTCCATAACTGTGACTCCCCAAATCTTTTTCTTCTGGACATGGAGATAACAGCACAATTTTTCTAATTCCTACTAATTGAGCTATGATTCTTTAAGATTGTCTCATGTCTTGTACCGTCTCTTGTAATGTCCTCAAAAATTATGTCATTAATTGAGAGGAGCTTGGTCACTAATAGCTCTTCTGAAAATTGTTTCACATTTACTGTTTGAATTACAGTACTGCTCAAAAATATCTTGCCAATAGACTATGGGAGTTCAAATAATAGTCTTTCTCATGTTTCTGCATTTCTTTAAGTATCAATCTTCAGCAGTTTATAAACGTTTTTGTGTCACAGAATCATAGAATGTCATGAATTGGAAGGAACCCACAAGGATCATAGAGTCCAACTCCTGTCCCTGCGTAGGACAACCCTCAACATTCATACCATGTGTCTGAGAGAGTTGACCATGTGCTTCTTGAATATGGTCAGGCTTGGTGGCCCTATTGCTTCCCTGGTGAGCTTGTGCCAGTGGTCCACCAACCTCTGGGTGAAGGACCTTTGCTTAATATCCAACCCCTGGCACATCTTCCTGCCATTCCCTTGGGTCCTATCATGGGCTGCGAGAGAGGAGAGATCAGTGCCTGCTCCTCCTCCTCCCCTTATGAGGAAGCTGTAGAAGGCTATGAGGTCTCCCTTCAATCTCCTCTTCTCCAGGCTGAACAGACCAAGTGACTTTAGCTGCTCCTCATACAACTTCCCCTCTAAACCCTTCACCAGCTTTGTGTCCCTCCTCTGGACACTTTCCAGTAGCTGAATATCCTTTTTATACTGTAGTGCCCAAAACTGCACACAGTACTTGAGGTGAGGCGGCACCAGTGGGGCAGTCACCTCCCTCGACTGGATAGCAGTGCTGTGCTTGATGAACCCCAGGACACGGTTGGCCCTCTGGGCTGCCAGGGCACACTGTTGGCTCTTGTTCAACTTGCCATCAACCAGAACGGCCAGATGGTAACAATACTTTGAATCAGAAGTTTAACTATGCTTTTTTGCCTCTTTCCTTGAGACAAGCTGTTTCCTTTACGCTTCTGCTGATAACCGATCATATAGGTACATGGTGATAACCTATGAATGCTGATTAAAATTTAATTTTTTTCCCATTAATCTAAAACAACATGCATCTTAATGAAGCACTTGGTCATATTTATGTTTTGTAACTTAGAAGTGCAGAACTTGACATGCTAGTCTGAACTAGTATGTTGATTCATCTGAGTCATTTCACTTATTTATAGTAAAGAGGGTGAAATGACACACTCCAAGGGATTTTTCACCATTCTAATACAGGCACCTAAGAGAGGCCAGGTCAGTTGCCTTCTGGAGGTATTATCCTCTCTTGACTGTAAAAGTTACCTGGGATGAGTAGTGGTACCTGGGAATCTTAAGCGATAAGCAGAATTTGAAGGGTAAACGTGCCAAACAAGTGCTGCCTTTTTAATATACACCATGATACAGATGTGTTGCTGGGACTGCTGGCACAGTACAGATGTGTTGCACACCTGCTGCTGGGAAAGCTGTAAGAATTTGTGGGAGATGCCTCTTCTCCCAAGTGACAGGGGACAGGACAAGAGGGAATGGCCTGAAGCTCCACCAGGGGAGGTTCAGGTTGGATATCAGAAAAAAATTCTTCACAGAAAGAGTCATTGGGCACTGGCAGAGGCTGCCCAGGGAGGTGGTCGAGTCGCCTTCCCTGGAGGTGTTTAAGGAACGGGTGGATGAAGTGCTTAGGGACGTGGTTTAGGGAGTGTTAGGAATGGTTGGACTCGATGATCCAATGGGTCCTTTCCAACCTGGTGATTCTGTGATTCTGTGATTTGTACTGATGCTAAACAAGTGCTGCACAAGCAAAACGTGTATTTAAAGGCTTATGCACGTAACTTGTCCCTTTCTTTCCCAGGTAGTTGCCTGCTAGACACAGTCTCTGAATTTTCTGTTATTTGCACTTGGACATCTGTATCAGGGGTGTTTGTTTAGAGTGACAGTTGAATACATACGAGACCTAATCAATCACTAAGGGTGCAACAGTTTTGTCTTTGTCAAACTGGTGTATTTATGGTTTTTTTGAAAAATATGAAGGTGATGAAGTATAGCTTACCTTTCAGCACCAAAAGGTGTTTTTTCCCCACGTCTCTCAGATGTTCAAGATTTATGACTTTTTCTGCTGTCTGATTTGCCATTCTGCATGATTTATGATGAGCCTGTTCCCCCACTAGCTATCAGATCGTCCTTTTCAAACTAGAGTCTCTTGTGTTAATAGTCAGTGCAATTCATAATTGCTTGTCACTGGGCCTGACTTTTATCTGAGTGGATTGATATGCATCCACCAGGCAGCCGGTCTTGCTTGATCCACTTTCTTCTGTGTAGGTCTTATTACTTAAAGGTACACTCAGGGTGATAACAGTGACTCAGAATTGAGAGGCCTGAACTTTAGACACCTAAATTAGCTATAATGAAGGTTAGCTGTGGTGTCTGATCGTAAATAGCAGGTCAAGTGTGGGCTGGGACAGCCATGCACAATATGACTTTCCATCCCCCTTGCTCCTGTATACAGCTGACCTAGTTTGTGTGCCTCCTGATCTTGCTCAACATGAAAATTCATTGTTTGTCTGCGTTCATATGCCTGAATTGAGTCTTAGGCTGCTGCTTTGGGAATAAATAGTGAGGAGAAACTGCTTGGTTTATGTATTATCTTACTTCACACCAGCAGAGTAGTTTCACAGGATTTTCAGAACAAGGCTGTTCTTGGATCCTGAAGCAACTTCCTAATGCAAAGTCTGTGAACTTCCATCTGCGCAGCAGTAACACAGAACTGTCTGGAATCGTGATGAACCCGTGTGCTTGGGATTGCTGCCTTGCCCAGCATGTCTGGTTTATAGAGGCCATGCACGCATGCTGTTTTTCCTCCGATACGAGAGAAAATATCTTTTAATTTGTGTTCTTCACTCATTTCCATTCCTGAGGACAGCCTAATTAGGAATGTCTGGAGTAAAAAAATGAGTCGAGGCAGAAAATTAATTTTGATTGTAGCCATCCAATCTAGCAAAAAAGAAATAGCACTGTTTCAAATTTTAGAAGAACAGAATAAAATAAAGATTATGTGTTGCATTGATAAATAGCTTAATTCTGGCTTATTTTAAAATGAATAAAATTTTTTTAGATTTTATTCCAAAATTTCCAGACATTGTTTGATATTGTAGTGTCCCAAAACTATTAACATTCAGGAGACATTAAAGTTTCTTGACAGTTTTACTTATAAAACTAAATAAGAAAAATAGAAGTTGATGGCTTAGATTTGATAACAAAATATGCAGTGCAGAAGAGAGAGGAATACACTTAGCTGGTGTTTTGAACAAAGTAAACACATTACTCTCCCCTATGCGTCTCTTTATTCAGGAAAGGAACTTGTGTCCAGTTGAACAACATGATGTTGGGACCTTATTAGGGTGTTATTCCGCTCTACTGAATCAAAGGCTTTTTCAGCATTTATGGAGTTTTCTGTAATCCCATGATCTCAAATCATTTTAGCAGTAATATATTGATTTCTTATGCCTCTTGCCCTAGTATGTATACATCCATGAAGTTTTAAATTATATTAAATCTTTTTACAGCAGTTTAACAAAGGAGGAATAATGCATGAAGCAGCTGTAAACATTTACAAGCCGATGCTCGTCAATTATCACTTGGGTAAATACCTTTTAAAGACCAGGGCATCCCGATATGCTCCAGTGGCAATCTCATAATTGCAGCAAATAGAATTTAAAGCACACAGTTCTGGAAGAAAAGATGCTAGGGAGACCTAGGGGGATGGATATCTGGGACTGGAAATAGCTGCTTGATTGCTCACAGAAGCCTGTGTTTTTAAGAAAGCAATATGTTGCTTTCTCTGTCAGTCTAAGCTTTTTTGTTGTCTTTGTTTTTTTCAACACAGTGGAGGAAAATGAAAAGTTGTAGTGAAAGCACTCACCTATTGTAGAGGAGAACACAAAGTCTTTTAATATACCTAGTGACCTAAATGTAATGTGACCTGTGTTACCATCTGTCTCTAAAGCAAAATAAATCTACCTTCAGTTTTTGTTTTGGTCATTACAGACCCTTGGACTTCAGAAGTCTGGACTTCGGTTGCTTCCTCTCACGCGAGTGATCCCTGAGTGTATGGTCTTTATTTCAGAGTCATCCTCACTCGTATCAGAGTCTCTTCTGGGAACTCCAGAGTAAAAGGAAAAAAGTCCTCCATCATCAATGTGCATGACACGTGCGTGAACTACTAGGTGAATTCAATCAAAATCAGATTCCAACTCATTCTTCCCTCCTGACAAATCTAATTTGAAGGAAAGGTACTGGACTTTATTTCCAAAAAACTTGTGGGTGATGACTCTGGTACTGCGTGTGGTGTTCTCCCTCTGCCTTTAAGTGGTCTCCATATTTGCCACAGAAGTTCATAGCTACAGTTTCTCGTCAGTTACAGCATATCATTCAGACACTGTCTAGACTTGATTTTTTTTTCCTTTTGCTAAACACAGAAAGTCACAGACTTTTCCTTGAAATCCTCTATATTGGGTTCCTATATATTAGGTCACTTGAGTAAGCTCTATGAGGCAACATCTCATCAGTAACTATCAACCTAGACAGGTCTAGTATGCTGTGAATTGCTTGAGATCATCCAAATCACAGATGACGCCCCTTCCTTGTCCAGCCACTGTCATTTCTTGTCTCTTATAGCTAGTATCTGCTCTTTACAAGGGCAGCCTGTCAGTTGGTCTTGAGTCTTCTTTCCCTATTCAGCTGTTGGAAACTTTTGTCATTCCTTGGGAAGCCATGGGGTGGAACTGAATTGCACTGGACCATCTCACTGTATTCTGCACTGCTCTGCCTCAGGTCAGCAAATCTCCTAGGATTTTTTTGTTTTGAAGTGTGGTTAAGTTTTAGCTCTCTCGTCTTCCAAGACCATGTATGTGTCCTTACTCATGCTTATGCAGCAGCATGCTCTGGCAAGGCCACAGTGTGGCAGAGTTAATTTTTGGGAGATCCTAAATGTGAATCTGTCATTGCAAAACAAGGTCTTCTCCAGGTGAAGGCTTGCTCTCCTGCATCCCTCGTTTATTCTTGTGAATAAAGCCTTGAGTCAGGCCTTTGAGGTAGATGTACATAGATCTTTCTCCCATAATAAGCTCCCCGAAGAAGATGAAAAGCTTTTTGAACTCAAGACAGATTTTATCTGAGTCAAAGCTAGAATAAGTAATGTCTTAAGTCCAGAAAATCCGGAATTGCTAGATAAGATGGAATGAAAAGAAAGTATACAGCATTTTTGTTGGTTTAAAAAATCTGCTAGTCACTGTGTATGTTAAAAGAGGTTTTGCTTCCAGGCAGTTTAACAGCTCTAAATAGCAGCAAATGATGCACTGACTCCTCTGATACTGAGGAATTTGCCTTCTAGCTGTCTGAGGTCTGGATATTTGCTCCTGGGTCTGGGCAGTCTCTGTGAGCTGCAGCATGCCCAGTCTGAGCTGCGATTCCCTCTTCTCTTGGCAGGCACTGCTCGCTGGAAGATGAGGTCTTTCCATGCTCAGTAGTTCCCCAGAAGAAAGGTGATCTCCCCTCCTTCCCCTTACTGGGCTTTTCTTGAAGGAACATAACACACTTGTGCAAAAATACAATCAAGCATACATATGCATTTGAGCTTTCTTGTCAAGGTCTAACCTATGCTTTTCCTGCAGTCTCTCTTACGAAAGTAAAGTTTATAGTGAAGGAAGGCATGTCAAAATTATTTCATAGCTTCAGACAGCTGAAATGCTTACACTCATCTACCTTGTCATGCTGTCTGTAAAAAGATTATGAACCTACCTCTAGGCACAAAGGATCTCATATGTAAGTTCTTTATTCTAGTTCTGCCAGAATGGCTGGTTTGTCCACAAAGGAACTAGCACAGAGCGTTCTGCTGAATTGCGGAAAAGGACCCACCAGAATCAAGTACATTATTTAATGGAGATATTTTTTGCTCTGCAGTCATAGCCACAGGTATGTACTTATGAGAACACAAAATATCCTGAACTACTACTGCCATCTTAAAAAGTCAGAGACATACTTCATCTAATATGTAAATTTTTCAACATTGCAACATCAACTATTCACCCCCACTGATGAATGAGTAAAATCCACTTTTATTACAAGAAGACTATTGCATCTTGCTAGAAACTGTATATTTTAGGGGTCAAGTTTTGTCCTAATAGATCGCAGGGAATATTAATGAACTGATAACAATGTGCTTGCAAACATATCTTTGTCATATGCATCTATCTCTAGGATACAGATGGCATGGAAATTCTTCTGTCTGAGTGTTCTGAGACAGTATTATACAGAGGTGGTGTCTAAGTTGCTGACAGATTTAACTCTACAGACTGTGAGTTTAATTAGAATATTCCTCATTTTTCCTAAACACATTATTCACTATAGCTACAGGTTGGTACCCTTAGTATCACTGAAACTGTACTGTTTTACCCTGGCAGGACAAAGTCTTTTAGGCCTTCCCTCTGTATTCATTTTATAGACTGAATGGGTAGAAACTAAACCAGTTTTAACTCGACAATTTCCAAGCAAATAAATTTAATTATGCACCTTTATCTAGCAGGTATTTTCCTTTCTTTATTAGAGCTCCAGTCTGCTACTGCAGTTGGTTAAGAAACTTCTTAGTGTTGGATGTCTGCAGAGAGCCTTACCTGGTAGATTGCAACTTTCAGAAACTATTACTTCATTTCTGTGGGTGATGAGGACTTGAGTAAATCTTTTGTGATCTTTTTCCTTACACTTCCTTTCTTTTAGACAATTAGGGACTCAACAGTTAAGTATATGCGTCATGCACACACGTAAGAACCAGAGTCATGTTTAACAGCCTCAAAAAGCATGTTAAAAAATGATACTTGCGTAGAACTGCAGATATTTGTGCATTCAGCAGACCAAGTGCGTTGTTGAGGAAGAGTGAGGGTGTTTGCCTGTGCACCCAAAATTGCTGCCTTGCTATACGGTGCTGGTGATAGATAGCTTAGTGAAGTGATATGTCAGTCTTTGAAAAGGCAAAGGAAAAGGAAATGGAAAGAGGGAGTCTAGATGAAAAACTACTTGTCACATCTTGCAAAAATGGTTGATAGCTCAAAAGGAATCTCACCCTCAACGAATGAATATAAAAACGCATAAATCTGAAATAAATAAAATGTTGTGACTTCAGTGTTGCTTTCTCTTTACTGGATTTCTCTGTTGTTTTCTTCAGTCTCTCAGTAGTCATCCCCCTACACTGTGATTCCCTGTTTACTTCTCTTCTCTGTCAGCATATAGTTATTCTTTATCATTTTTGTGTTCTTTGTGGCTATCCCACATTGATATTTTTCTTCCCTTTCTATCTCTTCTGTCTCTGTCTTGTTCTCTCCTAGTTACTCACCTTCTCAATTACCAGAGGGATCTTTCTTCCCCTGCTTTTTGTGACCTGCATACTCCATCTCCTTGGAGACTCTCTTTCCTTCACCATATCGGTATCTTCTCCATTATTTGCAGACTACATCCTGGAGCAAACATCTTGGAGGCAGATATTCCAGTCACGCTGGCTCCCACACTGCGTACCATTTCAGACTACTTAAGCTAAATGAAGACTAGGGATTTTCGCAGATACTTTCTGACTGCTCCAGCATTTTGAGAAGCTCACGATGATGTCCCCTTCTTTGCCATTCCAAGAGCACTGTGTCATGTGGGCTTCTGTAGTACTCATGACTCTGCCTCTTGGACCTGTGTAAGATCTAAATCCTCAATGAGGATGATGGCATGACCTAGAGTATGACCTGCTAGTTGAGTCTAGCTCAATGAGGCTTGAAACTATAGCTATTAACTTGTCATTAACAATTATAGAACTGGAGAAGCTTTTGAGTGTGCAGTAGATTAAAAATAATAATGCAGACCAGAATCAGTAAAGCTAATACTATAAGCTCAAGAAAAGTTTTAATAAAAATGTCAAATTGTGCCTGTACAAATAGATTTTTTTAAAAAATGGAAATATATGACTTAAGCAACGTAAAATAATCAGTCTTGGAACTGTGAAGTTTCCCATGCTGTGGCACCACGACAGAATTCTGAAAGCTTTCCTCCACTGAAATTAATGGTTTTATTTCTTTACTAGGTAATCATACTAACTAACACAGAATACTTTTCAGTTTGAACTTACTGGCAGTTAGGAGAAATAAGAGGGATAAGTTTTTTATGCTGTCATCTTAATTATAGCTTCTTATGCTAATTCTTAAATTTAGTTTCAAATACAGAGATAGATCTTATTTTAACTGTGTAACACTTAGAGAAAGATGTAGTCTTATAATGGAACTTTTCTAGATTATTAGAAAACTTTTTTTATTTTAGGAAATGGAACAGACTGTATAATCTCAGTGTGACAGTTATTTTTAGTGAATCCATATTGATTGAATGCTTATGGAACGTGCCATATAAAAAAAATATTCGTTAGAGAACAATATTTTAACCAATTATAGCAATAATTTATCTGTAAGGTGTTTTATTTCGTATTAGTATATCTTTAGTTGATAACTAAAAGGATATAAGGTAACTTTTTTTTTTAGAAAGTGGTGCTTGTACTGTTTTAGGATACAAAAAAAAAGATTGTGAAAGTATTTTGCTGTATGTATCTACCCCGAGTGACTAATTAATTCGTAGATCACAGAATCATAGAATGGTCTGGGTCAGAAGGGATCTTAAAGATCATTCCTGGGCTGGCATACCTCACATTAGACCATGAGCAAAGCCTCATGACCTAATGACATAATGGTAATAGTCCTGCATTGATTGGTTGGGCCTCAGAGTCAGACAGATCACTGACAACATTTATTACAGTGTTGTCCTTTTCCCTTTTAGAAGATGACATTGCTGTGACGTTCTGTTTCTGACTCACCCTCAGTTGCAGGGAACAGTCTTGTTTGCAATCTGAATGGGTGCACATTAGAAATCATTAATGAAAGAAAGATGAGAAAAAAATGGCATTATAGAAGGTCTATGTGTTTTGATATTAAGACTGTTCATTTCTGAAAGAATCTGCAACTGTTGGTGATAGGAAAGGTCTCTGTGTACGAACTCTGTTGGAAATTGCAAACTGCATGGGAAATTTGCAATCACAAAATTGTGATTTTGATTGCAACGTAGGAGGAGGGATGGTAGCAGTTGTGTCAAGCCCTGGACCTCCGTTTTTTATGTCTGTGTATACTTGGAAGCAGACAGACAATCAATGTTCAGCCTTAAGCGCAGCTGTTATGAATTTACCTTAGTTCCTATCAGCCAGGGGACTATTAGTGTATTAAAACATGAGTATTTAAAACCTGCACATCAAACCTTGTGGTTCCAGCAACTCCTCTACCTGTAGCCAACATAAAATGTCAGGTAAAACCTCGACAGTATTCTCTTAACTAATTAAAGAGTCGAACAGTATCATAACCATTTGAATTCCTAAGGTAGGTCTTCTGGAAAGAAGTTGAAGTGTAGTGGTTGACTTCAAAGTGAGAGGTTTTCAAATTTGTCCCCTTTTAAACCTTTGCTGACAAAATTAGTTCCCCCAAAACTGATGTTTGATAAAGTTTATTTGGAAAGCAGGTGCTTGTTGAGTCAGAGTTCATAGGATTAGAATATTGTACACTGATTATATCAAGAAGCAGCTGTGGCTCTGATTCATGTGCCAGGTTGACATAAAAAAGGATATTTCTTCTGGGACCAATCAAAAATACTAATATTTGATCAAGAAATTACTAGCTGAATCTTTATTAATTGCATAGTGAGATGTTTGGTGACCTTTAGTTAATATGATTCTTTAGAGACTAAAAATTAGCTAATGTAAGTATATTTCATTTGGAGTAGACTAACCTCAGAAATACCATTAGGAACTAAGCATCTGTTCATCAATAAAAAAAAATCCTTATGGAAAAAGCTCTCAGTTGATACTTCTTATGAAGTCAAAACAGACTTCTAGATTAAGTCCACCAATACAGCAAATTTTGCAGAACATTTTAACATATGAAATGAAAATGAAAGATATATCTCAACTCAGTGGAAAGGTAAAGATAAAACTTCATTATGGAGGATGAAGTAATCAAGCTACTGTGGGCATATGGAATGTGTTATCCACTGTTTTCATAATCTCTGCAGTCTTAAGAATAATGGGTTCAGTGAAGATGGAATTTCTTTGTAGGATTTTACTTTATTCTTTACACTTGCTCAAGAAATTTCATATAAGTGACTTCAATATTCACTTGGTATGTCTGGCTAAAATATGATAATGATTATTTTCAAAAATTGTCAAACGAGTATAGGGTAGGCAATGGCAATCAAAACCCATACGTGATGCTGTGTCGAGCTCTGTCCTGAGCAAAGCTCCTTTACTTCAGCGAAGGCTGTATGCAAGCGGCAGGTGAGACCAAGTGAGCATTCTTTCAGTCCCATCATTATTAACCTACCATTTCTCAAGTTTAGGGTATTTGGGGAACAATTTGTCAGCTCTATTAACCACCCAAGTATGAATTTGGAATATTTCCACAGCACTAATACCATTTTTACTGTAACAGGAAAATAAACTTTTTTTGTTTTATTTTCATGGGATCTTTTTTTTTTGATGAACTCTTCATTGGTTTGTGAATTTAATTTCTTCCAAAACAGACCCTTCATAAATTGCAAATCTTACTCTCTGTCATAAAATTTGAAGAAGTAATTTCCATTTTTGCAGGAGATTGTTTAAAAGCCAGAGAGTGGAAGATTCATACCTGTTAACTGTACGCTTGAGAGATACCTAAGCTAGCAATGTGGTTATGTTGGGCTTCCTAGAGCATGAGCAGAAAGAGGGTTCAGAAACAGATTGGGATGGTTCAGAAGTCTTGTGGTCAACTTTTAACATAGGCCTTTTGTCTTAATTACATTTGCATTCAAAATTAGATGGAAATAAATGTTATTTCCTTGAGTTTGTGCACTGATTTTATTTTACTTTTAAGCACTTTTCCAAAAGGATGTACTTTTGAACAAGCCAGTTCACGGGCAAAGTTTTGTCCATTCTCCTAAATGAAATGTTCTGGCACAGCAGTCTGGAGGTTTTTTTTCTATTTTGTTCCACTTATTAGTCTCCAGACAGAAAAATGAATATAAAATGCAGCATTTTCTTTCACTGCTGGAATGCATTTATAGTGCAAGTGTTGCCACTGTCTGATAAATTGTGGAATGCAGTGGAATTTCTTTTTCTTCATTTCCTAATTTTTCTTCATTTCCTAATTTCCTGCTTGAGATGCATAGAGAACTTACCAGCAAACATACAGTACCATGATGAAAAACATAAAAGGCTGTAAATGTAAAGAAAGACTTCTCTGCTTTGCTTTGCTAGTCCCTCCTTTTGCAAGTCCGAATATTGCAGGTCTTAAGAACATGTTCCAGTGAGACCCATTTTCTATTTAGAGCACATGTTGGAAAGTGAATTAGGGTGCGTATGGAGTTCAGCAGTTTCAGGGTCCAGAAACTGCTTGCTTATTTTTTCCTTTGTAGTACATACCCTACTTGGTTTTTGATAAACGTAATTTCTCTCAGTTTTGTAGCAGAAATATTGGCAGGACAAGTATTTTTGAGTAATGGAGACAATATTGTTTGAAAGAATCTTATCTACTGTAGCATGGTAAGAAACACCATCGAGAAGGAAAATACAATACTCCTTGCTGAAGGCAGCCACTGGCTGGTGAGCAGAGAATGTGCAGTGGAACTATGCCTCAATTGAGGAGAATATTTGTTTTTCCTAAGCACTTCACCTTATAATTTGTAACCCTATTTTGAAAAAAAAACTTTCATTTCATAGAATCATAGAACCAGCAGGTTGGAAAAGACCTCTGAGATCATTGAGTCCAACCATTCCTGTCTGCCACTAAATCATATCCCTAAGTACCTCATCTACCTGTCTTTTAAATACCTTCAGGGATGGGGACTCAACCACCTCCCTGGGCAGCCTCTACCAGTGCCCAATGACCCATTCGGTGAAAAGTGTTTTCCTAATGTCTAATCTGAACCTCTCCTGGCGCATCTTGAGGCCATTCCCCCTTGTCCTATCACCTGTCACTTGGGAGAAGAGACCAGCACCCACCTCTCTACAACCTCATTTCAGGTTGCTGTAGGCAGCGATAAGGTCTCCCCTCAATAATGGTGTAGTAAACAGAAGGCATTAAAAAGCATGTGCATAAGTATCTTCAGTGATGCAAGGGTTGTGTAGAACAGTATCTGTGGCCACGTAACTTGAATGTGTTCAAAGGGACACAGACTGAACTTTATCCTTCCTGCTTCAAAGGTGGTTTTAGTTGCAAATTTAACAAAGTCTCTAGGAAATTGGGAATTTTGCTTTTTTACATTTTGTTTTGCTAGGATTTTTACATTGTAATGTAAAAACTGCAGTTGTGTTCTATAGAAATTTGACTGCAAAGTAAACTGTACATAAACCAACAATATTTAGAACAAAGCAGTGAATGGTTTATTTCCTTTTCTGTGCTTCTTTGCTATATAGTAGGCTAGATAGTAAGTCTCTGAAAAAATCTGATAATCAAAGGTCTTTTGGACCTAGAAATCACACCTCTATTTATCAAGACTATTTATCAAGATTGTATAATATTTGTGTTTGCATTCTAGAGGATTTCACCACAGATGCATGCTTTACTAAACTGTTAAGCTTAAGTTATGGTGAGTCCACATGTTTTTCTCCTGTTTTAGTCTTCGAAGTTACTAAAAGGAGTCAATAAAAATGAAACGCATACATTTAAATGAATAAATAGAATGTTCCACAGTATAAAAATACATTCATAAGTGCTCAGCATCCTGGCCATGAAGATGACTGCATCAACATTCTTGTTAGCAGGAAGTAAGGAAGCAAGAATGTGTCTGTTACTTTTTCCTGGTTTGGGGTTTTGCCTTCCAAAAAATCAATACCAAGCTTTTGAAAGACACTGAGACTTTTTTTTAAAATAAAAATATTTTTTAAACTTTCTCTCATGTTGTTTTGATTTATCCTCACCTCTTTTCATTGAAAGAACAGCAGATTGTGAGCAGCACTACACTTGCATTTTCCTTACGCCATATGATTGCCTGCCAAGGCTTGCAAACATACATTTTGCCTCAGTGTTTGCAGATCTTTTTGATGCCTATAATGCTATAGAACCTGAATTAATGCACAGCTTAAAAGCCTTTATGTTTTAAAATAATTGTTATGGGTTTCTTTGCTGGTAAAACCAGGAGAAGAAATTAATGAGAGATTCTTTTTCATTTGCTGCTTTAGTGCTAAGCTGCTCTGGACATATATTTTTCTTCATTTCCTGAATTCTTCATTGTCCTACCTAACAATGGGCTTTTGAGTGCTAATTATTAACTGAAAAAAAATAGCTCATACTTTTACCAAGAGATGAGGTTTCTTGTTCTGATAATATATGGTATGGTAGAGCAGTTTTCTTTTTGCATTGTGTCTGTTTGTACAGTTTGTACCTCAAGAATTCAGTAATTAAGCAAGGGAGAGGGCAGGGAGGAAATATCCTTGTGGGGATAAGAGGCTATGAGGTTTCCTTATATTTGTCAGTGAAGACATGCAGACTGCAATTCTTTTTGCTTGTTTAATTTCAGTCAGAGAGCTTAATCATATTTCAACATCAAATTAAATGATGTTGCATTTATAATTTGGTGTATTTCAGATTTGCTTCTGTTGAAGCAGAAGTTGTTCTGTTGGTATCTCTATCAGTAGGGGAATCTACTTTTGCAGTTCAGGAAACGTCCTGGGTTTTATATGTATTGTAAAAATAAGATACAAAGACTAACTCAGTGCTAACTCAAACTTGCAGGTCTACAATTACAGCATCTAGTCACTTTAATTTCAACAGCTTTTCATAGCAGCATTTAATTTGGTAGGATTACTCAATTTGCTTGATGTTTCTGTCCTTGAAAGACAATGAATTTCTGCTTCAATATAAGGGTTCACACAGAAGTCAAACTTCTAACTTGCAAAGGCTTTGGAGTCCTAGTAGCACCTCCTTCTTGAGAGATTTCATTTAACTTCTAGACTTAAAGTTTGTAAAATACGTGGCCTTGACTTACTTTTGCAATACAATTAATAGTCCATTGACTTAGCTTTATACAAGTGTAAGTCTACAGGAAGCTGTCACGAACGTGATAGCTTGAACAGTGCTCGGCAGAGTTTCGGAAGGAGAGCAGCAGGATGTCCACGTGGCTAAAATGTTTGTGCCTAAAATACAATGCCTAAATAAAAATTAAAGAAGTGCTATGGTGGGGCTAGGTGGTTGTCTCCATACCGCTCCTAACTACAATAGCAGGAGCATGTTCAGCTATCTCTTGTCTATACCACATCAGTGCAAGGATGCCTTTGAGTTTTCCTGGCAGCATATGAATCCACCTGGATGTGTGTGAATGGCATACTAGCCTTCAGGGTATGCGTGGGCTCATTAAACCACGTATGTTTCCAATGATGTTTTTCCAAAGATAGGAGAATTCAACCAACTTTGCTGATGTCCCTTTATTTTCCTACACTATCCAAACTGAGAATGTTTCTAGAAATTATTTATCATCTCTATTTGGTGTGTGCTTCACTGAATTCCAGTGGCACACGCTATAACGTATGACTGAGGAAATAGTTTGGGGTGTTTAAAATGTAATGGCCAGGCATTTTCTTTGAAGAATACTTTATTCATGGATGTTTCCCAGTATGACAATGAAAAGTTGGTAAATGGAGTTTTAAAGACTCCTTGGATTTATTTGCCTCCTGTTCTCATTGAAGAGATTCAAAGCCTGGCACCTAACTGTCTTTAAATTCTGTAGTATAAATATCACAGGATATTATTTTCCAACTAAACCAAAAGTCAGCAAAAATGATGTGTTGAACAGAGAACAAATAGAATAATGACTCAATTCAAAATAGGAAACGACACTTCCATAATAATATAATAAGCTTTCTTCTGTTTTCAGAAACTGTAGACACCGCAGTGTTTATCCTAAATGCAGACTGAAATAGCTGTCGACACTTTGTCGAGAATTTAAGGGTACATGAGCATTCCATCTTAAGAATTATTCTCCCACCCTCAACATTTGCATCTGGTTGGATGAGTTACGCAGACCAAATTTTGTCCAGAATAAATAAATACAGCTACAGGTACCTTTAATTAAAAATAACGATGAAAAATTACTGTACGAATCAACGTGAGTGTAGATACCAGTAATACAGGCCAGGCACAGGACAGTGAGATTTGCTCATCTGACAGCAAGAGCCATTAGTGTAGAGTGTGGTATAGAATTTTTCCAGCCAGTTTCTCCTCTGGCTGCGGAGTAACTTTCCAGGACATCTCCCTTGCAGTACTGCCTCTGAAAACTGGTTGCAGCTGAAATACTAGCTGTTCCTAGTTTTTCTTACTTTCTTCAGTTCTAGCAGAACAACTCTCCCATCTTCCTTTGCAGGAAGAACTGTCTTCTCTGTGAGTCTTGAGCGTGGTAGGCATTTTCGTGGTGTGGAAAAGATAAGAGAATCTGACTTAAAAGATAAGAGAATCTGACTTTGCTAATGTCTTTTTCTTTTCCTGTACTGTCAGAAATGAGAATGTTTCCACAAATGATTAATCATCTCAATTTAATAAGGCTATGTCTTCATTTCCTGTAAAAAACAGATGGGAAGAGATGTCTGTCTCTATTCTGAATTATTAGGTCTACAGAAACTTCAGATGGTTAAAGAAGATTTTGGAAATTAATTAATTTGTTCAGTTTGTCATAATGCAAGATCCAGCGTGGAATTTCTTCTCTGGTCTTAGTAGTTGTAGCTTCAGAGGCCTCTCAGGTATCCATCCTTCTGGAGGATGCTTGATCCAAACCAGAAAGGATGCCACAGAGCTTGCCAGGCAAAACGATACTTAACGGTATTAATTGTTCTGATTGAAGCAGAGCTCTGCAGGATTTTGCAGTGACTATTTTCCACGACAGAGATCGGTCCTGTGGTGTTGCTGGGACTTAAAGATTATGGGATCAGTTATTATTGTACATGTCTTTTTTTGAAAGCAAATAGTTCTCTACACCCCATACAGAAGGTTGAAATTGTATAGTTGTAAGATCGTTAGGCTTAGGAGATGACAAAGGTTGGATGTCAAGATTGCTGTGTACTTTTCCACTCTCTCTGCCCTTTATGTATGTAATAGCATTGTGCTGGGCATCAAGAGGCCTATTGGCAATCTCTGACTTTGCAGTAGTCTTTGCAGTAGTCCAAGTGTAGTCTTTGCATACAAATTCCTTTAGAGACCATCTGTTTCTTGTAATTCACTGGGAATTCTTTGCACTCCTTATTTTTTTGGTACAGGCTCATGATGTTGTAGACTGGGCAGTGTGTTCTATACTATGGACGCTGCCAGTAAATGGCTGACTCGCTGTATGCTGAAGGTTAGAGGTGTAGGTATAGTACATAAATGCATATAATTAAGATATCTTCTTTAAGTGATCATGCATTCTGTTTGCCATTTAATATGGCATTTTCCATTTCTGTTTCCGCTGCCCCTAAGTACTAGTTTGGAAAGTTATTGAGTGCTCATAAACAGGGAACAATGCCTCTATTTCTTCTACATTCATAGTGTTTCATGATTTGGAGTTATAGTCCAATGTCACAGAAGTGCTTTGGCAGAAGTGTTCTTAAAATACAGCAAAAAAAAAAAAAAATTGCCAAGTTTTCAATCTCTTTTTTCCGTTTGTGTTAGGGGTGCTTGTATTATGGAAGCAGTTAGATAATCACAAGCCATGTGAGCACAGTATTCCATGCAAAACACCCTTCTGGCTCTTTTCTTGAGGACTCTGGCATCATGAAAAGCTAATCTGCGAGAAAAATTGTGAGTATTAAAAACAAATGACTAGTTACTACGCTCCCTCTATTTCTCACTTAGAACCCTCGTCTAGCCTTCTAAACAAAAGAATGTAGCAATATGTCACAGAAAGTATTCTTGGCATCCTCAAAATGAGCTTCTCTCCCCCCTCCCCTTTTTATTTTCCTTACTTAATTTAAGCTGTTGCATAATTAAAATCTCTTTGACATCCTGCTTACATTCATATAGTCATCCTGTTGCAGGGTTGGTATCCATCTGGCTCACAGCTCATGGAACCCACTCTCCTCATATCAGACATGAATGAGAAACTCACGACCTTAAATGTCACTGTGGCTATATTTTTTTTGGTCCCCACCAAGTGTAAAGATCATTAGGCTGCACAATTTTTTGTTGTTTTGGTTTTTTTTCTCCCTTGAAAGTAATTTAATTTAGAACAGCTAGTTCTTGTCTTTTTCATTTGTAGGTAGAAATATATTAATTTTTACATGTATCATAAACATCATAAATACACTAACAAATGAGCCTGGATTGTGTCAGTGCTGTTCCTTGGCATGTCACCTTTAGCTGTTTTGACTCTTGCACATCCCTACTAGCCAAGAAATCCAAACTCAACCTGTTCAGAAAAGATACTCACTTTCCAGTGATGCAGATACAGTCCACAAAGATCTGTATCTGCCCATCCAGGATGTATTGGAGCAGATAGACAGGCAGAGGTCCACTGTAGAGTGGCCACGCAGTCAGTCCATTGAAGCATATATACAATGCGTACAGCAAGGCTGCACATCTGGGAACTGCCGTGCTTGCGCATATCAACACAGTACTTACTCAGTGGGTCCCATTCATCCAGACCACCTTGTGCATGTACAGTAGGTCTGAAATATCTCACATACTTTAGAAATCCAGACACAATTATTTTCCACCCAGACACAAATCTCCAGGAAGAAGAATAGGACAGACCTGGGGGGGGGGGAGGGAGAGAGCACCCTGTTTTTTGTAATATATCAATACCGTTCTTGTCACCATGCTAATCCTTTGAAAACAGTTCCACTAAAAAGCTAGTCAAATGCAGTGAGCAGCTGAGTAATAGTGTAATTTAAAGGTAGGCTAAACTTCATGGCAAACGGCGAAGATCAATTTCCTATTGAGGCACGGCACTATGCAAGTTTGGATGTTTGCAGAAGTTTGTCTCAGGTTGGGGCATGCTTATTTTAGCTATCATGCATTTATAAAGATCTATTTATGGAAATCCAAGAGTTTAATGAATAAATGAGATGGCATATTCCTTTCTTCATTTCATGAATTACAGTATAAACATTTTAGAACCTGTTCATGAATTAATAATTACTTCAATCAATAAAAATAATTACAGTGCAAAGAACATTTTAACAATGAATGCTTTCATGCCATTTCCACTCCTTTTTAATTAAAGCATGACAACTCATATTTAATCAGTTCTCGTCCTGATAGCTCTAAATGGTGAAATTCGTCATCTTTGACTTGGGCTCTAATTATAATTCTTTTAGATGGTTCAAATTTCATCTCATTATTCAATTATGCTTGCTCCAATTTTAAACCAACAAAGTTTTCCTCTCAAAATCTCTTTTGTGCTGTAAGAATATTTTTTGACTTCGTAATACCCATTTTAAATATTCTATGCTATCCAGAATAAATGCAAGTTAAATATATGAAATAGAAAAACAAATATAAACTGCTGAATATAAATAAATACTGCAGAAGAACAATTATTTCCAGTTTAAATGCATATGTCTTATTTCAGTACAGCATGAAATATTAATATAAATTTGTTGCAAATATAGAAATTGCTAAAAGACTATAATAGGCTTGCAAAAGCAGCACACAATTTTTATGCCTGTAACATAGTCTTCAATTAAATGATCTCTTATTAGTTTTTCATACAGCATCTCTTCCTTGCTCTTTCAGTAGATTGAATGGCATCTCCTTAAAGATGATGACTTACTGTAATATTCTTGTTCAACCTATTCTCCATATCTTACTTTACTAATATTTTTTTAACTTGGCTCTGTAAGCGTATATTTCTCTTCCTCATCACAGAGAGGTCCATTTGTTTCACAAATGGGTGGGTTTTGTCAGTGCCTTGGAGAACTGTGTTTTGCCTGGTGTATAGCCAAGAGTGTGAGCCACTGAGGAACTATGGGGAAAATTAATATGCTTGAGTTAAGCATACTCAGTTATGTAGGACCCAGGGCTCTTAAGTCCTTGCTTTGTAAAATATGTAATGCTAAGACATTCTGTTGGCACTCTGAAACAGAGCTTTTACTTGTTTCATACAGAACTGGGAGAGTACTTCCATGAATCAACCTAGACTGAGAGCTTCCCCGAGTGCATTCATGTCATCTCCTTCTGACCTGTCCTGCTCTTTTCTTTCTGCCCAGTTCCTTTCTCAAACCCTTTCCTGGCCTCTTCCAGCCTCTTCCAGCCTCCTCTCCATGGAAGTTCTGGCTCCGTGTAGGCACTACTATCTTCCCCTGGTGCTCTGTGGTAGATTACCAAAACGGTAATAAAAAAAGGAGCAGAAGTGTAAAACTTGATGAAGGTTACACTCTGTTTTTTACCTAGTGGGCAATGCCTCATTGCAAAATTTGTGTATAAGTGCCACTTTACCTGTCAGTTTAATTGAGATTAGTTGGCGTATAAGACTCACATTGGCTTGTTGCACACAGCTGATTTAATTTGTGGTACATTAATTGCACTTGGTGTGTTAATGTCTTAGTGCATCTTAATGACAAAAATTATTTTTAGAAATTGTTAACTTTTTGTGGGTATTAGAATAGAGGAAATATATATTTTAAACTATTTACATGGTCAACTTTTTGCAAGGAATATGGACAAGCTCTGGACTTGGTTATCATATATCAGACAACTAAGAGACACCCAATTTTTATATTCATGTTTTTTTAGTGACAGAGATGTTCTTAAGAAATCCAAAGTAGCAGTCACTTATACTCAGTTGCTATTTCAGTATGAATTGTAATTGCTTTAATGAAGCAGCTATTTCCAGTTTTTCACATGGAGAGAGGAGCTCAGATATCCATTTTCCTGGCATGTGTATTTGACAAAATACTAAATACTTGAAATATAACACCCAAATCCCATGTCAAAGCACTTTTCCTGAATTATTTCTTGAACCCAGAAAATTAAGGTGCATCGAAAAAGTATCTTGAGCAAATGTTTGCATTTGGTGGATTTATCATTTGCTGTTGGCAGCTCCTTCAAATTATTTTAAGATATCTGAGAACTGGGAATAATTTGCCATGAAATGATACAGCTTTTCCTTTAAAAAGAGGCATAAAAAATAATTGCTCTATAAGATGTAATGTTTATGAGGTCATATGAATGGTTGCATAATGTGCACATGGTGAGAGCTGTGCATTTCACGTTACATACAAGAATGGCTGTGCCCTGGGAAGGAATATTAAAGAAATCAAGAGAACTATAAATGGCCATCTGCTTCATTCTCAACTTTTATTTCCTGGGTTAACCCACTGCAATATTTTAATGGATAATGGATTGCTGTTCCATCTGTTCATTAAATTTTTCATACCACAAAATTACCTTGTCATGGAAAAGGGTTCCTTTCTGTGCAGGGAGGGGACAGCCATGGGGAAGAGAAAAAACCAAAATATAATATGACAAATACCGTGAGCTATACCTTTCTTGTTAAGCTTTGCTGAGATTCCAGTTTTTCTTGTGCTTAATTCAACACGATCGTCCCTATGTTGGTGTAGGATTACAAAGAAAGAATAACTAGTGGGGTACTATCACTGTCCTTCTCGCTCTGGGTGATCACTCCTTCTGGGTGATCCTCTGTGCTTTGAGTAGGAGAGCGAGTGGTGAAGGCATGCTGTGTTCTGGTTACTCTCATCCACTTACGTGGACCAATACTTTGTTGCTGGCAAAGTACTAATTTGAATAGAATCATAGATGGTTTGGGTTGGACCTTCAGAGATCATCTAATCCAATTCCCCTGCCATGGTCAGGGACATCTTCCAGTAGATCAGATTGCTCAAGGCCCCATTCAACCTGACTTTGAACACTTTGAATAGCTTCTAGGCTACTCTGACCCTTCTCTTTGCTGAGATTAACAGAGTTGACAGGCTCAGTAGCATGAAGCTTGTGCAAAGTATTTTTCATTTCTTTCTATTTCACCTCTTTTGTACCAGACTGAGGCAATGGAGAAGGAACTGCTGTGTGGTTGCCTTTGTGCTCCGAGACTGGACCTCAATTTTGGGCTTCGCTGCAAGAGCAGAAAATATCTGAGTCTCATAGTTCTGTAAACATGCAATACTGCTCTGCCTAGTTGAATAAGCAGTTTAACTTTGGTGTTTGAGGCATTCCAGGGAGCATTGTTTTAAGGAATACACGTTTTTAGGTAGTGGAGAGACCCCTTTTCAGGAATCATAGAATCATGAAGGGCAAGTCCTGGATAATTTTTTAAAAAAAGGAGAAGCGATGTTGAGTGCCCTGGTGTTAAGATGGGAAGATGACTGAAGAACAATTCACCATGGCATTATTCTAAGATAATAAAATGCCTAGAAGTTTACCCAAACAGGCCTAATAGAGCATTTTAACCGTTCCAGTGCATTCATCCCAAGCCTTAGAATATGATGTTTGCAACCAAAATGTGTTGCAGAAAGACATTTGAATACATTGCTTTAAAGAGAAAGACATCTGGTTCAGGTGACCCACCAACCCTGGAGTATACACAGATGATCAGCCCAGAGCTTATGTTTTTGTAAAAATTCCTGTTATCTCATAGTCTCGTTTCTGAGTGGAAACAGCCCATTAAGATCTCATTGCTAGGCTGAATGTGTGGTTCAGATTACTGTTTTCCCTATGTGCACCACATTTGTTTACACTGAATTTCACTTGCCATTTTATTGACTAATCACTCAGTTTCATGAGTTTTTCTGCTGTTCTTTTACCTGACAGCAAAAATTGCAGGAACCATGGTGCTCCTGCCTAGAGCCAGGCTGTTTAGTATCTGTGGTCAAATTGAGCTACCTTAGCATATGACTTGCACACACGTTTCTGAAACAGGACCTTATCCTTTGATACCTCCTTCTGAGTTTAGTTAGTTTTGCAGGTACTCAAGCTTTTCTCCTTTCCCTCTCCCTGTTTTGGAGAAAAGGATATTTAAAAATTCAGGGGTTGAAAGACTTGTTCCCAAATTCTCTGCTTTGTGAGAGCATTTCTTTTGTGTAATGTGCAGGTTTAGCGTTTGCTTTGTTTAGGAAAATGATTTACCTAAAAATGTATTTTGTCTGATTTAAGCAAGTGAGGCTTGCTCCTGCCTTGCTCTTCACCTTGGACAGCACTTTATCATCTCTGCCGAAGGTTATCCTCCTGGAAGAGCAGAAAGTCAAAGATAAGTCCTTCCCGGTCTCTGAGGACGTCAGTAGGAAGCTTTTATAGCCCATGGCAATGGACAAATCAGCTTAGGCAGATCAGTGGAGGTAGGTATCCTGGTTGCATCTTCAGTCAAGAAACTGCAGTGCTTAGAGTGGGAAACTGTGTAGCTTCTTGGCAGTACATCATCAAAATCCAAAGGAGTGGTACCTGTGATGAGATTTTTCAGTACAAACATCCTTGAAAAATGTAGAAGCTGCTGTATGCCTCTGACAAATCAGAAAGGCATAGTCAAAACGAGCTTATACCTGACCATTGTACCTTGATGCTCCTACAGTCAAAGTTAAAGCAATACCACTTAAATCATAGAATCATAGAATGGTTTGGGTTGGAAGGGACTTTAAAGATCATCCAGTTCCAACCTCCTGCCATGGGCAGGGACACCTTCCACTAGGTTAGGTTGCTCAAAGCCTGATCCAACCTGGTCTTGAATACTTCCAGGGGTGGGGCATGCATAGCTTTTCTGGGAAGTCTAAGTAGTGTAGAGGTAGAATCATAGAATAGTTAGGGTTGGAAGGGACCTTAAAGATCATATAGTTCCAACGCCCTTACCACGGGCAGGGACATCCCACTAAAGGTATTAGGAAAGTGATCGCACTTGCCTAACTGCAAGACAGGTTCATAGAGCTGAGCTGCTCAGTAGAAAGCTTTGGCAGATCACTACAATTTATTTCTCATGTACTGACTTCAGTTGCAAGGATTATGTCCCTCTGACCTACTTCTGTGGTCATTGCTTAAAATCAAGTGTTTGGGTTTTTTTAATCCACTAAGACCCCTATGAACTATGACTACAAAAGCATTAAAAAGTAATAACAGAATGGACAAAATGTTCATCCAATTAAAAAATGTTTGCAAGGCTGCACATATTAGATAATATTCTCTCTGTGCGGGGATGACTTGTTTTTCCAGTCAAAGAAAATCTCAGAAATATATAATACTGCTAGCCAAAACAACTGATGAAAAGGATGCTATGAACGTTCAAAAAGAGCATTATGCCTTGGTTGCCCTCTGGTGCAGCTGCTGCAGACAATACCATATTAAAATTGGCTTTGATCTACCTGGTCATAAAAATTATTCATCAGCTTAGAATAATTATGAAGCACTTCTGGCATGTTGTATCTTTACCAGTTGCAGTGAGTTCATGGGTTTTATTGACAATGGTCATAAGAACATAAGAAGTACCTTAGGTATTAACTAGGGAACACCAATTAAAAGCAAGATTTCCTAATTTTCGGGTTATGGCATATACTGTCCACAAGATTAGAGATACCACAGCAGGCATGTTTTGTTTACCTTTCACAGATACTAAGAAAAAAACAGCCTCCAGTAGAGTCTCTCATTTAAGGTTCTTAACCTTTTACAGAAGAAGTGGGCGAAGCCCTCCAAATATTCAAGATTTCTGATGATAGCGTGTCCTCTGTCATTACTTGTGCTCCAGAAAGAAAAGGAAATACACTGTAATCCGTCCTCAGGGTGTAGGGGATGGCTCCCTGTGCCAGTTAATATTGAGATTTTTGGCATCAGACTGTAAAATCAAGGTTAACCTTACGTAAGTCTCGTACTGCATTGTGGTGGCTGATTTGGGCAGTCTCCCTTCTTTTCTTCATATGTGCACAGCTGGATACGAGTTACATGAACAAAGTAAGAGCCTTTAGGCTTTAGATATGAGGCCAGGAATATGCTGAACACGTTTCAACGCTTAAGTCACATCAATAATTGAAAGCACGTTACAAATTTTTAAATCTTTTGAATTCATAAATAAAACATAATGAAGTCTTTAGATGTGAAATAAATGAAAGTTAAATACAAAGTATAGTTTGCTTTAATAATTGTAGTTCTTCATTGTGTGCTTCAACATTACCCTAATAAGTCATAGCTTCTGAATTGCTGAGACTGACATTTTTTTCATGCCTAAACTGTGGTAGACTGCACAGTAATGAAATGCCCATTTCTAAGATTCTAATGAAAAGGAAAAAATAGGAAAATGTGTAATATGCGTCATAAAATGTCTGCTTGGTAGTGTTTGGGGCACCATTTAAAATTTGCCTTTTAGAGCACCATGTCACCTGTCCTTTTGCCTTTATTTTAATGCAGGAAGGATCTTTTTGTGGTAGGTGGAAGTCCCGCGAATTCAGAGTTTGAATGCTTATACTTTTAATACTGTCATATCCAGACTTTTCTTCATGTACCAGTGAAAAAACATTGAAAAGAGGCCTTTTGTTTGTCTTTTAGAAAGTGGAGAGAATAATGTGTTTTCAATTTTCCTGAAAGAACCAAATAGCAAAGAAGATAATTTTTTGGGAAGCCAGCTAATGGTTTATTAGACTGCAGCCTTTTCAGAGCAGGAAGCAGGAGAGCACCATGGGGCTATTTCGGAGTGTGCGTGCATTTCTTCCTTGCCGCCCCAGAGGATTTTGAAAGCATGCAACTCCGGGGTGATATATGTGATAGAAGCATTCCTCCAAAATGGTTTTGATGCTATGCTTCTGGTAGCCTCAGACCATCTCTCCACCTTTTGCTTCATTTCTAAGGCATCTAGTTTTGATAAAGACATCTTAGCAGTCACCCATTATCTTTTAAAGAGGAAGGCATTCCTGAGGCGTGCATGAAGTTCATAGAATTGTAGATCCATAGGACAATTAAGGTTGGAAAAGACCTCTAAAATGATCAAGTCCAACCCACAGCCCAACACTGCCATGCCTACTAAACCATGTCCCAAAGTGTCGTGTCTACATGATTTTTGAGCACTTCCAGGGATGGTGACTCCACCGCTTTCCTGGGCAGCCTGTTCCAATGCTTCCCCACTCTTTCAGTTCAGAAATTTTTCCAACTGTCCACTCTAAACCTTCTCTGGTGTGACTTGAGGCCATTGTTCCTAAAGGCAGATGGTTTTCTCAGGTGTGTTCACCTTACCTGGGGATAGTCCTGTGCAGGGGCTGTTCTCAGACAATGTTGTGAACAAAAGGGCACAAGGTTATTTTCTGCTCTTCCATGCAGTTCTCTGACACTATCTGAGCAGACTTGGCACCCTCGAGTCTGGCCAACATGTCTGCCCATTGCCTACCGCAGCAAGGGAGTGCCTACTGAGTTCCTTACTCTAAAGGCCCTGCATTGTTTACTGCAGCACAGACATTTCAAGTGCTTTGAAAGCATACAAAAATAATGTTGTTCAGTCCATTTTGAGCTAGATGGGGGACTGGCCCAAAAGCAAATGAAGCTACTAATGGGGCTGAGATTCAGACCTTGACCCTCCTTTTGCAGCACAGATAAGAGTTCAAAAATTTATGAGGCTAGGTGGGATTCTAGGTATTGAACTTTTGAGATTCGTGTGCCATCCTTTGGTGCAGATTGTCACCTGCTTGCTTCCTTTGTGCTTGGATCTGACTGCTCTTGTGAGAGGTACACATATTCCATGCGATGTATCTTTCACGTCTATCCTAGGCTGCAGAGCTATTGCATGTCTTACCACCCTCGTAGCTGCTTTTGACACATGGCTTAATCCATTCACGAGAGGGGGCAAGGGAGAGGTACCTTTTATTCGAGGGAACTGAATTTGAGAATCCAAGGGGTCCTACCCAGTGCTTTTCCATTTCTGTTGGTTTTTTGTCTTTTTTTTTAATAAGTTTTCTGAAACAAGAAACACAATGCATAACACTTCAATATTTTTATTACCCCGATGTTGGAGGCTAAGCATTTGCAGAAGAGGTTTGATGTGTCCTGGTGGTCTACCCTAAAGGTAGTAGAGTTAAGTTTTAATTCCGGCTGCAGCTGAATCTGTTTTGTGATTCTTTATTGCTTTTCTTTTGTTAGCCAGATTGATCTAGATTTCATGAGGTGTTTACTTTGCTGTCTGTTATGCTATTAATTTCCTACTCAGGTATTCAGAAAAAAAGCCATGTGTCAATGTGAAGCATTACACCTGCATCAGCAGTGTGTTTGTCACTTTCTGCAGGTCTCAGGAGTTATATATTTCATTTAAAAGAAAAAAAAGACATTAGGATAATTTTGAGATGTTGTCGTGATCCATGACATAGTTGTGTTGTATTTTTGTGGTTTTAGCACCCTAGATTGCAGTTTCTGGTGTGGGCACGTATTATATTCATTTTTTAAAAAAAGTTCCTTTAATCAGACTTAAATTTATTACCTTTGAATTTGATCTTATCTTATAGGAAGAAAATGCAAATACAAGCATAATTTATAATTTTAGTAATGTATTTGCTTAAAGAGATGTTCTTATGTCTTTTACTATTCTCACTGGTTTTGGATCCCTCTGACACTTCTATATTCTTTTTCAAAGGGTGTGCTTTACCGGAACTGAACCAAGTGATTCAATGCATGTTTGCAAACTATAACATAAAATAAAGATTTAATATTTTAATTAATTTTCAAACGCACTCCATCTTCTTAGCCGAACCTCTACATGAGGCAGAGATTGGCAGTGAACTATCCACTATAAATTTCGCTCTTTTCACATTGGAGTGGTTTAATGAAGAATTCAGAAGTCTGAGCAATTCAAGTCATTTTCTAATCTAAGATGGTACAAAGTTATGTATTTTCTCAAGTATGAATCATTCGAAATTATGTCAAGGAAAATAAAAAATGTTTCTCTGCCTGTGACCAGGATAGGATAACGGGCTCTGCAGTGCTTTTCTATTGTGATTTTTTTTTTCTATCCTTGGCTTCTCTATGCTACATGTGTAGGGTCTGCGTTTACAATTTAGACGAACACAAGCTGTCAATGGTTGCTCACGTCCATGTCAGCCAGATGTGTGGTCTTGCTCAGTAGTTACCTTTAGTTGGCAAACCTTCCTTTCTGTGGCAAAAACATTAATAAAATAAAATATCTGTGTTATACAGTAATTACTCTTTGTAAAAATACATGGAACAAGCTAACAAATTCTCATTGGTATTTTTTTGGTGTTGCTTTAACATTAGATAGATTCCTTTTGTTTACAGTATGAGGGAGTATTTCTTCTGTGAACTGTCCCAGCATGCACTGGAGGTGGGAGCCTATTCTGGGGGAGTGTTTCTCATCTATAGTCTTCAACCTATTGTATAGTTTACTATGAATGTCAAAGGTAGTGGCCAGCTTTATCTCATGTACACTAGAAACCAATTAAGTCTATCATATCATTTCAACATGCAGGCCAGTTAATAAGTTTGGGTCGCCACTGACGTGAATTGGATTTGAATTGGTGTTCTGGAGGTGAAAGACATTAAATTATTAATGCTTTGCAGTCTCACATTTCTGCATTGAACGTGTCCTTCCCTCCCTTCTGCTTCCAGCAGAGGTTTGAATAAAATATATGTCAGATCAGGTCTGTTCTCCACTGGCAACCCAGAGTTTAGTTTTCCCTTTCCTGTTTCCCCCCTTCCTACCCTTAAATATATACCAAGTCCACATATATTTTGTTGTTCTCACGAGGTCTTCAGCCACTGTCTGCTTTTACAATATTGATATATTTTCTATTCCTCACAGGAATCTGTGGCTTTATAGCTGAGGAACCAAAGACCAAGAATATTCTTGTATCTTTGGAGATTCCATTCTGTCTCACTGTGTTTCTCTGTGGAGAAGTGTCTCTAGAGGAGCAGAACGTGATATGCCACACTAGGACTTTCTGTTCATTAGTTCTTTAAGTAGTAACAGTACAGGTACTCTGTTTTGTAACACGTCAATGTAGTTACATCTTTAAAAATAATCTCTTATAACTGAGAAGGGAAACATCACACACACGGACAAAGTCTGCCTTCATATCAGAGACAAGGAGAAAACATCTTTCAGCTTAGATTTGTATAAAGCCTGAGAAACATAGTTTGCAGTGATTTTACTTTCAGGGAAAAGACTTTTCAAATAAATAAGAACTTGCTCCAGATTCAGATGACAGCGCCTCTGTGAAAGTCAGATCTGATTTTTTGTCCTTTTCTTGACAACGATTATAGTAAGTGACCTGAGTGTGGTCTGTTCCTTTGAAGTAAGCAGCTTTGAGAGGCATTGAGGAGGCTCCTTCTTGTCATCCTTCGAGAATCAAACGAGTAGGACTGTAATGTTCCCATTCTCACAAACGAGAGCGGTACATGTGCCTGCCTGTGTGTGCTTTTCAAACAGTACCCCTGCTAGCGTGCTTAAATGCACTTAGTAGTTTATCATGTAACATATGCCGTTGTTTTCCATGATTTCTGTTAATGTCTTTTCAATAACTGAAGTATATGAATAAATAGATGTTTATTATGATTAAAGGAGTAACCATCTATTCTAAATTTATTGAGTGCTGACTGGAACTTTTTGGTTGGAAGTTGGTTGGGGAAAATTACTGTCAAACTCATTTACCACAATTGCAGCAGAAGTGCAATTCCTTCTGGGAACATAGACATTTGTATAATCTGACTCTGTGGCACTGAGCTATGCTGTATGTAGTGTATTTATGATTGAACAGAAAGTTTCAAACAGCAGCCTGTGAAATTGGATTTCAGATGTAATGTACCATAAATAAGTGCCATAAAGAATGCCTTTAATGCTATAAATCAGGTTTTATTGGTTTCAGCTATCTCATTCTGGTTATTGTATTACCCACAAAATCAATGGGAATCAAAGAGCTGGAATATATTTTATTTTAATGTCCCATCTCCCATGGAAATGGCATATGAGCCCTTAGATCACCTTTTGGGTGGGTTGGGCGAGGCTGATAAATTAGAGGTGATGAGAGTGTATTCACAAAAAGGTCTGTGTAAATAGTAGCTGTCTACGACTTGAAATGCTTCGGTACAGCACTTCCTCCCTGTAAGGGGATACTGTCTTTCTGAATATCCTTTGCTTCTGTTGTTTCCGTGAATTTACCAATGTGATTTGATTCCTGTAGCTCAGGCTTTAAAAAACGTGGCATCACGAAGTTATATGAACCGAATGTAACTATCATTGCATCCAGAATCAGGAATGCTTTGAGGGTAGGAGATGTGGTTTCTATGTGCCTTTAAGGATTCCCTGTAGTGGAAGCTTGCTTGATCCTGGGAAAAGAGCAAGAACACTTCAAGCAGCACTTGTGAAGAGTAAAATACGGTGTGGACTTGGTTTAAGAACATATTATTCTATAGGAAGGGAGGAAGGAAGGGAGGGAGGGAGGGAGGGAAGAAGGGAGGAAGGAAGGAAGGAAGGAAGGAAGGAAGGAAGGAAGGAAGGAAGGAAGGAAGGAAGGAAGGAAGGAAGGAAGGAAGGAAGGAAGGAAGGTAGGTCATGCATCATGATTCTATGAGTAGAATTCTAAACCCAGAAACAAATCATGCTCTCCTGGGAGAGTGAAAAAGGAGGAAGAAAACCTGTTTTCTAATTAAATAATATGAGATCAATGTAGAACATTAGCTGTGCTTCCTTTCTGTTTCTCCTTTGGTCATATTAGTGTCTTACAGTAGAATACAGTTAACAGTAGCATGCATTTCTGGAGCTCTGTTATTTAGGAATGGAAATCTATGGTGGAGGGCAAAAATACTTCTCTTTACATGCGTTAGAATCCTGCACTGCATTAACAGATGGAGGTACAAATGCATTGCAGTTGGATAAGGGTACAATGTCTTCTGGAATGTTGTACTGATTCATGAGGTTACATATGCCCATAGGTATTAAATATGGGTTATTTACAGTGTTCTACCCATCAGCATTGAACTTTCCTTTGTCAATCAAAGCTTGTGCAATTTAAAGCCAGAATTACGACAGCAGAATAGACAAACAGGAATAATCACATCAGAGATTTGGTAGAAGTCTGAACTCTAGGATCACAGTAGGGTATAGGAACTAGGAGAGCCAAGATACTCATCTTTGATCCTAGAAATAGTGTTAAACTGCCTTTGAGTTCGACTCACTCATGTTGACTTACTCCCACATCACTTCACGTTGGATTTTAAGCTTTTATTACAAGGACCGAATGACACGTTTTATTATTTGCAATAGTATAAGCAATTATTCTCACTGGAGCGCAAAGATGTGTAGCTTCATGAGAGAGGAGTGTTAATCATTTACATGCAGATATGTGTGGTTATCTGTGGGAGTGGGTTGAAGAGACAGGTGTCAGACCTGGCTGCTTAATAGAAATGTAAGACATGAATGATATCATGCAGGCAGAATAAAATGCCTGAGTGCCTCAAAGATGTTTATAAAGTTTCCTGTCCCTCCAGTAATTTTACAGGTGGTGATTATAGGAGATGTAATGATTTCATGCAAAATACAAGATAATTAAAATGTTTGATTTGATCTACAGACCTGCGGTTAATTTGCAAGCCAGCTGCTGACCAGCACTGCACCACGCTGTTGTAGGCAGTGCTCAGAATTATGCCGTTTATAAAAGTTGTCAAACATAAATTGAGATGATCTTTTGCTGCTACTTGTTCAGTCCGACCTAGTATCTGGGCTGATTACTAAATCCAAAAGAGACAATAGGTCTGTTTGCCTGATCAAAGAATGACCTATGAAATGTCTCAGAGTCTTTAGATGCTGCTAACATGCAAAGCAGCAAGCGTAGCATGTTGTATTGCAGTGGAGAGGGAGATGGGTGAGAATGCTTTGAGGATAAGAGCTTGCTTAGAGGTCAGATGGGCAAAGGAAGGACTTCACAAGTACTTAAGTTTAGGTGGGCAACCAGATACCTGCATATTGAAAAGAAGCATAGGATGGTGGATGATTTCCTTTCTTCTCCTGAAGGAGAGCATCTGGAGCACAGATAGGGCCTTGTCTTTACTCACTCTGGGTACAATTTCCTCAGTCAGTGAATAAAATAGTGCTTCCTGTGGCTTGTATGAGTACGTTTTGTTACAAAACCACCATCTTTTTACAAAAGATGTTTTTACAAAAACACCATCTTGTTACAAAGACAGATGAAGATACCTAAACTGTAGAACTGAAAAAAACCAACCAAACCCAAACCTTTGCAATGCGCTTCATTGAAGGATAGATAGGGTCAAGCAATGTGGTTTTGACATGTCTAGAAAACTTATAATATGTGGAATACACACGCACATGTGGAATCTGATGATAGGTTTGCACATATTTATTCTGTCTTTGGTGCAGCGAAGTGCAGTTTGGAGCTGGGCAGTGACCCATCTTCCTGAGTGGGATTGTTCATCACCCTGGCTGGGTGCTGTGTTGGGAGGTGGGAGCTGAGGATTAGATGCGGGACCCAAGTGTCCCCTGTCTCAGGAGTGTGGTCCTAGTGAGCTGCTGTCTATCAAAACATAAACTGATAAACTGGAGAATTTGCTGGGTTAGGCCCTTGGGTGGGTTTAAGAACAATATTTGTGACTCCTGTGGTCTTTAGGCTGAGAACTGAGTTAGGATGCCCCATCCCTGGAGGTGTTTAAGGCCAGGTTGGATGGGGCCTTGGGCAGCCTGATTTTGTGGGACGTCCCTGCCCATGGCAGGGAGGTTGGAACAAAATGATGTTTAAGGTTCCCTCCAACCCTATTCTGTGATTCTATGATGCTGCAACAATTGGACATGGGCAATAACAGAGCTCTGGGTGCATCATCCCCCATGCACGCTGTTTATTGGCTCTGCTGGGTGCTCAAGCCTCGCTTTAGGCATATCATTTTAGATCTGTCTGTGGATTTGGAACAAAGACCCATCGTATGCTTTTGCTTCTCCTGGCTATAAAACCAAAAAAGGAAGTGAGACACCAAATGGCTATCTCAGTCTGTCCTCAGGGAGAACTGTTCTAGTTTCATGATTTTATTTCTTTTCCACCTAAATACTGACATGCATTCTGATATTGATGGTCATTATGAAATCAGTGATTTGCCAGTTTAAGAAAATGCGTGGACAGGTGTACAAAACCAAACCAAGGGGAATGGTTTCAGTGGTGCCCTGCAACAGAACAAAGGACAGCAGGCACAACTGGAACACGGGAAGCTCCACCTCAACATGAGGAAAAACTTATTTACTGTGAGGTTGATGGAGCACTGGAGTAGGCTGCCCAGGGAGTCTGTGGAGTCTCCTTCTCTGGGGATATCCAAACCTGCCTGAACACATTCCTGTGCAGCCTGCTTTGTCTGGGAGGTAGACTAGATGATCTTAAGAGGTCCCTTTCAACTCCTACCTTTCTGTGATTCTGTGGAAGTGACTTTAGCAGGCCCCATCTCAGGTTAACCACCAGGGATGAAGCACCGTGCTCCTCCAACCACGCTACCTGCAGGTTCAGAGCTCGGATGATTGCTTTCCTGGTTATTTCTGTTGCGTGCTCCACTGGATGTAGTTGAGCACGTCGTTATAGTGCATAACAGTATGATATGTCCCAGCATTTGTGAGGTGGTGCTTTGTCACAAACTAATATTGAAAATTATAGTGGCAAGGAGGTGAACAGGACCAGCTGGCAGATCTCATGATTTTTCAGAAATACGACATCAGAGCTCTCCAAGTCATGAAGTCCCAGAGTGCGAGGCCATGCCTTGAGATACAGTGAAAGCCAGATGGCAGAGAGCTGTGAGTGCAAGGCTGTAGGGTGAGCTCATGTTTCCCAGAAGGGCTCCTGTTAGGATGGTGCCTGCTGGGAAGCACCTAGTTTGTAGTGCCAGGCAATCCCGCAGCCTCTTTCCCTGCCCCAGGGTCCCATGCATCATTAAAGCTGGCCAGCTGTGTCAAGCATGTGCGATTGTGAAGTGAAAAGAAATAAAAGGACTCAATAGTGAGTGGTTAATGCATGAGGAACATATGTGATTATTTAGGAATACAAGTAGGGTGATGGCAGGGTCTCTGAATGAAGTCAGTGTGCGTGACCTACAGGTGTGCTGCAGAGGGACACACAGATTGGCTGATGAACTGTCGGAGCGGTCACTTGCTGAAGTGTTACAGAACACTCAATGCATATTGATTTGAAAGTGTGACAGGAAAAAAAATTGCTGGTTTTGTAGCAAGCATGTAATTTTTCAGGGTGTTAGCAATGATGTTAAATAGCTGAAGTGAAATTGCCGTGCTAAGAAACAGCTTAACTTGAAGTCTGCAGGACCAATATTCTGCCATTAGCTCCCACGTCCTCTCTGTTTCTTGTCTGAAATTGCCATTGCCAGCTGCAGAAATAGAACATTTTCCATCCCATCCAGAGTACGTACTGTTTCAGCCAGCTCTACCAAATAAGTAAAAGCAGTTTCTGCTCTTTCGCCCCTCTGTGCTACGCTGGCATGAAGCCTTTTGAGGCCACACCGTCATCTTGGTTAGGAACATGAGATACCTGAAAAGTAGCCCAGCTGGACACCACAGCCCCTCCAAAAAGCCTCAAAGATTTTCAGCAGGTTCAAATCCTGAACCAGCTCACTCAGGCACACGAATGCCTGATCCAGCACAGTCCTTCAGTTTAATCCTTTACTTTAGTATCTAGCCTCTTTTGACTTTTGGATCGCCCGTCATCCATTAGCTCACTGCTTTGTTCTTTCCTTTATCCCGGTGTGGGTTTTTTCCTCCATACTGTAAAATTATTAATTTTCAGGAGAGAGGGGAGAAATCTCGTCTTTTGCAAGTCACAGAAGTGGCTCTTTTGTTGTTGCCTGAGCTGCTCTGTTTGTCTTTCTGCCTATTCTTTATCTATTTTGAGATCATTACTTTTAACGAGCGGTGCTCTGCAGAGTTATCTGAGTAGGTCTGTTCCCTGGTTCTGGAGGGTGGCACAGATCAGAGACTTTGCTTCTGAGCAGGACACCCAATTTTAGTTGTCAGTTTTTCCTTCTTCTCCTGTTAAGAAGAAGGAAAAGTCCCTCACCCCTTCATTCGTTTATCACCACTGATGGTGCACAAGAAAAAAGTTGCTTTTCTGAATCCTCAATGAGATAAGCAGAATCCCTAAAACAGAAACACTGATGTCAAACCAGCAGACTTGGAACTTTCTCCTTTCTATTCTATTCTTTCTTCTTTCTGTTCTATTTCCTTCTTGCTATTTTTTTCTGGAAAACAGAAATATTCTAAAAGATTTATATTTCCCCCCTCCTATCAGAAATCAAATGTGTTTGAGTATTGACAGTCTTAATCAAAGTATCAAATTATTTGCCAGTTAAAGAGAAAAGACGGTCGTAACCAAACTAGCTGCTTATTGGTCAAGATTTATTTCTTGAAGTGACTGTGGGTGCTAAGTAGGGATTATGGCGAGTGAACAGATTTCCAGGCGTTAGACTAAGCAGCCTCTGTAAATGCTGTGTTCTGTGCATGAAAAGCACTGAACTTGATGCCGTGGCAGGTTTCCCATCACTGGATGTGTGTCACTGGAGTGTGCCCTTTCTTTTGTGTGTGTGTCTCTGGCTTTGATGAATGCCAGGGTAGGGAAACACAAGTTTTTACCTCTTTGATGCTTGGGTGAACACTAGTAAATTTGCCTGTTGATGCCGATAATAGTTTTTCTTCCAAGCCAACTGAGAGGAAAGAGTAGTCCAAATGAGGTCAGCGACTACTCTATGCATGTGATAAAATAAAATACAGATAAAAAAAGAATAGGACAAAGGGCTCAATCGATGGCAACACTTACAGTCTTGTGTGATATAAATAAATAAGCCCAGGCAAGAGTTCTGCTTAGAAACTGGGATTTTTCAGACATGTCTTAATGAGCTCAGCTTCACACATGAAGCAATAAACTCTCACAATCTCCATTCTTCATCTGCCTTAACTTGCTAAATTGCATTGACATAGAAGGAACGTGCACTCAGCATGTCTCCTTAGACATAAATTATCCCATCGCATGTTTCTGCAAAGGCACCGTGCCTTACTATTCTTCTGCATGATGTGATAGATTGGTAATCATGAAGTAGGATCTGAAACTAACATGCTGCCTGTAAAATGAAAATATTTAAAAAAAAAAAATATTTGATACTGAGATTTTAATTGTCTCTTATTTCTCAAACATCAGACTTTGGCTAAGCTTCACACCACAGCCATGAGGCATATATTCAGCTTACCTACTTTCTCACACTTCGCTGAAGTACCTGCATTAGTGATACGATTGCTTATATTTCCCTTCTAGTCAACGGAGAAAGATAGGCCCCTTCAGAATTAGGTAACTGAGATGTGAAAGACACTTTGGAGGTAGTTATAGTGCTAAATTAGTCACCTTAACTTAATGATTAAGCTTTAGTGAGCTAAATCGGTGCTTAGCTCTTTGTTTCATGTGAAAAGAAAGATCACTGCAAATGGTTTTAACTCCAAAAGGAGTTTTTAACAGAATTACCTGAAGTTGCAGTAAAATCCTCCAAGGAGGTGGCTATACTAGGCATGGTTTGCTAACACTTTTAACAAAATGTTCTCTGTCTCTCTTAAATCCTCTGAGTTTATAGGGAGGATTGAGAGATACTATAATCTTCTCTTTAAAATCAGATTTGTTTTATAGCCCACGAGCAGTAGGCTGCAACAATTGTTTGTAATAACGTGCACGACAATAGCCATTGGATAGAGGCGCTTACACAGGCTGTATATACTACTAAAGTTTAAAACAATCTGAGAGCTTCACTTTTAGGATTATGGAAAGATTCAACAGGTAGATAAAATGCATTTGCTTAGTGCCTTTGGGAAGCCAAATGACAAGGGAGTTGCTTGCTGTGGTCAGGTATTAGGTTTGATAAGTAAGGGCAAATAAGAGGAAATTGATGGGCACAAGTGTACCTTGGACATTGGGACGTAGGAAAAAAAGATCTTGGACATGCTTTCTTTAGCTGTATTCTGGTGGGACTTCGGAATGCACTTTGGTGTGATGATGACGGACATGACTAATCCTGCCAAAAGTACCCATATAAAGTATAAGTGGATGGTCTGAGCTCATCATCTAGGTACCTTCTTGTGGCCACTACCAAGCAAGAAAGAGACAAAATCTTGTCAGAGGGCATTTCTTGTCCATGCTCACATGGATGTTAAAGGTGATTGTCATAAATTGCCTTGTACTGCATCTCTGTCAATCTCCAAGGAGTGACTTCAAGTAGGTTCCAGACCTGCATGCAGTTGGATGGAAAGTATTCTGCTCAAAACATTGAGTGGAATCAGTGAATTTATACATAGTTATGCAGGCTGGGATTGTGCTTGTGTGATATAAAAACTGTAATCTCAACAGAGCTGTGTATTTTGAAATATTTTAAGGGAAACATGACCACGTTCAACATTTATAAAACATTTGGGATAGGGGAAAAAAATAGGAACTTGAAGACAAAGGAGAAGGTGAAAGCATCACGTATTTACTTGAATTAAAGATTTTATCTGTCATCCTTCTAATCAGATAGAGGGAAGAGAAACAGATCTGTATGTAATAGAGAACTTTATAAAATTGTACAGTTGTCCATGATTCCAAAAGAAAATAGAAAAAAACTTATTGTAATGACAGCTGTAATGATGTATCTGCAGAAAGCTATTACAGCAGAGTATTCTGATTTAAGAAGTAACCTGATTTGCCCAGCATGGGCTTGAAATAAAAGGAAATCCTTCAGGTTTGTATAATGCTAGGTAACCGAAGATAGCTGCTGTTGAGTGCTTTATCTTCTCTCTCCTACGAGGACAATCGTGACTGACCTGAGACCTTTAGTATTTTCGCTTGGGAGCACTGAATTGCTACTGCATCTATAGGCCTGCTGAGAAACTGTAATAGAAAACTTGAGGGAACCTTTCACTTCTCAGAGATTGAGGATTCATTTTTAATGCACAGTTCAAGTCTTCCTTTTGGCCATATTCTCACATCTAATAGCAGGCACCAGATCTCTACTTCTTAGCAGAAAAAGTTGTTATTAGAATGCCTGAACTGATGATTTTAATCAGACAAGTATTGGAACTTCATTGGCTTCTTTTTGCTGTATACGGGGGAAGCCCCAGGTGCTGTAACTTCAGGCAGTTAGCTTAGTAACTGACTTTATGTAGTTATTTCAACATTTGTGCGCGCTTCAATATTGGCAGTCCTTCTGATAAGCCCACAAATGTGTGTTTTATAACTTTTATATTTTTATTATTTATTTCAGAAGCCGATGGAGTAAACATACTGTCTTTGCTGTTCTTGTGGGGGTCCTTTTCTTGGTTTGATTTTTTTTCATTTTTCCCCCCAGATCAGCCATGCATCTTAAAATCTTTGCCAATTGCTCTTTGGCCAGGAGGAGCAAAAAAGGCTGTAAACCTCTGTGAGAAACCCAGAAACAACAAACTGAATACACTTTTCCTTTACTAAAGAGCTCCTTCTGCTGGTGGGAAAAAACCTCACATACACTAAACCCAGCAAAAAATGTAGTCTAGGTAGGTGCAGGCTGATTTCTGTGATATTTCTGGTCGGAAAATGCATTATATTTAACTTTTCTATTAGCAGAAAGATGTGCATGTGTGCTAATGCTGTCATCCTGTGTCTCTTAATTAATATCGTCCCTTTGTTACATGGAGATATAATAGAAGAGAAATTCTGTTTCTTGACACCTGTCAGTCTTCGATGGATGTACTGGATAATAAAATCAACCTTATGTGTGTTAAGGACATACATTTTGTAGTTCCATTGTCAATAAAATGCATTTTCTGTATATTTTGAAATAATGCACTGAAAAAAATTTGCTGAAAGAAGTATGTTTTTCATACGCTAAAATTCCTTAAATTGTGTGGTACCAAAGTATTCTTTGAATAAATACAAAATCATTTTTCTTTCGTTTTCTTGGAAGTTCTCCAGAACCTCTGTTTTTTTAGGCAGCGTAGCAGATCCTTCCTTTGTTCTTCACAGCTGATTCTGATATGGCCCAAAAAAGACCTCTCATTTTCTTTGAAGACTGCTGCTGTTTCCGTTTAGTATCTTGGTTGCATGTTTGCTTTGGATGATTAATTCTTTAATTCCTATTTATTTAGAAGTCCTGGATCCTCCTTCATGCAGACATGTCCCACTACCTGTCCTGAAGCGAGATCATGGGCATTCCTGGGGAAGAAAGGAACAATGGAGTGCTGCTTATAAGAGCAGTTGTAGTCCTTGAGAGTGCTGTTTTCTGCAGTCACACCAACCTTCTTCCTTTTGGGAAGCAACGACTTGGTAGTATTTAGCTGAAGACCCCAAGGCAATCTGGCCAAAATAGCTTTTTTCCACTTAGAATTGTCAGTTCTGTGGAGGACCGTTTGTCCTGTTCTGCGTTGTTCTGCTATGAGGCAGTGGTCAGGGATTTTTTATGAAGTGTTATGCAAAAGCAATGCTACTGGAGTATCAGACATACTTGCTTAGTCACTTTTGGATGTATCAGCTCCAGAAATCAGATGGCAATTCCTACCCACTTGTATGTAAGTTGTTCTTCGAGATAATTTTTATACAAGTTGAGCTTGTAGTACTCCTACATAACTTTAAAGTACTTAGTTCTTGCAAAAGTACTGTGAAACCAAATATAGTGAATAGGCCTGATTTGGTTCTTAAAATTTCTAACCATATGTATGTTCCTCAAGATGGAAATTATTTTCTTCTATACAGAACTGATAAATGAAACTTTTAATGGCAAAAATCTTCTCCCAGTTTTTTTTTAATTAAAGAAAACTGTACTCTAGACCACCTAGAGGCACAATGCAATTCCCCATATGCTGGCATCTGGTGTCCTTGAGTCACTTTAGTATAACCTGGCTGGCCTCCAGCTGCCAGTCCAGAAGGACACAGGTCTCCTATAGCTGCTGCATCGTATCTGCTGCTCCATGGGAATGTCTTGGAGAGGCTGGGCTCAGGCTATTACTGAGGCTGCCTGACTGTGTTTCAGCTCAGAACAGGAAGAGCTCACTGAGCTTTCCTCTGGCGGCTGCTTCCAGCTACTCTTGAATATTTGCAGACATAGTTGTGTTGTGCTGTGTCTTCTGCAATGATGTGATCTAGATATTCAAAATAAGTACCTACATTTTAATAGGTACATTTGACCTTGAGTTCTCTGTGCTTTGTTTTCTCATCTGTAAGTTTGAATAATACCAGCTGTTCATCTCTCAGGGATATTGTGAGGATAAATTATTAGTGAAGCACTTAAGTACTTAAGGGATGAGTAATGTTGTAAAGTCTACAAGGAAATTAAACATTCTATCTTTCTAGCAGGATCCGAATATCGTTTACTAAATGAGGTACAGGGTCATACACAAGATGCTGAAAAGAGAGCTGTGCATCCAAATGAGAGAGACCTCTTCTCTTAGAAAAAAAGAAGTGTGAATCAAGACTTCTGTGCCGAGTACCTAAGTGCACAGAAGCACATGAAAAAGAGCAAAGATGGGACAGTCTACCATCATTTTGGTATCTGCAACTTTTTGACTGCCAACTTCTAGCTTTAATAATATTTTAATAAGGTGCTACATTTTGTCATATTATTTGTTGTATTACATAGACCCGCATACACACATCCTCTTATAACCAGCTTTCTTAATGCTGAAATCTGTATGCAGAACATGTGTTCAGGGATTCAGGAAAATGTTAAAAAGGAAAGAAAAAAAAGTAAGAACGTTGACTTAGTGGGATGGTTTTTGTTGTTTTTTTTTAGCATCTGCCTTTTAACATGGCATAAAAATCTTCTAAAAGATTCACCACTCAATTAAACTTTTCTATTAAATGCTGGATGCAGAAGCCATATATTTAACAAGTTTTCCACTCTATTGCTTTACTGTATATATAATATGTCTTCTGGAAATTTCTAATACACGTCAGGTATTCACGATGAAAAAGCACATTTGTACTGCCAGTTCAGAGATAATTACTTGCCATTAGGTTCATAAGAACATAAATTTTATTCATTTCTATCATCTAACTTGTCAACTTCTTACGTTTTGTCTACTCTCTGCCCCTCACTGACAAGCAGCAAATAATTTAGTCTTGCACCAAAATGATAATGAGTGGCAAATGAAAATTTCATTGAAAGAGACAGCACAACACCAGCTGCACTGAAAGAACTTTTTTATTTTTGCTTTTTTCCAATGATAATTCAAGTATTGTCACTGAAATTAATTTATTTAAGTGACTATTTTTAAGCTGCTCTTATTTAGACGCTTCCTTGCTATTTAAGAGGTAAGCAATAAGTGCTGGTTATATCGTTCAAAGTGCCTTTTTACATGCAGTCTTTTAGTCACTTTGTTTATAAGTTGCTGGAGAAAATAAAACTTTACCACTGAAATAAATTTTATTCTGTCACTTACGTGACACAAAAATGCATAAAAATCAGATGGAGGATGCGAACGTCTTGGATTTCTTTAGACAAAGATCATCTATTTCTACGTAATTTTGGTTTTGAGAAGGGTTTAGTGGTGTGTTTTCTGTAACTTAGAGACTCCCACAAAACTGTACTGTCTCATTTATAGCAAGATCTATGGCATGCTGATACACAATGAGTAGAAAAGATCTTGAGATGTGGGGGAAAGCTGCTAATTTGTTTATTTTTTGGAAAAGACTTTTTTGTTACCTGATATATGCCCGCCTCTGTCCATCCAAAGAAATTGCCCATTTCTTCCTAGAGTAATTGAAAAGACTATTTTTTTTCCCCTCAGCTTTTGTGTTATTTATGTGGCACTCTCTCTTACCTCAGTGATAGACTGCATAAAAACCTTAGAGAATCAGAAATAAGCTGGGGAAAAATACACACTGACAAAATTTATATTCCAAATAACTATTTGGGATAGTTATAGTATTAGAAAAAATGTAATTCAAATATTTAAAGAGTAATACGGAATAACGTTAAATACATACAATTAGAAATCAGAAAAGGTAAAGTAGTTCTTGGCCATGTCTGTCATGTTTATGTATTAATCTACCACTAGAGACAATCAGATGCAGTTCAAGGGGAAAAAGGACTAGCACTAGAGAAGCAATTATCTAGTGAATTAGTCTCTGGCAAAGGTTGCTTAATGTGACCGGGGTGCCTTGCCTTTCTGTCAAAGGGGAAAAAAACTCCAAACATCACCTTTTCTGCCATTTGGTGGTAAAATTTTAGAAGAATATGATCCCACAACGCCTTCCAGCATCTGAGTGCTAAGAAGCCTTAAAAAACAAAGAATATATCGCAATGTGTGTGTTAGCTATTGGTATTATAGACTTGTCTTTATGCAGGCAGGAAAATACACACATCTTCATATTGAGATGAAATGGTTAGTGGAATCTTCATGCTATGGATCGAATACTCAAGAATACCTTAGTAAACATACAGTTGGAGGCTATTAATGTATATTATTAGCTTCAGTTAGAGTTTACTGTGTATCTAGTGAATGGGAAACTGTGACGTTGCATACATAATACAAAGTTAATTTAAATGCTTGGATAAACAAAATGATACCTGATTTGCTAAAATGTTTTACTTTGTAAGTCAATATACCTGCAAAAAATTATTATTACAGTGTTAATGTAGACAAACTCACAAAGGTGGGCATTGTGTGTCCTGGGGATAGCTACTTCTGTACCATTTTGCATCTCCCACAATTCAAATTACCCCACTGCTTGTGTAGGTATGCCTGATAGTATTTTTGGTATTTTGTTCTACAGCAATGCTAGGTGCCAAGTTAAGATAGAAGCTACAGCATAAGCCTGATCAAATTTCTTTCCTTGTGTTTGTTTTCTGTGAATTGTTTGGAAAATCTTAAGGTCTTAGGAGAAATTTGGATCACTGAACACTGGGCTCTGAGAAACAGAAAGCTGTTTTAGGTTGTGTGTGGAGAATATACATGTATAGTCAAAATATCATCATCTAATGCACTTGCTTACAGTTCTGTTAACAGTCAGCTTTCAGAGTGGGATGATGCATTTTATTCAATCATTTGCCTTTTCCTGGGTGTAAAATCCTTTGAACAAAACTTCTAGGAAAAAGGATTTCAAAAGAATGAAAATATTCAGTTAAAGAAATTAAATAAAATAGAAGTGTGAAGTGCCAGTTCAATGTCAATCCTTACCAGAGTCCTAGCTGCTTCTAGTGCCTGAGTACTTGGCAAGCCCTGGTACCAGCTAGGACTCCAGAGCTCTTAGGTTCCCCACCGGAAAGTTGTCCTCTTGTATCCTCACTCTCTTGAAAGGAACTGAAAGACCCCAGGATGTTGAACACCAAAACGAAGTTGCACTGCTAGGGAGTTTGGGGCTTTCAGCTTTTCATCAGACGAGAGGGCTGCAAACCATTAGAGTTTGTTCCTTCCTATCTCTGCTTAGAAGTTTATTTGAGACACTCTCATTTCAGTGAATCTGTTTTTCCAAGAAAAAGAAAAACAATCAAAACTAACGTCTATAACACAAGAGATTTCTGGTCAGGTCTCGTCAGTTTTGACCAGTAAACCAATCTGAAGGTTGTTGGTTTTGTTGTTACTAGGAGTACTTGTGCATTAAACACAACACTTCTAAGTTTCATTTAGTTCAAGGAATCTCTCAAAAGCCACTTACTTCAAGCAAGCAATTAGTTTATAAATTATCAGAGAACTGTTTACTTAGATTCCTGTAAGGATTTGGAATAACATGCTGAAAATAACTTCTGTACATTGCAAGGTGTCTTCCAGTCCAGTGGAAACATCTAACACCTGGTGGGTTCAGCTTGTAAGTAGAGGAGAGGCAGAAGTCTGAAAATTGAGAGAGAGAAAAGATAGCACAAAGAACATGATGTCATCCAAGCCCTCGCAACTTAATATTCAGACATTGCTCTCCTCAGCCTGTGTGTCTTGGCTCCAGAGGGCTGTGTCCAGGATTTCAGCAATGGTTTCACTTTCCTTCTCTGCACTGAGGCAACAAGCATATGTCAAGCCATTTGTACCATCTGCCACACGAGTGTCAGTGAAAGCAAGAGGAGCACAAGGGGGACAGATACTTGAAGACATAGTGATAAATTATTTAAATGAGAAATACCAGGTTTGGTGTTGAAAAGCTTTATAATCTTGGCAGCCTGGCTTTTCAGCAGGTAGGCAGTTAAGTGAAGCACAACTGAGCACTCATGCCAAAACACTGGGATATTGAGTAGTCTGAATGTCCTCTGTCTGTTCACATACCTACAGTCCCAAAAATGAAATGGTGAAATAAAAGAGTGATTGGAATGATTTTGTGAGATGGCTAATCAACAGCATGTTTTTTTACATCATGAGAAAAGGAGTCTTAATGCAAATATTTCCAAAATAAGCAGAATTTTCTAAGTGTGATGACTAAAAGTTTGCCAGCAAGGATTTTTTTCAGCTTGTCCATGGCTAATTACCTCATTTTCGAGAACTTTCAAGCTCTATCACTGAGTTTCTTTGTTGTGGTTTTGAGGGGTTAATTTTTACTTTAATAAATAGACTTAACAGGAAGGCACTAAAGTGTGGGGTGAGTCTGTTTGAAGAGAAAATGCAAGAGGTGTCTTCCCACATGGCCACCTAGGCTGGCAACTGCAGGCTTAAGTATATTACTCAGTGATGACAATGATGCTGTTGTTGATGTTGTTGTTGTTGTTATTATTATTATTACTCTGCTGCTGCTTCTGGTTTTGCTTAGCAAAACTTGTAGTCCACTGTCTCCCACTATTTTGCCTGGAAAGGAGCAAAGAAAGAATGTAAGAAATAAGTCTGTTGTGTTTGAAGAAAAGTGTGAGAGTTAAGGGCAGCTTCTGAAAATTTATGGCGTATAGCTCTATTCCATCTCTTTCTTGGTGTGCAGGAAGAAGGACTACCCTAAGCAGTTTTAAGTCTGAGAAAAGAATCAAACCGAGGAAACAAATTAGGGACTGTAAGGGCTCTGATTTATAGGGATGATAGCAGCACACAAGGCATCTGCCTTCCCACCCAAGAATCCAGCTGTGATGGATTCTGCTTATTGTTGCAGGATGGTGTGGCTATTGCTTATCCTTGAGCACAAATTACCTCTGCCTGGTCGATAATGAATGTATGTTTCTTGGTTTTCTGTACTCAAACCGTTTTGATCTTAATGAAAGCTAGAAGGAAATATAGATCTGGGATATATATGTATGTGTAGAAACAAGAGCTGAGATGCTCTATTTGGTGTTAAAAAATGGAATTTAAGTAAACTTTCCCACGTGATAAGTTCTGTGACAAAAAAATAGGAGAGTGTCTTGTGATGTTTTTACAGGGTCTGGGGGTTTAGATAGACATGCAGCAATTTTCCTGCTTGCTTCCTTGCACTTGGCTCCTGCTTTTCTACTCCTAAAAGTGAAGAAAAAGAATTAGAGTGCACATTCTCTCCCGGCCCAACAGACAGGCTGTTACATGATAGGGCTGCTTGGTTGGTTGGTTTTGTGTATTCATTTTGCTTTGTTGTGAGCCTCCTGTGTAGAAAGCTGTTTGTGCTTTAAGAAACAGAAAATGACAAGTGCTGGTGAACCTGATGGGCTCTCAAAGCCCGGAAAAGGAGCTTACAGGACAGCTGGGGAGGGGTTCTTTATCAGGGAGTGCAGTGATAGGGCGAAGGCTAATGGTATTAAGCTGAAAGGGGAGAGATTTAGGTTAGATATTAGGATGAATTTTTTTACCATGTGGGTGGTGAGGCACTGGAACAGACTGCACAAAGAAATTGTGGGTGTTCCACCCCTGGAAGTGTTCCAAATTGGTTTGGATGGGGCTTTGAGCAACGTGATCTAGTGGAAGGTGTCCCTGCCCATGGCAGGGGGGTTGGAACTGGGTGATGTTTAAGGTCCCTTCGAACCCAAACAATCCCATGTTTCTATGATACCGTGAAAGTGGGAGGTTTGTAGAAGCACCGATATGCAGACCTCAGTGTGTCGTTTAGGTGACACCTTCTGTTTTCCAGAGCATGTCTAGTTAGAGCATAGCTGTATTTTCAATAGATACCCGTATGAAATTCTGAGTAGGACTAAAAAAAATTACTCCTGATCCAACTTCTCTTTCTGAAAGCATGCTATCTCAAGCCAAAAAATAGTAGAATATGAAGGAGTGATTATCAGTGAATAGATTGGTTTGGGTTTTTTTTTGAGGACATAGGATATGATTGAATATATCAGTGTTTAAAAACTAAATGTATCAAGACTTAGTTCTCTCCTGCTTCTATTGACTTCTCTTAAGTCAGATTAATGATCAGCCTCCTGTGTTGGGCTAATTCTGTGGGTAGTGCCATGAACTATTGCACTTTTCAAAAATAGAAAATGATCATGAAAAACTTTGAAAGAAGTCATCTTATGGTTTGCTATTAGATCACAGGTAGTTTATGATGTAGATTCTATGGAGGGCTGGACTGAGCTAAATAGTTTTCAACATTTTACCACTGGCATTGGAAGCTATTCCAGTTCCATGGCTGGACATTGATGTGGAATCATAGAAACATAGAATGGTCTGGGTTGGAAGGGACCTTAAAGATCATCCAGTCCCAACCACCCTGCCATGGGCAGGGACACCTTCCACTCGATGACGTTGCTCGAAGACCTGTCCGGCCCGGCGCTGAACACCTCTAGTGATGGGGCTTCCACAACTTCCTTGGGCAGCCTGTTTTAGTGCCTCACCACCCTCACAGTAAAAAATTTCTTCCTAATATCTAAACTAACTCTGCCCCCTTTCAGCTTAAAACGGCTACCCTTTGTCCTATCCCTGCACTCCCTGATAAAGAGGCCCTACCCAGCTTTCCTGTAGGCCCTCTTTCAGTACATGTCTGCAGAGCCTTCTCTTCTCTAGTCTAAACAACCCCAACTCTCTCGGCCTGTCCTCATATGGGAAGTGCTCCACCCCTCTGATCATCTTCGTGGCCCTCCTCTGGACTCACTCTAATAGATCCATGTCCTTCCTGTGGCACAAGAGTATTTGAATTACTTTCCTATGTCTTTGGCCCTGGAATAGCATTGAATGTTACATTAATTTTCAGCACAAATACAAATGTCCATGAAAATTTTACATAAAAGCTTAAGAAGAAAGCAACAAGGAAAACCCCAAACTCCAAAAGGAACACAAAAAGTCATGCTGAATGCTTAATAGGACATAAAGGAACATGCATTTGATTTTATATTGGAAGAAAATTATTAACCTGGGATGAAAATTTGTCTTTATACTATGAATCTTTTGTATCTAAGAGTACATTAAAATTAATTTTCAGGTAATTTTTTCCTGGAGAGGTCTTGGCATATGTCATAATTAATTATGGCAATTTCTGTCCAGTATGGCAGAATGAAGCCAAGTTCACACTAACTTGGCTTTCCCTTCTTTTAATCTTTCAAATTTGTAACTGCAGAGGGTTTCAGGAGAGGGTGTGGGACTTTTCTTACTTATTTTACTGCAGTTCTCCTGAATCTTTCTTTACAAAAGAGTGTTGATATAAAAGATCTTTAGAATTTTGTTATTTCTTTTACATTTTCTTGATTTTGTAAAAAAAGAAATAGTTCTACTTATTTGCCTTTCTCTGCAGTTTCTCATTTGCCATCTACTTTTCTGAATGAGGGAATAGCTTTATTTTTGATCTGTAAGCAAGAGCATTACTTCCTAATTGACCTCCAAGCTGGAATTAGTGGCTCAGTAGTCTTAAAGCAGACATTGAATTAGTTTTTTCTAAATTTCATACTTGGAAAAATGAAACATTAATTCTGCAATGAGCATGCTTTGCATTCTCCTTCCTGCAGAAGAAGTTGTTTCAGCACTGTAACTTCATTGTGGGCTTACACCAGGGCACTTACTGAAGGCAGGTACACGTACACTACCTGCACTGAGCAAATTTAGCACGTGCCATTGATTTCTGTTAGAGAAACTCAGGACATTCCACCAACTCTTCCTACTTTCCCAAGCAACTCCTGAGCCGAGCCTGTTTAAAGGTAGTTGTGTTGGCAGCCTCCTCCTATCTTCTCCCCACTGCTACATATGTTATCTTTTATCATTTTTGGCAAAAAGCAAAAAAAAAAAAAGCCCCCCCACCTGACAGGTAAGTAAAGATTAATTTTTGGTTTCTGTTGAGTGTTTTACGTAAACCTGCCTATTTCTTAACCAAATACAGTAAATGCATTTTGTCTGTGATACAGCTTTTTTCTTAAAGCAAAACATATTTATTCCCCTTGCTTGTTCCTCCTAGTACATTTTTCTGTGGGCCTTCATTTCATACTTGACTTTTTTTTCCATGCATTTTTGAGCGTTGATTTTCAGGCGGGGGTAATATCTTTTATTAGCTCACCTGACAGATGAAAAAAATGGATGAGGTGAAATTCATCTCTACCAAACTCTTCTCAGATTACTTAGTTCTCTTCTCACCTGTGTTGCTTTTACACTGGATCAGCAGACAGCAGTCTATTGCCAGAGTGCTTTATCCTCTGCAAACATTTTGGGATGCTTTGCTACTCTGGAATTCTCTGAAACATACTGTGAAATTCTCAATGATCCTTGGCAAAACAGGAGTGAACGTGCAGTTTTTCAGTAATTTCTTTAGTATTGGAATAATGAGGAAGACAGATGTTTGTACTGATCTTGTCATTTATGACTTTTTAATTTGGAAACCAAACAATAGATAATAATTTTGTTTAAGAATTTGCATTGTTCTATGTTATTTGATTAAAGGAGAAATGTGATAATCCCTTCATTTAAAAAAAAATATTAATGAGACTGTAGCTGGAAAGTGTGCTACTCCTGATTTGTGGGTACAAAACTTTTGAAATTACATCCTAACAAAATAGCTGTGTTTCCATATTCATTTTGTCTGGTGGCAAATGACTACATAAGGTGAAATTAGCCCAGTGCCTCTTGATCCTCTTCTAAATAGGACCGACAGCTTGTAATATGAAAAAAAAACCCAAACAACCTGAAAAGGAAAGGAGCTTTGTGAATCAGACTGTGTGATGATGACTTTATTTATAGCCTAGTTCATTTACAATTGTAAGTAAACCTGACTTACACCCACAGCAAAGTGTGAAATATACAAATAATTCACAAACTTAATGCCTGGGAAAATAGATTTTGAAAGGATCAAAGGCATGGAAGGAGAAACAGGAAAGAATGGGGAACAGGCGATTTATGGATGGATTAACAAGCTAAAGGGTTGCTTAGCCCTCAGAAACAAGGCTCAAAGGCAGAGCAGCTATTGATTTTTTTCCTTGCCAAAAAACTATTTATACTGAAAAGAATTAAAGCATGGACACACTAAACAGATTATAATCTTCTAGATTCCACTTGTATGTGGGCTCTGAGTTTATCTGATTAGTTGTAAAATGCTAGCGCCATGGTCTTTTCACCATGAAATGGGTGACTGTGTGATGTGCTGTTTGTGTATCCTGTCCCCCCATGTGGATCCCACAAGTTCAATAGAGCTCTAAGCAACAAATATCGAACTAGGCCTGTGAAATGCTCTTTGGATTTTAGATGGGAGTGACCAGTAGTCCAGTCAGGCTCCGCAAAAAATAGGTGGGTTTTGGACAGGGCATACAGTGAGACAGAAAGAAACTACAATGGTGGGCAGGAAAAGCATCTGGACAATGAAGACCCTCATTTTGGACCTATTGCTCTATTGCTCCTAGTAGAGTTGCAAAGAACAGGAAGTCTGACAGACATCACAGTGACTAGCATGACCCAGAAAACCCATAGGATGATCCCCTCCTTAAGTGAATCAATTTGTTATATGCTACTGAAAAAGGACAGTAGTATATTAGGACATATACTTCCTTCTTTAGGACCCGATCTTCAATCTCAGGGGAAAACAGCTAAGACTAGAGTAGCATCAGTGACATAGTTTCATCCTCGGTGAAAGTCTGTACCATCAGTGAACCACAACCACCGACAGTGCCATATGGCACTGGATGTCCTACTGTTCTCTTCACATCAGGCACCTTGCAACTGAAGGTGAACAATGCTGGACTGAATTATGTGACTCTAGAAAATGATATGCATTGCACTAGAAGGTTCTAGGATTTTCTATTTGATTCAGTTTGGTTCTGTTATTCTCTGTTGGGGTAAGTAGACAGTGAGGTGGACTGGATGCTGGCTGAACCGCTAAGCTCGAAGGGTTGTTGTAATCAGTTGCACAAAATCCAACTAGTGATGTGCCCCAGGAATCAATACTGGGACCAGTGCTGTTTAACAATTTCATTAACGACCTGGGTGATGTGACACAATAAACGCTTAGCAGGTTTACAGACAATACAAAATGCAGAGGAGTAGTTGATACACCAGAGGGTTGGAGCTGCCATTCAGAAGGACCTTGACAGACAGAAGAATTGGGCTGACAGGGACCTTTTGAAGTTCCACTAAGGGAAATGCAAAGTCCTGTAATGACCTGGGTTTGATGGTATTTTACTGGATGACTGGATTAACAGGTAACTGAGGATTTTCTGTCTCGTGACTTAGTTGCTCTGTTGCGACCAGTATATCATACCCCTCTGAAGTTCATTCTGAAGCATGCCACACTCATAGCTACACAGTACAGCTTAACCTGGTTCTCATCTTTCCCAGTGCAAGTGCTTTATACAAAACCAATCAATATTTTCACTGCAAAAGAGGTGAGGAAAAAAGCTCCTGTCTGTTAACGTTCCTAATCACTTCAAACATTTAACTCTTGAGGCTTTTGACATCAAGTGAAGTCTGTCTTCTCTGCTGACTGCCTGTGACTTGAACTGGTGTCATCCTTTCTCTGTCTCTCCCCCTGTGTACTCAAATCCCTTGTGGATTGCAGATGTTGAAGAACGTTCTGTGCCTTTACCAGTCCAGCTGGGAAGTTTTTCTAGTCATTCCTGTTAGATTTACATTGCTGTGCAATGGGAAGGAATGATAAACTGCTGTTCAGTGTCAGAGCATTCATGGCTCCCTTCAGGGAGGAAGAGAGTTTTAGAACTAGGTAGTCTGTGTTTTGGAGTCTGTTTTGGATAGGGTGAGAGAATCTTGTCAATAGTCGTAATTCTGGAGACAGATGACAAAAATGAGTAGAACTCTGCAAGAGAAATGCTTCTGCATGCAACGTTTATTTGAACTATAGAATTTTTCTCCTTGAGGGACCATGAGTGGATGCCGTGAATTTTTAGAGGCTTAGAAAGGCAGTGAACAAATTAATGAAAGAAAAATCCACTGAAGTTGGAAGTTGCCCCCTCTGGATTAGAAAGTGCATGGATCAGAAGTTGGTATGTGCTAGGAGTGTATCCATGCTTGCACTTAAGCTTCTCTATTTGTGGCCTCCTGATATTGGCTCTGTGGATCCTTGGGGCCTACAGGAAAGTCAGGAAGGGGCTCTTTATCAGGAAGTGCAGTGACAGGATGAGGGATAACAGTTTTAAGCCTAAAGGAGATATTAGATAGATTAGACAGATAGATAGATTAGGAAGATTAAATAGTAAGAAGAAATTTTTGCTGTTAGGGTAGTGAGGCACTGGAACAAGTTGCCCAGAGAAGTCATGGAAGTCCCATCCCTGGAGGTGTTTAAGACCAGGTTGTTTGAGGGTTTGAGCAGTGTGATCTAGTGGGAGATGTCCCTACCCATGGCAAGGGGGTTGGAACTAGGTGATCTTTAAGGTCCCTTCCAAACCATTCTGTGATTCTGTGATTTGATGTGACCCATACCTGTGTCCTTGTGCTGTTCTGTGAAGTGAAGTGGTCCCACTGCAAACCTGAGTCCTGGCTACTGCTTACAACTGCACAACACAGCAGAAGGCACTGCTATTTGGTCTTGAGCACTGGGGCAGGGTCGCAGACCTTAGGGTCTGGTGAAGAAGTTGTGAACACACTAGAGATTTCTCCTTCTGAATGCTGAGCACTTTCTGGGATTCAGGCGGAGTGCACATGGATTGTATCATCTGTGCAACCTGTCAGCACTTGGTCTTGTTAGGTCAGTAAGTTGCAAGATTTTCAGATCATGATCAGTTTAATGAAAATAGGTCTTTTGAAATATGTCTTCTTTTATGGAGGCCATAAGCTTAGATCTGGAAGAATTATTTCAGGCAGCACCACTGAAAACATTGGTTGCTGTAACTTCAGTTTTTCACAGAGCAAATAGAAGAAAAATTGCAAGGAGAAAATATGTTTTATGTAAATACCAAAACATCTCAGTAGAACCAGCACAACATAGGTAAAAATAACTTTCTGATATTCTTCCAGATATGCATTTGCATTTTGAATGACTCTGTATACATTAGAAACAAAGTAGAATTATAACACTGGAAGTGTAAAGCAAGTTTTGAGGGAATTAGTTTGGAGAAGTGACCTTGATACTCTCTACAGGGAGGTTGTGGAGAGGCCTGTGCTGGTCTCTTAAACAAAGTAATAAGTGACAGGACAAAAGGAAATGGCCTCAAGTTGGACCATGGTTGGCTTGGATATTAGGAAAAATTTCTTCACTGAAAGAGTGGTGAAGCATTGGAGCAGGCTGCTCACGGAAGTAGTTGAGCCACCATCCCTGGAGGTGTTAAAAGAAGTGTAAATGTGGCACTTTGGGACATGTTTTAGTAGGCATGTTGGTAATGTGTTGATGGTTCAACTTGACGATCTTAGAAGTTTTTTCCAACCTGAACGATTCTATGATTCTATGGATAACGTGTAGACACAGTTGTTTCAAAGTGCAGTCACTTCCTCTTACACTGTCAATGCGATCTTTGACTATACACAAACATAGACTGCTGCAATGACAATTTTATACCCTATTGTACAACTCCAGTCAGCCCTGGTGTTTCAAAACAAGACAATTTGTCTTGCTGTAAATACAAAAAGAATTATACAAATGTATCTTTCTGCTTTATTATCCTGGAAACCTCATAGATCATATGAAATGTTTGGTGTGTGGCAGTCGAAGGAGAAAAACAGAAAAAGATATGGCATTTAATTTAGCTTCTTGCTATGTTTACCTCTATCTGATGTGGGATTAAGTTGTCATTTATGCAGCTTTAAAAATGTTTTTATTACTTTTGAAGTATGTGAAATGCAGGTCAGAAGAATTGCACTATATTTCTTGAGTTTTCTCAATGTTAGAAGTCATTAAGCGGAGTACAGTAACTACTTGGGAAAGGAAATGCAAGGAAAATAGTATGCATCTCAGGAAACTAAAACTCCCCTTGCTGAATGTGACATAGAGAATATCATAAAAACATGTTTAAAAATAATGTTGACTTCTGAATCCTTATATTTTGGTTTGATTTATTTTCTATCGGCAATCCAAGAATTTTGGTCTAGAGGATGAAGTGCACAAAGTGCCAGTGGCTATCAGCAGCTTACCCTCAGCTCACACAGCAAGTGACCATTGATAATGAAGATGCCTTAGCAGGGAGCTTCACGGAGGTTGAAGGTTGAGGTGGAACTACCATTGTGGAAGTGCTCAGTATCAGGTATTTATGCACCCAGGAGGAAATTATTTGAATGAGGAGTAAAAGATGGAGTAAGAAATGGTCATTAAACCCAGTAGATGCTGTCTTTGTCTTTGATTGTTGCTTTACTTCGATTTAGTGTTTTCTCAGTTATGTTTGACATTATGCTGTATTGTGTCTTTTGCTTGCAGCCTTGCCTTCTAATTTCACATTGGCCCAGCACAGACTGTTCCTGTGTCACCAGCTGCTCAGATGCTTGAGAGGCACATTGCATCTGGCCTCCAAGACGTGGAGATAGGGAGTTTCTCTTTCCCTGTTTGTGCAGAGAGCAGAGTAGATGAGACTATTAAGTGCTGAGCAGTGGTTGCTCAAGGGCATATGCCAGTTGGCCACAAAAAGAAAAAGCAACCCCCCAAAGTAAAGTTAGGTCATCAGTAATCACAGTAGAATAGATCTGTTTTTTCTCACCTGAAATGTTCATCTCTGAAAAGCATGGCTCAATCCTGCACCTGTGTAAAAGTCCTGCTGGATGATGGCTTTTTCTTATACCAAGAAGAGTTTGTTTCCACATAACAGCTAATTTTTAAAAGTGTTATTCTGCAGAATTCCTATTTATACTCCCCTATTATTTACAAGTTGCCCATAATTCAGTAGCATTTGTAATGTGTGCATAACTGTAATTATTTTTGCTAGTATAGGATTTCCATATCATAAATACTCATTTTCCTGTCAGATTTCCGAAGATCTATCTGTAGGAATAGCAGTCTTTATATGTATCATCAACAGGAAAACACAGAGATTCTTCTTTGCCCTGATAGCTTTCTTTGTCAATCTTGACTTGCGCTATGGCTACTTCTTTGTTAACAGGTTGAACAAGTAACTAGATGGTAATTCCACTCAACTTCTATGATTCAGAGCATGTGTTTCATCCTCCTTTTGAGCCATTTTTACAGAAAAGCAGAAGGATAGACAACTTAAAAATAAACTTATGTCCTATAACCAGCACAGGATTCTCTTGTGCTGTGGCCCAGCTGTGGCTGGCTGTTGTCTGAATGTGAACAGCATTACTGGAATCCAAGTGAACTTCCAGCTATATGTGTATTTTATGTTATATGAAGAAATGAATAAGTGGATAGTGTTATTTTGTGCTGGTTTATAGCGCTATGAAAAATTACTTGTACCAGTTACCTTAATCACGTACAGTAATCAAAAGACAAAGCTGTGCAACAGTAAGACACTGATTCCAATCAACAACAATTAAAGAAAAGAAACAAAAAAAAAAATCTTCATGTTAAAGCTCTGAAAACAAGCTCCTGGCCTTGCTTGCGTGTATGTATATATAAGCTAGTAACTGTAATTAACTGTGGTAATGTGTAGTCTCAGTGGTGAAAATTTGTGTGCTCCTCCACATATCTTTATGCTTCTCCAACATTAAGGTAATGATTTTATTCCATGAGGGGAAAAATTCCTGTTACTATAAGACTGATTGTAAGCAGAACTGTAAAATACCTTAAAAGGTCTTAAAAGAGTTCAGGTTACAGCAGTCACTTTGCTTCATCTTTTGCCTGCCATCCAGGAAGGCAGTGTCTAATTTTTGACCAATTGATGGGAATAACTAAATAACCTCTTACAAATGAAAAGAATTGCTCTTAAAACCTTACCTTTGAAAACCTGGAAATGTTTACAGTTGCAGAATATCAAAATAAGTAGGGCATTCTTGTAATACTTTTCCAAAAGCTGGATGAATTTGTGAAAAACGCTTTGACTGTAGGCTTGCCTTATTTTTCTAGTGCTGCCAAGTCCATCAAGTGTGTGAGCTACTGCAAAAAGAGGAATCTAAAACAGAGTCAGGAGAAGAGAGGAAAGTAAATGTGCAGAAGTGTTCTGAGCCCTACAAATTAGCAATAAAGTAGATATAATTATGTCTGTGCAGTTTGGTCCTTTTGGAAATCTGCTAATGCTTTTCTATTACACTTATTTGTTATATGGCATTTCTAATATAAAGAAATATTAGGGGGGGGGGGGAGTGGGGGGCTCACAGAGGCATTTACATATGCTAGGTCTAATTTTTCTTTTGCTTAATGCCCAAGCAAAATTGCATAGCTGTAAGCAAACCCCAAATGTAATTGTGTTAGTGTGTGTGTTTATTATTTATTTATATTTATAATACCTCAAAGGCATAGTCATGATTCAGTACCCTATTACAAGAAGCACTTGATAAATGCAGAACAGAAATATTGTCTCTGCCCCTAAGAATTTGTGATCTAAATTTAAGACGAAAGAAGAAACAATTTCAGGAGAACAAGGAAGAGAACAATACAGGATTGCTACAGTCAGTACTTCAAATGGTAATATGATAGTGACCTTTGCATGCGAACAGAATACCATCTGCCTTGCTTTTTGAGATTGGGAGCAATGGAGAACCACGGGAGGAGATTTGAAGAGTAGTTCTGCATGAAATTGAAAGCATGTGCGGGGCTTAGTGATCTCTTGAATAAACAGATCTTAGAAAAAAAATAAAAAGGAGTTAGAGTTAAGTCTGACGTACAAGTTGCAGATCCAAGATATGTATTGTGGTGGTGACTGGAAGGAACAAGAACAGGTATGACTTGCTTGCTTAGTCATGTTGGACTTGCATTGGCAGCTGTAGGGTGGATAGAAACACAAGCTGGGAGCTTGTTTTGTTGTTTAACTTTAGCCAACTACATGAGTTAGCTTAACCTTAGCCAGCTACTGACCGAGTTAGTTGTTGATATCCCTGTAATAGATGATGCAGAGAAGCAGACACTTTGGGGGCGCAAAAGTGCTCATCTGTCCTCTTTTAAAAACTGGCTCAAGTGGAGGTGGTTTGTGCCCTAAAAGGATCTCATTCTGTGTTGATGAAAAGGCGAAAAATGACTGAGTTTAACTGGCTGCATTATAGATATCTATAGTACAGATGTGTCTAGACTAAGGTGAGATGAATCCCAGCTGATGAGACAGGTGGGAAGCACAGATTTTATAGGAGAAAGAGAGACGGTCATCATGGCAGAGCCAGGTTGGTCCATTTCTCTCCATGTAAAGTAGAACTGAGAGGAAGGCCCAAATAATTTTTCATTTGGTATTGATTCAAATAAATCAGCAAGATTCTGAGGGGAGAGAGAAGCAGAGGCAGGAAACACTTGGAAATTTTGAGGAACAAAACCTGGACATCAAAAAGCTCTCTGGGTCTGTTAGTTTGGGATTTCTTGTAGTTAAAGTGAAAGAATTTTTTGAGTAGAGGATGGCTGAGCTAAAGGAAGAGTGGATGGATCAGTGATGGTGGATGATGCCACTAAGGATACCTTGCAGTCTATACTGAAAGTGCCTTGTAGAGTATAAGTAAGCTCAAGGGGAGAAAATATTGGAATGATCCTGGCACAGGGACTGGCAGCATGGGCTACTGTTAAGCCCCAAACCAGCTCAGCAGGAGGTTTGGGGGAGGTGATCTTTTAAATGTTTGTGCAGCAGTACAAAAGTGGTGACAATCACTTTAGGGATTGACTCAAAATTACAGTCCTTACTTTGAGCTCGGTCAAATTCACAACAATTCACAACAAGAACTTAGCAAAAGGTCAGTCCCTTACCAAACAGCAACAGCTCAAGACCACACACAGAAAATGCAACTTGGCAAAAGGCTGTACAACACCCAGAAGCACTGAAAAGGAGTGAGGTAGATTTGAGGACAGAATAAGGACAGAGAGAAAAAGAAGAAAAGTAGCAGAAAATGGGTAATATAACAGGAAAAGAATCACCACCCAATGAATTTCCAGTGGAGATCTCAGCAAAAAACATGGTCTCTGGGGCAGCAGGTGCACGTGTGGGCTTTTGGTTGTGCATTGTTTATAGACAAAGTTCTGCCCCCTATGAGGATGTGAGGCACACAGAGGACAGGTCTTGCTGTGCATGCACAGTATCTTGGAAAGTTTTCAGAGTGGAGCATGCATATGGGTCCTTTCTGGAAGGTTCCACATGGAGGTTTTAGGGGCAACTCGTAGTTCAAAGGACCCTTGCCAGAATATTTGCTTCTTGAATCCTTTGGACATAGAGTGGTTCAGCCGTTTTCACCTATTCGCAAGACAAATCCAGCAGGGACAGTCCAGCAAGCCTTGGCATCCCAGGCACAGCCTGTGGGAGAGGCCAGTACCTCCTCACAGGCTTCCCTCTCTCTCCTCTGCCTAAAACCTTGAGCACACACAGTTTCATGTTGAGTGTTTAAGACGTACAAGCAAATTATATAAGACAAATAAAGAAACAGATCTTTACGGCTATGCATAGGGAGCAAGAGAGGGATGATTGAAAAATGAACAGTTTCAGTAGCTTTGTCACTGGAGAGACATGAAAAAGATTTGAATTCTGCTAAGAAGTCATCAGATTGAACGCACTATATCACATAAAAGTTGGGTGCTAGAACATAAGTAGGGAAGGGTGAGGAGGAGCGCTTGTGGCACCTGGGAAAGGAAAGTGAAGGAACAGAGGCTTCTGAGAGAGAAGCTTTGCATGTGGTGAGAATGAATGAGCTTTTTGAATAGAGGAGATAAATTGCAGGTGCAGGTCAAATGAAGACCTCATGGTGAGGGGAGCGAGGAACTAAAACAGGTTGGGCAGCTGGAGGTTGAAGCCACTAGGAAGAGTGTAGGGCAACTCATTAAAGCTTCAAGTAGATGAACCATCTCATTGCTAATTTTTACTGTGATTTCTATTCCATAGTCACTAGTGATCAGAGTCAGGATTGCAACAAGTTTCCAAGATTTGTATAACTACTAACAGCTCTTACACAGCTTTTTGGTTTGGAAGAACTGTAGGAACAACAATGATGAACCTAATTTTCTTTCTATGTCAAGATAAAATTAAAAACACATTTTTTTGCAACTTGGTTTATTTTTGGTTACAATAACTGAAGCCAGTCAGGAATGCTTACTTGTTCTCTTTCTCTCAGCTTTAGTAAGTGTTCCTTGGTTAAAGTATTCTGTAGATATGTACATAAAATGAGAGAAAATAATACATACCGAATTCACATTTTTTCCCCAGCATATCAAGTTCTCCTTATTTTTCTCTTACAAATTTTCTATTTTTTTTTTTTTTCTATTATTGGTAGTAGGTCCTTTCCTGTGCAGAAGCTATCCGCCAATTTCTGAAATCAAGCATTTAATCTTTAGTGACAGAGGCCTGGAAGGAAGATTACATCCCGAATGGAAGCAAGGAAGATTGACAAGTGCTTCTTTCATAATTAAAGTGAAGTATGTAATAATATAGCATTAACTACTGGGATTAGAACTGAAGCATTTTAAATATGTTAGGCAAACATGTCTGGTAACAAAAAGGCTTAAAGTTGAGCAAAGAGGTTTTTCTTCTGGAAGCCTTCAGGGACACCTGCCTCTTTTCCACTGCTTTGAGGAGTGCTTCTCTAGGCACCTAAAATGAAGGTGCAAATTTGGCAGCATAGATCCTGAGAGGTTTTTTTCCTTCTCAAACTAGTTGAAGCTGAGAGTAACTTTCATTAAAACAAATTGTTCTCTATTATATTAAACGCTATTATAGCTGTCTGCAAATTTTTCATTTTCTGTAGGTGTTATTAATCACAGGGTGTCTGTAATGTGCTACTGCTTATCCCGAACAAATACAATTAAACTATATTAAAATTCCACAAGGAATTCTTTAAATACATCTATTCCTATGTGAATATTAATCATTTTTGTCCGCATAGGAGCAGATGTTTCAGTCTTCCTATTTGAATTCCCTTTTCAAGCACAAGTTATGTGACATTGGGGTTCGTAGCACGTAACATAACACATATGTTTGGCGTGGCTTCAGGCTATTTAGTGAGTTGTCACTCATGCCACTCAGGTTTTGCTTGATTCCTTGTCTGCTTTGAACCTGCAGGCAGCGTGGCTGGAGAAGCACAGTGCTGCATCCCTGTTTGTTAAGCTGAGATGGAACCTGCTACGGTCACTTGCAGTTTCACAGAATCACAGAATGATAAGAGTTGGAAAGGACCTTTGGATCATCTAGTCCAACCCCTCTGCTAAAGCAAGTTCATCTAGAGATGCTTGCACAGGAATGTGTCCAGGCAGGTTTTGAGTATCTCCAGAGAAGGAGATTCCACAACCTCCCTGAGCAGCCAGTTCCAATGCTCTGTCATCCTCATAGTATAGAAATTTTACCTCTTGTTGAGATGGAACTTCCTGTGCTCCAGTTTGTGCCCATCGCCCCTCGTCCTGTCACTGAGCAACACTGAGAAGAGTCTGGCCCCATCCTCTTGACACCTGTCCTTTAGGTATTTATAAGCATTGATAAGGTCCGCTCTCATTCTTCTCTTTTCCAGGCTAAACACACCCAGGTTTCTCAGCCCTGCCTCATAACAAATGCTCCAGTCCTCTGATCATCGTTGTGGCCTGCTGGACTCTCTCCAGTAGTTCCTTGTCTTTCTTGAGCTGGGGAGCCTAGAATGGGACACAGTACTCTAGATGTGGCCTCACTATGGCAGAGTAGAGGGGTAGGATAACCTCCCTCGACCCACTTGCCACACTCTTCTTGATGCATCCCAGGATATTATTGGCCTTCTTGGCCATGAGGGCACATCACTGGGCGATTGTCAACCTTGTTGTCTACCAGGACTCCCAGACCCTTCTCTGCAGAGCTGCTTTCCAGCAGGTCAACCCCTAACCTGTACTGGTGTAGAGGGTTATTACTCCCTAGGTGCAGAACTCTATACTTGCCTTTGTTGAACTTCATTGTGTTCCTCTCTGCCCAGCTTTCCAGCCTGTCTGGGTCTTGCTGAATGGAAGCACAGACTTCCAGTGTATCAGCCACTCCTCCAAGTTTTGTGTCATCAGCAAACTTGCTGAAGATATGCTCTGTCACCTCATCCAGTTCACTGACGAATGTGTTGAACAAGACTGGGCTGAGTACCATCCTGTGGGGAACACCACTGGCCACAGGCATCCAACTAAACTCTGGACTGCTAACAATGATCCTCTGAGCTCTGCCATCCAGCCAGTTCTCACCTCACTGTCCATTCACTCAACCCACACTTCCTAAGCTTACCTGTGAGGATGTTGTGGGAGACAGTGTCAAAAGCCATAAGGTCATATATTGCTAGTTCCTGTGTCAAACATGACATGTCAAACATTCCTAATGCAAACATGTTTGTGTTGGGAAGACTCATCATGTGGCTTTGTTTATTGTAAAAGGCAACTTCTTAGAATGGTGTATCGTGTAATGCTTGAACTGAAAGTAGATAGCAGAGCTTGTGTTTTGTTAAGCCAACATTTTCCTTTCGGGAAAAATCTACTCAGGACCTGAAGGGTATTGAGGCTGGTATTCAGAGAAGCTCAGTCGCACACTTATCCAAGATGACATTCAAAGATTTAAAACTATAGACTGCTGCTCAAGGAACCTTACTTCTCTTACCACAATTATCCAAGGTGACATTCAAAGATATAAAACTATAGACTGTTGCTCAAGGAACCTTACTTCTCTTACCACAAACATGGATTTGTCATAATGTCTTCTACAATGGAAAATAAAAGATTGACTAATTTCAGTGTTTTGCACATGCAACAATTGTGTGACTGTATAGTTATGGGGCAATTTTCATTTCCATTATTCTAATTGAGAGTGGGTATAAACCTCCTTGGGAAATGAAGTACATCCATAAAGGTTTTGATAGTAGTTGTGCTAATTTTTTTCATCACGTAATTGGACTGATGGGCAAATGGTATTATTTAAATTTCTAAAAACTACAGTCAAGGAATGTTGCCAGGGCGAGGGGCAGGAATACGAAACCCTTTCAAAGAATGTGTCAAGCCAAAAGGGAAGCTGCAGTGTATTCATAGCCTATGGGTTAGTAAAAATGTGACCATTCAGACTCTTCTGAACATTTAAATTTTTTTTTGCAGTCGAGCACAAAGCAAAGCATAGCTGGCAGCAGAAATGTTTGAGATGATTAGCTTTAAATATAAAGAGAAAATACAAAATTCCTGGCACAACGTAGCCTATTTCAGAGTTTTAAATGATAACTTGATAACAATGGTTTCCTCATGTGAAGCCATAAGAAAAGCGGAGAAAAGCTGGCTCCATCACAATCTACCAATTCCCATCTTCTTAAAGAAAGTACATGCAAATGACTTTGATAACATATCTTATAGCCACAGAAAAAGGAAAGGCAAACTGGCAGTTCTTGAATGGTTGGCTTCAATCCCCTGCAATATGTGATGGTTTGTGCTCAGGCAGTGTGATTATGATAAAGTCCAAACCTCATGAGCTGCTTTCTCCAGATCTTTTTCCACTGTTAAATCTGGCTTCATCCCCCTGCTTCTCAATATACATGGAATATGAAGATGATATGGATGGTACCATTGTCACCTGGAACAAAACCCTGGGCAAAATTGCTGACTCAGATGTGAGCCTACTAAAAGGAGATGATGGATGCTTGAAGAAGTATTTTAAAGAATTATCTGATACACTGTTCTCACATTCTGTTGCCAATTAGTGTTCTACATACCCCTTATATAAGGAAGACTAAATAATAACTCTGTGCGTTTTTTGCAAGCAGGAAGATGAAGGAGGGGACCAAGCAAGTGAAAAGTGTGATTGAGGACAGTGGTAGCAACATATGGGGCTTAGGAGCATATCTTATGAAAAATTAATTCTCCGTGTTTATGCAATGTAAAAGGTATTATGATGAAATAGTTGCTACTGCTTTGCCATGCCATGCAGAAAGTTGGCAGCACCAGCAGAAGAAGCTGGAGCGAAGGGGGATGGCAGGGATGAAGGCCATAACTGCCAGCTGAAAACTTTATCTGAAAGTTGTAGCCTGTCTCAACTAATTATAACTTTCCTTTCCTTCTCTGTTCACCTTCAGGCAATAATCATTAGGGCTGTATGTGTGTGTTTATATTTACTGAGAAACAGCAAATTTGCTGAACAGTATGATTTAAAGTCTCAGAAGCATTTGAATGCATCAAATAATTGTTGCTGGAAAAAGTCCAAGGCTTAATTGGAAGTTTTCTCTTTGTTAATCCCATAACTAATTTGGTGATTAGGGTATTCACCCTTGATGTGGGAGAACTTCTTTGAGCTCCTCTCTCCACCGCAGGGGCACAAACCCAAACTTTCCAAATCTGAAATCCACCTAGAACATCAGATCTCATCCTCCACCTTTCCTACCAACATGCTTTCACTTTGGATAAGAGAACAGTCATAGGGACATGTTCAGCAACTTCCTAGATGGGTGTGAGGGGCAGTTCAAAGACTGTCCTGACGCAAATATTTCTGACTTACACAGTAATTCCTAGATGGTTCCCTCACGATCCTGTTCACCTGTTAAAACTGGTTAATTAATTTGGGTTGGGGGAGAATAAATGACTGAAAGAAGGTAGGCATTGAATACTTAAAAGTTACCTACATCACCCATTATGTGCTCTTTTCCCATTACAGAAATAAACTCTATTTCCTTGTTTCCCTATTTCTTTTAACTATTAACCTTTTTTGTTGCTTCTTATGTTCCTTACAAACTATAACTTGTACTGTGTCATAACCTTTCTAGTGTTGCGCCCCCATGCTGATGTTGTTTCTCTGTTCTTGTCCTTAAATAGGTGTCCTTATTTAAGCTCTCTGTGTAGGCTTTTTTTTTTTTATTCTGAGGTCACTGAAGAGCTCTAAATGCAGTCATATTGTTTTATCACTATTCTCTGTACCCTTCTCCTGCGATAGCATAGTTCATTGCTGTTCTATTTAATATGACTCTTTTAGCTCTCCAGAATGCTTCTATCCTTTATACTTCTCTGCCAGGAGATACTTTAAACCTATTCCCCGGGCAGATTGAATACCATTTTTCAAGACGATTGCCCTTCTCTTCTGTTCTCACTGATACCTTTCCTTAAAATAGCAGGTTTTTTTGCTTTATCCTCCATTTCATTGAGCTTGCTTCCACTTAGTTTTCCCAATTATTTCCCATTGATACCTATAAAATCTAAACTATTTCTTTCTCTAGTAGATTCCTTCATCTTTAGGAACAGACTTCAAAGCTTGGATTGTCCTCTAACCATTTCCAGTAGTTGTAGAAATCATTCCTGTGACTTCTCCAGAAATGGTAGCTCCCCATCACGACTTTAGCCATTCTTTGTGACGTTCATTTGCAACCTAGTCAAAATTCTTCCTTCCACCTCTTCCAGAAGCTGAAAGTGAGAACAAGTTTGGTTTGTTGTTTTTTTAAACATAGGATGGGACATCCCCTTTTTTCTATGCAGTTACTTTAGTTTCTAAAACAGACTGCTGTATACTTGGGCTTTTTACTTCACTTTTATGTTTACTTTTTTGTGCTTAGAGGGGTTGTGCTGCTGGGCTGTTGAACTAGTTCTTTGGAATAGGCAAGGATTTTAGCCAAAGAAATCCTTAATTTTTAAACATTATATTTTCTTACAGTTTTCAGAATAGCAGTTTATTAGAAGATTTAATTTTAGTTTGGATTTCATGTGAGCTGTTAGTAATTACACTCAGTTTAAGAGCAATGAAATGTTAGTTACGAATCTGAATTGTAGGAGAAATTAGTAGAAACTGGCTAATTAAACAATATGATCATTTGTAATGATTCCAGTTGCATGATAATGTAGTATAGAAAATAAATTGTTTGAGAACTATTTCAAAAAATTATAGGAGATAATTATGTGTTAGTGTTTGCTTTGCAAAATATGCACGCAATGGTGCAATATCTTTGAAATCACTGTACCTAAAACATATATGAGTGGAAACAGCTGTTTGGGACTTACAAATGTGTTTGGAGTGGCTGTCCAATTATAAGTAAGACATTGCATTTTTCCCCTGGATGAAAATCCTTTCTACAAGTCCTGCCTTCATCCTTGATTCATTTTATAAACTATTCTTCCAAAAGACAGAGTGACTTCTTCTCCAGGACAAGACAAGCAGTAGAAAGATACTGTAGGTAATGTGACTATCTGCAAACTGCCCTCATGTTTCTTTGTGTCCTGAAACGGTGCTGTACAGGGGAAACAAACTGCCTGGAAATCTCAACTATGAATTATTCTGCCAAAAGATTTTAAATTATATATATGTTCTCGGGAGGGTGGCAACTCTGAAAATAGGCAGAGACGCTATTCTACAAACATTTCTACCAAAATAATATTTGGCATTATGAGTAAAACTATAGACTAAGCACTTCATCCACTGGTGGATTCTTTTCTGAGCACTTGAGTGCTGAGCAGTCTTTTAGATCTGGCGTTCTCCATATAGGAACCTGACCTGTCCTGTAAACCCCTTCCCTTTTACAAGGTTGATGAAATGCTTCTGACTGCTTCTTGAAAATAACAGAAACCAAAATATTTTTCACTGTGCGTAAGCTAGTAGTGTTTTCTTCTGATACAGAGCCAACAGCAGGTGTACAAGTTAACACAAAAGACATCAGAACTGTTCTAGCATAAATTAGTTTGAAGAGAGGTAAGACAAATGCCACATTAATTCTCTTCTCCCCTAAAGAGTGTAATCTGTGATGACTGATAGAAGTGTTTTGAAAAGAGCATTTCAAATAACAAAGCACTGAAGAATACTCATGAGAAGGTATTTCACCTTCTCCTTACTACTGTAAAATCTGTGAATGCTTCCATCTTGCAATATTATGAAACACTTTGTTACCTTAGCAGATGTTTTCTTTTAAAGCAAAAGTAAAATTGTCTATAGTTTGGGATAAATATTTAATGAGGAATCTCAGTATTTCTCCCCATTTTGCTGCCTGTTTATAACAAGACCGATATCTCAAAGATGAGAAATCTACCCTTTTCAATCTTAGTCGTCCAAGAGTATGATTGTCCTTGGGGTTCTCTGTACTACACGGTATTTCTTCTGCAGTTCTGGTTCGCATTATTTGCATCGCTTAGGCTTTTTATTGGAGAGTAGGGAGTTCGCTCTGTTTTAGCTTCAAGCATATCTTCTAAAGCTAGGAGTTTCTTGAGAGGGAACAGGATTGCTGCTTGCTGCTGAGCCCTAGTTAAAAATGAAAATAACATTTCTAGATAACAGTCAAAAAGCATGAAATATGAGACAATTTCTAGTCAAAAAAAATGATGGGAGCAAAGAATGTGATACTCAAAGGCTTTTGATTAAATAGTACTTCAGGAGAGAGACTCAGGAATGAATTAATTGGTATTCACATCTACTGCTAGCGTTGGAAAACAGGTATCAAGCAGTCCACCCCCTGGCCGGGGCAAAATCACTTGGGACTTTCCTGCTCCCTGTTCTCTATTTGCCTGAATCCCTGCTGCCCCATGCGTGACGTGACTGCCTGCCAGGATTAGTCCTTTATGATTAAAATCAAAGTTATGAGTTTTGAGTTACACAAGTTAAGTCAGTGTATTTGAAATTTGTGACACTGGTTTGCTCTGGACTCTGACTTGATAGCAGATGCCAAGTTCCTGCCCAGAACAAATTTTACAGCTCAATTCCTTTTCCCCTCACTACTGGAAAATCAGTGAACAAAGGGTCAGAGTTGACTAATTTTATAGGCAGACTTTCTGTGCTTCGTGTTTTGTTTTGTTCTTTGTTTTCAATTTAAGGCAAATGCACTCAAAATGCAAGATACGGAGCTATGCTTGTTTTAAGTAAGGTATGTTTCATTAATCTAAAAAAAATAAAACAATGTAATGAACAGAAGCCCTGACTGGGTAAGTATTCATGCTAATAAGCAGAAAAAGGATTTTTGCATCTTGCGTGCTTTCCCCCAGGTTACAGTAGAGTATGTTTTTCTCCTGGAAGTATCGCCTTTTGCACAATTGTTTAATATTAATTCATGCTTAGGGAAGGAGGCAGGTTTTCATTCTTGACCTCCAGTTTTTCTTTACACAAACCACCAAATGAGACAAAGTGTCCTGTGGGTGAGAACCTCAACCACCCTTGGTCATTTAATCTCTTCCAAGAGGCTACAATATTCTATGGTACTTTTTATAATGTCGTTACCAGTGTGGAGAGCTGAAGAGCAATCCTCAAATATGTCAGTATGGTCACATAATGTCAGGTATAGAAAATAACAGCTAATTGCAGTTGGGAACTTTGTGGAGCACGCTGGTGTGCTTTGTTGGAGGAGTGTAATTCAGGATTGTTCAAATAACGGTAATTACTCTGTCTGAGATAGTGAAGTAGCTATTACACTTTATGAAACAGATTTATAATTTTGGTGTAAGTGATCCTTGGGAAACTTAAGAATGGAATAGATGTTCAATAAATTAAGAAATGAAGCTGCATAGATGAAGGGACAGGGTAGCAAAATTATAAACTTCATTACCAGAAAAAAATATCTATGTCAGATATTAGGAATATTTTTTTAATGGAGAGGGCAATGAAATACTGGAATGCACAAAGCGACACCACAATTTCCATAGGCAGTGCTGAAGGTTTTAAGACTGTCTGTCAGGAAGGCATTTGTGCATTCTCATGGCTAGGTGACCTTTTGAGTTACTTATTAATTTTATTCACCACGCTTTATATATACATGTAGCTCATGGCTACATAGGCAGTCTGAAGCCATAGATTTCAGATCATTTCTGCTTTTGTGGAAATTCATCTGAGGCCTGGATCAGGAGCTGTTTATGATGCAGCTCCTGTGATGTGATTTGTAGATGACCATGGATGAGTTTGCGAATAGATGCTGCGTTAAGATTTGGATATCTAGAGTTTAAGCCCAGACAGACACCTAGTCTGATTACTTTCTAAAGCTATCTAATTGCATTTTTAATCTAATTACTTATTTACTAAGGTCTGTAAAGGCTTAACTTCAGTGGCCTGGGAAGGTTCAAGCCTTATAGGTGTTATCAGATTAATTTAGGAAAATGGTGTATAAATCTTCAAGAGGTGCCCAGAAAACAAGATACGAGAGGGTCTGAAATGGATTTTCATGATAGGCGCTTTCACGTTATTGTTCATGGTTACAGCCATGTCAGCCAGGGGCTGGGGAACATGGGTTCTGGTTGCTGATCAACATGGAGAAGGATGACCTAACCTCCTAGTAAGGAATCATCCTGACTGTTAGGTCTTGAGCTGTCCTCAGCAAGAACTTTCACCTTTTGTGCTGTGGAAACTGGGCCCAGGAAGAACACAGGTAAGAAGAAGGCTGATTTAATGGGTGAAGAAGATGCTGAACTGATCTTCCCAGCTCAAGAGTCCTCAGAATATGTATATAAATTACACCATTACTGATAAAACCAAAATCCAGTCTTGGATCTGATCAGCTGAAGGTACCTCCCATTTCCAGTTGGTACACTTTGAGCAGACTTAGCTTCCCTCTGGAAGTGCACAGGTTCCTTGGAAGTTAATAGAAACAAGCAAACACACCAGTTTTGTTGACACACAGAGGAACTTAATTGCTCCACAGGAGAAATTGAAGCATGGTGGGAAGACAGGATGCTCCCAGCTCTCCTATTCTGGTCAACGTTACTAAGTTAAGTACTTAATTATTGTGAGTTGGGTTCAGCCCTTCTGTTTGCTAAAAGCATCTTGTTATTTGCTTTTCTAAAGCTGGAAGTCAGTGGATGTGAAAACTGATGTAAAAATATGAATAAAATGCATTTCCAGTATGTGCAGAAAGTTCAGATCTTCAATAAGTGCTGATGATCACTAGGAGTGACAGCCTTATGCTACTGAGAGACAAAAGGCAAATGCGGATATGCCACCTGTATGTATGAAAAAATTAAGGAGTGTTGTCTACTTGGTATTCAGTTGTAAACAAGCCAGGTGAAGAATATTTGCTTTCTGTAGGCTGCGTCCTTTCCTGCTGGAGGTAGACACCAAAGAGACAGTGGCCAGTTCTGTGGGAAGTGGTTGGGTGGCAGTTCAGAATGATGCATCAGGGATGTGGAAATGTGTGCCTTCTCTTCCCAAGCATCCCTCAGTACCAACTGGTTTCCCATTTGCAGTCCTTGCTCTGGTGAGGCTTATGACCCGAAATGTTACAGAAACCCACTAACTTTCTCAAAATCTCCTGACCACTTGAAGTTTGGGCTCTCACCGCTACTTGGGGAAATTGTGTTTGCAGACCCATAGGACAGTTAGGTGGTGCAGCAGAAGGATAAATTTTCAAGCAAAACAGCTCCTATCAAGAATATTTTTATTCATTTCTGCAAGAAATAGTGTCTTTGAATCCCAGTTAAAGTTTAAGGCCTGTGTCAAGCATGCGCTGTAAAACAATGTACACACTGGCTCAAGTTCAGACAATTTTGACTAGGCAACAGATGAGTAAAAGAACAGAATGTATAGAGAGGCATAGACACTAAAAAGTCAGTTTTCATAAATTTAACGCTCAAGTAGTCATATATAGTAACACGTGTGCATCATAGCAGAAGACTTGCTGTTAAAGAAGAAACTGAAATGGAATAGAGGCTGGTAATATCCATGCTGAGCCTAAGAAGAATGGAGGAAAGCAAGGAGAAGGCTTAAAAAGTAAAAAAATAATTTAAAAAATGGGTGACCCAATCTGCAGATCTTAATACCTAATCTGTATTATGGGAGACCTCACAGTAGGAAGATAAATTAGATTTTTTTTTAGCAAACAAAAGATCCTTTTACCATTTTTACAATTTTTTCCTACTCTCCAGTGAATATTTGTAGCAGCAGAAGATGAACTGACAAACTGCATAAAGAAACTGTAGTAATAACTTCTTTTCACTACTTTGTTTCAGTCATTGTCATGTAAGATTTTAGTTGTAACAATGTCTAATATTTTCACAGAGCTTTATGATGTTTTTCAACTTGACCAAGCCCATTGAACATTGAAATTCTGTAAGCAGATCTCTGATATTATTAATATTTGGCTATTGCTATTGCATATGTACATCTAAACAAGGACAAGATGAACCTGTATTAAATTTCATTCATGCATAATTCCTCAGAATGTCGTATGGAAGTGCTGTATCTCTTTCTCTTCTCTTTCCCTAAAGAAGGTGCTGCAGCACATGTTTTGGCATAAATCAGTAAATCAGAGCAACTCTGATTATGGTATCTCGGAGTGAAAAATAAGACTCCTTTAGATGCGACGTATGGAATTGAATTGTGTGAGTTATACAATGAAACTGAGGTTTTCTAGTATGCTCTTCTTACATACAAGTGTGTGCTTATACATGGCAGCATAACATACTGTAAATATTACAAGATATTTTTGGCATTTGTTTTTATGGAGCAAGATGGAATTCAGGAGCTTTCAAGGTGATGCCACAAAGTCTGAGAAGCACAAGAATTTCGTTGTCTCAAATTTACAGATGATGCTGGCCTCCTTTGAGGTGAGTGAGATGTGCTCTAAGTGTTGAGATAATTTTATTAAACCAATTGAAAGGTAATCAATATATCCATTTGATTTAGTAGGGGACACCTAGTTAGGCTGGTCTGTGTTATTCCTACTGTGGTGCAGTTACCTAATTGTTCTTTGTTCAGGGTAGACTTTCACCTATGTTGGTACTAAAAAATGGTGTCAACCACAGTACATTTAGTGAAAGCTCTGAACTCTTCTTTAGTTTGAAGGCAGCAGATGAATGGGGTGCTGCACAGGACTTTGGGGAACCATTTTTATTGAAAATGGGAATAAAACGATGGAGAAGGCAACTGAACTACTTCGAACTGAAATGATGCATGGTCTAGTACCAGTGCTGCTCAATTGGTGTGTGATGTATTTGCATGTGTGCAGGTACTCTGGCTGCTTTTCATGTTAGATTGGGGCATTCCTGCCCATGCTTCATTGGCAGGAAGATGTTAGAATAAATACCAGCTCTTTCCTGGAGTGCCTTTTTCTATTTGCTTTGGGCCAGTCACCTCAAATATGACCTATGTGTACTTGCATGAAGCCTCTGGAAGCCATTTCAGGTTCCTCAGGGATCACCCTGAACCTGGATGATGCAGCCTTTTGCTTGCAAAGCTTTGTTCAGAGACCACAAGATAATACCAATTTTGTTTGGAAAAGTACTGCTGCGATGTGTGTAACCACCACAAACAAAACTTGTTCAGAGTGGGCTTTCATAATTTTCAGAAAATATCAAAGCCAAAATCATCGCAAAACGGAACTGAGCTGTGCAGGAAATAACACAGAGATGAGAAGGGTGAGCTCACTAAAAAAGAAAACGTTTAATGTCTTTAACGATAGGTTAATATAATGACAGTAGTGATAAAATAAGCAAATACATTTTAAGTGGCTTGTTTTAATGATATTTTGCATTTGTTTCCAGAAGAAAGACCAAAGAACAGGAAAAAAAACGCTCATATATTTTTTATAATTGAAACAATCTTTCACAATCAATTTTGGGTCCTCTCTTTGCAAGCACAGAGTACGGTTTATGCAGAACATTAATTCAAATTGTTTAATCATTAGCAAGCTCCAATCAAATTATTCTGTTTAATTTTTATTACACAGAAAATGCTGTTTGATGTATTTCATATTTGCTTATTTCACTCAAGATTTGTGTCCTTCCCATTTGGATGGCAATGAGTGCTTAGATAAAAAAAAAGCTAGAATTTTAAATCAGATCTTTAGTGATCATATTTATTTTATCTTTAGAACAGTCAGTGTCTGGTTTTCACTTTGAAGCAACAGATCTACTAAATTTCAGTATCGTTTCTAGTCACTGTTTTAGATTTCTGGATATCTAAGCCCCTATCGATGTAGAGATTTCAACAGTGTGTCTCTGCAGGTGAAGTGTCAGGGTTAGCCTTGTTGTTGTGGTTATGGTTATCAGGAGAGCTAATAAAACCGGCTAGTAGGCAGAGCTCAGCTTCTTTGAGCTATAGCCTGCAAGAGCCATCACATCTTACCTTCTTCTTTCATCTCTTGGGCATGCCCTGGCATGAAGCACCAAATAAACCAAGGAATGTAATGGCTTTACAGCTTAGAGCCTGTTGAGGTGCGTATGAAAGGTCTGTCAAATGACTGCCTGTACCATTGTGCACCGGTGAATACTTGTGCATGTCCTTCAGTTTTTGTATTTACTGTGTATGCCTTCTTAGCATGTAATTTATATTCATGTGATGGGAGAGGAGAACAAGCTTTTTCAACTCAGAGTTGGTGACTTAACTTCTGATGAATGGGTACAATCAAAGCAAATATGCTCCTGGCACCTTCTAGTTGTGCTGAGACAAAAAAATAATTAAGGAGAAAGCTCTAAATAAAAACTAGCAGATTGTAAATAAGAGCATTTCTCCATTCTAAACACTAAGTTAATTTAGCACATTACAGGATTATAAGATAAAGTGGTACCTATGAAACTATATGGACACCCCCCAAATTAGGGTTTCTCATAAATGTCTATTTTTTAAATCAGTATTACATGATTTATTAATTTTATGATTCAGCAACATACATTAACTTTTAAACCAGAGTTGTGTTGTTTTAATAGAGAGCTGCAAGCTTAAACTTGAGCAGTTTATCAAAATTACCTATCTATTTGTCAACAGCTGTATTTAAAGAGAGGATATTTTTCTATGAGTTTTTTCTGTCATACATTTTTGTCCATCCTGACATCAACACGATTTGTGGAGTGACTATTATGCTTTGGGCATTTTATAGCACTTTTCAGTTTATGGGCTACGCAATGTCTGTTTTGTGACTTTAAACAGCATTATGATTTCTGTAAGCATTTTGTCTTCATGGATATAATATAATCAAATTTGTATTTTGAAGTCTGTAAAGTGATTACAAGAAGAAAATGCAATGTTATTTCAATGGAAAGGCAGCTGTCTCTGATAGATGGCTTACTAAAACATATTAGTTTGATTTTGGAATGAGTTATTGTCTTCATTGAGCAATCCTTTCCATGCACAGTGAGCATTCAGGTTGGGGTTTTTTTTTATTTACTTAAAATCTTTTTTCAGTTGGCTTTGTTATAGTAGGTCTTGAAAGAAAGTTAACTTCATGTGTTCTGCAGTCCCCTTGGTTTTCTGAAGAGGTTTTTTTTCAGTAGCTCTGATTTATGATCTGTGACCTCTTCTGTTAGATGCTCAGAGTTGCTTTGAATGCATACTTAAGTTTAACAGTTGTGATCCTCAAGGTCTTCAAGCATTTGGTCTTGTGTTAATTTACCTGCAGGGGACTATTAACTTGTCTTATTAGCTTGAGGTCATTATTTCCTGTCTGAATGAAGTGAAACCTAATTAGCATTCTCAAGTGTTTCAAATGTTAATTTGGAGAAAAGGGAAGGAAAGGGAAAAGCAGATAGACGAGGAGAACAAAGAAAGAGAAGGATTTTGACTTTAAAAGCCGCAGTTTCCTTTCTAGGTACAGTGATGCAAAGCTGCCATAAAACGTTTTCTCTTCCAGGGGTGATTTAGATTCAATTACTCATTACCTCAACTGAGATGAGAACCTTTCAATAGATACCAGTTTTTCGAGGGGTCGTCTCTGCTTCTTGTAGCAATGACAGACACGCTGTAATTTCAGTTGGTTTCAGGAGAGATTCTGGGGTACAATGCCCAGTATCAGACTGGATGTTTTGTGTTAACAGCTTAAAATTCAAAGACATGGGAGCTTTGAGGACCTTGGTCTCAGGCTGAGTGCTAATCCTACGCAGAAATCCTGCCATAAGATGCCTAAATCCTTTTATGAGGCTTGTGTCAGGGAGCACAACCAAGAACCTGGGCAGCAGTGATGCAGTTTGGATGTGTGGGCATGTGTGGATGTGTGCCTGGAGGAAGGGCAGCCAAACCCTGGTGTGCCTCACTCTGTGTACATTTCTTCTTTCCACATTTTTCAGCATTAAATATGTGGAGACTATATTGACAGATATAGGTCGTTGCTAGTTATGTAGATTTATAACACCTTAATAATTTTTACTTTCAGCCTGGGAAATGGAGTTGAGTTGACAGTACACTCTGTTGTAGGAAAGATGGTATCAACAGTTTCATATTAGTTTACTTTACCAACTACTGTATTCCTTAGCCTTGTTGTCTTGCTATTTCTGCAACTGTCGCATATCTACAGGGACTTACAAACACAGGAACAGTTGTCGACTACCAGTTTCTTCTGTTAGTTTTGACTGGCATTTCAAGGTGCCTTGACCAGCAATATTTCAGCTAATTCAAACATCAAACATGGATCTCTAAATAAGGGTGAAATTAGTTGGATCCAGAGTTAAGGCTGATTTTAGATTGTGGTTCTACTGGACTATTTATGAAAGGCTGATTCTGTTCCATACTGTGTGAACTTTCATGTAGAATCATGTTTCTTGGATAAAAAGGTCCTTGAAAAACAGTAGTTTTCCAGGCAGTTTATTGCCAGTTTCTCACCTTACAAATTTAGTTGAGTGAGAGTTATAATAATACCATTATTGCACACATTTAAATATTTTGTGATTAGTTTTAAATTGCTTGTATTTATTCAACGTTGTAGGAAAGAAAAAGCAAGCCGAGGTTATTTTCTGTACAAGAAGGGGTGAACAGTGTTAAAGGTCTTCATTTCTGTGTAGCTGCCTTCAAGAAATTGCTCTCAAAATGTTGGATCTGATTTTCATTACTAACTTGACTGTTTTCACCTCTTCAGGCAATGGAAAGTTTCCTATCAAGTAGGAGTGATTTGAGGCAACATTCGGCATCCTGATGTTAGAGAATCAGTTGATTGTGTGTAATTAGTCAGACTCAGGAGTGCATCAGCAATACTTACATGAACACTGTTTCTCCCTGTCACCAGCTGTGACTTTCAAAACTGATGCGTGATTTTGAAGCAGAAGTGCTTATACGGAGAACTGAGTAACAAACGAGATATGTGACTTCCCATCTTAAGGTTACTCATTTCAATCCAGCCTTAATAAGGAATAATGTTGCAAAGTCGTCTAAATATCAAATGGGAAGCTGTAAATGAGAGTGAAGTTAGTTGGATCCAGAGCAAAGACATACATTCCCCAACTGGCAGGCACAGTCATTGTCAGAGGATTTCATTGTACTCTATTTTGTTTAAAATTTTAGTGCCAAGGTTGAAAAGAACCTAATAGTAATTTTCTTGGGGTATGTCTAATTACTTCATTTTCTTGTTTTGTAAACTTACATGAAACTACTCAGCAAATGCTTCATTTCTGTATTAGTAGGGGCATGGTGCCAGGCTGAGACCCTGTAAGGAATTTAAAAAAAGAAGTACATTGTCTCCAGAGAAGCAGAAAAAAATATGATGTGGAAACAGAACTAAGTGTCTGCATGGGCTGAGGGGACAGAGGCAGCTTTAGTATTTCTGGAAGTAATGCCACAGATATTATTTTGTATCATTTTGGACCCTGTAATGCATTTACAACCATGACCACTGAGATACTGATTGGAGTTGATCTCCAAGGTCTTTTCCAACCTAATGATTCTATGATTCTGTGATATAATTCACAAATTCTGGAAATTACTTTTTCACAGAGTGCCTAGTCTGTATGTACTTACTCTACATGTACTAGCAGGTGAGAAATATTGATGAGATGTTAAGCTTAATGATGTTAACGAAGACTAAGCAGGAGGCACGTTAGGAGGATACACAAAGAAGAGGGGCGGGAGCATTTTAATTGTCTAGTTGCAGAACAAGAGAAGCTGTATCTGGGAATATGAGAGCTTGAGGCTTGCAGAGGATGGTCAGAAGATCTGAGCAAGAGGAAATTAAGCAGGAGCATGTTTTCCTTGGGCAGGGTTGAGGGGATGAGGTAAGGAGGAGAAGGATGGGATAAGGAGGCCAGAAGATAGGAGCAATCTTCACCATGACTTGGAGACACAGAGAAACTTGTATCTGTTGGTAAAATGCTCCCAATCAGTAGAGGAAGTCTAAGAGAGTGATACATGTTTTAGCATCCTGCAGCAGTGTGAGTGCGATTAACTTTATAGGACACCATAGGCGTTACCCTGTCCATCAAGAGAGACAAAAATGTACAAAATCAAGGACAAAAGTGTGCTTATCAGAATTGTTGGGTAGAGGGCAATGGAGGGCAGAACAAGTCGTGAAATGCAGATTTGATAGAGTGAAGGGGGGAAAAGATGTAGTGCAAAGATAAAAATGAAATTAAAGGCCTTAAAAAGAGAATTTATGAAAGACTGGACTTAACCGTTCTATGATTCTATGAACTTAGCATGCTGACCGTATTGTGCTACTTCCTTCCTTTATTGTGTCAGGTCAGTTCTGTACAAATTCATTGTTATTTTACTCCTCCTTTGTCCATTGAATACCTCACTGTATTCAAATGGATCTATAAATGGACATTGAACCATTTAGCTGAGAGGAGGACAACTACTGAACCCTTTGTTGATAATACGACCATCATACAGTAGGCTGACTTGAAGACAGCATTTAAGATAGGAAAGGCTTTGAATGTATCTTCTAAAGCTACCTGCTATTTGTATTTTGCCTTACTAGTGACTAAGGTGTGTTTCCGAAATAAATTCTTTATGGACTCTCCTATGTCGCCATAAAATACACTACAATCTAGTGACGCTAGTTAAAATCTCAGTTACTTTGCGAAGGATACTGAAGCACTGTTAAAAGGAGAAAAGGATCTGGGTGGAAAACCATTGAGCCCATAGAGAATATCCTTCATCTGCAACTGAAAGGAAAGATTTCTTCCTAAATACAAGAACTGACCTGTTCTGCAACTATGCTGTCATCAAGTGCTTGATGAATACTATTTCATTTAGTTCATGAATATAGAAGGCTAATTCCTCAGGGCAACTGATAATATTAACACAAAGCATATGCACAACCACCACTAATAACAGTACTCTGCTCAGTTTCTGTTGGTTTGACTTTATTCACTAGAGGGAAATGGCAATCTCAGAAGGAAAGGATGCTGACAATAGGATTGCTAAGACTGCAGTAGTTTTGCTTTAGTAAATACAGACTTTTAAAGAGAGTAGTAATGACTTTATGTACTTGGACAGTTGATTTGAGACCTTCCACGTCTCTTAATTTTGAGGCAGCTGGTGAGAGAGTTTTTGCTCTGAGTTCATTATGGAAATTACTATACAGTGGGATGATTATCATGCTTAAAGTTAAGCATTGCGCATAAGTGCATTCTGGGCTGACTGACAACAGGAGAAGTTATGAAACTGACCTTGAGAAGATAATCTCAGAAGAAACACAAATACATTTCCTTTGTATGATAAAGTGCGGAATAGGAAAAACCACTATGTAATTCACAATACATCAGAAAGTAGAAGCCTGTTGACTATAATAACAGAATGCAGCAATATAAAAGGTGGAAATAGTGAGTCATGGAAGGAAAGAGTTATTAAAATACCAGAATATGACCATTGCAAGACCCTATGTAGTAGGGCCAAGGAGCTTTTGGCTCCACAAAGTACTACACATTTGGCAAATGCAGACAAAGCTTCTTCATGTGTAGAAGAAAAGTTAAAAGGTATAGAAACCTACCAGTGGAAAAATTGAAGGAAGAACTTCCACAATTTCAGTAGGAGCAGGAACACTTTCCCTTGTGTGGCTCCTCAAGACCTTTTGTGGGTTTCTCTCAAGTGACAAGAGGTTCAGCTTCCCAAGGTACTGTTGAATGGATTCCATCTTGAGTCAGAAGCTTGTACAGAGAAAGTATAGTTAGTATTTCTTTTATTTGAATACATTGTACTTTTTAGCTGTCTGAAAATTTGATGATTTGTAATTATTGGGATCTTCTAGTTTAATTTTCTACAATGTGGTTGTCAGTGATGTATATTTTTCCTCCAGATGTTCTTGGCTGCAGCAGAGGTCCCAGTCCAGTGAAATGTTTTGCCTATTGACTGGTGAAAACTGAAAAAGAAACTTTTCAGGTTGTCTCTTCATTTCCCCTCCTTATGCAACATTACTTTCCAGCAAATATTCCTAAGTAATTTAAATTATATAATTGATGGTATTTTCATCATCTGTAATTACATTACATATTGCTCATCCTATCTTCATTATATATCTTTGGAGAGGGTAACTTTAGATTAGGTTAGATTTAGATTAGATGTAGTCCAATGGAGCCCTTTAAGCCCCTCTGGGAAGGACCACCACACCCTTTTGTCTGCCTAATGCAGATGATATGAACATAATGTAGTGCTTGTGTCAATGCTCATGTAAGATCATGGACCAAAAATGTTAATTACTGCTCACATTGTTTCTCAGTGATATCATAGTACTTGCTTTACCAACCTCATCACTTCCATTTCCAATAGCACACTCTGCAGGACACTGTAGCAGCAAAATTACTCTTGTGCCTGCAACAGATATGCTGGGAGGAGCCCTTTGAATATATAAATTGTCTCAGCCACGCTGCTTTTCCTCTGGAGAAGACAACAGTCAAGATGGCTTTTCTACCAGTCCTTGCCAGCGTGTCTCTATTGTCTGCAGACAGTGAAGGCTCTGGGCCTGACAGCGAGCTGGAACTGTTGGGACTATAGAATCCCATTTTGGGACATGAAGTCACCCCTAGGAAAACATGTAGATGAGCACTCTTTTCAAAGTCTGCTCAGGAGAGTTAGTGTTGTGGGCTTGCCTCCCTTGTATGACCTTTTGGAAGTTACCAGTACATTGGGGTGGCTATCTCATGGATTCTTCTGAGTTCCCAACTCTTTCAAGTCAATGGCTGCCCAGCTTGGTGAAAAAGTGGTGATAGAAGTGTTCAAAGCATGACATATTTTCTTTGAATTCATAGGTATTTTCTGGAGCCTGTGCAACTTCTGTAGAGTAGGAGATCAGTGCAAGTTGGAATAGATAAAACCACTGTCTCCAGCAGCATTCAGCATGGACTTTTGCACCCACTGTATGTGCAAGGGGTTTGCCATATAGCACTGTCTGGTCCCCAGTTGGTGAAGGCTGTGAATACCGCTGTACTTCCAAAATGGACTGAATAGGACCAAGGGAGTGCACTTAGATGCCAGTGCCTTACTGAATAAAATTAGTGAACTATGAAGACTAAAAAATGTAGATGCCTCAAATTCCTCTTTATCGTGTTTTCTTCCTAACCCTAGTGAAAGGGAAAGAGCAGGGAGAAACTGATATGTACTGATCATACCACCCACATCATAACACTGCTACAGGTGAGTAGAGGAGTCTAGAAAGAAGATGAGCATGGGAAAGGTGGTAAGAAATACCTTGGTTTAATTTTTGCCTTATTTCTCACTACCTCATTTTATTAGCAATAAACTGAATTAATTTTCCTCAGTTTGAGTCTGTTTTGCCCATGATGGTAATTGCTAAGTGCTCTTCCTGTCTTTATCTCAACCCACAAGCTTCCTCATCCTATTTTGTCCCCCTGTCCTGCTGAGGAGGCGATGTAAGTGAGGAGCTGGGTGGGCATTTGGCTGTTGGCCAAGTCTAATCCACCACACAGCTCTTGTGTAGCTTGGAAAGAGGAGGTGCTAATGCTGGCTATGACCATACCAAAAGATTCCGGTTATTACATGAGACTTGCTAATCTGTATGTGGTAGACTTGGAAACATGTTCTTGTGGTGGTGCTTATAGAAGACAAATTGAACAGCGGGTAAGGTGGCAGTCATTTGTGGTGGTCTGTTTGGATGTGGGTTTGGCCACAGAACTCACAGCGTTTGCTCTGTCTGTGCGAAATTGGTGACCTTGCCTGGTGCCTTCACTACAGATATGTTGCATGGCAAATTAATCTTATTTTGCCGTTTTCTGCCTGCCTCTACTTTCAATCCTGCTTTTGTGGTCTCTGTCTCCGTTGGTATACTAATCGTGACTATTTTCTCTTTGATATTTATTTGTTGTATTCTGGCTAGGTACTGTTTTCTGCCCATTCTTTTCACTCCCCTTGAGCTAGCGGCTTCCTACTCCCAATTTAATATGTCAAATTAAAATATAGTGTATTGTTTTATTTTTAAGTTGTAAATGAGAATGCTACATAAATTGAAGATATCAGTATCATTCTGGACTCTTCTTTATTTGTCTGTGTTTTATATTGTTTATGCTTACTATCTGTTAGCAATCTTCATTTGTGTTCTAAGAGTTTTCAGTGTGTGTGCGCATTTATTTTTCAGGTGGAGTTGTGTGTGGTATGGCATTATATTCTGACTAAATACTGAAAAGATTGCTTCTGTTTCATTCTTTTGCTAAAAAAATAAAATCAATATCAAGGTTCTTATTTTTAAGGCAATTTTTAATATTTTTGGTGGTAACTAACATTTTTTAGAGCTCTAACTCTTGCATGAATGAAGAGTTTCATCTTTAGTGACATGGTCAAGGATGGTAGGTAGATCCTTTAAATAGAAAATTGGTATCTTCTTACTTGTAAATCAGCCTGATATAATAAAATTCTGAATAAGTGTATTATATCTGAGGTAAATGCTAAAATCCTGAAAGTTCTTTACATCTGTTAAAGGACTTACTTATTCAGCTTTGTAGTTTTATTCATATTTATTTCTCCAAGTATGGAAAACACAAAGTACTGTTTGAGTTCTGAGGGCAGGCTGTCTGGTAGTGGCTTGGTATTTTCATCTTTAGTGGGTGTAAAGGGTGAGGCTATTTTGTATTTGTGTGTGATAGTTGTGGTTTTAATGGTACAGAGGCTGCAAATGCAACCTTTTTTTTAATGTGAAGATAGACCAAAGGAATCCAGGTGCAGGTGGCATCTGGGATGAACTGCATTTCTATCCTCTTTGTTGCGTGCAGGAACCTGAGAGCCGTGGAGCTTGACAGGACAGTTTTATAATAAAGAAAGTTTGTTCCATGTGGAAATCTTTGGGGATTAAAGACACTCTGGAAGTAAACAATCAGAATTCTCATTTCTGTAATGTTCCCTGTGTGGGAAAGGAAATGGCAGCTGTAGTTGCTTTACACCATTCCCGGTGTAATCACTATCACATCAGTGCATTGAGTATTCAAGCGCCTTAGCAATGCTTTCCTTCACCAATACATATTAGGCCAGGAGACAGATGTTTGTGTCATGTTATTTTATTCCTCATCAATCAGCAGTTTCCCAACCATCTTATTTTTAACTTGATTATTTACTAATGAGCAGTAAAAACCACAGTGCCTATGGCAACGTTTGCACAGTGGGTTGTGAAATAGTAACACACACACTTAGTTTTATTTCTTTTCATGTTTACCACATATCAAATCCTTTCCTAATGTCTTTGTCCTTGTTTCAACCTAAATCATAGCAGGGTATTTATGTTCCTTCAGTTGTTTGCTTTTAGCTACGGTCACAACATTTTGTCCACTGAAGTCTTAGCAGCTTGTAGTAGTCTTGGAGACCAACCCCAATCATCTCCCTAGAGGCTGCATGTCAGGATGCTGGAAATTAATTTCTGATTTTTTCTGGCTTCCTTAGCCTAGATTAATTCTGATTTGTTATGAAGTGAATCGAAGCTAATATGAAGTGAAGCGTCTTTCAGCTAAAGTAAGAAAAGGGATTGAGGTGAAGGGCCCCAAAGCTGCCACAAGGCAAGAGGGCTGTTAAAGCTTAGAGTGACACATGCAAAGGTCTGTTGTCTTGAAACACGTTGCGTCAGATCATGTATCCACACAGTACCCTTACAAAAAGCCAAAAAAAGGTTTCCCCGGTCAGTCTTAAACTACAAAAGAAAATAGTTTGGCTTTGCACCAAATAGTCAGGTTTGCAGTATGAAGCCAGAGTTGTGAGAACTGAAAAGAGGACGGGATCCACGATGTAAGAATGACCTTAGGAGGACTCAGGAGTAAAGGTGGATTATATTAATGTGCATGGCTATGGGGAGGGGGATTATAAAACCACTGTTCATCAGATCCATTGAAGAGGAAACAAATAAACCAGTCATGTTTGTAGGATACACCAAAGCCTACAGAACAGCAATGTAATCTTCTTGGAAACTGCTATAGATAACACGAAAACAGGGAGTGTATGTGTTTTAAGGGGGAGTGAAGACTGAGATGCCAGGTTTGAAACTATACTCGTAAAACCACATATTTGAAGAAACTAGCCATTGCATAAGAACAAATTAAAATGTTCTATGAACTGAATTGTGATTTACTCTGTTGAAGATCCAGTCTTAGAAAGGTATGGTATCAGAATTACAGCACTCAAGTACTTTGCAGAGTACGCTAAGCTGCCTGTATTGTATCTCACTCTTTCCATGTTCGTTTTCTTGGAAGAAAAACTAAAGCCTGCTGTGGCTTGGTTTTCTTTAATAATTTAGTATGCTGCATCTCAGTGTGCCTGCTGCTGAGGGCAGTGTCGGTTCTGCATACTTCCCTCCTGGAGAGAAGGGTGGTTTGGGTTGTATTCATTTGTGGGTCTTCCTGGAGTTTATTTCACGGTCTCTGACTTGCTTCTGAAGAAAACCCAGTGGCTTGCGTCAGGCAGCTCTATCTTGGCTCTAGATGACTGCACTGCTTGTCTAAACTGAAACATTTGAGTGGCTGTAAATGTTTAAGCTAATTTAAAGTCTGCCATGACGAGATGGGTAATTATGGTTTCTGAGCGAATTAGTTGAGAGAAAAATGGAAAACAGTGGAGAGAGCAGCTGATGGATATTTTCAGTGCAAGTACCTGCTCCTCAGTTCCTTTGTTGACTATATCAGTGTTAGGTCTTGTCTGCATAGAAACTTGCACCGTTGCAGCAAAATGACTTTTCTTTCCATGCTACTTAAATGGATAAAAAAGTGGCACATGGACTGGCCTTTAATTTGCATCTTGTATGTGCTTCTCCTACAGCCAGGGATCGAACTGCCTCTGCAGGAGATAATTCCTCTGCTCAAGGTGTGGTCCCCACTGTGAAAGTCTCAGGGTGCTACCAGATAAACATTAGATCTGCTCACATTTTCATGTATCATTGCACATTTTTAAGGTGTAAAGAGACAAATAACACCCAGCCTACCAGAGCCTCCGTGATTAATGTGGGATTAGCCTCAGTAAGTGTAACGAGGTTTCATCTCCTCCTTTGAGGAAGAGATGAAGGGGCAGATTTAGGCCAGCAGATGGATAGCTGTGTGCTAAGTGGATTAGCTCAGCGCAACTCACAGCAAGGCCAGGATGTAAACAATACTTGATCAGCCTGGCACCAGATACCAGCAAGCAGCCAACAAATCTAAACCATAAGGATGTACCTAAGCAAGGACAGTATTTAACTTGAGAGGGTTTCTTTTTTTCTTTTTGGATGAAAAGAGATATAAATCCCTAGGAAGAAGAAAATATCTTCATCATTCTATTTCTAAAAGTTTGGGTGATTTTTTTGCAGCTTCAGATACATTTTGCAGCTACAGTGAAAGATTTACTCACAAAGTTCTGTATTTTTATTACCTGCCTATAAAAGATGCTGAGACCCAATTACAGTTATTGAAACTGTTCAGTTTAGCAAAATCTCAGTATGTTCTTTGTAAATTTCCAGTGTCTCCTTGAAATCTGCCGTGTCCTCTACTACGTAGTATTTTTTTCAGCCTGAGTACAGTGCGGAGAGTTCATTACACTCTTTACCTAATCTACAGTAAGCAGGCAGGAAAGATTCACCAGTTCTAGTGTGTCTCAGAGCAAGGTCTCTTTTATTGCCACCTTGCTCTCATGAAGCTCTGTTCTAGACTTTGAAGAAAAATGCTTGCACTTCAAAATAGTTCCCAGCCCATCTGTGAACTCTACAACATTTATTATTTTCGTCATGTTTAATAGCACAGCTCATTTTCTTACCCTTTTATTGCTGTTAGAGTAATGTGGGCTATGACTTCATTTGACTTTTCTAAGTAGGCAGTATCACCTCTAGTTAGCATTTAGATGTGAAAATTTCTGAGGGTGTTTGGGAAGCATAATGGCTGTTCAGAATGTGACATGTATCCATCTAAAACGAGACTGGGAAGTGATTTATCAGAAAATGCTCACTCATCAAAACTGAGTAATTTCAAGTAAAAATTCCAGTTCCAGCAAAACCTTAGTAAAACAAATGATTTAGGAAAAAAACAAGAGAGGCAATCCATGGTGTGTGGATATTATTATATCCATATTATTATGATACCTAATGTCCTGACTGGGTAAGTGCATGAATTCATTAGTCAGGTCTTCCTAACTCTATTCTTCCACATGACAGGAGACTGTCCAAGCCCCCAGCCTACCGGCTGTCTCAGAGTAACTCTCCCATGATTGAACTCTTTCACCATGCATTACATCCTTTGGAGTTTCACCTTTGCAAGCTCTAGATGGATAATCCATTTGCCTGAAGGTCAGTCTCCTTTCTGCATATAGAAACTCTCAATTGGTAATATAAAATAGGACAGCTCCATCAGGAAGGACATGGTGATCTACCCTTGAATGACAGCAATGTGGAACAGGGTGGAAGAACCTTAGGTTATGTTGATACTCTGAGTTAGGCAAGGAAAAATCTTGACTTTATAAATGTGGCCTTCACCACTGTTGTGTGGAATCGATGCATGGCTTTTTTTCAGTCTTTCCTACTAGAGCTGTGCTGAATTGTAAGAATTACAAAGTGTCAGTGGTGTCAAGAACCGAAAAAGCATCTTCTTACATATTGTAATCTGAGGACATATTTTTTTTATCAATATAGCTGTTTCAGTTATGGGTATGTGTGAACCAATTTGTCTTTTCAGTATGGCTGCTGATTTCTATGGAAATATCCTACAGTTTGCTTTTCCTCCTTCTTAGAGAAATTGCTAGATTTATCTAGAATAACATCCATACAAGTTGAATTAGTGCCCTAATTTTATTGCTTCAGGGAAGTGAAAAAAAAAAAAAAAGATGAGGGATGAAGTATTTTATGTTCTCATTGCTTTCAGCTCAGTTGTGTCAGGCTCCAAAGTTTGTGTACCTTATAGAATCACAGAATAGTTTGAGTAGGAAGGGGCCTTAAAAGGTCACCCAGTTCCAACCTCTCCTGCCGTGGGCAGGGACACCTTCTACTGGGTCAGATTGCTCAAAGCCTCATCCAACCGGGCCTTGAACACCTCCAGGGATAGACTATCCATGGCATCTCTGGGCAACCTGTTCCAGTGCCCCACCATCCTCACAGGAAAAAAATTCTTACTAATATCTGATCTAAATCTTCTCTCTTACAGCTTAAAACCATTACTCTTCATCCTATCACTGCACTTCCTGATAAAGAGCCCCTCCCCAGCTTTCCTGTAGCCCCCTTTAAGTACTGGAAGGCTGCTATAAGGTCTTCCTGGAGCCTGCTCTTCTCTAGGCTGAACAGCCCCAACTTTCTCAGCCTATCCTCATATGGGGGAGTATTCCAGCCCTCTGATCATCATAGGGCCCTCCTTTGGACGTGTTCAAACAGATCCATGTCTTTCCTGTGCTGAGGACTCCAGAACTGAACACAGTTCTCTAGGTTGCTTCTTTATATCAGAATAGTGAGGGTGCAATCTGGCCTTACAATTTAATTAACAGACCTGGAGCTTTCACTGTTATAACTCTTCTGGATAGACAGAACTAAGAGGAGGAAAAAGAAGATGTTAGACACAGCGGAAAGCAGGTGTTACTAGAATTACACACAGGGAGAGAACTGTTGGGTAATAGATATAGGATTTTTTATCTTCAGTTTGCTTTCCTCCTGGCATCTCACTTTTATCATAAACTGTTGCGTGGTGTCATAGAGTTCTTTTAAGCAGATGGTACGTTTTATCCCAGTGGTGTCTGCTTGCTGCTGGTGGATGAAGTGATTTTTCTATGTAGTTAGTTAAAGTGCAACTTGAGGTTCTTTGGCAGTCTGAGTTCTTATTTAGAGAGGCTCAAAATGTAAGTCATGGTTAACTTATCGCTCATTTTGGTTTATACATGCTTAGCAGTAGGAATGCTTCTAAAAATACAAGTAAACACAGATATCTAAGTGCACCTGTGGAGGTTTTCAACAAGCTTAGTCTCTGTTCAGGGGAAGGAATTGGTATTTTGTGCCAGCTGCATGTCATATTAGGCAAACTTTGTAACAGTAGGGGTAATGAAGCAATAGATAGAGCTTGTAGAACTCTTTAGAAATAGGCTGGACAAACATCTGTCAGGAACTACATTAAATATGGGAAGGTTTACTGAATGGCTGTGTAAGTATCTCCATCAGCACTCACATCCAGTTCCTGACCTAACGGGTCTTCTAATCAGCCCCTCAGGTGGCAGATGGATGGATAGTGTTTGCCTGATTGTTGAGACTTACAGTCATGGAATTTGAGACCCAGACTCTGAGCAGCCACAGAGGAAACACATATGGGTTTTCCATTCCTGGTTTAGACTTCCCAGGGAAATGTTAGGATGTGGGTGACACAGAGGCAGCAAGTTTTGCCTTGCTTTGAATATTTGTTTTGGGGTTTTGTTTATCTGTTTGCTTGGGGATTTTTTGTTTGTTTGTTTGGTTGGTTTTTTTCTCCAAATCCTTCCTTCTTTTTGCCATCCTCACATCTGTGCTGTTTTCAGCCTATTTGAGGATTCCTGCTGTGGTCAGCAAAAGCGGATCATTCCTCCTATCGGTTTACTGTGGGGGTCAAATTTGACAACTCATATGTGTTGGGCTGGAAACCTGGGATGCTACTGATGACCACTGAAATGGCAAAGTGCTGGCTGGGATGCCGGCTTTGTTCTTTCTGTATCACTGGAGGATTTCTAAGAGATTGCCGTGAAGTGGCATCATTGAACTGTACTATCTTTTAAAAGGATTTTAGCAGGTTGGGGTATATGTGATCTTCCTCTAAAACCTTCTAAGGAGAACAGCTTTCTAAACAGCCATTACACTACTTGTTGTTCCCTACCTCCTGCTACTTTTTAACACCTGGTGAATGAGATGAGCTATTAATAATTTGTACCCTACTTTTCTTACCATAAATAAGTTAAAGCTCTTCATCACATGCTAAATACTGCGAAACATTGTGATCAAAGGAATTATGAGCATGTTAGCCTCAAACTTGCCCGACATTCCTTCGAATTCTAATGCTTAATAGCATCCTTTAAATTATTCCTACATCATTCAAGCTACAGGTAGTTTTTTGACACACATATTCCCCTTTCTTTTCTAATGCACTTTTTTATTTCTATCACCGTTGTCTAAACTGTTTGAACAGAATGTCATTCATTTGTATCATTACTGGAAATCCTAACTGTATATCTGTCGTGCACTTCCCACACTAGCGGTGAATTTTGAACAGTTAAAGGAATAGTAACAACATACAAGTCTTCTGAAGTGCTTCATACGGGACACAAATATAGTGCCCCTATGTAAAATCACTGCAGGGAGGCATTTTCTGCCTGCCTTTTTCTGTGGTTTCCTCTGCCTAGTTCTTCAAAGGAGAAAGTGCCGATGGTGTTCTCCCAGTGTGATTGGTGAATAGGATTGTATTGTGGGAGCAGGCAGTGTTTCATCGTAGTCTCTAGCTACATATCAACATTTATAAATAGATCATCTTGGTACCTTTTCAAGACAGCTTGTATTGTGGTGATTTTATTTGATTTGTGCTTCTTCAGAAAGGATAATTAGGACATATTTTTCCATTACCTGTTGCTAGTGCTTTGGGAAAGGAAGAAGTCTATGACTGCAATTAGCTTTAACTAAAACTAGGCTTGCTTTCGTGTTAACTGTTTCTTTTGCATAAATTGGTACTCACTGAAGTCTGACTTTTCTCTAAGAACGATGCTGAGTGTGAGACACAGGATTTAGACAAAGTGAGCACGACAGCTTGACACCCAGTTGTGACACTACAGAAGTCACACAGGTTTGAACCATGAAGCTTATTTGCTCCATTCTTCTCTAGACTGAGTTTGTCTGGTTGAAACTCTCACTTTCTGGTTTCTATCAATTCTATCTCTGGTCCTTCTGAGCTGATTCCTCTCAGACTGGATCAGCCTGCTACTCCACTCACTGATTCTTCAGTCTTCCTCCTTTTTCAGCAGAGACTCTTTCTCTGGCAGACACTCAGCTCCCTCTGGTTTCAAGAATGACTTGTGAAAAATTCTCTGATCTTCTCTCACTTCACAAGATACTCTCCATCACAGCATCCTGCTGGGCATGGTGTCCGACTGTGGGAGGAACTGGTTCATGGTGAGCTGGGTGAAGAACTGGCTGAAGGGCAGGGCTCAAAGGGTTGTAGTGAATGGGGCTACATCCGTCTGGGAACTGGTCACCAGCAGTGAACCACAGGGTTTAATTCTAAGGCCAATTCCATTCCGTATATTTGTCAATGGTGTGGATGCAGGAGTTGGATGCACCATTAGCAAGTTTGTTGATGATACCAAAATAGGAGGTGCTGTTGACTCTCTTGAGGGGCAAGATGCCTTGCAGAGAGATCTAGTTAGATTGGAGCATTGAGCAATCATCAATGGGTTGAAACAAGTCCAAATACCAGATTCTGCACCTGGGACAGAGTAATGCCCAGCACAAGTATAAATTAGAAGAGCAGTAGCTGGAGAGCCGCTATGCAGAAAGGGCTGTTGGGGTGATTGCTGACCGCAGGCTTAAGATGAGTCAGCAGTGTCTTGGCAGCCAAAAGGACAAACCGCATCCTGAGAGTCATCAAACACAGTATAACCAGCTGGTCAAAAAGGGGGATTATCCCTCTGTATTCAGCGTTGGTGCAGCCTCACCTGGAATATTGCATGCAGACCTGGACTGCACAATTTAAGAAGGGTGTGAGGGTCTTTGAATGTGTCTGTCCAGAGAAGGGCAACAAAGCTGGTGAAAGGGCTGGAAGGAATGTCCTACGAGGAGCAGCTAAGGACTTTGGACTTGTCTGGTTTGGAGAAAAGGAGGCTGAGGGACAACCTCATTGCTCTCTACAGCTTCCTAAGACAGGGAAGTGGAGAAGGAGGTGCTGATCTTCGCCCTGGTATCTAGTGATAGGACATGTGGGAATGGTTCAAAGCTTCACCGGAAGAGCTTTACAGAGTACATTAGGAAGCATTTCTTTACTGAAAGGGTGGTCAAACCCTGGAATGGGCTTCCTAGAACTGTTATCAATGCCCCAAGCCTGTCAATGTTTAAGAGGCATTTGAACAATGCCCTTAATAACATGCTTTAACTTTTGATCTGCCCTGAATTGGTCAAGCAGTTGTACTAGGTGATTGTTATAGGCCCCCTCCAACTGAAACCTCTACACTACTCTACTCTACTCTACTCTATTCTACTCTACTCTACTCTACAATGGTTCATTTTCCAGGGAAAGACCACCTATCTCTAACCTACTTAGGTTAATTTTTTTTCTTATATGGACATATTACTCTCTGCCTAAATCAGTCAGGAGAGCAGAGAGAGCTCTTCACTTAAACTCCTTTCTCCCTTCCACCTCCAAAATCAGAGATAAGGCATTGCATTAAAGAAGAAAGTACTGATTTGAGGTTGCAGAATAGGAAAGGTTTGTTTTCTTCTCATCTTTTAGGTCAGCAAATCATGGCAACATAAATCCCAAATCTATTCAGAGGGATTGGTGCAACAAGGCTGTCTACTAGTTCTTCCAGTCAGAAGAACTGCACTAGCTTTAGAGGCTGGAGCAGGTCCAGAACAGTTACACATCTAGAGTCTGGCTTCCTTCTAAAAATTACTTACATGAGCCTTCTTTCTTGACAGTTAGGGTATAGGGTAAGGGGCTTCTAAATAATGTTTACTAGTAAGTATTCACGTAAGGTGATTCACGTAAGATGATCATTGTCCAGTTAATACTTTGTGACTCAGCATGTTATCCCATGCAGATTGCCTGCAAGTATCATAGTTTAAAGTTTTCCATATGTGGAATTTGTAACTCAATCTCTGGTTCTAAGACTGAAGATATTTTTTCCTCTTTCAGACAACTGAGATGCTTGACTGCCTTTGGCCATTGGCTGGTTGTGTTGTTCTTCTGTTGCGAAATTGTTCAGCACCACAAATTATTCTGGTTTTCCAAAAGGGACAATTACATAGATAGTTTTTCACTTGCCAAATATAAAGCTTCACTTAATTCTTTCAAGTTCTATGTTATGTCAAAATATACAGATTGTTGAGATTACAGTATGCATACTTATCAATTTAGTTGTGCTTTTCTCCCCTGACTAATTTTATCAGTCATCTGGCCAGCACGGGGCTGTTTAAGTGTATGCAGTGCCATGAAACACTTCACTGGGACCAGATGCATGTAAAGATGAATGCATTTGAGTCTTCTGTAAGTACTGCTTAATATTATTGCCATGCATATCCATAGCCTCTTTTATCCTTGAACTTCTTCAATAATCCTGCCTTCTAATGAAGATTTTATGTACTTTAACTGGATCTTCTAAGTGCAGCCTACTGTTACATACAGTTTACCCTATTGTGCTTCATGACTGTACTTAAGGATTTACAACTTATCTCATACAAAACAGGGTAAGGTTTCTGAAGAGTAGGTCTATTTATGTCTTTTTATATCAGTTATGAAGGAGTGGCAAGGACTTGGTAAGATTGTCCTACTATTATGATTTCCTGTAACGCAAACTTTGAACATAGAAAGGAACATAGAAAGTTTGTGTCATCTATGAATCACCCAGCTCTACATTTTTGCTCATTAAAAAGCTGTAAAGAAGCTTGCAACCCATTTATCATGATTAGTTCTCTGAAAATGCCAACACAATTCCACAGTGACTTGCATGGAAATACTCTGTAATAACACTGAACTGGTATTGTACAGGGCTGAACACTGGAGCCTTCCTACCAAGTGATGTATGCAAAAGAGCTGCATCTTTCTGTTGGGGAAGATCATTTCAGATCCTCCAAGTCAGACAACTTCTCGTTTTGTGTTTTACTCACAGTTCAGCTAAAATCTTATTGCCTCATATTATGTTGTACAGATCTGTTTGTAACAGACAGAGAACAGGTTTAGTTCTGCGACAGTGGGGAATGGCACAGAGAGCTGACTGGAAATAGGAACCCCAACTGACTTCAATCTGTTTCAGGTAATAATGACTTTCTAAATCTACTCACTGCAGCTGTAGTTGAAGCCACACACCTGGTATCCTGAGATGCATGACAGAAACCTAAGGGGAATGGCAAGCAGTCCATGCTCTGAGTCAATCCCTTCCTGTCCTTTGTTTCTTTTAAAAAAGAAAGAAAAGTGATATTTCTCAAGGAATTTTCCATCCAAAAAAGTGTTGTCAAAATTTCTTACTGAGCTGAAAAATAGTCTGGAGGCCATAGGGAGCTCCCCTGCTCACTTTAGGAGCTACCCACATCCAAATACATGCAGCAGTCAGAAAAGGGAGTAGCATCATAGAATCATAGAATATGTCCCTTTCTTTTGAGGCTGAGTGGTGAGGGATGGGTAGAGTCCCAGCAGTGATATTGTGCTTTAAAGGAGGCAGTGGATAATTGTTCCTATCTTTCCTTTCCTTCCCCTTCACTCATTTGTTCTGGAGCACTGAGGAGGTTTGGTTCAGTTTTGGTCCTTGAGCAATTCCTCATGCAGTATGGCTGCATTCCATTTTTACAGTCAGTAAACAGTGTAGTCTCACTCTCAGCTCTTTCTGTACACTAGCAAGAAAAAAAATTCAAGCTGAGTGACCTGCCAAGGTAACCTTATAAATTTCAGTGACTTCAAAAATTTCATCAGCCTTAACCATATGTGCTGAATGCCCCCAACAGCTGCAGGTTAAGAAGGGCATTCAACACGTAATTACCTCAAAATTGACTTTTTTCTTTTTAGTGCCCATGAGTCTAGTCTTGCCATGGCTCGCTGGCTCCTATTCAAGTGATGATCCAGCATGCTGTGTGCTGGTGATGTAGCAGCCACCACTGAGCCCACTGAAGCATGGGACAAGCAGGGGGGTGGGGCACATGACACAACAGGGGGAGGTAAGTGCTACTCTAAAGTCTATATATAGCCTTTCATCCTTTAATTCTTTTTTTTTCTTTTTTTTGCATAAAATCTTGCAAAAATGTACAATTTTTTTTTTTGTATTTTTTGTTTGCCGTTTCAAATGGGCAGTTAATAGTCCCTTTCTGCAAACAAGCCATTCTGCATAAGGTGTCTCGGACAATTGCAGCTTTACTAATGGTGGCAGCTGGGCAGACCTGGGTCACACTACTGGAAGGGAGGACTGAATCAGACCTCACTTCTTTATGCTTTGATGCTGAGTGTTGCTGTTGATGTCAGGGCATTCAGTATCTGTGTTCAAGTTATGGCCAGCAGGTCACTTTTGAAAATAGAACTGTTCAATTTATTGGAAGTATGCTTAGATCAGTAATTTTCTGGAATAGATTGTTTATTCCTAGTAGAAATTTTGGGTGAGGTGATCATGATCCCTCTTGGAGTGGCAAGTGGTGGCTGAATTAAATCCAGCAAATTTAGAATTAGGATAATGCAACCAGAGCTATGCTAGGTTTGATATGTGGTACTGCCTGTAAGGCAGAAAAGAGATAATACTACACAACCCAAGGGTAGAGGACCTCAAGTTCCTGTTCACTATAAGGCATTTACCCATTCTCACCAGATGAAGAAGACATTAACTCTGTTACATGGAGATTCCTCCTGGCTACAAAGAGTATTTTGCTGTGGCAACTCACTTATTACCTGTGTTGTGCAGGAAATACTGAGATTGGGAAAGTTCTGCACTTACACTTGAAAATATTGATCCTCTTTGTATGACAAGTGCGCATCCAAGTTGCTGGACTTGAGTCTCTGCAGTGATACTAACAGTGGGATTTATCTGCCTATTTGCAGATGTCTGCATCAGAGTTACTTGTCTTGGCTCTTATAGTCTATGGTAAGAAATGCACACTTTTAGGGCACGATGCATTGTATCCTAGAAGTATGTCTTTAGGCATCTGAAAGGATCAGATTAATTGTGACTCTGAAATCCCACTTTCTGGGGACTTGCCAGGCTATCGGTGGATACATCTCCAGACGTCCTAAGTAGGCGAGGTGACCCCTTGAGGGCCTGATGAGGGTAAATAAAACTGATTCCTGAAAACAGCTGATGCCTGAAAAGAAAACAAAAATCACATACTTTTGGATGTCTTCATAATGGCCTGTGACCTTCACTAAGATTTTTAGGAATGCAGTGGCACATGAGAGGACTTACTACAGTGCTGTGCTACTAACTGTATTTCTTTGTGATCATTGATAAAGCTGGGAATATCAGCATTCATGTGAGGTGCCACTTGTTCCTGCTTAGGAATTGGTTTTTATTCCTAGCAGGTTTGCTCTTGATAATGTTCATGAATCTGACTTTGCCATCGCGATCACGTATTGATTAAATTCAATGCTTGACGCAGTTTTTAAACTTGAGTAATCTGTCACCATTTATAGATAACCATTTTTCTAAATATTATTCAAATCAAACTATTGTATATTTAATATAAACTTTTATCTGATTCAATGAAAGGACTTAATTCTATGCTTGCATTACTGTCCAGAAAAAAGCCTTTCTTGACACAGAATATTTACTTAGGTAGAAAGGGGATAACACTACATTACCTCTCCACACTTAAAATACCAAGACCATAATCTATTGCAAGTAGTAATGCATGTGCAGTGATACAGAATCAATTAGTTGTTTTTACATTACACATGCAGACTCCACATTTCCTGAAATGTCACCGAAAGACAAGCTTTAGTAAAAATCCTGTAATTAAAGTAGAAGTTCCGCCTAATGTGAAGTGCTAGCTGCTGTTTTATCAGATAATGAATAGTGTGAGAGGAGATTACCTCCATAATCAAACTCTCGCACTGGCTAAAGTTCAGTGCTATTTCAGACCAACAGCAAAGCCTGTAGGTGGTCATCAGCTGCTGGAATTGGCAATGTCAGTATTGTAAATCAGCGAGTGCTCTGTACTTACAGAGCTATTGCAGTGCAGCAGAAACATAGGTCTAATTTCCTGTGATTTCTCATTTTAGTGCTTGAAGGCTGATTTTAATAAAACAACCATGCATCCTCAAAATTGTGGTGCTGAATTATAATTTATTTATCAGTGGTTCCTCTAAATCAAGATGGATTTTGTTCCTGGCATTTTTGTGCTTTGAAAGGAGAGGAGCATCCTAAGATGCTCCGAAAAAGGAGTGGATGCATTTTGAAGGTGAGGAGATGTCTTTTGCTTTCAGGAAACTATGATCTTTTTTTGCGTGTATTCTTTCTTCAGGTTCCTTTGTTTCAGTGATGGCAAGGTTATAAATCTGAGAAGCTGGGTTCTGGTCTGTCTTAAGCAGATAAAGTGTATATTTTTATACCCTTAATGTATTTTCTGACTATATATATAGGAAAAATGCATAATAAGTAAATGCACGTAACAGAGTCAGTAAAAATGTGGGTCCTTAGTTCATAAGTTTCCTAGTCAGATCCCTTGACATCTCCTTGGCTTGTCCCCTTGTTATTGAATGGAAGTAGTGATACCAACCTTTCAGGTGAGCACTTCTCTCATCATTTTGATGAAAGGTATGAGAGGAAAGAAATTAAGCCTGCTAGCCTACTCTGCTACGTATGTTGTATATCAGTGCTGGGCTGAAGAATTATTTGAGAAAGTCCATTTGCCCTTTTACAGTTACCTGTAAACTCTGCTTGTGAAATGGGAACAATAATGTAAATCCTTTGATTTCTATTGGTGAAACATACTCTAAAAAGTTAAGTATCATTTCTATTCAAATTCTATTAGATGAATATGTATTGTGTGTTGGAGAGATTCCCACTGTGGCCAGAGCTATGAAGTGTAAATTACAGGAGAGCTACAAGAATGAAATTCAAGCATGTTCTGTACTTATAATTTTGGTATAGCTGGGTATCAGGACTGTATCTGTGTGCTCATCCAAGTTAGTTATTTCTTGCATGGTCTGGGAGCTCCCCAGTTAGTCATGTATGTAGACGAGACAGTGTATTGGCTTGAGACGATGGACCAACTTGAGACAAGGCGATTGACTCAACTGTGAGCCACCTTCATAGCGAAGTATTCATCTGATTGGTGCAGGAGCTCTCAAGGTGGGAATTGCAGAACTATAAATTCACCCAGGCACCAATTGGTAGGCACTCAGGGGTACTGAGGGAGCTAGCAGAAGTGCTCACCAAAGCCCTTTCCATTATCAACCAGCAGTCCTGGCTGACTGGGGAACTTCCACTTGATGGGAAGTTGGCAAATGTTACACCTTTTACAAGAATGTCCGGAGGAAGGATCCAAGGAACTACAGGCCTGTCAGTTTAACCTTAGTGCCAGGGAAGGTCATGGAGCAGGTCATCTTGATTGCTGTCTCACAGCACACACAGGACAACTGGGTGGTCAGGCCCAGTCAGCATGAGTTTTTGAAAGGCAGGACCTGCCAAACTAACCTGATCTCTTTCTATGACAAAGTTACCCGTTTAAGAGATGAGGAAAAGGCTGAGGATGTACTGTACCCAAACTTTGTTATAACCCTTGACATCCTTTCTCACAGTATTCTGCTCATGAAACTGGCTGCCACTGGTCTGGACAGGTGCACCCTCTGCTGGGTAAAAGACTGATTGGATGGCCGAGCCCAGAGAGTGGTGGTAAATGGAGTTAAATCCAACTGGAGGCCGGTCACAAGTGGTGCTCCCCAGGGCTCAGTGCTGGGTTGAGTTCTGTTCAATATCTTATGAATGTGTACGCGTAGTGGGGATGACACTAAGTTGGGAGGAAGTGTTGATCTGCAGGAGGGTAGGGAGGCTCTGCAGAGGGACCTGAACAGGATGGATCAGTGGGCTGAGACCAACAGGATGAGGTTCAACAAGGCCAGATGTTGAGTCTTGCATTTGGGGGACAACAACCCTGTGCAGCGCTACAGGCTTGGGGAAGAGTGGCTGGAAAGCTGCCTGGCAGAGATGAACCTGGGGGTGTTGGTTGACAGTTTGCTGAACATGAGCCAGCAGTGTGCCCAGGTGGCCGAGAATGCCAATGGCATCTTGACTTATATCAGAAACAGTGTGGCCAGCAGGACCAGGGAAGTGAGTGTACCCCTGTACTCAGCATAGGTGACACTGCACCTCTAATACTGTGTTCAGGTTTGGTCCCCTCACTACAAGAAGTACATGGAGGTGCTGGAGCACATCCAAAGAAAGGTAGTGAAGCTTGTAAAAGGTCTGGAGAATGACTCTTAGAGGGGTGGCTGAGTGAACTGGGGTTGTTTGGCCTAGGGAAAAGGAGGCTGAGAGGATACCATAAGATCAATATCCACAACTACCTGAAAGGAGGTTGTAGCGAGGTGGATGTTGGCCACTTCTCTCAAGTAACAAGTAGTAGGATGACAGGAAATGGCCTCAAGTTGCATCAGGGGAGGTTCAGATTAGACATCACAAAAGATTTCTTCACTGAAAGGGTTATCAGGCACTGGCACAGGCTGCCCAGGGAGGTGGTTGAGTCACCATCCCTGGCGGTATTTAGAAGATGGGTAGATGAAGTGCTCAGGGATGTGGTTTAGTATTGGACAGGTATGTTTGGACTTGATGATCTCAAAGGTCTTTTCCTACTAAACGATTCTATGATTCTATGATACTTCTATGCCTCCACCTATGCTTAACATCCTGGGTAGAGAACGTGGTCATGAGACTCCCTCTGGTAGTTCCTTTTGCAGACTGAACCAGATCATACCTAGACAAGGCACTTGTCCATAATCAGTGGAAACTGTTCTTGCAGATGCAGAAGTGGTCATTCAGGACATCTTTTGAATGTAGATGCAATATTTAGGACATGTTTTGTGGTAAACTTAAGATTAATAGCAAAGGACTGTGAATGTGCTGGAGTGGTCATGTAGGACCATAGGCCAGCTGGGTACAAGAATTCAGCAGACTCTGGAGTCTCACATTTCCTTCAGGAGCCTCATTTAAACTGACAGCTTCACAAAATCATTCAAAAATTTTATGCTGGAATTTTTGAGTGGAATTCTTCCATTAGAGAATGTTCAACGAATTTCCTAGTCAAGCCATGGCTTTGAAGGAGCTGGTGAGACCACAGAGAAATGTGTTTCTGGGTATGCTTCAAGTTGGATGTGCAACTGAGTACAGAGCTGGTTTGGTGAACTGTTCCTTGCTCACTGGTCAGAGTTTCTAGTGGTTTAAGAGAGGTGTAATTGGCACTGACTATTTGGCTATGCTCAAGGAGTTTGAAAGAGATTAGCCTTGACAACAAGGCAAGCAACATTCTGATTTTTCAGCCAAGCTGACAGAGACTTTGTAAATGAACATACTTAAATATTCTATTTTTTATTTCCTCCCAGCAATAGCCTTTTTTAAACACATGCAGGAAATATCACTGTGATCAAAAATACCTCAAGTAAAGTATAAAGACTTTCTAAATGCAACACCTTGACAACTTAGTCAAACCTGCTAGAAAGATACACTGTGATTTGCTTTTTGGAGAGACAATGAGTCACCTGTGTTACAAGGGAAGGTAGAGCTCACATTTCTGTTTCTGGGTTATGGGGGTCATGTATAAACTGTAATGCAGTTATTTGATGCTGGAACTGTAGAATATTTTTTCCTGATTGTTAGAATTTTCTTTCCATCAGTTGCACTCTCTGCAGTGCAAACTTCAGTGCTGTCAGGATCAGGCGGTTTTATTATAGCATATTAATCACTTGCTATTTAAATATGGGGAGGGGGGTACTACTTACTCAAACTTAGCTGGTCTATCCTTAAGACTGCCTGTGATGGATCAGGTAAGTGGTTTTTAACCCTGTCAAAATAGCCAGCCAAGGATAACTTGAAAAGTCTGAGTCAAAGTAGGGGGAAGCATTGTGGAATGACAATTCCTTCTCTCTTGAATATAGGGACTATCACTGTAGTCAGAAATAGCTCAATTACTTGTTGAGTGCAAAGTAGTGAGCAGTAGAAAACCAAGCAGTGAATGGATGTCTTTTGAGTAAACACACTTAGGCTGTCTCATCACAATTTTGGAAGCCTTGTGCAGTGTCTTGTAGGAGAGGAGAGGTGTGGCTGGTGGTGAATTTTCTGTTCCCGGTCTTGTACCTATGCACTGTAAAAAGTCACCCAAATAACAAGCAGATAGCAAGGATAGATAGTGCTGAGTCATCCAACAATTTTCTTGCCCTTGCATGAACTTTTCCTGAAGGAAACCTCTATAGCTGAGGACAGGAATGCTTTGGGGGTGGAAAGAACATAAGAAAGAAGTGAGTAAAGCTTTTCTGAGCTCTAAAGCAAGAGAAGACAAAAGTAAAAGGATCGGAATGTGTGAGATGGAAAGGTGGCCATGACTTGAGTATGGAGACTGTAATGTTTTTTGTACCTGGTTTGCATATGCATTACCTGACAAGCTGTAGAGACTTTATTCTCAGTGATGTCACGGTAGCAGTGTAATAAAATTTGCAACTAAATTAAGATACCACCTTTTTCTAACAGAGAAAATCAGTTAATCATCCTGTTAAGAAACACACATAAATTGATTACATGCCATATGATACAGTGGTAATTCAAGAGTGAAACCCTCTCTGTCTTGTTAAATGAAACACCTTTGAAAATGTTTGACTTAACTGCTGCTTGGTCCTTCTGGATCTTATGGCAGGTTCAGATCAGGTTGGAGAAGTACGGTAATGCATCACTGTGATAGTTGCCATCACTGTGGTGAGAATTGTGATTCTCGAACCACCTGCGCATGGAAGAGAGTGGACCACCTTCCTTGCGCATGGAAGAGAGTGGATGTCTAGAGGCATGAGTGGAAATTTAGGCAACAGGGCAGTCTGAGTGACTGACACCACTGAGTAGCTTTCCAGCTGTTGTAATGAGAGCTTAAGTACCCTCCAGTAAGGTGTGTGGCTGAATGGGGCCATGCAAAAGTGGGATTGAAAAGAAATGTGGGATCCACCAAGGAACATGTGCTTTTTCTCTTGGGAGTCCGGTAATGTGCCTCCCAAGTGAAAATGCTGAATGGCAGATATATCCTGCCTCACTTTTAATATGGAGAAAGAAGGGAAATGAAGCAATTTTGTCGTGGGTTCTTTAGTCTCTTTAGAAAACACAGTGAAGCATTTCTTACTTGGGAAAGAGCTGAAGGTTTTGTAAAAACAAAGGTGTTAGTGTGCAAGGCTGTCATTCAAGAAATGAATTAGATTCCACTCTTAAGGAAATCGCAGAAAACCTTCGCATGTGGAACCCACTGACCTGTTTGACTGAAGGACGTTTTCCAGAATGTCATACAGTCTTCATCTGAAATTTCAATAGAAGGAGTATCTAGCACTTCCTTTGGTGGTTTGTTTCAAAGGTTAATCACCCTCTGTGCTAGAAGTAGAGGCATTAATTCTCATATAAATTTATCTTGCTTCAGCTTGTAGTCATTGGTTCTTGTTATGTCATTCCCCGTTAGATTAAGCAGACCTTTAATTTGGCATTTTCTCCCTGAAAAGGTACAGCTTTGCTGTTATCAAATCTCTTCTTGGTCTTATTTTGAAAAGCTAAACAGTTTTAACTTCATAAGTCCCTCACTATAACACCTTTTCCCAACTCTCAATTAAACATTACCTAGTTAATCATAGTTTTATTTTATTTGCTTGTAAAAGGAAAACGCCAGAATGCTATGTGATTTTCTGCTGTTGCTCCCATCGATTCAATGTTTAGAAGCGAAGTAATCTTTCTCCTAATTGTTGTTCCATTTATCCAACCCAGGTCTACATTTGATATCTTTGCTATATAGTCTGTGTCACATCTCTCAGTCCAATGTATTTACCAGTTTTGAGAGAAAAGAGACACCATATCATTAATTTTTGGGAAAGGGGAGGGAAGGGTTCATCTTTATTTTCTTGTCTTTTATTTATTATCAAAAACCAAAGAAACAACATTCAGAAAAAGAAAATAAAAAGTTAATGTGGCATTCCAGACATTATGGAAAGAATGAAAACTTTAATAGCAAGAGAAGATCTACTGAGTTATGTACTTTTGCTTTATTGCTGGTAGGAGACTTGCTGGAATTATTTGTGCTTCATCTTCAGCTATTTCTTATGCCCAGTGAGGAGCAGCTACTGAGTTTGAGGTCAAGTTTTCAGAAATAAAGCTCTGATACAGTCATCTAAACTCTGAAATCACCCTGTGCAAAAGTATCATACAGATATTTGTGAAATGATTCGGTAACATCTAAGCATACCTTTATAAAAGAAGTTTCTACACTTTTCTGATTCTAGATCTGACATTGCTGGACAACACGTGTGAACTCTCTGCAGCCAACTGTCTTTCAAGGCAAATTTTCTCATCTTTTGCTTGTCCAATTGTAGTGTTTGTTTTATTGGTGGCTGGTTCTGTTCTGTCCAGCTCTCAACAGCACTTTATCAAAGTAATTTCCAGGTTATGTGGTTGTAGCATGTTTGTCTGCCTGTTTTTCCTTAGTGAATCTGCTGGGGGAAAAAAATGATAGAGTTGGAAAGGTCTCAGATTATTATCCCTATGCATTTCATAAAGTGAAGTAGCTGAGTGGAGGAGCTCTGCTTGGAAGGTCTGTAGTGTGGGCTCCCCCCAGCAAGGAACACTGGAAATATTTCACATGTTCTAACCACAAGAAATGAATGCAACTAGAGCTTAAGCCTTAATTCACGTGCACAACATCTGTTACTTTATGCTTGTTGATGCCACAGCTCACATGGTGTGTCTTCTTCTGCATTTTGATTCCTTGGTACCGTGCATGTGTAGGACATCCTTTTCCAAATTAAATTACATTTTATCATGCTTCTTTCTAAGCAGTACTCCAATACTGAACAGACATTTATAGGATCATAGAATCAAAGAATGATTTGGGTTTAAAGGGACCTTAAAGATCATCTAGTTCCACCCACCCCTGCCATGGGCAAAGGCACATTCCACCAGATCAGGTTGCTCATAGCCTGATCCAACCCAGCCTTGAACATCTCCAGGGATGGAGCATCCACAACTTCTCTGGGGACCCTGTTCCAGTGCCTCACCACCCTCATAGTAAAAATTCTCTTCCTAATATCTAATCTAAATCTCCCCTCTTTCAGCTTGAAACCATAGGATGCAATGAAAGTACAAGGTACTTTGTAACAATATAAAAGGCAGACATGCATGCACGCAGGAAAAAAAGGCTTTCAGAAGACTATTACAGTTTCAAGTTAAGCATGTGGATGTCAAGAACTGCCAGAGGTAAGGTTGTTTCATGCTGTTTTACTGAAGTTCTTTCAAATGTATAACTTAAAATCCAGATGTTAAACTGACAGATGCCTATTATGTATATTCACCATGACAACATCCTTGTTTTGTGATTATAGTGAGATAGTACAGAAGGACCAAATCTGTGTTATGAGGTGGATGAGCTGTTGGATACAGAATTCTTCATTCACTGGTTGTAATGTGACATCTTAATGTTTTTGGTTTAAGTTTTAAGAAATGTTCTAGGTAAGGGGCAGTGAGAAGGTGTGACAAGGTGCCAAAATACAGCACTTGACACAAACCATCACATGCAAATCATGTGCAAGAGGAGGCTCCTTTGCAATCATAGCAGGGACCAGATCTTGTCAATTCCTGAGGCAGGAGGTAACTCTTTCCTAGTGAGTGGACCAGCAACCAGCCTGAAGAACTGTGAGGTTCTTTCTTAGCTGGGTCTCTCCTGCAGGAGAAATCTCTAAAATTTAATTTCTGAGTGGAAGCATGCTCCTAGTCTTCTCTTGATCTTCTTTTCTTGCCACTGCCCTTCCCTCCCCAAGGTAATCAGTCTTGCATGTATTGGCACGTGTGAACTGTTTTACAGAAGTGGTATAGTTTGGCCCAATGTGGATAATACCTCAACATGCTTATGCTCTTGACAGTAAGAGGAGCGGCTAAGCTGTGGTTTGTTCCTCCAAAGAATAATCATGTTTAGTCTTTTCCGTTAAGTGAATTCTAAATTCTTATACGTGACCTAGATAGTAGGGAAAATAGAGATTTCTTATTTTACGCTAGGTCCAACTCCCAAGAAGAATTAAAAAAACCCAACTTTGTCCACATACTAGCCTTTAAAAGTCTTAGCCTCAAACATGCAAATTTGATTAAATTACAAGTACTGAAATTATCATATGAAAGTATGACACTGCTTTGGTGCAATATAATTGGCAGTTGTCAGTACAATAACATGAACTGGTACATATGTTTTGCTATTTCAATATCTAAAACCTGCTGAAAGAGTTCCTCTGAGTCCTTCATTTTACAAATTTACTTAAGCTGAATTCCTCCTTGTAAATTTCAGGCTAAAGAATTCCAGTTGTAAGAATTATGTATGACATGAGCCCTGCTTAAGTATTGTTTTTAAGATTCAAGTAGTGGCTTCCAGTCCTGGTGAAGGTTCCATATATCAATTCTTCAATGCTGAGGGAGTCCATTTGACATTGTTTAGTCTTTATTGGGAAAGATACTGCATCAAAACAAGAAGTTTAGAGTTCATGATGCAGTGCCCTTTTTGATATTCCAGATAAATAATTCCATTTTAATCTCACAGTAGGAAAACAACTGATTGAGATTTAATGTCATATGCAAGGAGCTGCACAATGTGTTAGTTATTTGTCAGTCTGATAGAAGAGCAGAGGAGTTTGCTTCTTTTTATTTCAGCCATGCTATATTTTATGACTGACTTTTACTTGTGTTACTCATTCCAGATAAAATCTGTCATGATTATACATCAGAAAACATTTCATTATTCCATCCATGAGAAATAACTGTAGTCAGTGCAGAAGCAACAGATTGCTGCCTCTTGCAAGCTTTATGGAAGTGTGCTGTAATGGGATCGAGTAGCCTGAATCAATAGTTCTCTCTAGTAATACAATCTGCTGTCAGATAACTTCCAACAGCTTTACAGATTTAATGAACTCCCTGGGTTGATGATAAAAATATAATGTAAGGAGGAAACTAAAACAACATCATGCATTAAATATAGCCCTAGGCAACATTTTATGACCATCTTTTCTTCAGTTGTATATTTTTAATTATAAAGCCAGTATGCATCAAGCACTGTCCTGAAATTCTCCATTAGTGAAATTCATCTTGCTCTTCTCAAGTCAAGGATAAGGAGACTTCACGTAGGGAGCTAAATGAGAATTTCAAGCTCTGTGTTCACACTACTTTGGTGGTACTATTTCAACCTGTGAGCTGGAGGAGAAGACATTTCTGCCTTCTTTGGGGCCATTAAACTCTTTTGAAGGAACATCCTTTGTCTCCAGTCACCCTCTCCCCCATCCACAGTAAGATCTTAATTCCTGCAGGTGTTTTGGAACTGAGGAAGTCACAGAAAGATATGTGAAACTTATGTGGTTAGCCGATGAATAGGAACGAATGTCTGAACTACTACTAAAAATATTGTTTAGGAGTAGGGAGTAAATCAAGTCTTAGGAAATTAGATGTATTGTAAGGAGTATATCTACTACTAAGCCGCAAAGTGCTTAAATAAGACACTGTATAGCAGCAGGACTAACGTTAAGTGTGCCTAGATTTGAGCATGCTGACATAAGAGTTACAGATATTTGCCTATGAAAGGAATGTGAAAAGCTATATCAATGCTTGGGAAAGAATAAAAATTATTTTCCTTCCTAGAAAAAGATCGATAAAAAAATTGCCGTCATACAGTCAGAATTTATTTTTCCAGATTTTCATCCAAGAAAACAGTAACTCTCATGCAGGTCTTGGACCTGACACAATACTTTGTGCTAGGAAGAGCAAATTGAGCAGCAATGTGACTTCTAGTGGGACATGTACCTGCCCACAGCAGGAGGGTTGAAACTAGATGATCTTTAAGGTCCCTTCCAACCCAAACTATTCTATCGTTCTGGACAGACTGAAAAAAACACTGTAGTTGTTCTTATTTATTCCCGTCTTCTTGCTCTCCAAATGAAAAGATATAACAGCATTGTGATGATGCCACTAATTTTTTGTTGGGTATACCTGGATTTCTTCCCAGTAGTTTTGATGTGGCTCTTCAGTGGTGCTAAGCTCTGCCATTCACATGATGCTGCCATTCAGCCTTTCATAGCTCCTTTGTGGTGGTGGGAGTGTGGCATCCACCTAAGTGCTACTGCCAACACTGCACTTAAACAATGGTATAGCACTGTTACCAGTGCTACAAGTCTGTACTGGTAGGGTACTCTTGAAACAGGCATTTCCTTTCAGTTTCCTATCTGAACTTCATCCTTTTGACATGCTTGATGTGCGGGAGAAGGTAATGCTTAGTCCTTTCGAAATGAGAAAAATCAAAGTTTAAGGTGCTGTTGGAGAATTCAGGTGTAGGCTGATGCTTGTGGTCAGGTCTTGGACCACCTGAGACAAGGTTACCTCCAGAAAAACAGTAGACAAAGTAATCCAGGAGCCATAGAGGCTTCCTGATTAAGACTCACATTTAACAGCAGGCCAGGTGAAGATGTGTCCTTCATTGAGCCAGCACCAAAAGAACCAGTAGATCTTGAAAGGGGATTTACCTCAACTGCTCCGACAAATGCAGTCTGTCATCTGTGCTTTCCAAGCAAACCCCATCCCCACCACTGTGTCTCTGTGATAAGGAGAACCTCTGGACCGCTGTGGTGGAGGGAGGTGAACAGGAGCTCTCTGGCCCTCTGCTCTGTCTGTCAGACTGACAGCAGCCATAAAAAATAGGACTGTTTATGTCTCATACACTTAAGTGCCAGATATTTCTTCCCTGAACAGTCTAATTTTTGGCCTATTTTAGAAGACCAAGCTGCTGCCTGCAGTGTTATTAGAGGAACAATGTTCATAAAAATGTTGACCCTGCTTATATCATATAGATTTGATTGGTAACATTAGTGGAAAGAAGACAAAATTTATGTGAACAATTTAGTTCTGTTAGAATTATTGAAAAAGGGAAATATCTCCAAAGCAATAAAAGGAAGAAATTATATTTATGACAGTACCAGAATTCCTGGGGAAATAGTGCATTAAGTAAACAGAAACGACATTGTGGTTTTTGTTACTGTGCTTTATGCAGAGCAAAAGTTTTTAAGCCAAACCAAGTCACACTGGCCCATAAAAGTGAATTATTCTCTTTTGGCTTAGATATATTTCCTAGAAGAAATAATTGAAGCAAAAGAAGACTATTGGAGCGAATAAACTTTAAAAGAGCAGGTCCACTTGATTTTCCTTATATTATTTCTCTGTATCATCCAAACCTCAAGGGCTGGCTGATGTTTTCATAGGAAACCTTTGTATGTAGAACAGACAAGCATTTCATGCATGCTGTTAGATCTACTAAGTTTTTCTTAAGGATCCTGACTGTTACTTGGGCCACAATTTCCAGTGCAATTAATTCTTGCTCATCTCTACAATTTATCGTGTTAGTGACCTGCATCTTCTTAGAAGATACAAGCTCTCATAACATTGCTAAAGACCACTGAGATTCCTTCATGGTAACTGCTTTTGATTGATCTTGAGTGATTTTGAGAGTTGACTGGTCTTTTGATGGACTTACTTTATTTTGAAGTGGCATTGGTTTTTTGTTGCAAACAGATTGTTGTTTTTTTGTTGCAAACAGGTTGTTGGTTTTTAAACACTTTAGGGAAAGTAGGCACATTTTGTTGAAAGAGGGGAGAATGTACCTGTCAGCTGACTATAATAAGCTTTTAGGTGAATACCGCAAGCTGGATATAATTGGTTAATGTCTTTTGGGAAATCATATTGCAGTATTTCTATAGGAATAGAGATGCTTTTTTCAAAAATTAGTGCCCTGCCTTTGGTATTATGAGTTGTTTGCTATTTACCGGCCCACTGGCCTGGATGGGAAGTGACCTACCTTCCCTGAAACTTCCAGTCAACAAAGGGATGCTGACAGAGAATGAGACTAGCAGGCCACATCACAGATGCACAGTTTAATAAGTGATTGCAGTAAATGGATGTAATTTCTTATCTTGGACACAACCAATAACCCCTTTTTTAGTTCTTTTTAACTCCTTTTTATCATAATCTTCTATGTGGCATTTTTATTTGTCTTTTCGTTCTGTGTCACGTAGGAACAATTCAGTGAGTTGGATAATGTGACTATCTGATTGGCTTAAGTAAGGAAGCCTGCAGCACATCTGCCTTGTTGCTTGAAAAAGGCTTTCGTCCTTTAAGCATCAAAATGTAAACTGTGCTTCTTCACAAGGGTGTAAATATGGACATAGATATAAACTGATATATAACAGCTGTGTGCCAAAGGAGAAAAGAAGTTGGAAAAATCTAGTTATGATGGTAAAAGTAAAGTATCAATTAGTAACAAACTATTTAAACTACTGCATGTGACTTGGTCAGTCTCATAAATTGCCGTTGTTTCCTGGTATGAGCTTTACAGAAAGGCACAATTATTTAGGCTTGTCTGAAGAGACACGTGGAATAATCTTTCATAGCTTTAATGAGCAAACAGAAGACCCAAAGGCAGGAGACATAGCTCTCAGGTTTACTCTTGCCTCTATCAAATAATCTGTTGCTGTGGTCTGCAGAGAAACTGTTCTTGAGCTTTTATCAAACTAAGCAAGAACTCCTGGATGCATATGATGTTCAGTTTTGTTTGTAGCCTCCCTTTTAAAGTCTTAGTCTTACTAGCTTCTTAAAGCACATCTGTAGCAGAGTTGCTCATTGGTCACTGTAATTGCCAGAAGTCTGTTTTTAACTAATGCTAGTTATGGTATCACCTTTATTTACACAGACCAGGTATTTTTGATCTTGACTATCCCCCCAGAGTTCCTTTTGTGTGATCACTCACAAAATTAAGAAACTTTTTCAGTTCAGAGGTCCCAAAAAGTCTGTTTTCTAGTTCATCTCAAAGTAGATGAGCTTGTTTAAAGTGAGATTCACTTATCGGGTCCTAGGGTCTAATGAGAGTTTAGCAGCTAAACTTTATTCTCTTCTAACTCTTCTACAGCAGTAATATTTTATAAAGCTTATCTTTGATCTTGGTATGCTTTTACACTTATGGTCCATTCTGAAGGAAGACTTGGTAGCAGCTGTCACAACTTCATGAACATCTCCGAACATCAAATGTAACACAGAGGTCACCGAGTGTGGTGACTTGTTCCCGAGAAATGTCGGATCTTTTGCTATGCGGTGTGTAGCACACAGTTTATACAGCTATCTCCCAACATGTAGCCACTAGTCTGCAGATGAAAAACAAGGCATAACTTTTATAGGTGACAAAAAGCAATAATAATTGGTTGACATACTAATGGATGAAAATATTACTTCCTTGTGCACAAAGTCTGTGCTTTCCTGATATTGACATTTTATAAGAGACAACCTCTGTGTTTCTTTTTTATTATTTTGCTCTCGTGGCCCTAAGGATGTCTATAGAGAAGATTAAGACACAAGAGGTTTTCAGCGGCAAAGCAAAAATACAGTCTGCCCCAATTTCACAGGGAACATTAATGCCCCAACATCCATGTCCAATTAGCCTAACAGAATACCTAAAACATGCAGATAAAAAGGGAATAATTTGAAATTTTCAAAAATGCAAGAGAAAGACAAAAGTTGGCATTTACAAAAATGCAGAAAGTTTTAAAGCAGCAGAGTTGGCTGGATTTCACTACACAGAACAGATTTGCTAATTGTATTTCATTAGTTCAATCTTGTTTTCTTAGTATGAAAGATTAACAACAAATCTTCTTTACCTTTCCCTGCTCGGAAGTGGGAGCTCTCCTAGGAGCTCTCTCTTCCGACAAAGGCATATTAAATAACAGTTTATGAGAGTGGATTGGATAAAATTTGGAGATGACTGATGACATGAATACTACTGGTTGCCTGTGGGATGTCTCAAGCTTTCAACTTTTCTGTTGGGAGTTCAACGTGTAATACTCCTGCTACCTAGATCTCAGCAGGCAGCTTTAGTGAGCCGCAGTGTCTGAATGTCCTTTTTAACAAGAATATTCATAGTGCACTGGAGATAGCTTTGCTAGAGCTGAGCCTTTTACGGAAACAACTCTTACTCAAATTTTGGGTTGTTTGGGTTATTTTTTAAAATCAAATAATCAAATCCTCTTGATTTTTTTTATAGATCTGTCCCACAATACAATGTTTCTATGCAAGCATCAAGTCTGAGCATAGAGTGGGAAGGAAAATGCAATGTTTACCAATAGTGCTAAACTGGAAAATACTTGAGATAGTGCACACCTGTGTCCTCAGACCACCCCATAACTTTTCTAGTCAGGACATTAAGTATGTCTGTGGCTATCTTTGAAGCCTAGCAACTTTGTCCCAAGAATCAAAATAGCACATCTGAAGGCACGCCAGTGCCTATCTAGTTTTTACTGATCACATTATACTCTGTTTCAGGGAAGAAAGATTTGTGAAGAATAGCTATTGTCTGCTGTAGTGCTGCAGAACAAGATAGACACATAAGCCCTAGCATGGGTCACACCAAACCTTGTGTGTCTCAGAAACTCCAGACGAGGGAGGAGAACCCTTTTTGGCTATTTAGGGAGAGGGAACATGCATCCTTTTTTTTTGTATGCATGGTTAAACTTATCAATAAAAGAGTATGTCAACGTGTCTTCAGCAGAGGTTACACTGGCAGATAGAGTTGCTGAATCCTGGGTGTGTGCAGGAATGAATCATTCAAGACAGCACTGGTTTTATACAATGTTCCACAGCGTGTCCTCAAGATGGGGAGAGCTGACATGTTGTTTGAAAAGGTCACTTCAAACCTATAGGCAGCTGGCAATTATTAATATTTATTACTTGTCTAAAGAAGTTTACGTGCAGATACTTACTACTTAAAGGTTCTAAGCTGTAGCAGGTAAAACTGATAAAAGTTCCTGGTTTTATCTCTTAAGAACTTTCCCCCCTTTCTCTTCCTTCTTAGAATTCATTCTGCACAGCATTTTTGTCTAGTTTTCCTGAACAATTTGGAAGTGAGGGGAAATTATATTGCTATTATTATTATTTGGAGCTACACAATTATACTATTAAGGTTAATGATGCCAGCAATTAAAAGGCATCTAGTTATTTGGAAACTGTCAGTTGGGACAAATTGTTTTTTAATGTCTCTACACATGGATTACTTTGATGGGAATGCAGGAAATCAGTAGGTCAGTGCAATATTTCTTGTTGCTTTTTGCTGTCAAGAAGCTTTCCCTGCTGTCCTTGAAAAGTATTGTAGGAAAGTATAAACCACATTATACCACCCCTTATCTTTCTTATGAGTATTAGTTACAAATATTCTCATTAACTCTCTGTCAATGAATTATGGACTAGCTATTTCTGGTGCAGAATTATAAATTGTCGGGGACTGTTTGTGCTCATGGGTTTCTGGCTGTGAATTTTGCCCATTTTTTACAAAACCATTGTATAAAATGCATCTGCATTTCTAGGGAACAAGTGGCTTTGTCGTGTACGTCTGCCAAGTAAAATTTTCACTTCCTGTAAGGTATCGCATTTCTTGAAATTTTTATTAAATAATTGCAAATCACAGGCCGGTTGCTCCGAGTTTTACAATCACTAGTTTTGATTAAGTCTGTGGTATTTAAAACCTAGGCAGGAACACCAGTATTTCCTGCCATTCCACAGTCTGTTTTGACTGTTCACTAGACATCCCTCAGTGAGCATACGTAGCGATACCTGCAGTGCGCTTCCCTAGAAGATTGTCAGGTTTATTTTGGGCAATTAGATGTGACAACATCAACATTTAGAGTATTGCTTGTATTCCCTATACCTACTAAAGAGAACAGCTGGTTGATACTGATAATGTATTGAAAGGAACGTGTGTGGATGCACAAATACATACAATTATCTAGGCAATAGTTTACATGATTTTATGATGCTGCTCTCATCCCAGCTAACAATTAAAGGTTAAATGAAAAAAGGTTTCATTTGTCTTCAGTCTCAAAGTGACAAAACACAATGAAAGATCAATGTCTTGATCTAGGATACATATCAGGTTAAAATGCTGTTTGGATGCTTAAAGAGAAGAACAGCGTAGGAGAAAGTACTTAGAACTTCACTGCAAAATGTTAACCAAGCAGCAATAGGAGTAGATCTCTCCTACACTCTTTGTGCAACACCCAGCAAAAAAAAAAAAAACAACAAAACCCACAGCAGAATGCAAACCGTATATTGTACTTCATTTTCAGTACAGAAGAAATACAGTGTTTAAGTGGGAATGCACATGATGGTCTTGGAATTAGAGCAGTGCTAATGAACTGCTCGTGAGCTTCATTGAGAGCCTACACAAAGCACCTAATCTCAAAGACCCATCTTAATGTACCTACTGGTGGTACATGGGGTACTTGCTGGAACTGTTCCATTTCTGTATTCTCTTAAAGGTGTGAATATGTTTTATTGATTTGTCCTGCAAAGCAGAAAAGCTGGAATGCAATGGATCCAAATGTGGAAAGGTATGGAGAAATTCCTTTTTTGTTGTTATTCCCTGTTTCAGCCTCCTTGCCAACATTTCCTTTCCATTTAAGGGAAAATAAAATCTCACTAAGAAGTCTGCTACTCAAAAGTAGAGTTTTTTTAGAGTGAAAAACATTTCTTAGAGTTTTTATGTTTGTTGCAGATACAGATCACGTTTGCCAGCAGCTCTTTAAACTAACTCAACTCTGAATTTTACTAGATATGAATAAATCCTTCCACTTTTAATAAGGAAATCCAAAAATAGTTTCTTCTCCAAAGAGTAAAAATGTAAAATATTGATTCTTTTTTTTTTTCCTAAATAATTACATGGTTCAACATAATTATCCAATGAACGTTGTTTATTTAGTCTTATTATTTAATTGCTCATGTGAAACAATTAGCCAGGTTTTTGCAACAAATTTGAGATCTGTTCAGGAAAATAAATACTGTAATTAGAAATTAAAAGTCCTGTTGCTCAGTATAATAACTACATTAGTTTAAAGCAATAAAGTGGAGCTCAGCTTTGTTCTTTAATTACTATTATTATTATTTTTCTTACTATGTATGTCCCCATGCTTATTTCATGCCCGGGGCATCACGTTTGCAGAAGTTGGTCCTGAGACTGTCTCCAGACAGTTTTGCTTGTGCAGCATGGTGCATAGTTCATAAAGAACCAGGTGACTGATTACACTGGTAGAACGAAAAGGTAAATGAGAAAACATTTAACTAACCACAGGAAACCTAATTATAATCAAAATTGAGTTATATTTTCTCCTAATTTCTGAAATATTTTTGGCATGGGAATTATTTCTGCATCACTAGCTGTGATTGTTTTTTAAGTATATATAAGCCTTTTCACAGTTGCAAGTTTCAGCATCAGATCGGAGAATCATGTCTGGAAAGGCACAGTTGCAAAGCTACTAATACTAGATGCTGTAGGGCTGTAGCATCTCAGCTTGGTCCATTACATTCCTTGGCCTGTATCAGAAACAGCATGACCAGCAGGTCCAGGAAGGTTATTCTGCCCCTGTACATGGCACTGGTGAGACTGCACCTCAAATACTATGTTCAGTTCTGGGCTCCTCACCACAAGAAGGATGTTGAGGCTCTGGAGTGTGTCCAGAGAAGAGCAATGAAGCTGGTGAAGGGGCTGGAGAACAAGTCTTAGGAGGAGCGGCTGAGGGAACTGGGGTTGTTTAGCTTTGAGAAGAGGAGGCTGAGGGGAGACTTTATTGCTCTCTACAACTACCTGAAAGGAGGTTGTGGAGAGGAGGGAAATGGCCTCTTCTCCCAAGTGACTGAGGACAGGACAAGGGGGAATGGCCTCAAGCTCTGCCAGGGGAGGTTCAGGCTGGACATCAGGAAAAAAATTTTCATGGAAAGAGTCATTGGGCACTGACACAGGCTGCCCAGGGTGATGGTGGAGTCACCATCCCTCGAGATATTTAAAAGGCTGGTGGATGAGATACTCAGGGGCGTGGTGTAGTGGTTGATAGGAATGGTTGGTCTCGATGATCCAAGAGGTCTTTTCCAACCTAGTGATTCTGTGATTACAGTACTCTTCTAAAGCACAATTTTGAATTCAAATATATTAATGAGGTTTAGATTTCCCAGCACAATGGGTTCAGATCTGAGCTTTGTATCTTGAGGGAACTATATTTCAGGTGCAGGAAAAATGGTTATATGATATCCTGATTGTGACCCCTACCAAATGAATATCTGTCAAGATCCTAATGAAATCCCATTTATTTAGCTAGAGGGATGTTTTTAATGAAGCAGAACTAAACTCTAGCCAGATAGTGAAAGCAGAGGACTTTCTATCCATGCTCAACACAGAGCTGAAGAGCAGTAAATCGGACATGGTGAATTGAAGCCTGATTGTGCCTCACAGATACAGGAGGTTTCTTAGAGTTACTGGTGGATATTCATTGTGGAAGACCATTTCTAAATGGCTTCTGAGTTACTGCCCTCAAGACTATGATGGTAAATTCTACAGATGAGCAATTTCACCCTGACTTTAGCACTCATGACTTAGCAGCTTGATCAAGCCAAGATAGAATTATCAAAAAAAAAAATTTAATAAAAGGGATTTATGTAGGATGTGTTAACTCATGTATTAGTCCCTTTGCCCCTGCCAGCAGCAGCATCTGTTTTGGCTCAGCCAAAGCAAAACCATAGTGTTTGCTTTTTCACTGAGTGAATAACGCATTGCCTTGAAAGCTCATTTCCTGGCGGGAGGGTTGAGGACCCACAGGCATTATTTCTGCCTCAGTAATGCCTGCGTGTGAGAAGGAATTGCCTATTTACCTTTCCAAAAAGTGAGGAAGGTCTGCCAGCAAGTATTGCCGTTCTCTGTGTTCCCCTGACCACAGAGGGACCTTTCATGTTGTGGTCCAGAAGGCTCTAGGGAGCTCACTGACAAGAACCCTGACAGCAGATGAACTGCAAGGATCATGGCCACCAACAGTTTGCATTCATGCAAGAGGCTGGACACTGGTAAGGCTCATTAAGAAATATATGGGACTCTGGCACCCTCAAGACATTGCTTTGGTACATCCGTGCATCAGGGGCTGTCCCTTGGCTTTCCACAACAGAGGAAAGGGAGTATATTGTTTTGATCTGATGAAAGAAACAACAACAAAAAAGCATTTATCACGTGCACCATTTGTATCAGAGTTCACTGAAGAGACTGAAGGTCCTTCCATATCTTCATTGAACTTTATGCCACTTTTGTATTTCCTTGGTTTGTCTTTTTAAGTTTCAAGGGAAGCCAAATTCCTTCACTAAGGAGAGCATGTGGAGTAGTTGCCAGTAATAAGAATTGAGCCAGAGGATAACAAGTGAGCTGAAGAAGCCCAGCACTAATGCTTGTAAGAATAGTGTGTCATAGAGATCATTTTAAGGCCATTATTGATTAGGGGAAGATGAATGTGTCTTTTCATGGTATTCTTTGGTGTATCATTGATCTTCATAGAGCTCTACCAAGCTGCCTTCATGTACTTCACTGAAAGCACCATACGTCATAGCCTGTGGCTCTACGGTGATAAATTACACAGCACTGAGCTGCTACAGAGTGCTTCCCTCTCCCTTCAGGCTGTTCACCAAAAGCTTGCTTGCTGCACTGGCCTGGCAGTAGGTTACTGCTGAAGTTCACTTGCACACAGCTGCTTTCTTTTTTCTTTTCTCTGGTGGAACTGATTAGTCTGCTCTGGTGACTGAGTAAAGCTTCTGAAATGTAGTTAGAAAGTAGTAGGAAAGCAGTTTGCCCCATCCATACAACTAATTGCTTGGAAGTTACGCTTTCTGTTTGTATTTGTTCACATACAGGCAAGACATGCTGCAAAACAAACATTAGGATTACAGCTGTATCGATCACCTCTATTGATCGGGCAGGATCCCTATATCATGCTGATGGCTGGTTTTGTGGTGAGAAGGCAGTGGGTCTGTTACTGAAGGCAATCCTGAGCAGGAACGGCACCCAGTGCTAGACCCTTCACAAAATTTGTCCAACAGATTATAGGCATCTATTTTAAAGTTTAGTACATTTAAATAAAATCTGATTAAGGGATATTTTAAACTTGGTGATCCATAATTATTTCTGAACAGTGTTTTCCTTTTGCCAGCGAAAGTTTTATGTTTCATATGGCACAAATAAATAAGCATTGTGCAGAACGGCTTCATGAAGAATCCATATTGCAGAATTAAAATAATGTGATCATATGCACTTTTTCTTGTTAAGGCAGCTGGGTAGCTCGAACGCTGCAATTTAATGCTTCTTTATAGGCAGTAAAAATTCATGCCAGCAGTTCGATAACCAATATGTTTTGTGTTGTTTCTGGCCATGACATAGAATGAGGCTGTTTCTGAAAATCTTTTCGTTTAATGCTGTGCATATGGAGAAAACTATCTATGTATGTATTCTAGAGGTATCTCTTTTTAAGAAAAAAAAGTCAGATTTTTTTTCTTAATTTTTGTAGTCTACATTCCAATATATCAACAAGCCACCACAAATTACACAGATGCATTCATTTGTATGTATTTTGCATTGAGACATACTCTTTCATGAGAGAATGCATTTGGTGTGAATACTTAAATAAAACTTCTCTTACCTATGAAAGGTAATTAGGTTTGGAGCTCCCAGGAGTGTACTACTGAGTTATAGTTAATGACTACGAAAGTGTCGGGAAGGCTTAAAAAGTGTTATAACTGTTTTGGACAGTCTATATTCATGCTCCAAGGTAACTTACTACATTGACATAAATTATTACGGGCTCTAAATGAAATTATGGTAGTGCTCAAAATAATGTATGCCTTTCTCTCTTTTTAATTTAAAAACATAATCATAAATACTAAGGAAAAAACATAATCTTTAATTTTTTAAAAACATTGCAATCACTTGGTTAATTGTTTTAAAAATTAAAAAAATACACGGTTAATCAAACATTTTTCTTATTTTTGAGAAAAGCAGTAATTATGCCAATTTTCAGGAGTGATGTAAGTGTTTTGGCTGATCTTCAGATGAGAAGTAATCTCCATAATGACTTTTGGTGGCTCGTGGCAAACCATGTCTTTAATACAATAAGGCATACTTGTTCTTCATGGAATTGAAGATGTTACACATGCTTAGTGTATATTAAGCATGTGTAACCAGATCTCCATGCCTTCTGCACCAGTGTGGCTTGCGTTGGAGCAGCTTCTCCTCAGTGCTGGTTCCTCACCAGCTGCAGTTACCATACAGGATTACCCTAACAATGAGTGGTTGAGGATGAATTCGGTGATGGCATCACAGTCTCTGCTTTTTAAAAGAAAATTTATTATTTTTTTTTTCCTAGCTATTGAACCTAGTGAGAATAGCCACAGAAAGAAAGATCTGAGTTTGACCATTGGAGACCCTTGGCATATACTTCCAACCAGCCTTAAAAACTACATCTGAAAGATAGAGATGGTGGTATCTTTCTCTTTTTCGTTGTCTGTCCTGGTGTTTGCCACCCTGGTCTGTTGCTGCCTCAGGAAGGGCGTCTAGGGTGGAGGAACATAGCTGCCATCACTGCTCTTGATTGTCACAACTGGGTGTGGGAAGGACTGGCATCCCTCTCCGGCATAGATCTTGGCTTAGGGGCAAGCCTGTTTCTGATACCAGAATGACAAGACAGGCCCATAATATGACCAAAGAGGCTTTAAAGGGGATTGCATTGATCAGTGACTGATTGGTCTGATGTTCCTTCAGTTGTCTTGAATGGTGATAAGATCTCTTCGGGTCCTTCTAATGGCCTTGGCCAGTGGTGGAATTGCAGGGTCCCCTCCCAGCCTGTTCTGCCCTCTTGCTCTGCAGCTTTTTGTGACTGCCACAGTCAGGACTCTTTCTTCTGAACTTATCTCATGGGGTTTTTTTCTATAAGGACTTTTTTTTCCCCCAAGAATGCTGCAACAATTCGAGCTGCAAATCTGCAGACTCTAGTCTATAAACTTTTCGCAGTGACATGTTTATTAGTCTTTACCTGTACTGCATCTCTCCAGGTGACCAAGTTTGACATATTTGCATTATCAATCTAATCTAAAACCTTCTGACATAACCAGTGTTATGGTGTTAACTCCCCATCTGAGTGTCTCCCAAGTATTTAAAGGAAAAAACATTCTAATTCTTATAATTCTCTAGATGGCATGAGTTCCTTTAATTAAGAGTTTTTCTGTGTTTCTATGCGTAAATGACACATTGAGGAAAAGCTGTGCTAAATTTTTTCAGTTTGGCATGTGTTTCATGACTATTCTTATCTCTGACAAAATAAGTAAGTAGATAAATAAAATGTTCAGTAGCCCAGGTTTGGTTCTTACATCAGGTTGGCCCCCTGCCCTCGTAAGCTTCTCCCGTTAGGTGACAGTTTAATTATCCTAACAGGCAGTTGTGATTACTGAGTGCAAGGTGACTTGTCAGGTATCCAGTCATAATCCTGTGTGCATTAGAGGGAAATGCAAATATTAAACATCAATTCAGAAAGCTGAATCATGCTACAGACTGAATGGCTTGCCAGGGCAGAATACACACCTAAGTGGTGTTCCATTATATCCTTGAAGTTTTTTATCTTGCGTCTTCTCTAGGCTGCCCAGTTTCACATGAGGGGAGAGCAGAGCTCCCTCTCTACAGAAGACCCACATTGACCTGGCCTCAAGGCAGCACACACAAGGAGGGCCAAGAGGCTGGGTGAGCAGTAGAGAGTTGTTTCCCAGTCTCCAGTGATACTCGGTGCTCTTGGCTTCTGCGGCTCCTTAAGGATCCCAGGACCTGCCACTAAACTTACGGAATTAAGGAGTGGTGTCCTACATGCAGATTCAAAACTCCGGAGTTTTGAATTATTGGGAGTGCTGCCTGCTTTCTTTCAGCCCATACTTCTTGAATTTAGCATTTGCTGGCTATTCTTCATGCAGTACCAATGGCACTTGGGGAGCTGGCAGAGGCCAGTCTTTCACAGGTCCGACAGAATGTATTTCCCTTTGCTCTGCAAAGGAGATCTCAGTGGAAGTCTTCAGCCTAAGAGCTGACAAAGAATATTCCCTAGTCCCAGTAGGACGCCCTGAGCCTGAACAAGCTAGTTCAGAAACAAATAGAAAGCACAGGTTATGCCTTCAGCATGGTTTGTGAATTTTATAGAAACAGTGATTTCTGAAATTACAATAATACTACGAAGTGGTTTAGGGTAAAAGGGAAATGCTGGTTGATCACAGAGCCTGTCAGGACTAGTATCATTGGCATCTTTTTGCTTGAGCAGCAAGGCAAGCAGGGAACTGGAGGAAATCTGCCCTCAGCTCCGAAATATTGGGGTACTCCAACCAGGACTTAAGCTTAGTCTCCATCACACTGTTTCTTTCAGTCACTGAAGCATGAGATGGCTGTTTTCCTGGTTCTCCTCCTGGCAGGGTTCTTGGCAGGTTGCTTGGCCAGACTGGATGTGGGTGAGCCCTGCACCTGGGAGGATAATTCTGCTCAGTGGGAGGTGGTGTCTTCTGGGGACAACTCAGTCTGCATGTATCTCTTACAAGGCATTTGTGATGCGGAGGGGTGCTGTGCTCAGTTCCTGCAGCAGCAGGAGATGTGATCGCTTTGCTTTGCTATGCTTTGCTTCGCAGTGACTCAGCTGAGTGGAAATCTTTCACATCCAAGTACTTCTGAATCCGCCTGTACTTCTTTCACCAGCAACAGTCAAGTTTTCTTTCTTCTCTTTATTTTTATTTTTCTTTGTCAGTGTCTTCCCAATACTGACTTTCACCTCTGTGACAGATGAAGTGGTAGAAGCTGCATCTATTCCAGCAAGCCCACTGCAGGCAGAAGGGCAACAAGACTGTACTTTCCTCGTTTATGGGTGTGGTTTTAGGTATGTTCACTTCCTTTGGGGCTATATTTTCCAGGAGGTGGTAGATCCTTTGGAATATGATCTGTCAGCCAGGCAGTGTTCCCCACCCCAGCAATATGCTGGGCTTCGACTCCTACAACACCCAGAAGTATTCAGGGGCTCAGGGTATTGCTGTGTCTGGCAAAGGGCAAAAGGCTTATTTCTATCTAGAAAGGGCATTGATGGGACCACACCAGAGCACTGCTAGATTTTAGATGCAGTGGTGTCATCCGTACTTGGCTGTGTAACTGTACTGCCTCTGAGCTTGCATGAGAGGCACCAAGAGAAGGAGACTGAGGGTAACCACCAACCTCCTTCCTGGTCAGAAGCATTATTCACAAGGAGACCAAAATCTATTGAGGTGGTGACCATGCAGAGTTCTTTGCATTGTCAGGCAATAATTTCCTCTCATATAAGTCTGTGGTTATTAGGCTTTATAGCTTAGCAATACAGCCAGATTTTACCTGTCAGTTTACAGAGTAAATGTGCGTGCAAAAGCAGCTTGTATCGGAACAGACTTTTCCACATTGGAAGCACGGAAGGAACAGGACAGCTGGTTTGTTCTCCCCTAGTCTGCACTGAACAAAAAGCTTGCGGCAAGGAGGGGAAATAACTAATGCCAGCTCTGCTGTCTCAGCCAGCAAAGCAGCCTGTTAGCTAAGCTCCTAAGCTTTTCTTCTGGCATTATATAAAAATGTACCGCTGTGGCTGAGAATTATTAACATCCAGTTGTGTAGCCACTGCATACCTGCAATGAAAGGGAATGGAATAAAAGCAGATAAATCACTTATCTTTGTGATTTTATCAGAAAAAAAAGTGCAAGCAGGTGTTCGTGCCAACACATTCTGGTCTACGACCTTTAGTTTAAAGGATTTATTTTGCATTATTCCTTGCTTTACAGCTTTAAAGACATAGTAATGAGGTACTCTCTGTGCATCCTCCTACTCAGAGAAGCTATATTGAGAAGTACAGCTGCAGCCAGCGGGGTGTTAATCACCACTTACCGACAGGCAAGACTAACACAGGCAATTGGAGAGTGTGGTAATTTTCTATAGGACGTCTGCTCTCACCATCCTGTCTTCCATTAATAGGGTAACATTTGAAATGCTCAGGAATTAGCTGTTTTACCACCGAGAATAGATTTATGTAAACAAACGTTATTCTGGGGTGAAATTAGCCAAGGTATTAAATTGATAAACCTGACTGTGAACAGTGCTGATGACAAGAACACAGGAAAAATACATCGGTCTTCTGTGAGATATGGAGTACTTTCTACGCCGTGGGAAGGTGGGCTTGGTGAGGTGTGGGCTGCTAACATTACTATGAGATTTCTTGCACTCCATCAAGTTGAAAAGGGAATTACTGTCTTCCTGCCTCTTGCTGCTGGCCTTCACAGTAGGGAGTTTAAGTGTCTAGTGTCGCTTCAGACAAGTATCATTAGTACAGTGATTATTCAAGATAATAATTAAATCCTTGTACCAGGGTCCCATCACAGTATTGTCTCTTGCAAATTATGTCATCTTTTGGCTCTTCACAATTTACTCCCTTGTTCAGTTTTAATTTTTTTTTTTAAAGCTTTCACTAGGGATAACTTTACAAGCACAAAGAAATCTATTGATTTTGAATCTCTCTTGACTTTTCCAGCATTACTCAAAATTTAGATTGTCTTGAATACCAGGAGACCAACATGATGGGTCCAAGTGACTAATCGCAGTAGGATAAGAGGTTATTACATCCCAAAGAATTATGAGTCTCATAAAATATTATTAAAAGTTAATGTGTTTGATTTTTCTCTTAAAATTATTCAAACAATTTTACTATCTACTGGGTAGCTGACAATTTGCAAGAGGGTAATCAGAAAATATTTCAAGGAAAATGTGAATGCATAGCTTTTGGATTGTTTCATTATGTGTTATTTTACATTTGTTATGACTTTTAAACTTAATTATCTCACAGGGTAGATAGTGATGCACTCGGTGATTTGCCAGGCACCAAAATATTAAAATGTAATAACTTGTGGTGGTATACATGCATCCAGATATTTCCAGTGTTATTGCTTGCCTTTTAAAATATTTAGATCCAGAGCATGGGTTGACACTAGCTGTCTCTTTGTTTTAATAGCTCTTTAAATAGAGGGAGGGGAAAAAAATAATCCCCATTTTAAATAGAAACTAGAAGATGGATAAAGAGACTTGAACTTCTCATGGCAGTACTCTGGCTTCTATCAGCTTACCCTCACCTTCACAACCTAGATGGTTACATATGGAAGAAAACACCTCGCAGATAAAATCCAGTAAACATTTGTTTCTCAAAAAAAACTCTAGTCAGAAATCTAAGGGAAATTTGACAAGGTATTTTTCTTTTCTGATATTTCTATTCTTTGCATGTGTACTGGATGTTCCATTTTTCAAAGAATGCTCTTAATCTTTTTATGATCCAGTCTTTCGATTTGCAGACTGGAAGATGGAGAAAAATAACCAACAAACCTGAAACATTTAGCAGGCTTCTTTACTACAGTTCTGCCTTTAGAGGACAGGGAGAAATAGGTTAGTCAAATTATATTTTCTTCTCTGTTTCAAACTTCACATGTAAATCTATCAGACGTGATAGGTACAAACACAAAGAGGTAGAGCTTATAAATATCTAAGGGACAGGTATCAAGAGGATGGGCCCAGACTCTTCTCAGTGGTGCCCAGTGACAGGACAAGGGGCAACAGGTAAAAACTACAACACAGGAAGTTCCATCTCAACATGAGGAAAAACTTGGTCACTGTGAGGGTGATGGATCACTGGAACAGGGTGTTCTGGGAGGTTGTGAAGATACACAAAACTCACCTGAGCATGTTCATGTGCAGCCTGCTGTAGGTAAACCTGCTTTAGGTGGAAGGTTGGACTGAATGATCTCCAGAGGTCCCTTTCAACCCTGACCATTCTGCGATTCTATGATTCTGGGTGGTGTCTGCCCCTTTAACTTCATGCCAGTCTATGAAAGGCACAAGGAAAATAGGCTAGGTATGAATATTCAGTATTTACTCACCTATCATCTCTTTATCAGCCAGGAAATTATGAAGTAGAAGTGGCTTCTTTGTCCATGAGTAATTGATTGTTTGGTTTTAGAAGAATGTGTTGATGGATCAGGAGTGACCGGAGACATAGGGAAGCTGGATGCAGTTTTTTCTCTCCTGCAGCCTCCTTATGTGACTCTGAGATTACTTAATCTGTCTCTCTGAAGGCAAGGATGATAATATATTGCCACTTGGGTGGGATGACGCATCCTTTCCTTGGTCTTGAAACGCTATGATGGCTGGTTGCTTACAATATCCTGATAGGTCTTGCATGGTGATCGATTTTAGCAGCATACAGTGCACCACAGAAGCTGCTGTTGAGTCTGGAGGTGTTGCATCCTCCCACAGAAAATTTCCTCCATTTGCTCCTGCTTTAATCCCTTTCCCTTTCACCAGAGCTGGTGTCCATGCTGTGATTGAAGTAATTAATGTCAATCATTTGGTGGACAGAGAGGATGGCACACATAGGACTTAAGGGGAATTTCAGTTGCATAGACCTTCAGCAGCAACAGATTTCTTTCTGCTGGCTGAATGTTGATACTTTGGACTAGGCAGGTAAAAATAGATCCAGAGGACAGATAAAAGAGTACTTTTACAGCTGCTAAAGGATATGACAGTTTAAAGCAATAGCTTTTTGCTTTGTGTAACAACCCTGCTGTATTTGAGATGCTTAAGGAGAAGGTATTGCGTTGGCTTGCCTCTCAGCCTGCAGGTTCTTGGCTCCCTTACACTTACAGTTTATAGTTTGATATGGAACTGTATCTGAAGAAAAAGAACTGTTTTAGAAAGAGGGGTGAATACCCATGAATGAGGAAGGGATTTCCTCTGACAGAGTAACATCTGAACCATAAGTGAGCCGATCCACCTCTTCTACACAAACCCTGATTTTTCCAGGGTCTGTTCCCGATACAGGAGACTCACTTTCACAGTGGCCAGCATCACAAAACCATTGTGTTGGCTGTGTGAGGAAGAGATACTGCTTCAGACTGTGTTCGATTGTTTAGAGCTTTTAAAAGCTCTTGTGTTGGCTTAACTGTGCTTCAAAACCCACTCTGTAGTAGGCATGGATATACTTGGTTATGGGTGAACCTCGCTGTTAGAAAGAGGATTTGTAACTCGAGGTAGCACAGGCAGCTTATCATAGGGAAGAGCTGCGCTCTGCTGAGATAAATTACGGTTCCAGCAGGCAGGAACTGATGCCAGTGATTAAACCCGTTGCCTGCTCTCACCGCTATTCAGAAAAAAAAAAAAAAAAAAGAAAATATTTTTGCATGTGGAAACTTGACAAGGAATTATAAAATAAAATACAGAAAGAAGTCCACTTTTTCTTTTTCTTTTGGTTTCATTAATTTCCATATCCTTCTTTGAGGTATTTCTGAGGCAGCGTATGGTCTGCTGAGCAGCAGAGTGTTGTTTGGCAGGTGTCACCAGGTGGCACTGCCTTCAAAATGTCATTGTGCACTAGGAAACGCAGAGATTGGCATCTCTTTCCTGCTGACATTTTAATACACCTTTCTGATGAGGGCATCACTGTGTGGGAGGCCAGAGAGTTTGCTTTCGGAAGTTAGCGTTGATTGAAGTTGCTCCCTAGCAATAGGGCATTGGGGTTTGGCTGAGTGTCTTGAAAGAAGGGATTGCCTGGAGGTTATTTATGACAATCTCTGCTTCAGGATGAATGTCTAAATGTAAATTACTCGATTTGCCTTTAGAGTATATCCATTCTGATTTCTCCTCCGCTGAGAAACCAGACTGCAGGGTGCTGACATCTGCTAGCATTCAGAAAAGAAGCAATGCATGTTCCTAGAAGTTAAAAATGGAAGCGACATATTGCATTTTCTAGCATTGTTTTTCCCTCTGTCAGTACCAGTGTTTGTTCGCAGTGCTTGGGTCTGACTATGCTTAATACAACTCCAAATGACTTACATGAGTTCAGTTGCCATCATTTCTTAGAGAATATAGTGCCTCCAACGTCCAGGTATTTGTTCTTCTGCTTAATTTACAGGGGTTTTTTTTGTTATTGTCACATCTTTCCTCACTGTTTAGCCATCTACTTTTGTCTAATTCATATCTTTCCCTTCTTTCTTTGTATGCTTTAAATGACATAGTTTTAAATTTAATCTCTTTTAAGGGAACCCCATCCTACAACCACTGACATTAAGGGAGGTGATTCTTCCTGTCTACTCAGTGCTGGTAGAACAACATCTAGCGAGACCACACCTGGAGTGGTGCGTCCAGTTCTGGGCTCCACACTGTAAGGCATAGGCATACTAGAGCAAGGGTCACGAGGATGATTAAAGGTCTGGAGCTCTGGACTCAGAAGGAAAAGCTGAGAGACTGAGACTTGGAACAAGAAGGTTCAGGGAGACCTTACCAACATATTCAACTACATGAAGGGAGAGTGCAAAGGGAACGTAGCCTGGCTCTTCTTAGTGGTGCCCAGTGACGGGACCAGAGACAATGGACACAAAGGGAAACATAGGCGGTTCCCTCTTTACAGAAGGAAGAACTTCTCCACTGTGAGGATGACTGAGCACTGGCACAGGTTGCTCAGAGAGGTTGTGGAGTCTCTATTCTCAGAGATATTCAAAACCCAACTGGGCACGGACATCAGCAATCTACTGTAGTTGATTTCCACTGCCTTCAGGGCTCAAAAAGCAAAGTTAATGTAGCCCAGCTTCATAGATCTGCTTCTGTCCTGTCAACACTTTGCTGCTATTCCCTCCAGCTTGTTAGTACCTTTTCTGAGCCCTAAACATTGTCTTTAATTCAGACTTTAATATACTTAAGTCAGCAAAGTCATGCCATGTAATGGGATATTACTGGATGTGAAATGACAAATTTCCCTTTTTTTTAATCCCAAAATGTTTATGTAAAAAGGCCCTTCTCATATTATACCATATTTCTGAGTCCTAAAATGTTTCCATCCTATAAAATAATTGTTCCAGGTTATGTTTTTCTCATGTGTTTCCATACAACTTTCTATGACCTTTTTTTCCTGAATTCTCTAAGTATCTTTATATTATTCTCATGCAGTTACTTGGCATCTTCCAATTTAGTGTCATCATCACAATTAATTAGTGCACTTGTTATCTTTTCTCTTAAGGTACTTAATCATAGTATATTGCACTGGATAGTTTCACATCCAATAACATTGATCAAAGTAGCACGCACAATACATTCCTCCTTGCAGTATTTCTAGACTTGATGTTAATTTCTATATTTTTCCCCATCATTTAATTACCAGTCTATATGACCATGTCAACAGCTGAGAAAAGTTAGCATTTTTTTCATGGATTTATGGGACACTATAAGGTTTTACAGCAGTTCTTATACATTGATTGCACACCTCTAATACCTACAGTCTGATGATTGAAATCCCTGCAAGTTCATGCTGCACAAAGAGTCAGCCGCCTTCTACTGGAATCTGGCTACACGTTTAAAAGCCTAATTTCCATCTCCTGTTTCTAAAACTCTTGGTGTCTGAGCTCACAATTTATGGGCAAAATTACTATCACTTATCAAGCTCTCAGCTCAGGCAACCCACCACTGCATTTCTCAATAAAATCCCTCAATGTTATTGGTTCTTACCAGCAGCGGGAGGCATCGAATAACCCCATACTTACCATGCATGCACCATGCACATCATAATGGGCTCTGCCAAATGACAGCAATGAACAGGTCTTGGCAAAAGCTCTGACACAAAAGAAATTTGAAAAATTAATTGTACCATCGTTTATTTTGAATGATATGACAATATACCAATAACTTGACAGATCACTGAGCAGCCACACTTATGATGCTGGAGAACTCAGCACAACAGTGAAGCAGGATAAGTAGCACTTAACTTTTTAAACACCAACAAGACAGATAACCATATTATAAAAGTCAGCATTTTGTAAAAGAAGTGATGCAACCAAGTTATTTTTCTGGTAACGCGATGCACATCGTCTGGGGGAAATATCTTTGCCAGCTGGTCATCAAAGACTATGAATGATTGCCATGTTGTTCACCACCTGCTGAAAAGAAAGGAGCATCTACTAAGTGCAAGCAGTTAAGTACTTGATGTGATGACTGTCAGTCATTGAGCTGCATTTGGTCTAACCTCACTGATATCAAGAGAGGGGTGATGGCAGCAGTGGCTCCGGCAGGGGGTTGCAAGTGCATGTAGGTGTATAGAGCTCAACTGGGGCACACCTTCAGAGATGAATTCATTCTACCTGTCACAGACAGCTGTCTTAGGAGAGGATAAATCATCTCTAGAGGTACCACCTTTCTCTGTTGACTGCAGAGGGAACTGAAATAGTTAAATGAGATTGGATATTTAACATTGGCTGACAGCAGGTGGAAGAGGCCTTACCATCAAAGTCCTGTGAGAGGAGGTATCAGCAGAAGTCAAAAGGCAGTATGGTGAAGTGAAGATACTTTGAATGTGCTTACATTACCATTTCCATCTTAAAAGATAGGTTAGAAATAGGAAAGGATAACGTTTGAGGGATAGCTCTGAAAAAAGAAAATCAGCGTTTGAATGCCTGTAACAGCTACACATTTTCTCTCATAGATAAATGTTCCCATTCCAAGTGCCAAATTCCCAAGAAGGCTTTTATCCACATTATTAAATTAAAATAAAAAGTCAGAAGGGGAAAGTAAACCAAATACAACTGTCCACAGACTAGCAAGATCTGTGCTACACCATAATGCACTGGCAAAGTGCACTCCCAAGTCTTCCAGAGGTAGGACATTAAAGCCAAAGCCAGTGTACACAGACCAGTTATTTCATTGCTTCATGGCCAAACACATGCATGGCAGTACTGAGGTAGCAACAGGGAAGACTGAGAAGAAATTTGGCTGACAGTCTATAAATTAAGCAACGGTTACTTGAGACATCACAGAAATCAGTATTCCAATTTACTGAAGGTTTGAGGAAAAAAAGAGCTATTCAAGAGTTCGGTTATGTATACAGAATTCAAAGCCAGAGAAAATACAAGAGAAAGAAGAAGAAAAAAAAAAAAAAAAAAAAAAGATGATCTGGAATTATTGGCTGCAAAGACTCTCCAAAGCTTTGATTGTCTGAAGAAAAGAAATATCTAGTCATTGAAAAAGAACAAATCAAACACCAGCTATAATCTTGTTCATAATCATTACTATGTTATCCCACAGAGAATCATATCATTGTATTTTAGGCCTATTTCCGTATTTTAAAGATAGAAAACATCCATTTTATCTGAAAAATCAAACTGAAAGAGTCTTTCTTCCTTGAAGGACATTGTTTTATCCTCTTGTGGTTTACCCTTGCACATTGGTGCTGCTTAACAAGTCAGGGATTCAGTGTCTCACTGGGTTTACACAGCTTTTCAGCTCTGCAATTCAGGCTGGGCTCTTGCAGGTATTTTGAGCAGAGGTAGGTCTCCTATGGCCCTTCCTGTTCCTGTCAGCTGTGGTATCTCTTTCTCATGGTCTCTTGTGTCTGAAGCAGCCAGGTTTCAAACACAAAAAATGCAAAACGCCTCCAGAACTGAAGCAATATTGCAGTAATTGTTTGCTTACACGTATTTTCATCATTTGTTTATGTTTTGACTGAATAAATCCCTGTCAGAGAAAATAAACTTGTAATTAGTTTTATTCAGACCATGTACTGTCCACCTATCATCCAGCTAATTTACTGCACTCACAACTCTCTCTGCATAATGAATTAGATAATAACTTTTTAAATGTCCACAAATAATTGAAGTCCTGGTTCAGCAAGGCAGTTAAAGCCTGTCTTTATTCAGCAAAGTGCACAAGACCGCCTTTAACTTTGTACAAGTTAATAATGACAGCACGATAGCCAGCTGATCCCTCGTACCATCACATCGAACTGTTATTTTTGTCTTCAAGTAGCATAACTTGTGAAGTTGCGCTTATTAGTGAGCAGAAAGTGGCAAGCTGATTTTAAAATCAAGTTTTCTATGTAGCCTGGGTGTACTTCTTTTTAAAGGATGTTATGTTACTTGTTGATTGACCAACAATATATTGTGCCCATATGTCCTCTGGATTAAAAAAAAAAAAAATTCCCTATCAACTATTCAGAGACATTTCTTGCACTCCAAAGTGTATTTCCTGATGAGAAATATGTGGACAGAAATAAGCCATGCTATGTGAACCTCTTTCTTTAATTGTCCATTACCTGTATCTTACTTATTCCTAGCATCTGCCACTAAGTGGTGGCTTTGAAAGCACATTACTACCTTATTAATATTAGTCATTTCCTTATTAAGATTTTTAGAGCCTGAAAGGTGCAATGAAAAACAAGAGACGGCCACTTCTGAACAAAAAGTGAGAATGGATCATTTAGTAGTGTTTTCATGCCAATAACCATTTCATCATGTTAATCCATAGACTTTTGCAGTCAGTACACATAGTGAGGCTATAAAGTAGATAAATCCCTAAATCTTCAAGATGCTGATATTTTAAAATATTGTTGTTAAAGTTTGGGATTCCAACTGGAATTGAAAAGGGATGGCCTGATTTCCAAAGATGTCAGTATTTAAAGGAGTAGTCCGAGACCCCGAGCCATAAGGAGTGTGCCAAAGCTTGGAGTCTTATACTAAAAACTGTGCTCGATTCCACCACCACAGAAAGACTTAGTTGTGATTAGTAAGGTTTCTTAGGAGTCTTCAGTTTTGTTTCTGTGGATGTGCAGTATATCTGCCTGCTTTGGGAGATCTGAGAAGCCACACAAGTCCTTCTCAAGGAATACAAGTGAAGACTGCCGGCAAACATAGCACCCGCAGATACAGGTGAGCGCCACAGAGAATAGTAGTCACAACTGCTTTTGTCAAAAGCTGATTGTGGTGTGTAGAAAGTGAGAGATGTTTCTTGGTTTTCTTCCACTGCCTGAGGGATTCAGGCTAGCCTCTGCCATTGTCCATGAATCTGTTGTAGCTCTGTGCCTCCTGCCTCTTTGAGGAAGTAATTTGTCCCCAGTTCTTGTTGCTGTTTCATTTTGACCCAAAAGACATCAAGATTCAGTGGGCAAAAGTGTCAGGATATAATAATTGTGACTGTAAAAGTGATGAGGAGATGTGACATTCTGTACCCTGAGCAGAGTCTGTGCGATATGCTGTAAATAAAACATTGAACTACATGCTTTCAGATGACAAGAAAAAGAAATATTGAACAGGCGTCTCACTTGCTGAGGACTGCCTGTTCTGTGCACGGAACAAAGCAGGCATTTGGTGGAAAAATAATATTTTTATTGCAAATAACTAGGTTATCATATCAGCAAAATAAAGCTACACAAATAAAATTATTTCTGGCATTTCTAACTCTAAGAACAATATTTCAGCTCGTAATGGAAGCTTTTATACTTTTATTTTCTCATGGAATTGACATGGTATTGTTATTAAATATGTTGTACTCCTTTAAATTTTATGTATGATATTCAGCATTTATGGAATTCAATATTTCAGTTGTGTCATTTACTTTCTTCTCATTCATCTAGTGTTAGTACACTGGAGCAAGGATATGTATATTACGTGGAAAGAATTGCAGAGATTAGGCAGGTTAGGACAGATGCAGAAGAAGCGCACAGGGCAGCGAAACTAAGCAGATCATCCTAATGTGATTGCACACTCATAAATCCAAAGTAACTCCGGCACAATTGTGACAGGTTAGATACCAAGGCCATAGTTTGACAGTGAGTCAAACTGACTTTAGATGTCCTAGTACTTGTTCAAAAGCAGGGTGAACAAATGATGCTAAGTACTACTCCAGCATAAACTACCTGTGCCAATTCAAGCTGTTCAGAAGAAGTCGATAAATTGGTTTTGTGCCAGAAGATTTTGTGCCAGTGTCGGTGTGTTTTCTCTGCATCACCCCTTGTCCCATCTGATATCACCTGTCCTCTGACTTCTAGGAGACACGTAAAACCACCATAGGCACCGTACCATGTACTGTAGCTAATTTGTGTGGCCCGTGTTTGCCATGGGTCGTGTTTGCATTGCCAGGACACCTGTCCACACGCAGACCTGACACTGAGCAGTGGAGGGTGAGGAGTTGTCAGGAGTGGGGTGAGCTCTTTTTCAGCCTACCTGAAGTTCTCCTCAGCTGCCCTTTCTACACTGTGACCTCAATTAGATGCTCCTCTCCCGTGTCCTGAACATTGGTGGTCAATTCCTGCATTCAGGATGTTTCCACGGTGCATTAGTCTTTCAGAGCTGACATGGTGTTTGCTGTTGCTTCCTATGAACCCTTGGTAATAAAATATTTTCTGATAGTCTTTTTCTAAATGAATGGGAAGTGTTCATTTTTACAAGTGGTAGAGAAAGAACTGCTGTTTGTAACACCCACATTACAAGATCCATTTTTAAGGAAACAGAAAACAGGTTTCTTATTGAAGGTGTGAGAACATTTTCTATGGCAAGCATGACATTCAAATTCTTCTTTATGCTTATGACTAAAACTGTTCGGATCTTCTGTCTTTTTTTTCTTTGCTTCAAATTAACTCATCAGCATGTGAGATATTTCTCTCTTCAATATTAATTAAAAAAAAATGTATGACTGTGTGGGTGGCTTGAAGTCACAGAGAGATGGCTAAGCTGAGTCAGACCAAAGGTCTGTCTAGCCTAATAACTTGTCTCCAACAATGAACTGATGTTTGAGGAGGACAAGAACAAGGCAAGCGTGTAATGATGATACACCTGAATATATTCTCTTAGTTGAAAAAGTCAAAGCTTGAGAATTTCTTTCTTAGTAGAGATGTCTTTGTATTTAATAGCTCTTGATGTATTTTGAACTAATTGAGTAGCTTCTTGAACTCCTTCTTAATATGTCATTTTTTCTTCATTTGATTTTACAGAACATAATTCTTCTAGAAGCTTTTTAGAAGCCAAAGCCAAGTTCAGGCTAGGTTTAACAGAACTGACTCCTATTGCAGTACTATGATATTATAACTGTTCTAGGATGTCCAGCATTGGGAGTTAGAGTGACGATTTTCAAAGTAATTTCTTGCTCTCGGATTTGTTAAGGAAACCCTAAATGACAGTAATGTACCTAGTGTGCAGGCACCTAAATTGAGCCCCTGGAGAGTTTGTGTATCTGGGATGCAAATATTGGATGGATCCAGTTTCAATAAGCTAAAATTCAAAAATCTTAATTAAAGCAAAATCCCTATGCCAAAATCTCCTTGTAGAAGGAAAGACACAAATGAGGCCGACACTGGGAAAATGCCCTGTAGGGAAGCAGCCACATACCTGAACTGACATACGTAAACTAACATACCTCTGTGTGGGACCTGCCCTCAGCTTGGCTCCCTCAGTCAGCTGCACAACCCCTGCTCTGATCCAGGCAAGCTGCAGGCACAGTACAAGGAATTTGAGTGACACCATCTCACTCAGTTTTTCTCTGCATGCAGCTCAATATGCAGAGAAATTTGGTGCAGGAGCAAACGGGCTTTAACCTAGCTAAGAAAAAGTCAGTTTGCTTCTATATCAGCCCAACAGACACTTGCACATGGGAAAAAAAGGCTCTGTTTCCTCTGCAGCTTCTCTAGGCATAAAGTTATGCTGCTGCTGTTTGAGGACACAAATAATGAGGGGAAAAAGAAGAAAATAAAGGAGGGGGGGGAAAGGTGATACCAGAGAATGAGAAAGAAGCTAGAAGGAAAAGAGAAAAATGCACACATACTAAATAGGTAGTGAGAAACATTGCAGTTTTCGTAGCTCTCATGAATCACAATGTTGTCTTCTGAGTTTGAGTGTTGAGATTGTGCTCAAGGCTCACCGCTTTAAGATTTTTTTCCCCAGATCCTTTTCTCCAAGGCATTTAGCGTTGGAGTTTTCATTGAAATCAGGTGTTTTCTTTTTTTTTTTTTTAATTTGAACTCAGTCTCTGGATTATGTGTATTTGTAAGCCATTGGTTTGTTCTACATATTCAGTCTTCCTGCCTTTTTAAATTCAGTCTTCCTGCCAATAAAGGCAGGCATGTTTTAGGATGAGATAAAGAGAATTGTATTTAAGTGTATAAAGAGTTTGTGAGAAAAATGTGCATTCTCCTCGTTGCCTGGTCTGCTGCCGTTTGCACAGCATTTGTGATAAATACATCTTTCTGTTCTGACAAGAATACTGGAACAAAAATCAAAAGCAATTAGCTTAGGTCAAAGTTGTTGTTCTTTTTACAAAGTTGACAGGAGCCTGTACCCTCCCTTCCTACCAGCCCCTCTTCTTCCGACAAGGCAGGCTGGAGTGTCTGCCAGGGAAGATTTTGACCTGGGGAAGGGCTGGGCTGAGGGAAGTAGATTTCTGGCCTCTAAGCAAAATGTCTCCTTGGGATCTTTGGGGATACTGTGTGTCTCGGTGCCCCCAGCCCTCACCTGTGGATGCCGTTGTGATGAACGAGAAGGGTTGCCTGTGCCTGCTTACCTCCCTTGCTGCAGCGGCCCAGCTACACTGCTGGGCTTTTTCCATAAATGCTGAGGGAATACTAATGTGACCCCTCAGCTAGTGCTGTGCTAAACCTCTGAGGATCTCTGCTGCTTTTCTGAGTGTGATTTTTTTTGATAATAAATCCCTGCTTGTGCTAATGAATGTTCCTAGCAGTAAGAGTGGTGTTACTGGAAACAATGTGGAAAAACATCTGAGTGTCTGAAGTGAGTTATTTTTAGAGCTGTGGTTTGCATGAGTGTGCTTAATGCTGGTGTATTTATTAAGGCCATGGAGCAAATTAAAGTGTCACAAATAAAGGTCTATGTGCATACAAACTTCTTTTTCATCTAGGCAGAGCCGTAGTTTAGCCTAAAAATACAGCAGCTGCTGTCTTAAGATGGAGAGTGGAGATACAGGTGGTAAACAGCACTTGATGTGACTGTTGGGATGTATAGTTCTGCCGTATATGAAAAATGATACAATTATAAACAAAAAATTTGCCTTAGAAAAAGCCTGTGGGAAAGGAACATCTTCAAAGCACCAAAAAAAAAAAAAAACAGACCTAGATTAGTTTGCATCCTTTTCTGTTTTTACTGAGTAGGTAGCATGTCTTCAGTTGCTCAGCAAAGTATGATGAGATTGCTTTTTCAAATTCGCAGGTATTAATTTATGCAGACTATGTAATATTTGATATGTGTATCAAAAGTAAGGTTGACCCAGACTAAGTAATCCACTCCTTTAGATAAAAGATACAAACACTGTAATGATTACAACTGTAGAAAAATGTTCGTGATGACAATTAAACCTAAATTTTGCTTTCCTCTTTGCATCGCTGCTGGATTGTATTGACAATAATTATATGAAACAAAGCAGTTTATAAAGTCTAAAGGAATATTAATGAATGCTTCATATTCAAATCATTGTGTTACTTAGGACACATATCAGCAACTTTGCTGCTTGTTAATACAGAAATATCTTTCATAGCCCTGTTATCATCCCATATCCCCATTTCCTTTAGAGCAAGATAGGTTTGTGACCTGAAAAGAACTCTGGCTCTTCAAAGGGAGGGAAAGAAATCCTCAACTGGCCAAGACAAAGATCCTTACCATTAAGTTTTCCTGAACCTTAAGCCCAATTTTAGGTGGGAATCTGCTGCATGCATTCATGTTCAGTGTCTGCACAGATGTTCATTAATTTCCATGAGAGATACATTTGAAAATAAAGTCTTGTGCACTATTCCTCTGGCCTTTAGTTCACAAAGATGCTAGATCGTATTGAGTCTCAATGTCAAATATCTCTGTGGGGAAAGACTAGAAAGCCTGACCTGTTTGCAGATTTGAAGGGGTACAGCAACAGACTGCTGCACTAACATAAGAGAAAAAGGTTGCTTTACAATAATAAAATTGAAAAAAAAGATAATGCAGTTCAAAAAAAGGAATTCCTCCTTGTTTTACAGGCAAAAAGGAAGAAGACTGGGAACATCAGCTTGGAGGCTGTGGCCAGTTTTTAATAAGGGCTGGATGACTTCACAGCCCCCAACGACATTTATGTATAAATGAGTGGAGATAATAAGGCTAATCAAATGTCATGCTTCAAGTCGTCAGCTCATGGCCTGAAGGAACAGGGAAATGCTTTTTCTGTACTGTACAGATGTGCTTCATTGATTAGGATTTGTCCAGAGGAGGGCTGCAGAACTAAAAGCATCTGTGATGATTTACTGTGGCCAGTAATTCATACGGAATCCCATCGGCACCATGATATTTTTTTTTACCTGTTTACATAAGTATTTCAGCAGCCTGAACTCTGTCATTGACATTGGTTAAACATGACCGTAGCATATTGCAGTGTTGCTGAGGAACTGAAAACTTTGCTTAAAGGTTGCACTGAAGATCTGGGTGCAGAGACATTGAAATGAGTTAGCAGATTAGGGTGGTTGTGCTGTATCAGCAAGCTGAATGCACATAATTTCTTGCTAATTTTCCTGAAAAGTAAAGAATCCCTCATAAAAGTTAGAGGTTACAACTTCTTTAGGCTTCTTTATTTCATCTTATTGCCTTCTTTCTCAGAGGATATCATCCATAGCCAATAGTGCTACAGTAGTGACCTTCTGGCATGTGTGTCCGAGCCTTGATTCGTTAAGGTTTAAAGTCAGAAGAAGGAGATGGCCTGATTTCTGTTAGATATTACAAGGTCAAAGGGATGGTAAATAATAAAAACCTCAAACAGCTATAACTGACTTAAGAAGATGAGGACGTATAACACTGTCACCATAAAACATCCAGAATATTAGGGCAAATAATAAGGTATCCCAAACAAGATATTTTTTTTTTTGCATATCTTCTGGGCTTTTAGAGTTCAATGCAAATAATTTTAATAGAATTTGAACCTTAACTGTAGTGGCTAGGGTATGCATTCACACAAAACCGAAATAACTAACAGTGCTTACTTTGGGCTTACCCTACAAATTGCAATATAACACAGGGCTAGCCTGCATCTTGGAGGCTACCTCACCATGGCAGTGTGAGCTGAGTCTGTCGAGTGTGTGTAAATGGTCTCATTTTGGCTGACTATTGCAAGTAATAAAATTGGAAAAGCTTTATCGAAGTTCTCTGCCTGCCAGGTATACAGTGGAAACTGTATGTAAAAAATTATTCCCTTTAAAATTCCATTTTTTGTTGTATAAAATTCCATCATAAACTGAATTCTATTTGGTAAAAACTTTGTGTTAAGATACCATAACGTCTGTAGACAAAAAGCTCTATAATATAAATTCTGAGAAAGCAAATAAAGCTTTTGCTAAGATTTGGGGAAGATAAGAGGGCCCCCTTGTGGAGATTATATATATGTTATATATAAAAATACACACATACTACACATAGTCTAACCTGACATGGAAAGAAATCTGTTAGGAGGTCTATGAAGGGGAAAGTGGCAGTTTTGCGTATAGATTTGAGTTGTATTAGTCATAGCAAACATTTCTGGGCTTGATTAGATACTATCAAGTCTTTTAGTGAAAACAAAAAGTGCAGTGTAATATGGGAAATAATTGTCTGTCCTGTAAGTATTAAATTGAAATACCCCATCATCTGCTTGACTAATGTCTTACAGGAAAAACTATACAGTAGCATCACAAGAAGAAGAATGTTCGGAGAAACAAAGTTAGCATTTTTGTCTTACAGCTGAGCAATTTCCTTATCTTTTGTGAATTGTTTCAGTGAATGAATAAGAAGGAGTTCTCTTGCAATATTTTCATTGTTAGAATCACCTGAAATTCTTTAATATTCACATTGTCATGTTGTTTACATTATGGGAGAAAATTTCAAAAGTTATGACCAAGCCTGCAAGATTTAGAAACTCAGCATGTAGGACAACAAAATGGTTGTGATGCCTGGGTTTTGTGATGATCATTTATAATTTATGGTCATTATGCTTGATGCCAGAATTGATAATGACTTGAGGCAAAGCTTAGGGAGAATAAATTGATGTACTTTCAAAGGGATTTCAATTATTGGCCTTTTTAGTGTTAATTACTTTATTAATTGAGCAGAATTCCTGTACTGATTCAAAGTGAGTTGCAGTGAGAAATCCCGCAAAAATTTCATCTGAGCATCCCAGATTTGGAAGAGAATGTCTGCAACTGAGCTATTAGTTGGAAACCAGAAGCAGCTTGGTTAGAAAAGGAGCCACTTGCAGCACAAACTTGATTTCCAGTGAAGCCAGCTACACAGGAACATTGGAGGTCTGTGCTGCTTCTCTTACCTAACCAGAAAATAAAATGGTAAAGCAACAGCTCCTCCAAAATTGAGAGGATGGATGTAAACATTACAGTTGAATTTAACATAAATATTTTTGCTCTCTTTCAAATCGAACAAAATCTGACCAAAGAAATATGAATGTCAGAAGATTTAAGAGTCTGGCTACATTTTATTTGTCTTTTCAGGAGTTCTTTGAAATCAAATTTTCCCAGTCAGATGTGTTCTTGTAGGCAGGCAGCACTGTAGTGATAACAGATCTCTCACAACTCTGCATGAAAATATGCAGGGTTTTTTCCTTTATAACCATTAGAAAAGGCCTTATGTTAAGTTACTGAATAGGTCGGGGTTCTGTGTCCCCATCTCTTTGCATCAGAGCTGGAGGACGGTGTGCTGAAGGCAGCTGGACCTGGATGCTGGGTCACAGGCAGTAACCTGCTCCAGGGAGACTCGTCCTGTAACAGGGACTCGCTCCAGTGTTGCTGACAGCTGCTCAGAGATTGCGACCCAATAGTGAGGAAGGTTTTCTGGCTTGCCCTGTGTTCATAAGGGATATTTTGTGTAAACCATTACTCATGATAACAGGCGTCAGATTTGATCAAGAGGGCCCCTTCTCAACCTGGTTTCTGTAAAGCTTAGAAGCTAAGTTGGCAAAACAAGCTCAAACTACAGGTCCCTCTTGCTGCACTGTCTCCAGGGAGTTTGTTGTTCTCTTGCCCATTGCCTGTCATCACCTTTCTTTTCACTGGCCAGCTCTTGATTTCTGCTGCTGCTTGGTGCTGTGGGTCATCCCCTTAGCTTATCTACCTTCTACTCATAACATCGCTCTGAGAAAAGCAGGTTCAGTAATTCCTCCCCAAATTGGGACTAGGGGCAGCTCTGGGAGGAAGTAGGTAGTAGCATTGTGCAAGGATATTCTTATTTCATTTTCCCTTCTCTGCAATGGCATAGCAAAGGCAGAGACAGGAGAAATAACGTTTTTGAGTAGAGATGTCATGTGCCCCCCAGATTTGTGCGGTTCTTTTGAGGAACAGCAATGATCTGTGCATAATAGGGATGAGAGCGAATGGGGGCAATATGAGCAATACGTTCCTTCTTTGCCAGTCCTGGCCACAAAGGATTTGTTATTCTCTCTTGCACAAAGGTTTTGCAAACAGTGTCTCTAAAGAATCTTATAAGACGCTGTGTATCTATTGCTTTTGAATAGTATTTCCTCCTGTGTATGCTCACACGCCATTTCTTACAAGGTACAATGGTTTTTTTAAGCATATGCTTGACAGAACAACCAAATTCTTATTATTTGATTTATTATTGCATTTTATATCTAAATTTCTTTCAGCAAGGCACTTGCTATTTCACTCCTTTCAGCAATTTAAAGAACACTTAGAACAACTGAGTTTGGTATAATTTAGGCAAAGAGCAAAAATCTCTGGAGGGAACTTTCTTAGATTTGTGTCTCATTGAAACATGATTTACAATTTGTATCAAGGTTGTTTCATGGAAAGTAGCAGATTTGTTTTCCTATCAAATCGCCTAATCATACATTTCTATTCTCAAATAAATTGCCATTTCCCCATCTTAGCTGTTCTCTCTGTTCTCAGACACAGCAAAGCTGAGTCCACCGTTCTCTGCCTCTGGGCTGAGATGTGTAAATACCCAACATCTGTGTCTGATAGGAGAAGGGAAATTTACCTTCAATAAAGTATTTGATAGAGCACCATCTGCAAAGTTATTATACGAGGCAGAAAACATGAGGCTGAGCATAAGAATTTTCCACTGGACAAGAAGATGGCGACAAAACGAGATATGCTGAAAAGGGAGCTTTCTGGTTTAGAGCAAAGTTATTAATGAATTTCCTCAGGGCTGGTCTTAGCTCTGGGTCTATTTCATGTTTTTTTAAAGATGTTGGCACAAAAAGGTGAAGTATGTTAATGGGATTTGCTTCATGACCTTGAGGATTTCAGTAGAAAAGGTAGAATGAAGTTTGATAGCACAAAGTGCAAGATCATGCATTTGAGGCAAGCAGAAATGGATTTCCACTGTCAACTGTGTACTGATAAGCTGAAATGGGAGGAGCACAAAGACTTCTGTGTATTAGCCAGGATCACAATGAGTATGAGTTGCCAGAGTTATGTGGCCCCATATAAACACGAATGCAACGTGAGAGTGTATCATATAATATAATACATTGCCAGTGGAGAGAAGAATTATTTGTTGTACAAAGCACCTGTGAGGCCTCATAAAATTTGCCTAATTCTGGCCATGTTTAGTGAAATATAAAGTCATGTAAGTTCAAATGCCAGGAAAGGACTGCTTGGATGGTCAAAATAGAACCATGTTCAGGAGCTTCCACTGTGTCTTACTTTTGTGAGCCTCCTGTCAAAAGCTAGCATGGAAAGTTGAGATGTTGGAAAACTCAGGGTGCATCTCTGAGTGAAGCAACCTAAATGCAACCCAAGGGTTTTGGGGCTCTGCATCATGGTCATTTCTGGCTTGTCTTATCAGAAGAGACAAGGACAACTAGTTCTGCTTTGTAAAATGAAAACCAAGAGGTGTGATTGCTCTCTGACCTTCAACTTAAATACCATTTCTTCTTCTCTGATATTACATTTATAAATCTTGATGTATTTGCAGTCTTAATCCAAGAACAACTGATGTAAGTAGACCACATCTAGTTTGGGAATGAGGCTCATGTTCCTAACCATGAGAAACAACCTTCACAAGTTCTTTTCAGCAGGAGCAATGGCATGAAAAGGATATTTCAAAAGAGTTTAGGATATTTTATGAAGGGAATAATAGAGTGCTATTATCTGTGCTGGCAGAGAAGGGCATTCTGATGGCTTTAGAATCCTCATTTTGATAAATAAATCAGCAGACTATGTTTTTTTTGGTCCCTGAGCATCCCTAGCTCTTACTACTGTGCATTTTCTTCACTGTCAATGAGGCTGAGTTTACCTACACGTTTAAATAAAAGTCAGATGCCTAGCTTTATAGTCTGTTTGAACATTTGTGCCTAAATCCTAAAGGCAACACACAGGAAAAGCATGCATTAGCTCAGAAAGCTCACACATATTAATATGCTATTTGGGTGCATTTTTTTGAATACAGGGATTAAAACCATGGGTAGCTACATCATTTCATCAGTCTAAGAGCTGTTCAAGGTCTGCTCTTGATACATTTGAACAGAATTAATGTCTTCAGGGACACGTGGCTGCTGCACTGTCCCCTTCAGTTTCTAGAGACTCTACACTGGACAAAGTGTCATTAAAATAAATATTCATGAAGTTGCTTAATAATTCAGGGAGTGCTGATTCCGAGTATTATAGCCGTAGTTAAAGTCATGTACGAAAAAAGAATCTTGTAAAAGGCAAAGCACATTCCCTGCGCTCTGCCTAGGGCAGCCAGGAAAGCAAAAGGGAGGACAGGTATGATCTAGTTGGCAAGTTGGTTCTGTTTTGATGTGTTTTCTGACAAAACTGTACAGTTGGTGATAAAAAGCTGTGCACTGTCATGCAGAATCGCGGAACCTCTGGAGTGGGAAGATATCTGAGGAGGTCTCTAGCCCAACTCCCTGCTCAGAGCAGGGTCACCATCGAGAACAGGTGGGGTCGCTCAGGGCTCTATCCAGTTGGGTCTTCAAAACCTCCAAGGATGGAGAGCACACATCGGGCAATTATTTTTGCACTAACAATGTAACGGATGGCTGGTTTGGAGATAATAAAAAATGTCACAAATAATGAACAATTTACTTAAAGCTTTTGCTTACTTTGGGAATGCTCCAGGACTAAAAACATGCTTAGAAAGAAATAGCCTAACATGACTGCTATATTATATATTATAGGTACAAAAAGTCATGAAATACAGGTCATCTGTAGTTACTTCTCACTCATTAAAAAATGTTACATTACTGCTTATTTTTCTAGGTTGACCTGAAGCTTGTGCTCTGTGAATATGTCTGTGCAGGCAGGGAGGCTTTGACTCCAGGCATGGAGTTTACTTTACGGGTGGAGACACCTGCATGTAGGTGCCTACAATGCAGAAAAATCCCAGTTAGTGGGTATCTAAGGTCGTGTTGTGGTCAAGGTACACAGTGCAGTGCATAGGGAGCCTCTCAAGCGTTACAGCTCATTTCAGAGCTGGCACCTGCCTTGGGCCAGCTGCATCACTCTCCAAACACACCACTGCCTGTGTTGAGCAGCTCCCCACTGGTATTAGAGGTTGCTTAGACACATGACTTACACGTAGAACATCGCATTTAGATGTTTTGCCCTGGAAGTATTATACATCCCTTCTCTGAGCAGGCATGTTGTACAGATTTAGTTGCTCTATTTATCACTAGCATAGCGAAGGGGGTAGTTAGCCAACAGGAGCTTGTGGTGAATTTAGAAACAGTATACAGTGGCCAGATGTTCTGGTTGGATTCAAAGTCATGGCATAAAATCCCAGAGGAATAACGAGATGTATCTAAAATTTTATAATGGTATACCTCAAGATGCAAGTTATATTTTTTTATTTAACTTTGCTGAAGTCACTGGCAAGTTCTCTTTTAATGCGGAATAACTGACTGTCTACAGGACATTGCAGTAACTGTTTTAAGTAAGCATAGTGCTTATCATTGCATTTAAAAATAGCAGAAGTAGTGGATGCTCAGATCCTCTGAGAAAACAGCCAATTAAGTGTTTTGTAAAGAAACCCATGAAAACCTAAGAGGACAGCTAATAGTATTAAGGTTGCAAACTTTTGTAAAGAATGTAATGTCTTGGAAAACCATTCCCATCACAATGGTCTAGCGTCCTGTGCCGAATGCTGTGCTCAAGAAACCTGTGTGCTGTTCCTAAATGATCTTTGCAAAAGTTTTTGGACTAGCTAGAGTTTATCTGTCTGGCTTGGTTGATAAGCTACATGATGCTTTCTGCAGCCAGATGGACATGCATATAATTTGTGCACTGTTTCACAGCTTTTTCTTTACAGTACTGTTGTTATGAGTAAGAAATAGATGAGGTCCAACACACACAAAAAAAGCCAAAACTAACCCTATACTTCGGAAACCAAGAGTGGGGGGGGAGAGACAAAGAGATGGTTATAGAATATGTTCTAACCTGTCACAGTGAGACAGGACCAACTCGATCACTTCAGTCAGTACCTATTGGATGCATGTTCTAATATAGACATTTTCTTACCCTCGGTTGGAATATGTTGGTGTGCAAGAGTGAACAACGAGTTAACGTCAGGATAATGCCCACAACGCTGTGTTTATGTATCAGTTTTTAGCTAATAACTACCTGTCCCCAAAGATCAAGTAAGTGCTCAAAGGAACGTCTTCTCTTTGCTGTTACCCGTACTGACGATACTTTGCCTGAAGAGAGGTTGCTGTTCGGTTGTTATCTGTAACTGTCTCTGAGAACTTGGGCTTCAGGATAAAACTGGCAAGCAAAAGGCTTTTGGTCACACAATGCAGATTCTTCTTAACCCTTCATCTTTCTGCGTCCTCTGTCATTAGCAGAAGTGTGCTGCCAGGCTGCCTTTTGCTGGATATTTCAGACTTCACTTCCAGGATTACAGCTGCTAACATCTTGTCTCAAATTGGGTCATAAACTTGACCGCAGCTTTTATTTTCCATGCTACCAGGAAGAACCAGAGTGTGGGTGGTTTTATGATGCACCCGGGTTTTTCCGTCATTTGGTTCTCCTTTCTTCTGTCTGTTAGTGTCTTCCAAAATATTCTCCAGTGACTCTTTTTCTCCACCTCAAATATTCCTCTGTCTCTGCATCAGCTGCTGTGAGTTCTCTGTTCTCTTTTTATGAAGTTCATCACTCTCTGCATGTAAGGTCTTGCCTCATGCTTTGAAAAAAGGGGGAATAGCTTGGTTTTTTTTCTCCTCTCTGAGCCTCTGAGAGTGCTGCCTGCACTCTCCTAGTGCAGGCTGCTCCACATGAGAGCAGGAGCAAGAGACAAGATGCCATTCACCCTTCTTCCTCAGGAGGCCCTACAGGATGTTTTTGTTCTCGATGTGTGGTGATCCTTCCCATATAGTAAATCACCCTCAGCTGGGAGGGTGATAGAAAAGGCAAAATGCCCCAGTTCGGGATCACCTCCACTAACATGAGAGTCTGCTTCTCTGAAATTAATTTCTAAACTAGAGCAATACTATTGAAGGATTAATGTAAGATTAGTGTATTTATATTCAAATACCTTATAATGTGAAAGAAGTACGTGTTCTTAGGTTATAACTAGAAGCTTTTTTAAGCTTTCTATTAATTAGTCTTTACCTAATGCTAATGAAGAGACTGGATTTCATGCAGGTGGATCTAGAGGCTTCTGAATTCCCAAGTGCTTTTAAATTCTAGCGTGAACAGTACTGTGCAGCCCATGCTTCACAGCAGTGCTTGTTTGGGCTCTTGCCCTGACCATTAAAATGCTTAGTACCTGTCCAAAAAAATCAACTGTCTCATAGTCACAACTTCAATAACCCATTACTTTCGGTACATTGTGCTCAACAGGAGATAATTTAATCTCAGGAAGTTGTATGAAGTTTCCTTTTAGGAGGAGCTAACATTATGACTAGTGGGCCGGTGTTATTTGAAATGTAAGCTCAGGTGTTTGTACATGACTACACGCTTATATAGACAGTCACAAGATACGTTGGCAAATACATACTATGGGTTTACTATAATTTTTCTTTCATTGACAACTGTAGCTTATGGCCAGATTCCCATGTAAATTTCTACACACATACACATACTGCTGATATAGATGATAGATATAGACATAGATAAAATTGTATGGGGCTGAGTTAATTTGGAACGTTTTCTGTGAAACATCATCTCACTGATGTTCCAGTGTTTTCTGCTTGGCTAGCCTTTGAGGCTGTCTGTGATAGCAGCTGGACTAATTGATGATGGAAGTCTGTTGAAATGAAGCCAATAATTCTGCAATGAGTTTGCTCTGTTAAACAGGGTAACAGAAGTTATTACTTAATTCTTTGCTGAGTATTACTGGGTAGCTATGGAGTTTAACATAGCTGTGTAAGCACAAGCATGGGCAATGCTTAGTGGTTATTTACAGCAACAAGAAAAACTGCATGTCTCTACTTGGAGAGGCTCAGGCATGTTCTCAGGCTCAGGCTCAGTATATAGCCGATTATGCTTTTTTACTGAACAGTGAAGAAAGAAGAGACTGAAGGCCATCTCTAGTTTGATATTTTTATGATCTGCTTCTCCTATTATGAGCTGACTCCTCAGCCTTTCCTAGTGTGATTGAACACTGTGTATTAGGCACTGAGAGCTCTGAAATGCTGCTATATTTAATCCATAAATGTCAGCATTTGAAAACAATTTCCAAAGATAATTTTTATAATTTTCCAGCTGAAACAGATGTACACGTCCTATGTATTTTGACTTATATCTTTATTGTACAGACATGACATCCATTTCCCTGCAAGTAAAATTTATGCCATGACTGCTGTGCAACATCACCCAGTCCTCTGTGTAGCATTGTAACAATGTCATCTGAACAGTGCCTAGGATCAGGTGGAAAAAATCTTAAGTTCTTCCAACCTCAGACTGGTTAAAAAGGTGACAGAGAGTCATGAACCTTCTGGTTAAACAGAAGGCAGTAAACTATGAATTTGGCGGGGGTGGATGCACTCTTACTGTTAGTGCCTTGGAAACAAAATGTGTGTCAGGCTGCTGTTGAAGGTTATTTGCCAGATGAAGAAGCCGTTCAATTGATAACACAAGAAGGCAACATGCTGAAAGATGCGCAAACCAGAAGCAAATTAACCAGGATAGTAAAAGCAGATGTAGAAGTCAGGTAGTCACAAGGAGGAGCGGCAATAGTCTGCCTGAAGTTTCTCGCCCAGTCCTCATAAGGGAAGTTGCGGATGTTATACAAAGACGCGCTGTGCTCATTTCCCTGCATTTGCTTCGTACTCCTGTTTATTGCACATAAAACACATTTACATATCCAGGGATGAAATGGAAATGATTGATGCAAAGGAGGTATTTTTGTTAATTGTTGTTGCTCTGAGTCATGCTTGACTGGGACTGCTGGAGATAGGTGAGGAAAGACAGAACTATTATTAGAGGTATAAATAATTGTCAAGAGCAGCTTCTAAACCCATCTGTTACCACGTATCTACATTCAGAATTATTGAAAGAGGGGAGGGGCAGCGGTACAAGGACTAAGCCATGTCTCTGCTGATATTGGCAATTGCATCTGCATCTTTGTCCATTTTTTTTCATTTCTGCTCCCTTGGAGCTTCAATCTTTTTCTGTCACAATCCCGTAGATGGCTGCTGGATTTTGCAACGACAGTGTCTTATGCTTAGAGCTGATGGGTGTTTGAGAGTTGGGCTGCTTTGTCTGCACCACACTAGTGAAGGGTGTCCACTTTTTGTCCTGTTAGTTGGAAGCTGGTTCTTAATATGCTCTCATGCATGCAAGGTAGAGCCAGGATGGAGGTGAGCATCCAGTGTGAGAAGGCAAAGCTGTGCCAAGTGCTTAGACAGTGCTTTTTGTAGTGGAACTACACTGCAGAGCAAACAAGAGGCTTTATTATCCTCCCTGCCCTGAAGGAGTAGAAGAGGGATTTTAGAAATATCTGTCTATGAATGGTTCCATGATCCTTGGGTTCACTATTGATGTGGGCTGTGTAAGTTACTGAAGTAGATCGAAACAACTGAAGTGCAGTTTGGTCATGTGTGAGCAGCAGCCAGAAAACCCAAGCTCCAAATGATTTTGGAAATACTATCCTTCAGAGTATCATCTGATGCTAACACAACTCATGGCTCCCAATGTAAGTGACAGTGAGATCTGGTTTTATGACACACCTGAGGTTTATAGAGAAGTTATAGAGAATCTTTAGTGGCAAAAAAATGGGTAATATCTTCTTGGACATTGTTACCAATTTCGAGATTTTTCATTGAACTAGGGTTGGCTCATGTGTGCAATGACCCTCACAAAGTGTTGGTTTACTTACAGGGTAACTTGTTTTCAGCAAGTTTAACCTCCTGCTTACCTTCTTCATCCTTCTCTGGCCTCAAGAAGGAGTACCAAAATCAGACTTTTCTTAAGAAATCTTAGGAGTCATGATTTATTAATGTAATGTTTGCAGTCAGATGAGTCATGCAAACTCACAAACCTATTTTTGTACTAGACCGTGTGTTAATTTTCCTCATCAATCTTCTGCTGGTTATTCTATCTGACAGAAATCATAAGTATTTTGGATTTTCTTTGTCTTTATGATATCACCCTATAATTCAGGTGAGTTATTATTGAGTAAAATATTTCTCAGTAAAAACCTCAGTCTGTGAAAGCCTGCTTGAAGCATACTGAATTGCAGTCCATTTCAGATTGCCATAAATAGATCTGCAAACTGAATTCAATAACTAAAAGATGAACTGACAATGTGAGTTCTGCAGTTATTTGCTCTATTTCAAATCAATATTTCTTGGTGTCTGTTTTATATTCTTGACAAGTGAGGCTGAATAATGATAATCTTTATATCAACAAATGCTTTTGTACTACCCGATTATAACTCATTTCAATCAAGCACTTGTCTGAAATTGACTCATATGAATGGATTTTGGATCTCTCATTATCTTCCTTCCAACCCATTTAATAATAGGTTTCTTCTTAAGTAGGTGGTTCATGCCAGTCTTCCACATGTTGTTACTTCTAGCACTTGCAGCATCCATATGAAATTGCTTATGCTTTTCTTGTATTCTGACCAAGTGCTGTATGGAATATCATGTGCATCTTGTGAGACATACATGTCTCGCTCAAGAAGAGAGGTGGCAAGATTATATAAATCTCTTTTCCCACTTATTCTGTTTCTAAGGGCTAGCATTTCAAAGTAGAGGGAAGTACACTCCAGTTAATTGGCTTCTACATAAAGTATCTACCACTGAAGAGTTGATAGGTCAAAGTAATTCTGTTTGTCTGATAGCTGCTTATTTCCTTTCTTCTCTATCTCTCAAGTTACCTTGTATTTTATTGACAGTATTTATGAAGCTTTAAGCTTTTTACTATCTCAGAAGTAGTCACTTGAAGTGCCAGAAGGGGGGAGGGGGGCGTGTGGCAGTGGCTGGTAATTGTTTTATTGGAGAATAAAAAAATGAAATCCCCTGAATCTTAAAACTGTGTTTAATTATATGTTTCAGGAACTTCTATTACATCACGATGCTGAGGGATCCAGTGTCACGGTACCTGAGTGAATGGAAGCATGTCCAGAGGGGCGCAACATGGAAAACTTCCCTTCATATGTGTGATGGAAGAAGCCCAACACCAGATGAGCTGCCTACCTGTTATGAAGGAGATGACTGGTCTGGAGTCAGTTTACAGGAATTCATGGATTGTAGCTACAACTTGGCCAACAACCGCCAGGTGCGCATGCTGGCAGACCTTAGCCTGGTGGGATGCTACAACTTGACTTTTATGAATGAGAGTGAAAGAAATACGATTCTTCTCCAAAGCGCCAAGAACAATCTGAAAAATATGGCCTTCTTTGGGCTTACAGAATTTCAGAGGAAAACACAATATCTCTTTGAGAGGACATTCAACCTGAAATTCATTTCCCCATTCACCCAGTTCAATGTTACGCGGGCCTCCAATGTTGACATTGGTGAGGATGTGAGGCAACGGATAGAGGACCTGAATTTCTTGGACGTGCAGCTTTACGACTATGCGAAGGACCTGTTCCTGCAGCGCTTCCAGTACTCCAAGCAAGAGGAGCATCAGAAGAACCGGCTGAAGAGGCGAGAGGAGCGGCGGCTGCTGCGGGAGCAGAGGGTTCACCAGTGGCCAAGGGAAGAGGCTGCAGAAGTAGTTGTTACTGAAGATTATAATAGTCAGGTTGCAAGGTGGTGATGCTCCTCCCTCTTGACTAACCAATGAGAGGGTGAGGCAGTTTGTGCAACTTGGCTACCTGGGAATTAGCCAAGGAAGGCCAACTGCATTGGTAAATGAGACTGTGTCTGACAGCTGTCCCTCCCTCTCTCAGTTTTTCTTGGCTTCTGCCCAAGAGGAGAATGTATTTTTTTTTCAGTAGGCATTGATTAGTGTTATTAAATGGCAGTAGAATACATTCCTGTCCAAAATGACTTCCTTCAAAACCCTAAGCTATGAGGAAGGGTTGAAGAGAGAGCTATATCCTGTGCATTAACAGATATACCCTATACAATCTAAGCTACCAAAACCTGTGCAGACATTAATGAAAAATTTTTTAAAAAAATCTGGTTTTGTTCCTCTGTGACATGAGAGATGGTTTGTTTCATATTGTCCTTTGCAACTGTAGTGCGTAGCTTTCTAGTGAAAGAAGTGGAGGAAAGCATATTGCCCTTCAAACTTCTACATGCTGTGTTTTGATTAAGGAAAGAAATTGCTGAGGTAATTTAAAAAAAAATCCCTAGGGAATGTGGGATTGGGGCATCGCTTGTTCTGTGCTGTTAGTCAGGAATCAGAGATGATTTATTATTGAGGCAATGGGGGAGTTAGCTTATTTCTCCACAGATACTGAGAATACCAAACCCAGCCATTTTTCTGAGTGCGTGTGGCAAAGGTAAAGCCTTAAGAAATGAGGTCCACATGACAGCTGGGCACACATCGTGGAGATTATCTGGCTGGAGGCAATGAAATCAGCTTCCACATTCACAAAAGTGAAGAGGAGCCACGGAAACTGCAGGAAAGAGAAAGGAGAGGGCAGGAAAAACCTAAATATTAGTGTGACATTTCCCAGATTTTCTGTAAAAGCTTGGAGTTATGTTGTCTGTGAAGGAAGGCAGGTTTCTGATATTGTCTGTTAAAATACATTGATGCGAAGTGAATACAATTTAAATCAATTTTCTCTCTAGGTATGGTAGTGACTAGAAAAAAGAATCATATTTTGTTTTCATAGGATACATAATGGATATGTGGAAAGTCTTGATATTTATTACTCTGTATAAAGATTCTTTGTAAATTTATTGTTTTCATGATGAGAGATCTGTATCTGGTTTTATTCCTTGCCAAGGAAAAGATTCAATGGGTTCTTCCTCCACGTGTTACTTTCTTGTGGCTAAATAGCATCTATTTATTCCGAGATTTTATGTTGTTCCATTTGTGATAGTGAAATTTTAAGAAGAGGGTCCGGTGCACAATAGATCCTTTGAGAGAGTATATTTTCCTTCTTCTTCTAGTATAAATGTAAAACATTAGGAGGAAACTTCTCTAAGTGCCTCAACGTGGCTGCTAAATCGAAATGCTGAAAGTATATTACTGCATGCATGAATGGCTTTTACCTTACAGATTTGCTAATTAGAGGTACTGGAGTACCTGATATGGATGCACATTTCTCATTTATTTTCAAACTTTTTACCTAGTTGGTAAAAAAAATAATGTGTTACAGAAAAAAAAAGAGGCTGAATTTGAAAATTTGTACTTTCATTTCCAGGTCTTTCTTCTTTAGTGCATGCTATAATTTCTTTTCTACCAACAATGCTATTGCTACTGATCTATGCACAATATCAAAAATACGATCTAACCAACCCTTAGAGAGTTAATGTATACAATAAAATACATTGAATGTGGAATATCATAACAGCTATTTAAGAAGTGAAGAGGGCTAGCAGGATGACACCTCATTATCAGTGTAGTTTATTAGCAATATGCTGGTTTACATCTGATTGTCAATTATGTGCTATGTTTGAGGGGAGTAGTGGTGTTTTTTGGTCCATAATACCTGTTCCACTGGTGGATCATGTGCATTTCCTCCCACCTACACATTCAGAAGGTAAAACACAGGACTGCAGATTGTTATTCTACTGGCCAAGCATGCGATGTCTGCCTTAGAGAAGAGTGAAGAGCTCTGTAGACTCCCTGGATGGTACTGCATGGATCCACATCACCTGGAAGAGGTGCTCAGACAGCTTGCTTGTATATGGGCACCTGCCTTCAGACGTTTAAATTGAGATGTTTACAGTCTAGGACTTGTCCCGCAGGATGGCGAGTCCATGTAGAGCTAAGCGTGACCAGTCGTATCACACCTTTAGCACAGTGCAGTAATTTGCAGTGATCTGACTTCTTACCTGCTGGCACTGAGACTTCAGACTGAGCCGGCCCTGGCCCTGTGCAGAGAAGGAGCTTTCTGGCTGGTGATGCAGGGATGATGGGGAGCTGTTGAATCTTCCCATTCCTGGGCCAGTTGCTGCATCTTGCTGCAGACCCCACAGCAAGGAGGATGCCTTTTGTACCTGATACTCTGTGTCCAGGATTTGCAGGTTTGCTCCTTGTTTCTATGAGCAGGAGGGCTAGAGGGTGCTGGGATGGGGGGGACCTGGAGGGCTCTCCAGCAGAGCCAGAGGCAGAGTGGGCAGGGATGCAGAGTGTGTGGGAAAGGCAGGTCTGGCAGGCGGCGTGCAGGGCTTGGCAGGAGGCAGGGCTGCACTACAGAGAAGCCATCCATGTGAGAGGAAAGATGCGAGGCCAAATTCACATTAAGGAGGAAGCTAAGTGAGAAAGTACAATAAGTCACAGCCCATCTTTTGTAGCATAGCATCCCTTCTTTTTTCGCGCAAGCACAAAACCAGGGTCCCTTTTCTCATGTCCCTGCATCTTTCCCCAGCAGCCGGCTCTCTGCACTGCTCACTGCAATGCGGGCCTTGTTTTTTGGTTAGAAAATGCAGTGTTCTTCTTTCAGGGGAGAGGAAGGAGAGCTAAGGAATTGTTCCCTGCAGCCTCACCACTGAGTACAAGTATCAGTTTCAGCTGTCTAAGCACACCAACCATTCTCCAAACTATTTCTTCTGCCTGACACAAAACAAAGCCTAAAGAGGAAAATCGAAGCAGTCTTTGGGCAGTTTACACTAGCTTTAATAGTTTGGCAATTCCTTAATGTGATGCATAACCTTTTCGTCAGTTATTTCCCAGGAGACAAGATTAGGGTCCCGAAGAGCTGCTAATGTGCCGTAGCGTCTATGTTAAAGGGATTTGCCTTAACGCTTGGGATTTAGTTAAAATTGAAGTTGCTTTGTTGGTTTGTTTTTTTTATTTCCTGGAGCCCGTGAGGCAGATAGCTTTGGTTGTGCAGGAACAGTTGAGGCGAGAGCAGATAGTGGCTGAGATCTTGCTCAGAACCCCTGGGACTGAAGGACCGAGCACTTTCTTCCCCAACTCCAGCAGCAGGCCTAGCAAACTCAGTGCACCAACGATACTGGTTTTCTTAGTGGAATTTCCCAGCACATGAAAAATAAAGCCATTTGGAAATACTTTCAGGCAGACTTCTAAGACACAGACTTGTAGCTTTTTTCCTCTTGGGCACTGTGCCCGAAATAATGCAACACAAAAGCAAAATAAAGGGCCCGGTTCATATCTCTTTTATTCCAGGTTTTCATTGCTTTGACAGCACAAACTTCACTGTAATTACACTGGCTCTTGTAAGATCGAAGCGCAGTCTGTTCCTTTCAAAACCTTCATGAGCAACAGAGCTATAGGTTTTCTGTCCATCTTCCTGGCATTATTTTGTTACTTAAACAAGGCAATTTGGCTTCTGCTACTGTGGTGTTGAAACAAATCTCATTCTTTCGTAATAGAGATGTACTTGCTAATCTCTCCTATCACATCCTCAGCACTGGCTGCCTTTTCCAGTTATAATTCACTGTAGGCTTGGAGCAGACAGAGAAACATGCTGTGTTGTTAAAACTTGTTCCTGGTAATTTGATGTCTAGTCCAAGAACTCAACCTATTGCCTGTGGGCCATACTTTATTAAGGAATGAGAATTTGTCCTCTTTTGCTCACTCGTCAATGCTAACAATAAAAAGCTCTATCACCACGGAGAAAGAAAAAAATCCACCCTTTCTGGTTGGGTATTCTTCACTGTAGTTGTGTTAACAATGAGGCTGTGATAGCTTTGCCAGGGCTTCTACCCAAATGTAGTAGTTATATGCAGTTCCCTAAAAACAGAAGTACAAAGTAAAAAGTGATGGAAGTCGGATCCAGAGCCAAACTTTCTAATGGCATTGTATTCATTCAGCCAAACCAAATGGCAGGTAACATCACCTTTGTGTCTGGAGATGCTTCAGAAACCATGAGGTTTCTCAAGTTGTCCTTATTGTTAACATGTGCTTCCTTCTGCACTAGTGGGTGCTTGTTTCCCACCTGCAATCTTGCGTCGGTTGTGAGCATTGATGTTACAAAACTTGTTGTCTGACTAACGCTTGGGGTTTTTCCTCCATTCCTCTTCCCCTGATATATGCGGAATTATTCTTTTTTGGTGTGGGTTAAGGAATATCTTGTTTCTAGGGTGGTGGAGATGACCCTGTGTGAGATGAACAGTCACAGTAAAATAATTCACTGGAGCAGATTGCTGTATCCTCCCTACATGTGGCAAAAGCATACTTGAAAAAGGTACTCAGTTTGCATTGAAATGCTTCTTTCTGTTTGGTTCTTGTAATACTTTCTTTGTTGGTATTTTGTGGAGGGAAATGGATTCCATAGCCTACAATGTCCTTGGCTTTCTTCTTGGCCATATCACTAGCTCTGCCATTTCAAATACATATTGGAAATGAAAAAAAAAAAACCAAACCAGACCCAATATCAAGAGTTTCCATCAGTTGCCATATTTAAGATGAAAGGCTAAATGAATAGGCTGTAAATTACTTTATTCTTTAGGAATTCCTTCTGTTTATGTGCAATAATGTGTGTGAACTCTGCTACTAAGAGATTGTATTGTGAGTAACCATATCTACTTTTATTCCTATTTACGAGATAGTTTGTAGACCTAAGGATTTTCATTAATGTAAAGCACAATTTAATGAATTATTTAATGTGTTTAACCATTGTGATGTCAAAAGCAATTGTTTTCATATATTTATTTGTTGGTGGTTTTCTGTAAAATGATGCTCATTAAGAAATCTGTTAAAAATGAAGAAGTTTTGTTGAATATTGTTGGGTCCATGAATTACTTATGAGCGGCAAATAAACATTGTTTGCTTTTTTGAAACATTAAAGGTTTCATCTTATCTACGTAGCCATAAAAATGTCTGAAATTGCTTCTGTCAGGCCAGTTTCAAGCATAAGTGAAGATCCACTGTGACCATAATTATGTAGGGCTTTTTTTAACAAAATGTACATAGAGGAAAAGCATGTTGATGTAACTTACTATTTAATTATGTTGGGGCCCAATAACAAATCTTTTGATTCTAATTGACTTTGCTGGGCTTTATCTCAGATTGAATTAAGGCAAGAGATTCAAGACTTGAATAGTGACCAGCACTAATTCAAGTGACCCCAGTGTCAGAATTTCCATACTTGGACTGAATTAAGACTTAAGTATGCAAATAGTGGCAGTGAATTCTTTGGACTTCATTTCTACTTCAAACTGTCAGGATAATCTCATGAGCTGTTGTGAGGAAGGATGAGAAATTGCAGTCTTTTGCTGTACCATGAGCTTCATAATTGTGTGCTTGTATCTTTTGAGAGTGTGTGGACCTTGGGAGGAGCTTATTGCTTATTTAGCCATACTATTTCATGTAACTACATGAATTCAGTGAATTAGGACAGGGATGGGATCATGGAAAAGCATGGACGGACTTAAGTAAAGAGGAAGCGCTGACCTCTCTTTTACAGAGTAAATGAGGCGCTCTGTTAGGTCTGTCCCAGGCCCCTGTTCTGTTTTCTCAGACCAAAACTTCACATTTTTCGATATTCCAAACAACAAGACTTACAGACATGCCACACCCCCTAGAGGTGAGTCTAGTTAGAAGAGAAGTCCATGCTGTGGCAAATTAGGATGGAGAGACCATGACTCACCCCCTTTTGATCAGAGAACGTCGACTGACCTGCTAAGTGCTATGGAAAGCTGCATTAATGGTAAAAAAAAAACCCATATAGTCTCAATGAGAAATTACTCTTGCAACACAACAAAGGCAGCATTTGATAAGGATAGCAGAAAAAAGGAAGCTCTCAAATGTTCTAGTTAGTTTTGGGTTTTTTAATTGCTCTTCACAGCACCTTAGACTCAAACAGCTAATGTTTAAAAAACACCATTGTAAGGAGCAGCTGTTTGAGCCTGTAGTAATCAGTACCTCTTGACATATCAGTCTCCCATTTTTTCATTTCTCTAGTTCCACTCACTTCAACACTGAAGTCATCTGTACTGCTGGTTTGCTCTTGAAGTCTTCATAACTGTTTATGTATATTCATCTGGATTCAATATGTCAGAGACCCTTATGACCAGGTTAGTAAAAATGAAGAGATAGGTACAATTATACACATGCCTTGCAAGATGACTCTGTTAGGTAACCTTTTGTAGCCCCTTTTAGCGCTATTAATGAAATCCACACTGGAAGGTTATAATTTCATGCCTCCTGCACTTAATGTTAGGGAAGCAAGAGGGCTAGAGGACTTTGTAATCTCCAAATTCCTATAGATTGTGGTGGTAGTATCTCCTTGCTTGCTTGGTTGTTACTGTGAAACAAGATCAGTTCCTGAGGGACAAATATCAGCCTCTGGAAAATCATACTATTGTTTGAAATAAAATGTGTAGCAGCTGACAGCTGAGTGGACAGGAAGGCAGGATCCTGACAGTGAAGGCCAGGTGGCACAGGGAGCTCATACTGCTGGGAAGCAATTCAGGCTGCTAAACAGAATGATCCAGTGCTGTTTACGATGCCCTGAGGTTGCCCACCAGACCTCCAACTGCTGCTCCGGAAGGCTGCAGGTGTCAGAATAGATGTTTTGTCATATATATAAGTCCTGTGCAGATGTCTCAGATACCTGCAGATCTCCAAACAACAATCTGTCTCCTAAAGACCTATAGTTAGGAAACCCAATAGCTCCCACAGTGTCTGTACCACTTAGGGACATCACTTGAGACAGTCTGCAAGCTGAGAGTCCGTCATCATCACCAGTTGTGAGCATGAAATTAAATGCACTGCTGGGCTGTGTGAGTAATGGAGAAGCAAAGTGTATATTGTCACATTTCTGGATCCTGCAGTCTGGTGAAAGCAGTTAGGAAGCAGAGCAGCAAGATGGTAAACAAAATAAATGTCTGTATTGCAGATAAGTATTACTACATAGCAAAAGGAAAAAATGGATTTTGCCACCAGAAGGCAGATAATTCCCTCCCCTGCCCCCCTACATGGTTACATTTCAAGAAATACATCAGAAAATTCTACTGTAATGTGCAGTATATGGTACAGTTAAAAGCAAGAGTGAGACAGCATTGCTGGGCTGTATTACGTACATTTGGAGAAAGGCTTTGATTATTAAGGTTTCATTCACATTAATTTCTATTTTGGCTACAAAGGCTATACGAAGTGTGACACCTTTCAGCACTTGCTAAGAAATGTGTGAGTATGTCCCTAAAATTCTGAATATGAATAAATGAAATCAGGCAATATGGAGATAAGTCAATGTCTTATAAATCCTACTGTTCTGTAAAAACACAGGGTGCTGAAAATGTGTAATGGTGAGAATAAATGAGGTCTTCCCTACTCAGACGAAGGGGCTATTGCAGGAATTTGTCCACTAGGTAAGAACCTTGCCACTTCACTCTGAAACACATTGAGTGAAACTTCCTTCACTCAAGTAGAGATCATCTGGCGGCCAACCTCCTCACACAACCTCGAGAGACTTTCTTACAAGAAGTGGAGGCAAATGCACTTTCACGGCACATCCATCTGACCTGCTTTAGATATTTACAATGGTGCAAGAAGAATCTCATGCCACAAAATGGCTCCTTCTCCTCTCTGTTTGTAAACATGGGGAAAACATTCCCGAATGTGCTTTAGAGAAGGTGAAGCCTGAGCTGTGGAAGAGGATGAGGGGCAGCACTCCACTTTTGGAAAGACTGCAGCTGAAATGGAAGTAAGCCTTCCCAGGTGGACAGGCGTAGGCATTTGAAGATGGGCAGACCAGAGGGGGAGAATTAAGATAGACACCGGTGGTCTGGGGACCCTCTGTGAAAGCTGATGACTGAAAACACTGTAATCAGTGAGGTAGCAAAGAAATAAGAGAGAAATGGGTAGGAGTGTGAGCATCAGAAAGACAAAGAGAACTGCAAAAGGCAAAATGTCAGTGTGAAAATCCCCTGGAAAATCTGCTCAGCTATGCAAATTTTAAGGAAATAATTGCCAGTTGATTTCAGTGGATTTCTGTCTTACTCAGAAATCTTTATACTGAGTATTTAATGTATCCTTAGGCCCAGCATCTTGAGGCAGGGTGTGCAGGGTCATACTAAACTGCCTATGCTCTACCAAAAGCAGGCAAACGTCACCCACCAGTCCCTCTGGGATTTCACTTCAAGGGTGGGACATCAAGTGACATGTTACCACACAGCCACGCAAATATGAAGCAATGTCTGCCTTTGTCTATGACAAGTTTAGAGTGAGGTATGCTGCTTCAAGTGCGAGATTGGAAATCTGGTCCTGGTGATGCTCATGATAAGCAGTGATGACAATGTCATAGCTACAGAAGTGAAAATGTTTCTAACAGGATGCAGGAATATGCCTGCTAATTAATGGCTGGATATTAGGTAAAAAAAAAAAAAAAAAAAACCCAAACCCAAAAACTCAACACAACTCTAGGTGAAATTAATGAGAAACAGACCAAAATAAAACTCTATCATTACTATAATTCACATTGTAATCTGACTGGGCTGCAGTTGCATGGTGTTCTGGTCAGGGCAGTGTTTCAGCAGAGAGATCACATGAAAATAAACACTGCCAAGAAAGCATGAATATTTTGGAAGACTTTAATGCTGCAAAGCTCCAGGTGCGGGCCAGGGGAGCAGTGGAGTTTCTCCTCGTGAGTGACTAAAATTTAATATATGTGTGTGAATGCTTGTGTCTGTATGCCCACATGCACACAAATGTGTCTATCAAAATGCCACTGCTGGCCATTTGTGTAGTTTGGATTGATTCCCACATGCAAAACCCTTATGCTTTGGATTGCCAGTCAAAGAGAGCCCAGACATACATCTGATTTTGTTTTGGGGGATGTTTTCATCAGAACTAGATACTGAGAAATGTTTCCCATTCAGGACAAGCTACTGAGAGCAGAAGCTTTTTTTCTCATCTGCAGGAGTATTGCCAAAATCTCAGCAAACACTTGCTAGCTTGAGTGTGTCCGTCCGTGAGATGGAGCCTCATGAGCTTTCTCATCTGTCTCTACTCTTTTTAAATGCTTGCTGGTAGTAGCAAATCATTTTGCAAAACATTTCTAAGACAGCACTCATCTCAGAGATGAAGTAAGAATAAGAAATACTAAATCCCTTCAACCTATTCCGTCACCGTTCTTGGACACACTTGTAGGATTTGTGTCAATGTCCTCTCAGGGATTAATGCTTCTTCCAGTGAATTCCTTCCATCAAGCTGCTTTTATGAACTATGGAGCAAGCCCCTGTCTCAAGCTAGCTTCTTTGGACCTTAGCTGGTCTCTCAGCTTTCCTTGTTTTCTCTCCCTTGCTCTGTGAGTCCCTTTGACTTGTGATATGCTCACACAAGCTCTTAGTTCCTGTGGCAATCCATGAACCAAGAGCTCTTCTCAGCTTCTGGCTCCCAGATCAATACTGGGGGGTCACAGGGATACCTGTGCCCCCTCCAAGCATCCTGATCTCCATGCGAAGAAAACAAGAACAGATGGGTTAAATGGGAGCTATGACCATGCCAGTTGTAGTGAGTCATGTGATAACTAAGACTTCAGGATGTGGCCTCAGAACTGGCTGTATAATTTGCACAAACATAGGTTTATTCAGCTATATATTTGTGAGAATTAAATGGCAAATAAATGGATTGCAGTTTGTGAAGGGTTTAGATAAACAGTCATAGGGTGTTTCATCTTCTGTTTGGATCAACTAGGCAGCTAGCTCAGCACATCATGGGCTGAATTTAAACTATTTCTCCTGGGTCTGAGCCAGGCTTGTCTTTGCCAGATTTTGTTTTAAAGAAGCATCTTTATTTATAAACTCTATGCAGAATTTATCAGTCAACATTATTTATGCCACATTTAAGCCTGTTTAAATAAAACACAAAATGGAATGAGTATCTGAAGGAATGAATATGTAGGAAATATGTATTTCTGGTACTCCTAGGCAAAATATGCTATCTCATTGAGTCATAATGGTCTCAGGCTTGGGAAATGTAGGCAATAGTAGAGGGTGATTCATCTCCTGAAACACCTACCTAAACCAGGACTGAGTAATCTGCCTTTTTATTTTTGTGTACTACAAAGGGAGGTAAACTGAAAAAACCTAAAGCATGTGAATTGTATCTGTAGACTATTTTATCTGCTTTGATTCCACGTCCACTGGACAAACCCTGTATATTTCAAGCTTATGGTAACCTCTCTAATGTAACTGAGAAATGAGTTTCCTCATCTCCCTCTGGCAACATCATCTTATGAACAAAGCTGTAAAGATGTACATTAAAAACGGATTTCGGAAGAGCGCAACTAGGGCTAACTAGACCTGAATCCTCTCTCTGGTAGTGACCAAAGTGGCTTCTTGTAAGAACAGGAAAGCCCATACATTTCTATATATGTGTGTGAATGTGTATATATATGTATGAGATGTATATATTGTCTCCTAGCTGCCTATCTTTTTCAGTTCAAGGGCTTCCTCACCAAATTTAGAATCTCTGAATTTAACAGGGCTTTTTTTCTTCTTTGAATTTACCTAGCTGCTTCTTGAGCGTAAGTAAACTCCTAGTACTTTTAGCAAAGAGCCTTTTAGCTTAACTGTGATGGAAGTTTCACTAGCGCAACAGGAAACTACCTCTTTTGATTGTTTTAAGTCTGACACCTTCCAGTTTCATGTAAGCATGCCTAGTTCTTTCATTGAAAGAGATTCTGAACAACAAATTCCTGTTTATCTTCATGCAGCTCCTGATTTCATGATCCTCTGTCATAACCCACCACCTACAGGAGGTGAAAGAACATAAGACACACTTGTCTTTGATTATCCTGGTTGAGCCTGCCTGCAGCACTTCTTATTTGATTACATCTTCCTTTAGAAATGGGAGGATCAGATCTGCATGCAGTACTCAATACACAGGTGCACCAGGGATTTGTACGGTGAATGCAAGTGATTGATAGTTTCCCACACTGTTTACTGTGCCTTTCATGTTCCTAGGATTCAGTTTGGGATTTTTCTGACCAGTTCTGAGCACAAATCTAACATTTCCATGAAATTATCTATGGTAATGGCAAGACCTCATTTCCAGGTGGTCAATAGTCAACTCAGAACTAAGCACAGTGTATGAAAAGCTAAGACTGCTTTTTTTCTCCTGTGTGCCTCGCTTTAAATTTATCTAATTTGAATTTTATCTGTCATTTTATTGCCATCACTCCATGTCATCAGGGTCTTCTGCAGTTCACACTCAGCCCTTGTCTTCTGTATCCTGAATAGTTTAGCATCTCTTCTCCAGCACAGATTAGTGTCCCCAGAGCTCATTCTGCAACCTGCCTAGGCAGTGGAGGGGCAGAACTTGAGGCAAGCTGACATAACATCCTAATAGCAGATATAAAAGCTTCATTTGCCTTCCCAACTATCCTGATGACAGTGCAGAGATGCATGTTGCCATTCTACTGCTCTCACCATGGAGCTGAAAACTCAGTTTTTATTAGTGTTGAAATTACTTTTCACACAAGTTGCCATAAACAGAAAGGTATCACTCGTTCTTCCGGTTGTTTCTTTTAGCAGAAAATCATACAGAAACATTGTTTAATCCTCTTTCTCATCTGTATTCTCAGATTCTTTAAGAACACTGGAAATTACATTGCTGCCTCCCTCTTCCAAACACAAATTTTGGCAAAAATGGAAATTTCTGTTTTTCCAGTGCATAAATAACTCTGGTCTTCACTTGGTATGTCTGCTGTAAGGCTATAAACAAAGGCATATTGAGTGAGCTGGCAGTGAAATTACCAAAAGCTGAAAAGGTCAGAATCTTAAATCATAGATCAGATAAGACAAAGAATTTCAGAATCTCACAGCAAATAAGATTTGGAGAACGCTGATGAACGCTGTGTTTTACACAGTATGAAAACATATATGGAATAGTGTGAAGTACAAAAAACTTCCTTTTCTGATTTAATTTACTTCAACTGCATTTAGAAATTATAGCAAAAAAAAATGCATTCATAGCCACATTATTATTTACACTCAGTAGGAAGCAAGCCTGAGCTGCATGCAGAGATCATCAAGAAGCAGGGGGAGGTATGTTTAGATGTCCAAAAATCTCATTAATTGTGTTTTGGTTTGGAAACTCAAAAATCCAACTTGCCACCCTAGCAGTTGCCAAAGAAGTGTAATTATCATAGAATCACAGAATGGCCTTGGTTGGAATGTACCTAAAGATCATCCGTTTCTGACCCCCCTGCCCTAGGCAGGGACACCTTCCACTCAGGTTTCTCAAAGCTTCATCCAGCTTGGCCTTGGGACACATCCAGGGACTGGGCAACCACAACTTCTCCGGGAAACCTGTTCCAGTGCCTCACCACCCTCACAGTAAAACAGGTTAATAGATTTCAGCAGTATTGTGGAGTGTATTTTCTTCAGCTTTTTTCTTGTAAGTCTCAAGGACAAGAACTTTAATGTTTCTTCTTAAAATATAAGACTTAACTTCTTATTTACGAGCTGCTTCTGAAACTGAAAATGTCTTGTAGCCTTACTTCAATATCCTGGTGTTTGGCCTAGTCTATAAATAATACAGCAGTGTGAGGAGATGCATTTCCATGCCAAGACTGTAAATATGTAACAAATATTGATACACTCTCTCTTAAAGCAGGCAGGAAAAGCTGCCTTCCCACAGGCATGGAGTGACTTTGGAGAGAGGGAACAAGGGGAGTCCTTATCCCCAGTGGGAATTTTGGGTTCCGGTTGCTTCATGCATCTAATGCGCTGCTTTGCTCTTATCCAAATTCCAGGTAAGGGACCTCAAGCTCATAGATATTTTGAGGTCTGCAACAATATATCTGACTGCTTCTTGGTAGAGAGTTAATTCAAGGCTGTTAATTAGCAGCGAGCGAGATAACCTGTCTTAAACCCTGAGTACCCACTTGCCCACGATGTGGAGACCTCAGTAGAATGGATGAGGGATGCAGCATGGAAAAAAAACAAACAGGTGTTGTGCCTTTGCATCATCCATCAAGGGAGTTCCTGGGGTTTTTTAAGTATACCCCAATATACCACTGAAAACTCAGAATTAAAATAAAACTTTCTGAGACCACACAGGACAATGTCTACCCCCATGCAGCTCCACTGATGAGAAGAAAGGTGCACCGCAGGGATGTTTTTCAATGCTCTTCTCTGCACGCTAAAAACTTCTTTAGGCCATGTTTCACTCATATGAATAAAACTATGGTGGAAGTTCCCTGCAACACACTTACTTTATGGTTTGACTTTGCAATTCATCACAGGGAAACAGGCCCAGAGGAGGGAATGGAAGGGATCTAGACTCACTTTTTGGGGGGCAGTTCCAGTGACACTAGAGGAGGGAAGCCAAGAGGGTCCTGTGGGACACCAGGTCAGATGCGTAGGAGGCAGGCAGGCAAAATCAGACTCTTCATGAAGGAAGCATGCACAGTAACAAAAGCAAAGCAGTCAGTGCTTTTATTCATGTGGAGAGAAAAAAAGCCAAGTAGACAGTAGGAATTGCTGGAAGCCTGGTGACAACAATTATTGACTTCCTAATTCCACTGGAGAACTGTTTTCAGAGAGGTCTGTAGAGTCAGTGATGCAGTCTTGAAGTGCAGTAATCAAAACAGGGTAATCTCAGGGACTGGGAATGGTGTGTTCTAGGCTGTAATTAATCAGTGAGCCCTCTACTGACTTTATCTTCTCAGTGCCCTCCCTTTTCTGGCAAAAAATGTTAAACCTCCCAAAACCTTTGTTCAAACACTTAAACCTGTAAAGACCCCCACCGTTTTCAGAAATAGTGTAATTATAGTGCGTGGTCCTATAGCTTTCAACTTTGCCTCTTAGATATTAGTAAAATTGCTAAATCTCTGATTAAAAAAATAAAATCCAAGGGACTAAAGCTGCTTTCTGTCAATGCAGAGAGTATCCCATGGAATAGCAATTACTATTTAAACTCTGTGGTAAATGCTGTGCTAGGAGGCCAGAAGGAAGCATTTGGTTCCTGAGAAACTTATCAGGGACTTAGAAAAGGCAAGAAAGACACCGTCTCATTCTCTCTGCTCATCAAAGATGTGAGATAAATCCTAAGGAGCCACATGCATTAACCGCATCATTGCTGTCACTGTATGGAAAGCAGGAATGGCTGAATTAATTCCTTCCTCAGATTAGCTGTCTGTGCTCTGCTGGCTTGCAGGGGCTGTAACCTTTCCTCTGGACAAGGATTTGTCAGCTGTTGTTTTTAATCTGTATCATTAGTGGGAAGACCATTAACAAATTATATACTACCGTGTGTCGGTATGTTTACACCAGAATTCATCTGTTCGTGGGAGTCACAGGAATCCCACGTGGTGCTTCTGAGGGCTGCAAACAAATAGAAAAACAAAATTCCAGGCCCTTCCATCAAACCTATGTTAGAGCAAGCGACAGCAAACAGCCCAAGGTCTGCATCCTAACACACTGCTTTAGCTATTTCCTGTCTTTCCCTGCATTAATTTACTGCATCTGTGTCTGGCCAAAATCCAGCCGCAGTCCTGGCTCCACGTAAGCAGCTGCACAACCTGGACCTGGCACTGTATAGAGTTGCTCATGTATATCAGGTGGAACAGAATCAGGGTATTGGAGTGTATTTTTATATTATGCTGGATCTCTTCTCACAGGGGAGAGGCCAGGTTTGCCCTCCTCTGCCTGCATGCTCTGACCTACAGCCTCCCCAGCACCAGAGTCAGCATTCATGTGGCCACCAGGTAGATGGAAAACACTGGAAGACCTGGAGAAGGGGCTCAAATTGACCCCATCTCCCTCTGTGGGTGCTTAAGTGCCTGACACCAGGGAACAGAGGGACAGGGAAGATTATTACGCTTCCAACAGCATCTTGCAGAGAGACCAGAACAAGCGCAAACCCTGATGTTCTCCAAGGGTGCATTTCTACTGACTGTGGCACAATGGCTCTGGGTGTTAATGAAGTCTAAGGTTGCTAAAGAAAACTGCTGTGTAAGGACACTGATTAAAAAGGAAAAGCAGGCAAGAGAGGGTTAATAGCTTCTGTTCATCAAGCTTGGATTTTCCTTTTTTGAATTCAGAATATGGAAATATATTAACTTCCAGCATCTGGGTTTGATCAGATACACACCTGAGCTCTCTTTTCCCTAGGATACACCATTAAAATGGTATATCCCTTTTAATTCACTCTACACAAAACACCTTGTCGTCTTGCTCAGCTTGCAAGATAGTTTCCCAAGTTCTCTGGGTGACTATTTACCTGTTGGAACATTTGCTTCGATGCCCCAGTGTGGGCAGCTGCTCTTGGCAGCTTTTCTTTTGGACCCAGTGGGCCTGACTTGAAATTTTCTCAGCTTGAAAAGGTCAGGCCATTACAGAAAGTGACAATTTTTAATTTGGTAACTTCTGTGGGGAGCTGAATGGCACTTGCTGAAACAAATAAATTAGTGTGAGACTGACTGCTTTAACCAAGCTACAGCTGTCATTTGGGGGAAGAAGCAAATTAATTCTGATAAACAAAGAGAAATCCTTGATGCTCCTCTGACAACACTGGGATCTCAGCAAGGAAGGAAAGAAATTTAGCTCATTAATTGTTTAAGACTTTGGCAAACTCCCAAAGTTTATCTTTGGGTCATGCTAATGTTTCGCAGTTGTGTGGACAGAGGAAGCTCTCAGCTATCAACAGCCCCTCTAGCTGTGAAGTGGGCTGGTGGGACATTGCACGTGAGACATCACCCCTCCAGGAATATTTAAGCTTGTATAACTGAGCACCATGGGCTTTGCCTGCTAGTTTGTGAACACTGCGGCTAAACTACATGAATCTGCGGCTAAACTACAAAGAGCAGGGCTGTGGTTCAGCCCAAGGCACATCCCTGCTGGCATCCTGCCTGCCATTCTCACGCTACTCAGCACCCTCCTGCACAGTGCCCAGGCTGAGGCACAGCACAAGCCAGGGACTAGCCCCAAAAGCATTTTAGAGAAGGCTGCCCTCTTCCGCTTCCTCATGTTGTGCTTTGGTCCTATTGAAAGGCAGAGGAGAGGTCAGCTGTAGTTGCTAACTCATTCTGGAGAGAAGAGCATCTTGCTTTTGTGGAGAGGAAGAGCACAGGAAGGGCCAGGAGAGCTGCTGCAAACCCAGACAGATTCTTCCTGGTGCGGCTTCTGCCAACCAGGCACCAGCTGTGCAGGTGGCAGCAGTGCCAGCTGTGAGCAGCTGGGGCAGAGGAAGAGGCTCACTGCTTGGTTTCTCTAAGCCCTTCAGGCTTCTTACTGACACCAGGCTCAGGAGAAACCATTGTGGTTATCCCTTCCCTTCCTCTGAGACGGAGATACATCCTGCTCAAGGGTGACAAGTCCTTTCTCTGGTGCATTGTTTGAAACAAGTGAAAGAAGGTACAGCATTTGCAAAATGCTTTCAGTTGCAGTAAGCTTCACAAGCTTTCTCTGCTGTGGCAGAGTTTCTTTCTCTTTTTTTTTTTTTATTTTAAATGAAATCTCATCTGTAAGGGAGATGAAAATCATTATTCCAGTTGTAGGATTTTTAGTGGCTGTGGTTGCATGACTGAGAGGTATGTTACTGATGTTTCTGTAGACTTTTGTGCCCTAAGCAGAGAGGAGAAGACCTCTGCTGGAAAGGCCAAGGCCAGGTCAAATGCAGAATATTTCCATAACTACCAGCCACTGACAAAACAGCTTTTGTGGTATTAATGCTGAAATACCTAGAGGTTGGCATTTGGCTCCTGGAGTGGCACTTACAGTGCTGAGTTAGGGGTTGCGGGGAGCACAGATCCAACATATTGAGCCCTGAAACAGCCCATCTGAAATGTCAGGGACGGGAGTGCCCAGAGCCTCTGCTTTCCCTCTGCCTCAACATCTAGCTGAAATGGAGCACCTCTGCCAAACCGGAGTGTATCATTTCCTGTGTCCTGGTGCACTTGGTTCTGGTTAACCTGCTCCTTTCTTCTTTGTAAACATGACAGGAGGAGAAAATGAGATTAAAATACATAAATGTAGGTTGTACTGCTGGGGCAAAGTGTGATTCAAACCTACTGTTCTTTCTTCCTAATAGCCTGGCATGGCCACCTGTCCAGCAGAAAACAGAGTTGAGCTCAAAGTGGAGGAGGGGGGTGAATGTAAGCAACCTTCTCCTCTTCATTTTCAGCTGAGCTGGGGAACTGTGAAGATGATAGCTTCTTAGATGCTTATCTCAACAAATAAGTTTGGGTACCTGTGTTTCCTTGGGAGGGTGGTTGGCTGAGGTCTGTGGATTTATTTAGGTTACCCTCTTAAATTGATTTCCATGTGGAGGGGTTTTTTGGTTCTGACATCATGTTCTTTTTGATACAGAGATTTTACTTTTTATCTTGGCTTGCTTTCAATTTGAAATAAATTGTCTAGCACAAGCGGACACATTCTCTTACACTCAAGCTGCGGTGTCAAGGTTGATACTTGGTATGCGGCTCTCGCACTTCAGCATTCTTTCAGAGATCTCACTCCATCTCCAAGGATGAACCTTAAAAGCTAGGAAACGTAAGATCCAGGCCTGTGGGAGGGTTGGTCTAACATGAGATAGATGTCAAAAATGGTAGGGAAAACATTACCATTGTTTTTCATGAGGATTGGCTTGAATATGAAAATACTTGATTCCCCTTTCCCTACCAAAAATTAAGATCTGAATTAATTTGTCTTACATTTGCAAACTATTGCCTAGGTGCTGATTGACTACATGGAACCATCTGTTGCAGTCACAATCTCTGGGTCTCTGCTGAGGCACAGAAAATGCATGTGAGACCGTAGCACTCCAACCTGCTGCTGGCTGAACCTAAGCCACCAGATAAATAATAGTTTTGAAAGATGACACACGTACATAATTGGTACTGAGAAAGGTCAAGAGCTGGTCTTGGCCAGGCAGGTCCAGTGCAATGGCACTCAACCTCCTGCTAGGAGAAGTCCAGCATCTAATAACTCTGATGACACGGTGTTTGTGAAGAGGACTATGTGGGGACAAAACTGTGGGATTTGGAGGAGTTTGATTATCCAAAATAAAAAAGGTTGTGGGCCTGAGGACAAGGTGGTAAACTAAGATGCGGATTGAGGTTTTTTAATGTACATAGCTTACTTCAGTTTCTGTTTTGTTAGAAGTGGAAGCCACATTAGGTTCAGGACCTCCTAGACCTCTACTTGGGTTAATACAGTAGCTATTATTTAGCATAACACAGCCCTTATCAGAACTGCTGTAATAAAACAGAGCATTTAATATTTCCTTTCAATAAAGGTGGAAATAAGACCCAGTGTCCTGTTCTCTAGTTGGCTAGGTATATCACACTGGTTTTAAGCTCTATTCTGTAAATCAGCATTCAAATTCATGCAGTCTGCCAAACAGGTAATGAATATAAAGGAGGTTTCTGGGAAAACTAGGGCAAGTTGAATTCTTTAGCTACTGTAATTGATATGGCCTGTCCTAAGAACTAATAAATACCATGTTTTTAGGGAGCAGAAGTCTGAAGACAGAAAAGCCCTTTGAAGGAGAACTATGCAGGGGACAGCAACAGAACAGCAAGTTAGAGTATAGGATGTGCTTAGGTGGTCGACACATTGGTCGACACATTGGTCAACACAAACATATACAGGCTATAATATTCTTGAATATATATCACACAAGAGGAAAAAAGGCCTCTCCTAGTGCCAGAGCCCTGCAAGCAATGTTGACTGGCCTAGACATTCAGTTTGTTAGCCCAAGTGAACATTGTGGCATTTTCTGCTGATGATTTCTGACAAGATGAGAGCAATGTTTCTCTGCCTTCCCTACTTATCTGAGCTTCACACTCAGGAGTCAGGGTTTGATGCACAGTTCATCTGATGAAAGCATTTTGTCTAAGAGGTACTTTAGGATATCTAAGGTATAGAAATGGGCTATTACTGTTTTCATTTGTACAGCAGTTGCTCGTAGATCTTCCTCTGGAGCCAGGTCTCGAATGTGCCTCACATGCATGGCATCATATGCTACAGTAAAATGTCATTTGGGGGATGATTCTACTCCTGCAGCAGCCATTGTGTTAAACCACATTGAAATGGTCCTGAAAGGTCCTGGCAGATGGCTGAATTTATAGCATGAGCAGGAATTGCCACAACAGTTAAACATAGGGAATGGCAGGTGTCGTTTTGACAGGGAAGGTCCCAGCTCAGTGGGCCAAAGCTTCATTGCTGCAGGAAGTAAGACAATGGCTCAAGAGAAGAATGGGTGGGCAGGGGTTGTACTGTGCTGCGGCTGGCACTTTTTGCCCCATGGGAGACTGGGCTGCCCAAATCATGTCTGGTCCTCCTAAAGCAGCTTGATTTTGCCTTTGCAACTTCAACTGCCCCTGGACTGCACCAGCCTCTAAACTATCCCCAGGCAGCGTCTGTGAAAAAGCCAAGTCAGACCTGTGCTGGGGAGACTTTTAAGTAGGCAATAGCGCCTTCGTTTGGCCATGGACTGCTTTAGATCACTCATGTAGATGCAGCCAGCTGCCTCCTCCATTCCCTCGCACAAAATAGCTTGTAGACTCATCCATCCTGAGCCTGCACACAGTAGGCTGTGACACACTAGAGATGTTTGCCGAAGACCCTGAACAGCTGGTGAGAGCAGTAAGTCACTTCGGGAAAAAAAAACGAAAAGATACAGATGTTCATTCCATCCAGCAGGCACCATCAAGCTTAGCAACAGGTACAAAGAGCAGCAGTGATCAAGGAGTCTGGGTCAGAACCTCTTAAAGGAGTTTGATAAGGAAAGAGAGAGCAAAGCTCTTTTCCTTTAGTTGATAGGCATCTTTCTGACAGACAGCAAAATTAGTTTGACTAGAACATAGCGAGGCTGTTGCATTTCAGGAGTTTAGATTTCTTTAGAGCACGTGATAAAGCAGAAAAGCTGAAAAGTGTCTGTGGTCACAACTCGGAACAGCTGCTTTTCTCTTGTTGGACACACTCCCCATTTCCTCCTCTGCTCCCCAGGGACTCCCCATGCTGTCTGCACCCTGTCTGAGACCCAGGACCTCCCTGCTGATACCCATCATCCCTGTCCCTGTCTGGAGAGACTGGAGATGTGGTTTTCTAGCTGTTGCCAGGCTGTCGATTTTTAGTGTCACAGACTGTCTAACATTGTGATCTGTGCTCCTAGCAGCGAACTCAAAAAATGTAACATGGTTTATCTTCCCTGCCTTTACAAGTATTGTCATCCTCTGACTGAAATGAATCTTTAAATAATTAATGAACTGTCAGGTCTTGTGCTTTTTTAGCTATGACACGTGAGATTGTAACAATATAAAACTCACCTTCTCTCAGAGATATGGGTAATAAGCTTTCACTTTCATTGATAACACTTGCATTTGGCCATGGCTTTCCCAGTCTGAATAGGGCACACCTGATAAATGCCATACAATGTAGGAGGGTGTTGTGATGTCCTTCCCCATTGTCCCTTGCAGGGAAAACCTTTGGGAGAGGCTCCCGAAACCTTATGGATGTTTGTAGCGTTCAGTGAAGGAGGTGATGTGAGATCTGTGTAACCTGCATGTGTTATATGCGAGACGGAATGCCCATTTTACTCATTGGCAATTTTGTATTAAATATGCACAAGTAGCATAAGCACTACTAATGAAGAAGAGTTTTCAGTGATTGGTTACTGCTTTTCGACAAAGTTACATTGCACTCAGCTGAGACTAATGTACTTAGGCTAAACTATGCCTTTAAAATATGTCTAATTGTAAGGTTTTATGCTGGGTGCAAAACGTAAGAGAAGGCAAGGATGTGCCCCTTGGGCCAAGAAGAGCAAGGGTTCAACAGCAGCTGCTCAAAAACAGCAGTCAGCAGCTGGCAAGGGGTTTGGTCAAAGGAACAAGAGGTGGGTCGGTACTTAAGTCACCCATATGTAAGCTACTGACTACCTTTGGAGATGTAGCTCTGGTAAATTATCACTGAAAGGTACTTTCTGTGTGATTTTACATTAAATAAAACAAAACCAGAGGATGGTCCTGCCCAGCTGTGCCATAGCTCTCAGGGGCAGTGCTTATCTGTCTGTGGCTCCCACTCACTGTCGAGGTGAGGAGGAAAGACTGAGATGAAGCAATCCTAGATGAGATTTCAGTGCAAGAGGGGCGCTCAGCATGCGGAGTGGCAATGGTGCTTCACAGAAATCCCTCCTCCCCTTGGTCAGTGCCAGCTCATTGACAGGTTTCCCACTGTACCTCCCTTCGTGTACCAAGAGGAGCATGAGGAAGGTAATGGCATCTTCTGACAGACACACGGCAGCCATGGTGAGGCTTTCCCTTCACGAAGATCTAAGCCCCTGCAGCTGCTTCTGGACATCCCAGCTAGCAGGGTGATTTGGGGTCCACAGATCCTGGGATCACACTGGGTATGAGTCTGACTATCACTGTCAATGGGGCTTGTGCCACCATGAGCAGGAAAAGGATGAGGAAAAGAGGAATAAAAGACATCTGAGCAGAAAGTGAAAGGGCAAATAGGTGACTGTGAGTTTTCAAAGCAATCCAAGCACCAGCCCAGCTTGCCCTGCCACTATTTCCATGTCCTAAACCTGATATGGTCTTACACTGTGCAGTTTTGGGCGCCTACACCTGTGTGCATACACAAGGCAGTCTTCATTTCTGCAGCCACCTGCCAGCAGCTCTCTGCTCCCTGACATCCCACCCTAAGCCCCCAGTGAAAGGCTGGGGGTCTGTGGCACCCCAAAGCAGGCAAGGGCAACCAGAGCACAGCTTTCAAATTTGGATCGAACTTTTTCCTAACAAAGAAAAAGCGCTTTTTCTGCCTTTCCACCTTCTGCTTGCCATTTGTCCTTATTTTGTAGTTCATTTTCTTTCTAGTCACAGGTATAGTGCTCTGGTTTGGATTTAGAATGAGAATAATGTTGATAACACACTGATATTTTAGTTGCTGCTAAGTAGTCAAGGACCTCTCATCTTCTCATACTGGCCTACCAACGAGAAGACTGGGGGTACATGAGAATCTGACAGGGGGCAGATTCCCTGACAGGACAGCTGATCCAAACTGGCCAAAGGGATATCCCATGGTGTATGGCATCATGCTCAGTATATAAACTTGTGGGAAGCTGGCAGGGGGAGATTGCTGCTTGGAGACTGACGGGGCATCAGTCAGCAGGTCGTGAGCAATCGTTTTTCATTTGCATCACCTGTTTTTCTTAGTTTGTATTCCTCTCTCTTTTTGGTATTTTACTTTTCATTATGATTTGTTACTACTATTATTATTGTTATTATTTTATTTTGTTTCAATCATTAAGCTATTCTTATCTCAATCGATGAGTTTTCTAGCTTTTACCCTTCTGATTCTCTCCCTCATCCCACCAGGGTAGGAGGAGTGAGTAAGCAGATGTGTGGTGCTTCGATGCTGACTGAGCCTAAACCATGACACCATTTCAAGAGGGATATCTAGTTGCTCAGTTCCTCCCTCAACCACAGCTATACAGAGTGGACTTGCATGCTCCATTTTCAGTAGGATTTATTTTTTCACTTTTTTTTTTGCCGTTTACATGTGATAATCACATTGAGACCACACAGTTAATGTAAATTTAAGTATACTGAGATATGAAATGCTGTCAGTTATAACACAGGAAATCCTTAAAAACAGGCTTACTCAGTTAAAGTTGTATCTAAGGCTATAAGTTGTGAGGTAAACTGTGGAAAATATCTACTGTAGAAATGTTAATGAGCAGAGCTGTTATTTGATCATGCTGCTGCCGCCACCATTTTTTTAAATTTATATTTGGCTACTGCTAATTCTTGCTATAAATTCTACTACAGTAATCTGAATTCTTATTAACTGCTTGGTTTAAGAAAAGAGCAAAGTGTGGGAGGTAAAGGAATAAAGAACAGTCTATGCATGCCCCAGTTATCTCTTCTTAGCAAAAGCTTGCTAAAATGAAAAAAACCAACAAGCCCTTATATCCTTAGAGGCGGCTGGCTGGAAGCTGGAAAGGGAAAAATCACATGCAGCTGGTGGGTGAAGGGTTGAGACATTAGGTGAAGCTGTTTACAATGAGCTAGGAAGGATTTAGCAAACACACTATGCTTTTGATAAACAGACACATCATCATAGAGGAAGATAATATGCCAGTAGAAATTTAGTGTAGGAGATATCTTCTAAGGACACCCATGGGCTGCTTGTGGAGGGGATGCTATTGCCTGTGGAAAGGAGACTTGGATGTCCCCAGTCCCTGATCCCCTGCCTACCCCAGAAGTGTGCTGCTCTGGAGCCCTGCCACATTTGGGCGTTTGCCCACAGATTTTTGCTAAGCAAAATGGCACCATGGGCCTTCCTCCTTCTCATTCCCCCTCCTGCAAGTAAGGTTTGTGCTCACACTCCTCTGATGTGAAACCGGCTTGGTGCTGAGGGGACATTCCCTTGTTTAAGGTGTCAGAGATGACATTTTAAGTATCATAATGTACATTTTATACTGTGTCTTTTTCTCACAAGTTCTTCTAGCAGTTCTCCTGACATAGTTGTTTTGCTTTGTTTTGTTTGTTTTTTATTAATTATTCTTTCAGAAGTGACCCGATCATTAAAATTATCAGCTTTTAATTTCAGCTCAAATGCAGGTCTCCTCAGACTTGAAGTATCAGGCACTCTCATCCAGGCAACTGTTATCCATTACCAGGAGAGTCTTGATGGAAATAACATTTATAAAATGTAACCTAGCATTTTCAATGGAAAAAGTAATTTTTTTTTCACCACAAATGCCAGAAACACAGCTAAACCTATATTTACATCACACATTGGTGCTGGGTTCTGGCCCAGCAGAGCTCTCAATTTCTAATTACTTTTATCCAAATTAGCAGACAGCCAGACCCTGCGTCACAGCTGGGAGGCAGCCACTAATGGCAAAGAGGCACTAAAGCACTTAAACCTTCTCTGAGCCATGCCTAAATGTGAAAAGACTACTCTTCTGGCCACACTCATGGAGTTTCAATGAATATTGTTGTTGTGCTGAAACAGAAGGTGAGTATTTACACCGGCAGAAGGAAGGAGGAACTTCACACCTGAGCAGGGACTTCCACTTAACCCCATCAGCTTTCTGTGATAGGCATCCAGCCACTGATTCCAGAGTTTCTCCATGCAATATCTGAGATGTTATCATAAATCACCATTAACTTTGTCGTGCAGTGGGCTAAAAACGCTTACAGCCAGACACAGATGAAAGGCAGTTTAAGAAGCTGTTTTTCACCTTCTTTTATTAAAGGTAGGAACCAGTTTGCCTAAACTGGGATCACAGGGGCTCACAGCCTTGCAATCACAGATTAAAATTGGATAGCAGAAGCTGTAGCCACCCCCAGCCACTCACCTTTTCCTCTGGCATCAGAGGCGGCTGCTGCTGGGGCAAAGCAGTATGGTCACCAGCAGCCTGACAAAACAGGCTGAAGAGAATCCAGAACAAAAAGAACAGAACAGAAGCAGAAAGGAGACGGCTCTTACCTCAGGTCCTGTGCCCTCTGATGAGGTCCTGCAGTCCCTCCTGACAGGACAATCTTCAACCAAATGGGGAACTGATGTGAAACTCATCTTCCAGCAGTCACTCTTCCCGGAGGAGCAGGCTGCTTTGGGCTCTCGGGATAAGCAGTGATTTGCTTCTGCAGGATGTGTGGAGGTTGTCCCCTTCTCTGAAACACCCCAAGACCAAGGGGATAGGACTCCTCCTGGCTGCTGGCATTTCTAAAACTGAGAGAGCCCAGCTTCCACTCCTCTTGGAAAAGCAGTAACTACCTAGCTGTCCATGCTATCTCTCTTTTAAGGAAGGTGGCCCTGTTGCATTAGGTGGTTTTGCTTAGAAACGCATGGGTAAACCAGGTCATAAAGGGACAGAGGTTCCTAGTAGTTCCTCTTATTTGCACTGGATCAACATCTGGAAGTCTTTAGACTTCATTTCCTCTGCTGGAAACGAAGATGCTTCAGGGCATCACATCTTTCCCTCCAGGCCTGTGTGCAAGGTGTGCTATCTGCAATGTTGGGTTCCATTCCCAACAGCCACCCAACATCTCCATCTAAGTTTCATCATTGCTCTGTATCATTGCTTTTGTGGTGTGGATGGGAGGCAGGTTTTTTCTTGCCAAGTACCCTCTGATCTCGGGGAAGGATTTCAAGCTGTGTGATAAGGTTTGGTACAGACTGGAGGTGGAGGGTTAATCACAGAGACAAACAGTGAGATTAAAGAAAAGCAATAGTTTGGGCTCAGTGATATGCCATATAGACATGTGATATATGAAGATACAGAAGTGGTAATTTCATAGCACTATCCTTTTGGTGTAGAGAAACAGTAGCTTTGTGCCAAAATCAAGGACTTCTGCTTAAGTGAAAGCTTTATCTTTGGCTATTTTAGAAGTTCTTTGTAAAATTACATTGTTCTTCAATGTCTGTCTTTTAATGAAACACATATAAAAAGCAAAGACAATACGCTAAGGACAATGACTGCAGAATTATTATTTCAGTTCTAGGAAGAGGCTCATGAAATTGGCATCGTCCTGAAGGAGTTGAGAAAGTCAGATCTCATAGGCAGGCAGGTCCTTACTGTGATGTTTGTTGGGGAGCAGCTGTCTTGCTCTAACTCCATTTTCTCCCAGTTTGTTGGAAGCCTGAGCAATCTAGTTTTTGCTGTGCTTTTCAGGAAGGCTCCCTAGCAAGAGCACTCACAAGGGGAGAAAAAGGCAATTTGGACTAAACGACTTAAAATCAGCTGCGACTCAAGTTGCTGACATGAGTAGGAGTGGAGTGAATTCAGCACTCAAGAAAGCAACCACCACCTCATAGACTCTGAAAGAATGGTTAATTTGTGGAACAGTGAGTAATAATTCTGGTTATATCACCGGCTGTCCTTGGGGAAAACTAAATATATCTTGATCCTGACGTCATCACTTCTAAGTTTGCTCTGTAATTGCACTTCTTGTATTTATGCTTCGTAAAGCATCAATGCCTTACCTAGAATTAGCCATGGAAACTGAGGAGGCCGGTCATTCCAGCTGCTCCAGCAAGGAGCTGGACTGGGTCCTGCTCACTGATCCTGCTAAGACCTGTGAGCACCCTGCTCACTGTTGCCTCTGAGGGAAACCTTGCAGTTTCCCTCAGAGGGCACATCAATCTATTTCTGTTGGTGTTCTCAGATAGCATCTCTATTTCCCAAGGTCTGATGAGCAGATAGCTGTTTGCCTTAACCAGTTATTGCCTTGCAGGCTAAATACTTTTATAAACAGAAAATATTTTGAATGAGCTGAAGTCTATTGCTTATATAGCAATATGGCATATAGTGTTATTGCTAGAAGCTGACCATGCACTCAACTTGCTCCAGCACAAAGGAAGACTTGGTCACCCCTCCGCCTTTTTTGGTCTAAAACTGGGGAGAGGCATCTTGGAAAGAAGTGGTGACTTGTCTGAGTGTCATATTATCCCACAACCTCATCTACTAGGCAGCAGGAGTGAGTGTGACTTCAAAAGGGCATCGAGCTGCCAGAGCTTGTTACTGCCCTGTTAAAAGATGCAAGAGCAAGCTGAACTCTTTGGGTCTTAAAATAGGATGGAGATGCGTGACTAGAGATCTGGAAAAAAAAAACATTTACTTGGTCTTTGTTGATATGTGTGGGGAGGGCAGGGTAACCTTTAGGCTGAAGGGTGCCTGCTGCTGTCCCCCTGTGTGCTACAGGGAGGAGGAAGTTTGTGTGGGGCTCCCTTTCAGAGTCTCACACCCACTCTTAAAGGTTGCTCCATCTCTCTTGTGTCCCCTTTGGCAACTGAGAAGTGCTGGCCAGTACCTTGTACCAGGATTTCACTTACACCTTAAAGCTCGTAGCAGCCTGCCAACCATGTCTGCTTGCTCAAACACCTCAAATTTTACTTTAATGTAGAAAAGAATAGATTCAAACCTCACATGTGCCAAGTGGAGAGACCTGAGAGGACTGAAAAAGCCCTGAAGGACTGTGAGTATAGGAAGTGTTTGCATATGCTTGGAAAGAGAGGCTTGTTATTCCCGTTGGTGATGCTCATGGGATGCACCCTGGGAGAAGAAATGGGTGGCACACTTTCTGTCTCTTACCCTTCGTGCTTTGGCAGCACTGGCCTTTTCCATACCTGCTGTTTTCCCTCCATGTCTCACATACACACAAGAGTCCCAGCTGCACATTACATACCTGGCAGTGGTGTGTGCCTCACTGGGCAAAACTCAGCATCTGAGATTCTGAGCAGTAATTTCTTCCATAGCTGAAAACCAGAAAAATTCTAAGTGGCTGCAGTGAAACCCACAAGCCACAAAAGCATTTGGAAGAGGGAGGAGTGTGCACACCTGTCCAGGCAGCTCCTTAGAGTTACCTGGTTAAGGGTATGTAATTCCCTCACTCCAGTGCAACGCAGAGCTGGGTGCACACTGGGGCAAGTGCAGCTTACCTTGTGCGTTGCAAGGAAGGCACCAGTGCAACAATAGGATCCATCTTTTGTTGTGGGTTTTGATCCTTCGGCAGTAACAGGCTGTGTGTTAGAGCCCAGAAAACTGTGTCAAGAGATTGCTGCATCGAGCATGTGACTTCTTGTCAAGCTATGACATGGCCTTTAAAAAGGCATCCAGCCTTGATTTAAATGCCTTGAGTATTGAGGAATCGACTGCATCTGTGCACCTCATTTTGAACCTCAATTAAATCAACTTTTCTTTCCTGCCTGGAGGTTGTGCTTGTTATGTGTTTGTTTGCTGGATTAAATAATTGCCTATTAGCAGTGATTTCTTGTGAAGCTACACCTAAAATCAGGCTAACTCAATGTAGTCCCTCCGTTGTCAATACAAATAGGTTGAACTTCATGAGTTTCTCAGTATGTTTGCTCCTGTAACTGTGTTTTGAAACCTGCTTTTAACATCCATTTGAAGTGTGGGCACCCAAAGTGGACAATGCTGTCTGGTACTGATCCAAATGACAATGCTTATGGGAGTGACAATGCTTATGCTTCTTGTGTGCAGCAAAAATCCCTGTCCTTTGCCTGGGGACTGTCTGAGCTCACTCACATCCTGCTCTGTAGACAGATGGGCCAACTTCACGGCTTCTCATTGCTTTTTGATAATAATAGGGGGAGGCTTTAACCCTTTCCCTGCAACACTGCTTGTCTCCACCCATCTCTCTATACATCCTACAATCTTGTGCAGGCTCAGCTCTGATTCAAATTCCTGGGTGAGCTGCTTCAATGCATTCCAACAGCAGAAAACTATACAGGTTGACGTTTTTTTCTGAAGCAGCTCTCTGCAGTTATGTGAGAGAAAATGCCTCACAGGAGGTCTGTTGTTCACTGACACAAGGTAAGCAGCAGGAACAAAGATCTGGGGGGCGGGAGAGGGCAGAGGGGAGGCAGGAGAGTACATGACCCCTCTTGGTGTCTGCACACAGGCTGAGCTGGTCCTTGTGAGGGAAGCTTGCCTGTTCCCAAGCCCTTAGATGCTGGAGATACAAGCTTGAGAGTAGTGATGCTAGGCCTTAAATGGTACTATTTTTCCACAGTGACATAATCCTAAAGGTAGTTCTTAACTGTAGATCCCTGTGAGACAGTTTCACAAGCATTTTCAGAAAGGAAAAGGAGCTGGTCTTCTAGCCAAAAGGCTTTCTAAATGGCTTGTGCATCCTTAACTTGCAAGTCCCTGGTGCCCTGTGGTGACTGTGGGGTGAATGGTTCCATCCCCACAGCAAGAGGAAAAAAAAATAGTCACAACACATCACACTTATAAATCACTGTCTATAGGGACTTGCCCAAAGAGTTTTGCAAAGATGAGCCTATCTTGTTTCATATATGTGCAAAAAAAGTTAAAGTGACTTATTCAGTACTCATGGTGACTCAGCAGTGGAGTCAGAAGAGGGTCCAGCTGACACTGTGGAAGAACTTGTCTTTCACCAGCTCATTTTTCTACCACAAGCTGCAAAAACTGCAGCAAGAGGTTTTTAATCAGCCAGGATTTTGTATTGAGCTTGGTAGAATCTTGGGCAGCTGCAATAAAGCCAGATCCTTTTCTAGCTTATAAATGCTGAGAAACTTCTCCGGCACCCTCTTGTGAGAGAGGATAATTCAGTGGATACATTGTCATCATCATCTATTCAGAAAGCATTGCACCTGGATCCCATCTTTACAAAGCCCTCAGTGCTTTAGATAAGACAGTGATAAAGAAGACTAGTGTGTGTTTTTGTGTGTGTAAATGCCTAGCTTTCAGGGCATTAAATCTGCCTCCTTGTGAAGAATTTCTTAAGAACCATATGTCAGTTTATTATTCTTCGCTGCAACTCTGGATACTCGGTGACTGACTGCTTCCACCTATTTGTTCCAGAATTATAGCAGCTTTATTTAGGTGATAATAGGAGCGCTGTGCAGTTTTATGAGGCTGTAATCCAATTCCCAAGTGGATGAATAATCTCCAAGGCCACATAGTATATCCTGACGTTCCAAGGAACTGAATTACTGACCAGAAAAATAGTGATTCTCCTGCTCATATTGCTGTGCTCCAGTTCTCCAGAATTTGGGCTAAGTAAATGTTCAATGTTTAAAGTATTCGTGACATGAGAAGGAAGAGCACTGGGAGAGGATGGGAATGACAGTGAGGAGCAGACTGGCAGAAGGAGCTGGAGCTGGGGATATTTTGTTCTTCGCTTCTTACTTATTTCAGTAATTTCTTGAAGATACTCCCCATCTTTCAGACAAGGACTGTACCTTCAACTAAAAATCCCTGGGCTCTGGGTTAGATGCCAGCTAAGTAATTTCCAAAAAAACTGAGACATAAAGGCTATTCACTATTTGTAGAGTCCAAACTGTAGTGGAACATCCCATGGGATAAAAATATACCCTGTCTGTTGCACTGTGCGGGTTCAGGGCTCCTCACACACAGAGTGGCTTTGATTTTTTTTTTTTATTTTTTTTCTGATTTTCTCTGTTGATCTGCTTGTTCTTCGAAGAGATTTTGAACTTATTTTTCTGTTTCAAATATTGATATTTGAATATCAATGCATTCGTTGTATAACCATGCAACGTATCGCAAATAAATGCCTACCTGGTGATTGCATGTTGGACTTCACAGCCCCCAGTACTGCTACAGTGCATAGGGTGCAGCTCAGGACTGGGGCCAATTAAGAGGATGTTTATTACTTGACAAAAAGTGCTCCCAGTAAAAAAAGCTATGAGTGAGACCAAGCTTTTATAGTGGATACATGAATTCACTGACTTGCCTCATCTGTTAATGCATGTTACAGACTGCAGGAAATACATCACCGAGAACTGTTATACTCCCTGTCTTGCTCTGAGGCTTCGTGCATCTCTGCTGGCAATGTTTGTGCAAGCCCAGCAGGAGCTAGTTTGGATTAGGTATATAAACAGCAGCTTCTGTTAAGCATTGCATAGATGGTGATCGTATCTTAAGGCTAAATTATCTCACAACACTGGTGGAGGATGTTTTCTGCTTTTCTGCAGACCATTGGTGTAGCGTCTGACTCTGATATTGTCAAGAATAAACATCATCCATCACCTCAGCACTGTCCTGAGTGCAGGATACCCCCTTCAGACTTGGTGAGGACCCTGGGAATCAGAGGTTAGCTGGTTGGTTCTCAGCCCCAACTCCTGGAGTCAGGTGTATTTTGACAGATTAGTGAGGCTTGCCCTCCAGCCACTACAGAGACCCACAGCTCATGTTTCAGCCCGAAGTTTCAGGCCAGAAGGGACAAAATCTGCAGCTGTCACCAAAGTTGCCTAACACCTTGAAAAGGGCCTGCAGTGAACAAGACTCTATTTTTTGAGAGCTCTGAAATATTAATTAATATTATTATACTGTCTTTACAATTCAGTCATAATTTAAGAGTGTTTATCAGAATTATCAATCTGAAAAGTATAACTGGCTGCAAAAGCTCCATTTAAAATTCTTACATATGTAGTATACGTGGAGGTATTTACCTAAATCCCGATTCTGTAAAGCAGCTAAATAAATCTCACTGACAGTGGGATATAACCAGGTTTAAATATGAGCTATCTTCCATATTCACGTCAGCATAGCTGTAGCTTCTGTTCAGACCACAGATTTTTTGTTTTGGGTAGTATTGTGCTGCTTATTTATCTGAATGTCTGAATTCACATGAGTGAACCCAATACCTGTTCGTCTGAATGTACTCACTGTGACCCTTTTGGTCAACACCCAAATTCAATTTCTTGCTGAAACAAGAACAATCTAATCCGCCTGTTGTAGTAAGCACAAATAAGACTGGCTGTAGCACTTTAGTACTCCAGTGTTGTGCTGGAGGGAGGCTGTATGACCAGGCACTGGATTTGATGATGACTTTGTCTTCTGCCGGTAGCTCATTAGTACCTTTCAAATGAGCAATAGTCCCCCAGATGCTTGGCTAGCAATGCTTTAAAAGATTTTTTTAAAAAACAAAATTGAACAATTAGTCCAGGACCTAATTAAACTTAATATTTGGTTTACTAGGATAGCACATTAATCATGAATTTGAAGATAGGTTTCATTTATCTCTTGGCGACAAATCTGTGTAACCAATGTGCAATTTCGGGGGCAGATGCAGGTGCTTATTCAAATAATAGTCACGGATAGAAGTTGTGTGCATTAATTATCCTATGACACCTGGAGCCAGATTTAACAAAACATCTATTGGCCTAGAACAAGGTAAATAAACTCTCTTGCTCCGGGGAGCGCTTTTGGCTTGGTACTTTCCACATGTCTGAGAAGTACATCTTCTGATAACCAGTGCTTCTGGTGATTGCAAACAAGTGCAAGGAACAAGTTCTAGTCAAGCTGTTTAAAAGAGTGAAAGAAGATGTTGGGATTAGCTGGGATCTGTCCTAGATTGGTATTCATCACTGCTCTGGTCCTTTTTCCACTGACCTTGCCACTAAGTCAGTAGTTCTACTCAAATATGCGTTCTCAGGGATCAGGCAAGAGCTGGTGGTGACCCTAGTCTGCCCCAGTATCATTAATCTGTGTCAGAACCACCCACCCCCCACCCCAGACAAGTGAGGGTAACAACCACGTGAGAATATTTATAGAGATATATACTTTGTGACAAATGACCGCTGCCTCAGAAATGAAAGCTGAATAATAAGTAAGTCTTCATCTTAAAATAGAAGTTAAGGGGATCACATGGATATACAAGAGAACAGTGAAGGTAAACTTGAAAATAAGGGGCTCCAGGGAAAAATAATTTGTTCCCAGTGCAAGATTTTAGGGGGAAAGGAGAGATGAAGAAGCTGGTAGGGAACTGAATCGAGGGTGTCACAGCAACTGGAAATTGCAGGGTGACGCTGCAGATCCTGTCTCTCTGCATGGACTGTGAGCTATGCCTGTTTGAAAGAGATACTCAGGCCGAAGTGCCCTTGGTCTCACTAGACTGAGCCCAAGGTCTGGGCTTTTCAGTATGTTTTGAGGGTGGTGTAAACACCCCCAGCTCAGCTTCCCTGTATGTATAGTACACTGGACCACGTTACCCAGAGAAGTTCTGGATGCCCCATCTTTGAAAGTGTTCAAGGTCAGATTGAATGGGGCTTCAGAAACATGATCTAGTGAAAGATGTCCCTGCTATGGCAGAGGTGTTGAACTAGATGATCTTTGAAGTTTCCTTCCAACCTAAGCCATTCTATGATTCCCCAATTGTGCCCGCATGCAGATGTGTAAACTGTAAATGGCTAGGTGCCTGGAAAAGAGACCTCATGGATGCTTCATGCCACTTGGCTTAGGAGGAAAAGAATCCCTTTAGGCACGCTTGCCTCATTCCACTAACTGGAGGCAGGACCAAGAGGATGAATTCAGACTATGAGTCAGAGCTGTGGATGGATAAAGAGAGGGCCCTCCCTCCCCCAGCCTTCAAGAGTATCTGCTTTTCTCCTCTAACAGATTGAGGGACTTAACATTTTGACCACTATTTTTCCACCCTCTGAGCTGTAGGTAAATGTTAGGTCCCGCCCGGAGTGGGTGGATTTTAGTGTGTGGTTGTAATGAACTCCACGATCTGCTAAGTGGGATCACAAAGGGTTCTCTCCAGTTTGTGATCTTGCAGGAGCCCCCACAGTGGAAGAAAAGGATGATTCCTTAGGGTAAAAAACCTGTAAGCAAGATGGGAAAATTTATCAGAGTGACCTGTATTTATAAGCCCTTTGGGTGTCTGAATAAGCTTAGATTATGAAGATCTAGGGCAGATTGTTTGAACACAGATCCTGTGAGTAGATAAAGGAGTCTCTACTGTCCTCCTAATTTGTTGTTGTGGTTGGTAGATACGTCTCTGTAAATTTTAAAGGACAAAGGTGATGTTGAATGGACAGTGTAAGAACAGCTGGACCAACAAGACATGGATAAGGCTTCATGACATGAGGAATAAATCACGTACATCCCTCTGTAGCGCTCTCCTCCATGTTCTTGTCACAATGTTTGTTTAAGCCATTACGTTGCATTATCATTGTGTAAAAGGAGAATATTTTTCTACCGTATCCTTTGATGTGGGTACTACTTGGGTGCAACTGAGACAAATTTCCAGCTGTGTCAGTTTTTAACTACACATGTAGCTTAGAGATTACTAAGTATTAGGAATGAGCATTAATGCTTGTCAGTTCAGGAGCTGGTTCCACAGGTAGGGAAGATATCTCTCCAGCAGCTGTCATCCTGTGGGCTGCCACTCACTTTAATCTTCTCGTCACCTATATTTCTCAGGCACTTGGCAGTCTCGCAATGTCACTGCCAAAAATTATGCTCTTCAGAAGTTCCATGAAGAAATTTAATAGTTTGGTTATATTACAGGGAGGAATCTCCCATAAATTGTACTGCTGAATTTCCTCAATATTTTTTTAATACCCCATTTAGGGTGTCAGTCACAGCGTGTCCCATCTCGGAGCTATGGCAGATTAAAGGGGTCTAATGAGAAATCCTTTCTGGACAAACTCCTCTAAGGGCCATTTAGAAAAGTTCTTCAGCAAACTCAGAAACTTTGGAGAGATACAGAGCAGTGATATTTCAAATTTGCACAAAGAGAGCTTGAACACAAGCAACCCTCCTGAAGAGCATCTTGGGCTCTTGACTCTGTGTGTGTGTTTGTGTGCATGCAACCATGGTGACACCCTGGAGTCTTTATCTTCTTCTCTGGTGATACCTCTCCGCCTATTTATTTTATTTATTTTTTGCTTATAACATTTCATACTTTTTTTGAATCCTGTAAGCTCTTTTTTTTTTTCTGTTTTTTTCTTGTAACTCACCATTCTCTTTAGTGCTAGAAAGGGCTCCTGTCTTTCTTCGCAGTTCCTTTCTTGCTATTTTCTGATGCCCAAAGCCAAATCCTAGTTCCCTCCCTTGGCCTGCCCCACACTCCCTCACACGGAGGAGTTCCACCAGCACCTGGCTTGCACAAGTGAATCAACCCCTTTAAATGGGGTGTATTCCCCTGTAGGTGTGTGCAGGGAGGGTGGGATGCTCCCTGAGGACTGCGGATGGGGGCAGAGCATGTGGCACCCCAACTCTTATGTCCCACATATTTGAGCTGGGTCTTGTCCGTAAAGGTTTTTATGCTTATTTCAATTTCTTCACAAATCTGTGTGTCCTATTACATATTCTCTCAATATACAGAATGCACATAGAAGAGACATATAGGATGTTTTATATTCTTCTTTTCTGCGTAAGGGCAGCTTCTTATTTAGCAGGGCACATGAATATAATCCAGTCATCTTAAACTAGGTTTCTTGAAGATAATGATGATCCAGAGGACATTGTAAAAATTCACTGAAATGCCCTGCAGATATACCTTAAAAAAATCATAAAACCAAACTCCAGATCTCTTTTTTTTTGCCAAACTTTTCATATAGAAACAATCAACCTGCAGATGAGACACAGTGGACCAGGTCCATCATGCCAAAGCCTAGATGTTGGTCAGAAGTGTGGACAATGTTGACCCTCTGTGAAGGCACTTCTAAGGCACAGTTCACCTGGCCCACTTTGGGGGTATAATTGGACCCCCCAGCTTCCATTTTCTCACTGCTGACTACAAAACCACCCTAAGATATCTATCTCAGAGCTAGGCCTGTACGTTAGCTGAAATTACTTGGGGATGTTCTACTTGTAATCACTGCTAAGAAAAAAAAAAAGAAAGTTTAAATGAAAAAAAGAACGGATTACAGACACACCTATTTTTTTCAGAGAAAAAAATTAGTTCCTTTATAGTACATTGAACAAAAATAGTCACCTTAAGAGGGTGATAGAGCTCAATGTAATGTCAGATATATTTTTAAAACAGGTCAGATAAGAATGCTCTTTGTATTTTAAGTATGTGACTAAGCCTGTGCTGCTGGTATGGTGAGACACACTCAATTTTGCAGTGCAGCAATGAGACATGCAGTCATCTTGAAAAATCAACATCTTAGCAAAATTTACGTCAAAATTTACACAAACAAATATATCAGACTTGTATAGCCTACCCCTGTATACACATCCAAATCCATTTTTATACAGAACATTATCACATAGGCAAATTCAGGGGTTTTTCCATGGTACAAAAAAAGAAGCTAACTAGCCACATGCTACCAATATTAAATACAAATAAAACAGCATACTTAGAGATTGGTCTTTGAATCAGTAGTAAAATGTTATCGATTTGTGTATAGCATAAAATTATATCTGAAAGAATATAATGTTTATTTAATCCAGGATGTCATCACAAACTTTTGAAAACTGCTTCAGAAGATTTTGTGCATTGCTGCAATTGCTTTTGTAGCCTTTTTGTTGCTTCTTGTCCTGAAAAGTGATTTCTGCTCAGCTGGCTTCTGTCCCCAGTGAAATGCTATTTTTATTCTACAAGAGAGAAAAGGAATACTTAAAATTTATATTCATATCCAAAGGGAGAAGCTTAAACACAACATAGTACTGTTATTTTAAAAGAGTTATATTTTTGCATTAGGCACTGCTTCCCCATGCATGTGCATCTGTATATACATGTTTATGTGTGTCTATATGCACAAATGATGAGTAGCTGTATCATTTACATTTTTATGGCTCAAGTCCTTGACTGAATTTTCATAATGCGAGAGGGGGCCATTCGGGATTCAGGTCCTGCTGTGCAAATACTCACTAAGGCACCAGCCCCACAGAGCTTGTAACTCTAAGAGGACAGAATGTGTCAGGGGAAATAATTAGGAGGAGATTAAGTGACTCCCTCTGGTTAGATGGGAGGCGCAGTCAGCTCCAGGACCAGAACAAGCATTCGTGTTTGCCCAGCCCTGATTTATTGGTGAATCAGCGACACCAAAGCCAGTTATATACAGGGCTCACAGTCTGACTGTCCCTCCCTGTTGTGCTGGTGGGTGGCAGGATGCCCTCAGCCTTGACTGAGCTGCACAGCAGTATCATCCCCTCCCAGAGAAGACCTCCCATGGCATAGATCAACTCTGCTTTTCCATGTTCACATTTGCTATGAATTACACCCAAAGCTTGCATAAGGAAAATATTTTGCTTTTCTTGGACTTTCTGTAGTAGGAGGGGAACAGAAAATGTTTCCCTGCCTACAGGCTTGTTTCTCCACCACAAATATAAGGAAGGGCAGGTATGAAGAAGATCGTGAAACCATATCTCTGTCCCCAAATGGACATTACTGTCAGCTGGGAACACCCAAGTAGTGACAAGATCTGGCATGTCCCCTTATGCTGCATTTCTCTGCTCTGTATGCCAGCCTTCCACAATGCTCTCCCAAATCACCAGCATCTCTGTGTCTAAAGTCCAGGCCCTCATCATTAACACATGGCCATAGATGGGCAGGGAAGGAGGGAGGTCACCTCAAGCACTGGATTGAGGCGACATGAAAAGTGAGGCATAGGAACATCCCTGAATCCCCAGCCCTCTTCTGGAGCCAAGGTACCAGAGCCAGCCTGAAAATCAGGCATTTGCATCTGCTCAAGATGAGGAGATTTGGTTTGTACCAGTGACTCTTGCAGAAATTTTCTACCTCTGTATTGCTATGGGTTATCAGCTTTGCTGATTTTGGGATGAGCCAGACCACCACTGCTGATGTACTCAGTTAAGCCCCACTGTGGTGCAAATGTGCCATTTGGCCTTTTCTGTTGCTCCCATGTTTCCATATCCTTAGCGAGAAATTGCCCAAGTAACCCGGAAAGTGAGTTAAACAGTGCTTTCATAAGCCTGCTCAAGTTATTTTTGAAGAGCAATAGGGCTATACCTTCTATCTTGGTAGTGGTACGCAGCAATGAGAATAAAAGCTGCAGACTGGTGGGTTTGTCCACTGCACCTCTGTTGGTAGATTTATGTAAAAATTCAGAAACCCCTAACACCTTCATTTCCTTCTGCTGTACAAACCCATGATTTATTGTGGTGTTGCCACCACCCTTGTGATGCTGTCCCAAGATGTCACAAAAGTTTGGGAAGTCTTTAGATAACAGATTCAAAATTTCATCATGATTTGTTGCTAATGTCTGAACCCCTGTTTCGTGCTCTCAGCCTGCTACCTGTGCTTTCTCGCAAGGTAAGTCATCCTTGTCCCCTTTCCTCAGGGTTTGCATATGCAAACTTCTGAGAAGCCGCTGAGGTTAATGTTTGGGTATATGGTTTTATAAAGTGGAAATCTACTAGTGTATCTGTGGGGGTATTCTAAATGGCTATTTGCATTGCATTTGTACATATACAAAAAGAAAGCAGCCATGGCTTTTAAATACAGTGTTTAAATAATGGTATGTTTAATTGTGGTTCAGGTTTACTCCTTGGGAATGGACACAGTTGATAAACTGGCAGAAACTTGTTCTCCTCTACTACTGCTGCAAGACCAAAGAGTATTTTTTATGTCCATTCTTGTGTTGTTACACTTCTAAACCAAATGCAACCCGCTGACTTGGTTTTGTGGGTTGCCCTACAAAGTGTTTTTGTGCAGTGCCTTTCCTCCTCACAGCTGTGCTGAGATATGTAGACCCATATCTCCTACTCCTTGTGGGGTCTGCAGAGGTATCCCAGAGCACAGGCTGCTAGAGAAAAAAGGAAACAACATTAATGAAGTAAAAGGAAAAGAGTGGGGTGAATATGTGTCATATTTATCCAGAGAAGATGAGAGTCTGATCAAAGTTGAAATTTATTTTCCTTCCCTTCTCGTTTCGTTGTCCCTTACACACTCCCACGCATGACAGACATACAGGTCTGTAGTAACTTTAGGCTAGTTGCTTAGGCAGGCTTGGACTATCTGCTGGGCTTTTTGAGCAACCTAAATGTTTCTGCCTCCTTAGAGGCTGGGGTCAGATGAGGTGCGTAGGTTGTATACCTGGTGAAGTTAGCCTTGTCCCCTTTTCATTGGCACAGTTGTGAAGTCCCCAAGCCCCACCTTGCTAACAGGCCGTTAGCAAGTGACAATCTGTCACTGCCATGCTGCTGGCACCACCTGGTTTTCTTCTTGAATGGGTTTCTCCTGTGTTTGTGTAAAAAGGTTTCACGCCTTTTTTCCTGGCCATCGGAAGGTGACTTGGTATACGGAATTATGGTGGAGAATGATGTTTCACTCTCTGACATTTTGTTGAGCTTACAGCTTTCTTCCTCTAGTCCTGCTTTCTGATAGCTAAGATAAAGCTAGTGGGATAAAGCTGGTGGATCTGCCCAATGTGTTAAAATGTTACCTTCTACACTTCCAGAGGTGGCTTTAAACAGACCAGCTGGTAATCCCCAGAGGAGCAGAACCCTTGCTCTCACACTGCTGCAGAGACACCAAACATCAGCCTGAAGATGAGAGTAGATGTGCAAGAAGATATACACAGTGATACTCCTAAAATAGGCTTACTGTTAGCTTTCCAAGAGCGATCACTGTTAGTTATCTTATGGAAGAAATTATTTTAGGAACTGTCATTTTTGCTTTGATTATTGCCGGGAATCAGACACCAGAGAAATTCTGTGATTGCTGAGAAAAAGTCATTGTTGTCCTTTCCTAGCACATTGTTTCCTCTTGTGCATCTGCACAGGCAGGCGCTGAGGTTAGTGGATCTGGGCCTTTCCTGAGAAGAGTAAAAAGCATATTTTGACTTTAACTCTCTGTGGCTTGTATGTGCATATAACAACGCTCTAGTCTTGTGAGAACATTACAAGCATAAGCAGTAAATGATCCTAGTATAACACTTATCTAAGGATTGGTGCCCTACCCATAGTAGATTAAGTATATAGGCTTGTCTTTTACTCCTTGAATATTCCTTAAAGCCAACACTTTAGAGGCTGTTGGAAAGAATGTCAAGCCTTTGCATTGTAGCAATTCTGAAAAACTTACAAGAACATTAAAAACTAAAGCTAAAAATAAAATGTAACTCTTAGGGATACCAAATAAAAAATTAGTAAAATATTAATATGACTGCTCTGTTCTCCCTATCTGTGGTGATGTAAATCTTAAAATACAAGGATCATGATCTGCTGTTGGACCTGTCATGTCAAGTGGTAGCAGTTTCTGGATAATATTTTTATAGTCTTCCCCTGCTTTTCCCTAACTGAACTGAAGATGAATTTTTGTGGGATGAAAGGAGAGTTAACAGGATGCTGACAACTCCACAGCAACTGTGATTACTGTCTTTAGCTGGCTAATATCACACCATAGGATCCCAGACATGCAGTGGAGCAGCAGGAGTTGAGGGCAGGAAAAAAATGCAATATGTATCCACAGAGGACATGGAAAGGGGATAGGTTATTGTAGCATGGAAACAATATGAAAGCAGGAGGACCTGCATTGATCAGGGGAATGGGAAAGCAGGCAGGACCCTATTAGAAATCACTTTTTCTCTTTTATATGACTTCTATTGAAATAGTAAATGTATCATTTATAATAAAGTAGCTTATAAGTTTCTTCTTCACAGTTTGTAGAAAAACCTGAGAAACCAAGACCTGATTCATCTCCTTGCCAACTCAGGATGATATGTGTCCAGATCATCCCAGTCAATGATGCTATACTGAAGACATCTTGCATTTAAAAAATGAGTGCATAGCCTGGATGTAAGAACTAATGAGAGTAAAGAGTAATTTATCCAGAAAGTACCAAGTAGAACTGAAAGGGGACTAATACAGAGCTTCATTTAAAACTGGAAATAAAACCTGCTCTTATGTTGTTGCAAAAATGGAAGGGGTTCCTTTCCTATCTCAAATACCAGTAGAACCAGACTCCACAATGTAGATGTTAAGGTAGAACTCAATTGGAGTTAATAAAACTCTGTGGTCTATATGCAGTAGAGGCTTAAAAGATAATGTATCAGCCTGATTTTTCTCAAAAAAAAAATGGTCGTTTGTTGATAAGATACCCTACACTGAAAAAACAGCTCAGATGCCACGCTCGTCATTGCCTTCTTATGGTGGATCAGCTACATCTGGCATCTCAGGAGCAAGCAGTTGTGAGCAGCACCATAAGTGCAGTAGATAAGGTGGTGCTGCTACTTGGAGACTGGAAAAAACAATGCAAAATGTGGGCTGGAAGGCATTTCCTTTATATCGTTTGGATGCTTGCCTCATGCAACATCTCTCCAGGCCTACATTAGGTGAGCTCCCCTCTTCACTGAAAGAACTCATCTAGAATTTGAAGATCGATAGTCGTCACAGAGGAGATCGTGCTGCACTATGCAGTGGTTTTACAAGTGACCTTGATGAATACATGGGGGTGGATTACAATCAAATAGGTTATTTCTGCATGAAAATGGCTTCATCTTCTGCTTTCTGTCAGAACTTTTCCTTCATAGCCCATCTTCTACCCTACCCCAGACAAATGCCATCCTTCCTTTTCCCACATTACTCTTTCCTATGTCAGGGAAGGTTTCTTATCTTCTCTCATTCCCTCAACATGCCTGTTGCTTGCTGTTGCCTGTTTTTCTCCCCATGCTGGCCCTGGGAGAGTACTGTGTCCTGCTCTTGAGTCCTTGCCACAGGAAGGACATGGACCTGTTGGAGCAAGTCCAGAGGAGGCCCACAAAAATGATCAGAGGGACAAAACACCATACCTATAAGGAAAGGCTGAAAGTTGTTCAGCCTGGAGAAGAGAAGGCTCTGGGGAAACCCTCTTGTAGCCTTTCAGTTCTTAAGGGGGGCTTATATGAAAGACGGGGACGGACTTCTTGGCAAGGCCCGTTGCAATAGGACAAGGGGTAACGGTTTTAAACTAGAAGAAGATACATTTAGACTAGATATAAAGAGGACATATTTTATGATGAGGGTGGTGAAACACAGAAACAGGTTGCACAGAGAGGTGGCAGAAATCCCATCCCTGTAAACATCCAAGTTGAGGTTGGATGGGGCTCTGAGCAACCTGATCCCTGCTCACTGCAGAGGGGGTTGGACTAGATGACCTTTACAGGTCACTTCCAATCCAAACTGTTTTATGATTCAACAATTCTGTGGGTCTAGCGCAGTTATGCATCCATTCACTTCTCACCTCTGTTCTACAATTAATGCAGAAATCACAGCTAGTAGTATGGAATACCCTTATAGCGGTGGTCTTCTATCGTTGCACCATAATCACTGAAGGCACTGAAGAGAGTCTTATAGTGTAGGCACCCCTTTTAGCCACCTCAGGAGAGTTATCCATCCCACTCTGCACTGGAGCTGAACTTCAGCTGTGTAAAGTAGCAGGCATGGACATTTGGGGCTGTGTCTGATCTACTTGCCTTTTATGGACAATGGAGAGAAACAGGCACTTCTGAGTCATGATTCATCTTGTGCAAATGTAGGCATCAAGAATAATTAGGTGAATCACACTCTAAACCTGATTATTTCTCTCTGCTATAATGGGAAATTATAAAGGAAGGACAAGCTGATTAGCTCATATGCATACACCTACCCTGTCAGCGTCTCCAGGGAGGTGAGATCAACTTCCTACAGGTCTAAGACAGGTGTGATGAATACCCCTCTCCATTGCTCAGTAAGCAAGTCAAAGTCAGGCACCTAGCTTAGACTAGACACTTAACTTCTATGTAACTAGAACTAAATTACTCCCACCACAAACCTGTATATGATACTAATAAGTAGCTATTTTTTTCTGGAATTGTTGACCACGCTCCAAAAGTGGTATCAAGCGTTCAGGAAGCAATAGAGAAGAAATTTCTGAGAAGTTCTACATTTAATTTTTTAGTATTTTATTTAAAGCTTTTTATTTTAAATTATAAGTTTTCTTTTTTAATGATTAATTTGTAACTCAAAATACAGAACAGATTAATTCTCCTTTGGCACTGGCAGGATTACTCTGATGCTGGGAGGTTGTGCCTGGCTGGTTGAGGGCAGATTTGGACCCTTTCTCCAAAATTCTTTTATGGCATCAATCTCTTCTACTTCAAGGTCTTCTTTGTCTGAAACTTGAGGAGCGAGACGATTGCCTGCTGGAAGTTGTCTCCTGTCACTACATAGAGCAGTAAGTTCCCAAAAGTATTTAACGCTGCTAAAGGTTTAGCTATAATGAACATAAAGAGGACCATGTTCTTCAAGCGGCAGCTAACTGGGCGTACTCGGAGCTCCAGACGAATTCCTCGAAAGACATGGAAGGGGAAGAAGCACACATAGAAGACCACCAAGAGGACAACAGCAAGTCTGCGAGCCTTTTGTTTGTAGCAAGCCTGCACGTGGGGCCCTGTGGCCAAGGTGTAAATTATAAGCACGTAGCACAGAGTCACCATCAGCAAGGGCAAGAAGAAGGCAAACATCGTCAGCAGCCAGTTATACCACCGAGTAGTGTCAACGTCCTCAGCAGCAGCCAAATCCGGGCAAATTGTCCTGTTCTGCTTGTGCCTAGTGGCAATCAAGATGCCCAAGGGGCTGATGGCTGCCAGGGAAATAATCCAAACAACTACACAAGCCACAACTGCCCATCTCTGTTTTTGAATAAAAAGGGCTTTAATTGGATGGACAACTGCAAAAAAGCGGAAGAGGCTGAAGTAGCTAAGGAAGATAATACCACTGTACAGGTTGAAGTAGAAACAAAAGTGAATAAACTTGCACATGAAGTTTCCAAAAATCCAGTCATTTCCGTTAGCAGAGTAGTGTATAAAGAAAGGAAGCGTAGCTACGTATAATAGGTCAGTGACAGCCAGGTTTAACATAATGATGGTACTACTTTTCCAGGGCCTCATCTTGGCAAAGTAAACAAAAATTGTCATGATGTTCCCTGGGAAGCACACCAGGAAGACTAGGCCATAAAAGATGGAGAGATAGAATTTCACCTGTAAGAAATCTTCATCCTGGCAGCTTGTCAACGGGTCTGTATGTCCTGGTAGAGCAGTGAAATTGTTGGTGTGTTCAGATGTCATGTTTGCAGAAATCTTCAAGCTTTAAAAAAATTCAGATGTTTACTTTTAATTGATTTGTTGGGATGAATAAATCCAGTTAAATCTTTTGTCCCTGGAGAAACTGTCATATGTTTGACAAGGCATAGTAGAGGGAGGACACAGGGATTTGCTAACATACACAGCTCTGACCTAGATAACCCCACACAAATGTTTAATTTCACCCTTCATTCTCCTTTATGTTTAATTTTTATAACAATAAATTTTACTTTTTCTTTATTAAACCTATAAGTTAAGAAGACAATTCCTGCTTATCTGCAAACCTTCAGGAGTAGGAAACGCACACTTAGAGAGATAGACATAGTCTGGGCTTAGATTTTGCAAAACTGTGAATTAGTCTTAGCCTTTCAGAAAGTAGAATTGTGCCCATATCTTATCTTCATTAGTCTGAGCTAATCAGTGTTTCATGCTCATGAAGAGCGTGAAAGAGATGCTGTTCTGGTTTCATGAAAACCAAGATGTGAGGTTCGGATACAGATCTCAGGACTTGGTTCTCCTATAACCTGACAATCATGGCTCATTCCCTGAATATGATCTTATTTTCCTGGAGTCATCAGAGTATAAAAGTAGTATAAATGCATTTTTTAAAAAAAAATTCAAGTTTCATAGCAGCATAAAGCTGATTTGAATGATTAAAGGCTGTCTGAAAGTGTAGAGAGAAGACGGAAAATACAGGAGAAGATGGAAAAGACAGATGTTGAGTGAAGGCACTAATCTTGCTTCCTATTCTGCATGAATTTGAGCTAGGCTTGTCTCTGAAATGCTTTCTTGTATGCCATAGCCAATTTGGATCCCTCCACAGTGTGTTCAAGACAGAATCTTTCCTGGTAGTGCTTCAACCTGAAAGAATGGTAACTGAGGATGAAAAACATATCATTTAACTTCAGATATCAGAAAGTTAGATCATTAAAGTAGAGACAGTCATTCTAAGTGCCTCCCCCATGCCTTTATCATCAAGGGATATATGTAGGTTCCTCCAGGTCATAACATATATTCCTAGAAATGAGGTTTCTTAGATAAATTATTAACTCTTTTGGCATACACATTTCTTTCCATTGATGACAAAGGCAGCTTAGGTGACTGGTTCAGACCTGGATGTCTCAAGTGAGGCAACAGGTATGCCACTGTCTCTATTCAGTGTCTCAGGTGAGCACCACTCCTTCAGATCTTAACCGATTCCATCTGAGAAAATATTTTTAAGTAACTTCATAAAGTGCTAGACAGGGTACTATCAAGCCTAAGTCTCTCTCTCTTGTCCCAGAAATATAGTCTTTAAACTAAGTCAATGTTACATTAAACATCCATGCTGAAGGCACTGCATTAAAAGAAAAAAAATAGTCAGAATTGTACCTTATTGCAGCCCTGTGTATAGAATTAGGTTTTTATGTGGTTTGGTTAACAGCATTTAGCATGTCACCTGTATGGATGTTTCTTCATTATCCCAATGACAAATTTCCACTGTATCTGCGGTGATACAACTCTGACAAAGCCAGTCATTAAAGATGAGACAAAACAAGAATTATTTGACCATAACCAGCCGGAAAGATGAGTACCACTTTGTTACTCAGGAGCACTTCAGAGAGAGAGTTGAACAATCTCTCCAAAATTTAGTTAAAAAGCTAATGCTTTTTAACATGAATGTTAGCTCTGGTATTGCAGCTTTGCAGTAGAAAATGCATTAGATAAAGGCCATGAGGCTTGTTTAAACAAATCATACCTTCCCAAAATCTAGAGATATACACATTTTCTCTCTTTTCTGCTGCTTCATGATAGCACTGTTACCCACCTTTATGCCTCTCACTAGAATATTTCAAGGAAGATAGGCAAAGTTTTCTCAAAGATTTGATTAATCCTCAGTATAGTTTTCTTGTGCTGCTGATCAGGTCTTCACTGCAATCTTGAAGCCTCCAAACTGAAAATAGAGTAACATTGCTTACCTGAAAACTTGCAATTTTTCTTCTCCTTTTGATATTGCTTTGAGCAAACAGCACTACAAATTAAATGTATTTATGTCTTCCTTACAGTGAAGCAGGTTTCAGTATGGCTTTGCAGCCATATACATTCACTCTCTGGTGGATTGAAACTCCATGTGGCCATAAATTAGGAGACTGGTAGAAAACCTTAGTTACTGGATCAGGCATTAGCTCTTAGACCTGGGTGGCTGGATGAGATCTCTTTTGCCCTCTATCATTCATGCTGTCTTACCTTCAGTGGGCAGATTGTACTTTGCTGGCAGCAGTTTTACATCCTGAGGTAGACCTGCAGTATTCAAATAGCAGCACATCACATTTAAATTAGTGCATATGTGTGCATGCATGTGTTTATAAAAGACAAAAGTAAATTTAATCTCGATTTCCTGTGAAGTGCAACCTGATCACCAAAGTGAACGAGGCATCTTGCCATTTCAAGGTCAGGTAAAAAATGTTGACATACTGTCTTCATTAAAAAACAAACATAACAAAGTGCAGTTTTCATCTCATGTAAGAAATGAAGGTTTATTTTGGCATGACGTGCTTTTCAGAAACTGTGGCATACTTTCTGCTTATTTTTGGCGACTAAAATACCTACATTTAGTAGTGGCTCGTTACTACTGGGGTAGCTGTAGTTGCAAACTCGTTTTCTTTTGAGCCTTTGCTTTCAGGCATCATGATTCACAAGAACTGCAATTTTCCATGCTTCTTGAACAAAAAGACTCTTCTTGAATAAAAACCTCATTATCATCCCTTAGTTTGAGGATGAAGAAAGCAAAAAAGTTATAGTATCTTGAATTTTTAACTGCAGGCTTCAAACCCTGAGCTTGCAAACTGGTTCCTGCAAAGACACCTCAGCTACTGGGTGTGTCCAGGAGCCTTTTGGCCTTCATACATTTTATAGGTCCTATTTGCTGATGAGGCTTATGATTTGATATTGAATAAGCAACAGTATGTGTATTAATTAGTTACCGAGAACTACGCAGATAAAAATATTTTTCAGAAGACTATCTTCACTCTGCTTGAAGGCCTGTACTGTAGGCATGAATTGAGAGAAGGCTATCTGTTTTCCTAATCATATTGCAGGGAAAGAGTGGTAACGGGAGCAATCAAGACTGGGGCAGCAGTGATGTCTGACGACTAGAACATTAGCTATCTGTTACCATTAGGGGAAGGGCATCATCTCTGCTCTCATCTGCCCAAGTTTTGTCTAGGTCAATGCCCAGAGCACTTTTTAAAAATGTCCAAAGTTTCTCAATAATTGTAAAATACACCGTTGTGTAACAGCTCAGGGATCAGCAACGGTTTAAATAGCTATTACCCTGTTCCTAGACACTGCATGTGTCATTAGAAACCATTTGTATGAGGCTGTAGTGTTATAAGCACAGAGGGAGATAATTATAGTTAGGGATCATTTAATGCATCCACTACTTAATCCATTATACCCCTGAGTAATAGAAAACCTGTGCAGCAGTGGCCGGTATTTATCCTTCCTTGGCAGTGGCGCTGCCTGATGTGAAGCAGAAATGGGCTTTCCTGGCACTGTGGCAAAGAACTGCACTGGTGCACTGGGGTCTTGAGCAGTCACTGGAGTCAGCTCTGAGTATCTGACTTCAGACAGGAAAAGAAAATAAAACACCCATCTTCAGACCAGTTTCTAGAGAGGGTGACTAACAGAAGATTGTTCGTGCATGTCTACATGTCTTTAAAATACCTCCAGGAATATGGACTCAACCAACTCCCTGGGCAGCTGATTCCAATTCTTGGCAACCCTTTAGATGAAGAAATTTTTCCAAATATCAAATCTAAATCTCTTCTGGTGCAACTTGATGCCATTTTGTCTCATTGTACCACTTGTTACCTTTTAGGTAGTTGTAGAGAGTGATAAGGTCTCCCCTCAGCCTCCTTTTCTCCAGACTAAACAATCCCAGTTCTGATTTTCAGACGGGCTGTCATTTTCCCTAATATGTTGAGTATTTATAAGAATTGCAGGAATACAACAGCAAAAAGCAACTACTTGTACCTATCCTGAAACAACTATTATAAAATCGTACAGAGTTAGTGTGTGTGTATATAAATTTTATTCTTAGTCACTGTCTAGAAAGGAAACTAGAATGATTTGGAGGCAGAATTATGAATTAAATACTTTCTTTCAAAACTTTATATTATAGGCTGGGTCAGCTGTCACAGAGAGCATGATGTGCACAATCATTTCTCCGCATTGTAGTTTACCTTCTGTGATGGCAGGGCGAACAGGATGCATAGGATGACAGATGAGTTCCCACATCTGGAGCACACAATCTGTCCGTAGTACAGACATGGAGAACAAAGTCCAATGCTTTTGCTTTGCATTGTTCTGTTAAATCACATGGAACTTGTTGGAAGCAATGTCTTTCCTCTGTATGAACTGCCTGTCAGCTTTTGTGGGCATTGGGGTGGAAAAGGTTGTAGAAGCGCTTTTTGTGGTGTCTCAGCATCACCACTGAACTTGAGTGTAATTAGGACTCACAGGCATGAGGGTCCACAAATTGTTCCAGTGTAGCAGCTGTTCTCATCTCATAAAACCTGATCTAAAATCCACAAGCATGAGTGAAAGACTCCTTTCAGAGTCAGACCTTCAGATACGACAGCACCCAGTACAGTAGAAATGGCAGGAATAGCTCTGATTGATCATTATGCAGGAAAACAGGCACTTTATTGGGCAAGGGCTAGGCTGCAGTGTTAAGAGCCTTCATTATATGTTTTACTTTTGGTTCAGCAAACATATAATCTTTCCACGGGCTAGTTCCCTTAGCAGACACACATTTATTTGGGTGATCTTACTCTGCGTGTGATTGAATATCTAATTACAGCTGTTATCAGACCACAGTTGGGAAATGCTCAGTTCTGTTGAGAATGATACTGTGCATCTTCATCGCATGGAGAAATCAGCTCCAGCTCTCCCTTCATATTTCTCCCCTGAGACAAACTGGTAAGGGCAACATTTTGTTAGTCTCTAAATGCATGGTAACTCTAAATTAATCACAGTTAAATGCTGCCATCCAATTATGTAGGTAATAGAGACTTTTAATGAAAACTTCTGGAAAGGAATATTTTACCTTAGGAAAATTGCATACATAATCTACAATATAAGCAATACTGCTGCCACATCAGCTGAGCAGAAGTAGTTCGATATAGTTCTGAAAATAGCCTTTATGGATCTGAGGTGCTATTTTATGGCTAATATTAGTCCTTGAAGTGAACTGGTGCTTATCAACTACAAGGCATAGAAGACAAAAATCTACTGCAGCCCTTAGATGAGTGCTGAACTTTCAGAAAGCAAGGTTCTCCATGGGGAGTGGGGAGAGGAAAGACAATGGGACAATTTGCCTTCTCAAAGCCAGTATGTACTTAGGTACCTTGTATAGCACCAGCAAGACCGTAAACCAGTGAATAAAAAACATGGCAGGTGCACCCAGCTATGAAGTGGCTTTAAACACAGCAGCTGCATCAGTTAAGGTTTTCCCACCAGACTCTAAAAGCCAAAATAAACTCATTGGAGATGTGACAACAGTTGTAATTGTTTTAGGTAATGGGGCATTTCCTGAAAATGACCCAGCTTAGGTCTGAAAACAGAGAGGACCAATTTACTGCCTTGTTATTTTGGATTATTTTGCAGTTCCAATATGAAGCAGCCTCTAAACTCTTGTGAGATGAGACGTACACTCTTATTTTCCAGTAACGTGTCAGTACAGGATTCAGCAAAAAGTGCTGTTCATGTGGCCGCCAGCGTAAAAGCACATTTTGAGTCATTGAGGAGATATTCTTTTGTGGCGCCATTGCTCTTGTAATGCGTTTGCAGGGTGCTATGGCACGTGAAGGGAAGTCTTCCCTATGACTTGGGCCATTTTAATAAAGATGTGTCTTCAGAAAGTGACTTGTACTGTCATAGCTCTCTACACACAAATTTAATATACACACTGAAAGATGAACTTTTCTCTTAGCTAGATACTGTTCTCTCAGCTAATATGAGGCCTTAGCTAATGCCTGGTTCTTGGAAGAAGGAAGCTTGGTTTGCTTCATTACTGCACTGGTCTCCCTCTGGGTCCAGCTCCCACCTGATGAAATCCCTCCAGCGCTTTGGAAATGAGCCTTTCCCAGCACGAGTGTTGCCAGGAGGAGCACAGGAAAGACAGGGAAGGGAGCTCAGCCATGTAGAATACACTTTATCTTTAAAAAAGATCATTTCCATCCCAAGCTTATAGCTTTTAATTATTTTCTTCACACAACCACTAAAGTTATAAACTGATAAATTAGTTGTTTGCATTACTAGTGCTTCTTTCTGATAAGTTAACTATCTGGTAGAATTTTACTATAGTAAAGTAATAAGCAAAAAGAGGAGGTCACTTGACCACAGCAACAAAATATACAAAAGTAGAATCCCACAAGAAAATGCCTTGCAAATTGTCACCCGCCTGCAGAGTCAAACGTCTTGTATTTGTCAGAGCATCCTCCCTTGCTTTTAGGTGGAGAGCTGTGCAAACAGGACAGGTGTTCAGGCTCCTTGTCCCAGACTCCTATTCTGTTCCTCCTGGTAGAGAAACCTCTCTGCCAGCATGGGAGAGTGAAGATGGCTCCTTTTGTTCCCCACAGCTTGCCCAGGTTGTTCTGCTGGCCTCACCTTGAGAGTCAGGTGGCTCCCCTGCATTCAAAAGAGTCTTGTGCTCCTTAAATGATACCTAAATGCTAAATATTATAAACTTCACATATTTAAACTACTTTCTGGCTATTCAGATTGAGTGGAGACATAGATTGTTGAAACAGCCTTTTTTTTTTTTTTAATCTAACATTTTCCCTCATCTAAATCAAATATATGAAAGGGGGTTGCTCTTCTCTGCAGTGTCTCTCTCTTGCTTTGCATTTCTATGATGCCTTTCACCAGGAGCTTCAGAGCCATTCCTGGGCTTTGGCCAGAACCCTGAGCTTTGCAGGACCTGCACTAACACAGCATCAGGCTTACCCATCACACCCGGGTCAGCTGAGGATCTCTGCTGTAAGCTGATATATCATATTTGTCTCCATCAGGGCATGAGTTACAGCTAAAACACCATCTCTTTGTCATTTTTTTAAGATAGAAGAGTGGGCCCACTGTGTTGGTTTATATAATCCAAGTGCAAAAATTGTGAAGCACTGGAAAATCAGAGTCACATAATGCAGAAAGCAACATTTTGCTGCCATCTGTGGTGGAACTGGCTTTTGCTGGAGCAGTATCTTCTAAGCTAAACACCTAATAAAGCAAGAGATGAAGGTATGCATTTCCCTCTCTCTACCCAAGCAGAGAGCTGGCAGGAAGCAGTTAAACTAGCTACCTTCACAAGCAAATGCTCTGTAAACCCAGTGGTACAGAATAATGATGCAGTGTATTTTTGTCGTTGCTCTCAGAGCTGGCACTGCCTGTTCTAAATACTGTGACAGTATCTATTAAAGTTTGGAATAGGAGGGAAACAGGAAAGAAATCAAGTCACCATGGGACACAAGATTACACTTCTCAAGAAAAGACAATTAGCAGAAGCCCTGTGTGCTTGACCCTGGCTTTTTATTTTTAAAAGGGAACTGTTTAATAGTTGCTGATAAAATTAAATGACACAATGTGTTAGAGGATATAAAAAATACAGTGACCTGCACATTCAGGCTGTTTGAGGTCAGGGCAGTTTTAGCCTACCTAAAATGCACTACTCTGCGTTTTGCCGAAGTACAAATCTCTTGCTGCATACTGGCGTAATTGATGGTCTGCTGGAATCTGAGGAGGGAATTGCTAATCAGGCTTTTGCATCAGATTTTACACATCTTACTCTATGGAAGTGTAACCTGGTACATTGTCACTGCTTTGGAACCAAGTTAATCTACCCTAGCAGAGTATCTAATCCATTGGCTTTGGTGGCACAGTCCCTGCAATGAGCTGAGCGCAAACACCTCATTCCTCCGAGGGATTATCTTGGTGCCTAGCAAGATGCTTTACTCTCCTGAAAACCTGTGATTCAAAGGAGATTCACCCATGGTATTGCATGAGGTAGGGTAGAAGAAAACTCCTTAGGACATGCTGCCGATCTTCTGTCCCAGACAGAGTTATACCCCAGTAGTCCTGGCAGATGCTTTTCCAAACTCCACAAAAATCTTCTCTTTACTCAACTACTCCTTTGCTTCTCTGCACTCACAGGACATGTTGCCTCATGCCTGACATCTTCCCAACCTAGTCCCAGCTGGGAGCATTCTGCTTTCTGGCCACAGGTCACATGTCTGAAGGTCACCATCTTCTTTCCTTCAGTGCTGTCCTTCAGGGCTGCCCTTCAGTGCTGCTCCTCCTAGATTGAACAGCTCCCAGTCCCAAAAATGGTGTGGTTTTTTTTTTGTTGTTGTTTGGTTTTGGATTTTTTGCCTTTTTTTTTTTTTTTAATGTCTGTTCTGCTCCCTGTCCAGCAGATCCTAGTCCTTCTTGAACTGCAACGTCGGATCAGACATATAAGCCCAGAAAACGTTACCGAAGCAGAAAGTTTGCTCATCCTGCCTGCCAGTCTGTGCCTTTAGTTCTATGTCCATTCTGCTGTTTGCCCTGTTCACTACAGCGTAACGTATTTGACTGATGTTCATCTTGTGACCTGTGTAGCCTTTTGATTCTTTATTGCAGCACCACTGCCTAAGTAGATAGTCCAGATTTGTGCAGTTTTGGTTATTTTCCTACCAAGATAAATTTTGCTTTTATCCTTATTGCATTTGATCTGGGTTTTTTTTATAGAATCATAAAATAGTTTGGGTTGGAAGAGACCATTAAAGACCATCTCGTCCAGCCCTCCTGTTGTAAGCAGGGTTATCTTCAACTAGATCAGGTTGCTCAGAGCCCCATCTAACCTGAACTTGAATGTTTCCAGGGATTGGGCCACCTCCATGAGCAACTCATTTCAGTGTTTCACCACACTCATGGTAAAAATAATCTTTGATATACCCACTCTACATCTACCTTCTTTTAGTTTAAAACTATTACCCCTTGTCCTATTGCAACAGGCCCTGCAAAAAACTCTGTACTCATCTTTTTTGTAAGTCCCTTTTAAGTATTGAAAGGTCACAATAAGATCTCCCCAGAACCTCCTCTTTTCTAGGCTGAACAACCTGAACTCTCTCAGCCTTTCCTCATAGGAGAGGCTGATCATTGTGGCCCTCCTCTGGACCTGCTCCAACAGGTCCATGTCTTGCCTGTACTGATGACTCCAGAGCAGGATGCAGTACTCCAAGTGGAGTCTCACCAGAGCAGAGCAGAGAGGCAGAATCCTGTCTGTCAACCTGCTAGCCACCCTTCTTCTCATGCAGCCCAAAATATGGTTGGCTCACATCCAACTTTTTATCCACCACCATCCTCAAATTCTTCTCAGCAGGGTTCCTCTCAATCCCTTCATCACCCAGCCTGGTGATGAAATTTACAGTTTCTGTAAATTGCTTTGAATCTAATACTGTCTGCCGGCATGCTGGCAGTCCCCTCATTTGTCATCTGAGTGCTTAAAGGGTATCCTTTGTACTCCACTGCCCAAATCACTAGTGGATATAATAAGGGTGAGCTCACTGCATAATCTGGACTCAGATGGAAAATTTTGTCATGCTAAATATCCTAGAGCTGGACATTGCAATTCTGTCCTAGAAATTCCCACCAGTATTATCTGCACCTGTGGCAACAGCTCAGCCACAGCTCCCAGCAGCACTGGCTTTTGTGCAAGATCTGAGAAAAGAAATATCAAGTTCTATCTCTTGTGTCCCACTCCCAGATCATTTCAGAGAGAAACCTGCTCCATCCCAAGAAAGGAGCTGAATGATGCTGGACCATTGTGATGGACAATGCAGGAGCTCTCTCTATCCCACCAATTACAACTCCCCATACTCTGTTTTGGATTGTTTGGATAGCTGGGTTGCTAGCCTGGCTGCTCCCTACCTGGTTTCTATTAGTATTTTTAATAGATTCAAGGTATTCACATGAAGCATTTTGATTCCATTGATTCATCAGTTTGCAGGGGAAAAGCACTATCAGAAACATTTTTATTAGCTCAAATCACAATTCTGTGATTCTGTGAAATCGGCATGTCTGATTTCTTTCTGTGAAGGGGTCAGCGCTAATTCTCAGGAGCATGGTTTAGTGGTTGATAGGAATGGTTTGACTCGATGATCCTGGAGGTCTTTTCCAACCTAATGATTCTGTGATTCTGTAATTCAAGGAGTGAGTGGATCTCTCTTATCTTGGGCAGGGACATTTTTCCTGATTCTCTCCCTCATTGTTGAGTGTACACAGAGAATCCTCAGCACTAACATGGCAGCAGCTGGATTAGCTGAAGTTTCCTGGACAGCAAGAGAAAAATGCTGATCTCTTTTCAAGTGGCAGTAAAGTATCCTCTTGCCTGTGTGTGCCAGGTTGGAGGACAATAAATTGTCTACTGGAGCTTGCTGTGCAAGCAATAGAAAGAAGACTTCAGAAGCAACATAGTTTGTTCTTTCTTTGAAGACCTGGTTGAGAAGCTGCCTGGTGTGGCATTTCAGCCTCCTGGATCTCTAACTCACAACGTAGGGGCGCTAGTACAAAATTCGCCATTGTCTACCTGGGAGTAGAAAGGTTGAGAGTGGAAACTTGTGTTGGTGAGATGATGCATTTCATGGATCCCAGAAAGACAACAAGAAGGAGAACTTATTGTGCAACTGATTCATGTAAGTGATTGATTTAAGTTTTATTAAACTGACGGAACAGCCTTGGATTTTTTAACGGCCTCAAAAGTGAATACACAAGAGAGTCTCAGAATAAAGGTCATCTCTCTGTATTTCAATATTTTTAGTTCATGCAAGAAAAGGAAACTTTGAATAAAATTAACATCAACTGCTCCCCTGAGGCAACTACTTGGTGAAAGAAGACAGTTGCCAAGATCCATCTGTTTCTTACCAAATCCATCTTTTTGACTCCCTTCATGAGTCTTTCTGGTTTTCACCTGCTACCACGTAATTATGTATAACAATAACTCTTTCTTCAATGAAATATTACCTTTTCTTCAGAGTGATGAAGGCAGAAGTTTTTGCATGTGATCTATGTCACTTACAGTAGTTGCCCAATTATCACAGCAAGAACAAGTGGCAGTGATGTTGATAACCACAAGGTAGAGAAATCTGATGTCTTGAAATAGTCTAGTAGACACCAAAGGCAGTCTTGTGCCAAAGTCCAGATACCTCTCTCTCCTTAGCTCATGCATCCAGCAGAGCTATCATTCACATTTTACATTACATGTCTTATAGAGAATATATGATTTAACCTCATTTGACTGTATTTCATATGGCTGCATTTCAGCATTAATGTTTATTCCTCGGCTCCCAATATTCTGCTGTGAGTATCTCTGCAATGCATTCATGTGCCTTAATGCAGCAGGAACAGATGTGGCTGCCTGAAGAGCTCCTCTCTTTGGCTCATTAGGGCCACAAGTATAATCCCTCTCTGTGCACGCCTCCTATTTAGCGTTTGATCTGACAACTGCAGAGACTACCACCTATAGTGCTCCATCTCAGGCAGTTTCATCAACTTACCTGACTGGAAAGAATATCATTGCCACCCACAAGACTACATGGGACCAGCAAGTGGACCCACCCAGAACAGAAGAGCAATGTGCCCTTCAAAAATCCACATCTATTTAGAGGCAGACCAGAGAGTACAACTGTTGCTGTAGCAAACATCACCATGCCTGTCTTCCAAAGTACAGTTAATTCAGTCTTTAATTATCTTAGCTGTTGAAATCATCCAGGCAGCAGGAATGCCTCTGGGAGCTTTGCTTCTTTGATGGGCCTTCCTTGGCTCTTACCTTTGTCAGCATAAAAAAGTTACATTTCGGAAGATCGCATTAAACCCTTGCTTAGCATTCAAAAACAGCATTTAACTTGCATAGGTGGTGTTTCTGGATCTTATGACGTCTTTGTAGATCTGGGACTGAATTAGAAAATAAACTCCGAGTTGCTTTGGCTTCCCTAGCATTGGGCTTGTTGAATCAGTGAGAAAGCCTCCTCTGAAGAAGTCAGATATGTGGTAAGATAGTTTTTTCCCAATTGGGATGTGGAGAGAAAATCTTTTCCCAGTACCGTTATCTTCAATGCAGGGAGCTCCGTAAGACTGTCAGACTCACCCAGAGAAGGATCTACTCTTTCAGGGAGAGCGAGTAGAGGAAGATGTGTTGATGCCTACAGCCATACTTTCCACTACTTCAGCAAGGTTCAGAGAAACTTTTTGCATTTCAGCAGTGGAGAAATATGTGAAGAGAAAATGCAAGCCATTATTTCCTGCACTAATAGAGTGTTCAATAGTAAAAAAGAAAGAGAAATTAACAATTTGATGTTTCTGTCCAGGCAGTAGGGGGGGAGGGGGGAGCTGCCTTTGATTTGTGATTTACATGTTTATAGCCACATAGCCCCTCTAGCTGTATTTGATTTTGAAGAATAAACTAGAGAGTGTGTTACTTCAGAGAAATTTGAATCAACGCTCCTACCTTGCTCTTGCCGTTGGTATGAACTAATTTTGTTATTCCTTTTTCTACTGTCTGCTGTTTCTCCAGTCCAGACCTTCTTTCCCAATCTTTTCCTGCATACTTAAGCTTTTCCGTGGTGATAGTTTTAGTGTAAAAGCTTTTTCTACCCTCTAGTGGGAATTTGAATTATTGCAGCATCTGCAGAGCTGAGCTGCAGGAGGACGGGCGGCTGGAGAACCTTGGGCACAGCCTGGAATTACTGCAGGACAGACTTCCATAGTGTTTCCAGAAAACACTAGACCCCATTCCTGTCCTTCCCCTCCCTCAATGAGGTTCAAGTTTGCCTCAGTAAAGAGGATGGGGGCTATATTTGCTAGGATTTCGTTATGGTTGAGGGACAGATTTAGATTTTCACTGGTGTTTGTTGGCCAGGTACTGAGCTCTGATAAGTAAGTATAGCTGTATTACTCATGTTGAATAGAAGCGAGGATGGAAATCTAGAAGATGTAAGAAAAATCTGCTTCTTAATCCCATTTTCCTTTCTGCCAGTAGAAAAAAAAGTGCTGATATCCATATCTGAAGGCAGAACATGAGCCACTGGATATGCACTACGGTGTGCTGAGAAGGGGCCTGGCCCCAGCTGTAACACGTGTTAGCTGAACCCATGTGCTCTCTCTCAGCATCATGGTGAGCCATGGTACCCTGCCTCTTGGGTGAGGGCAGCTTACTAGTTATGGAACCTACCTCTAACATTTGCCTAACCTGCCTTCTGACACACACATTTCAGCCTGGGAAGTTTCCCTATGTATTGCTAATATTTAATGCTAACCTTCAAATTAGCAAATACTTGATAAAAACCTGTAAGTGGGATGAATGCAGTTAATTACTGTCTCTTGGTTGAGATCATGTACACCGGTAGCCAAATAACTTTGGTGATAAAAAAACTGGTACCCCAAAACCTTCTGTGAAGGAAAACAGAAGTGCTCCTTCCACAGATGAGGAGTAAGACTTTGGGGGTGAACCAGGGCCTGAGTAGCATAGGCTCTCCTCTAACTCAACTTTTATCATAGAAATGCTGCAACTGAGCAATGAAGACTCCCTTGAAAATCTTACCCTAAGCCTAAAATGCACTTTGTAAAAACTCTGGGCTGGAAACTGATCTCTTCCCTGCCTGGCTGCTAATTTGCTTTGTGACCAGAGGCAAGTCACTTAACTCCACTGTGCCATAGTTTTGTCACCTGTAAAAAAGGGGTGATATAAAAATATCTCAGAGCTGCTTACTAGCAGAAAGGTAAATGTGAGGAAACTCCTGTAGGCAGGTGCCACTGCCTTGTCTGTTAAGATAACTTCCCATTGAAAAAAAAAATTAAGTGAAGGCAAAAGGGAATTTTCAAAAAGATTTATTGCTTGAAATTGTTGCACAGTGCATTTGTATGCCACTGGCTGCTAGATCTTCTTCATTATTGCAGAGGCCATAAGTGATTGGGCCGGCCTGGCTCACTCTGTGGAAAATTGCCCCTTTGGGATCATTTTGGAGTGGAAATAAATCCAGCTATAATGCTTCCTCGCTTTGTGCCCGGTCACCTCCTTTTTTGCTCAGCTTAACATATCTGCAAGAAGAGCAAAGCAGGAGGCTTTACCTTGGATGCCCTTTGAGGCATCCTCAGAGAAGCTGTTTTCTAGCCTTGTCAGCTGCAGGTCCAGGCCATCGCTTTACACAGTGGTTGTTACCATGAAAGTCCTTGAAACTTGGAGGAGAGATGTGAGAATATCACAGGATTGTCTTACAATAACATCAAAATATCTTGTCACAGATCCACCAACAAGATACGGATTCTGCCAGATGCACGAGAATTGTCTTGAAAGCTCCCTGGGATACGGCCAACTAGCTAATGCAAATCATGAGCAAACAGGAACCACAAAGGTTTTAGCAGAACCTTTATAAGGGGCAGAATGAATTCCCTAACGCTTCTTTTCCAAAAAGCTGATGAGTCTTGAGCAACAGGCTGGATGCGGTGAAAGGAGACTGAAGGATGGAGTAACCTAGTATCAAGCTTGCTATCTTGAACAGCAGGGACCGTGCTGGAAATACAAACAAATTTAATGAAAACACATGAAGGAAGATGTCTCCTGGAACTATACCTTCTACCTTGCATTATTAGGGTTTGGTATGGTATTGTCTGCACAAAGCTCTATTTCTTTCTTCTTTGCATAACCTTCTTTCACTATTTTACAAAGTAAAAGGAAATCCATAAAGTAATTCTGAAAAACAAATCTTTCCCCTTTTTTAAAAAACAGAAGCTCAAAACTTTTTTTTCTTTTAAGCGCAAAGAGCATCACTGGTACTATACCTTCCAGGCATCCAGCTCTCTTTTAGTTTAGAAATCAGCAATTTCAACCGTCGTGAGGAGAAAAGAAACCAAGGAGACATCTTAGAAGATAAAATACCTTTTAATTCAGAGAGCTTTTAAGTTCTAGCAATGATGAATTGAACATACTCTGTGTTATAGTTGCCTGCAGCAGACCTGAGAAATCATGTTCCCTGTGTGTGTTTCAAAACATCAGTGTTTGAGCTTTAAATTTTATTTTGGAAAGATATTCAGCTCAGTGCTTATGAGCTTTACTGTTTCTCCTTTTGGGCCCCAGAGTCCAGCTCAGACTAAAAGCAGGAACATATTTTTTTCTCCTGCTTTAAAGGTGTTTGACGGGCTTTGCTCTCCACCACAGCACCCAGTAGGCTCAGGCACCAAGCCAGCAAGACACTCGAGTCAAAAGTACTGCCCTTTGCCAGTCACTATTCAGAAAACAGGCCTTGAAATACACTTTCTTTAGGATAAATTTCTTTGCCCTCCTAGACTTAATTCTGTGACCTTTGCATTGAAGCAGCATCAGCCGGCATCACTGAATGCCCCTACTTTTGCAAAATAAAAGGAAGCTGTGAGGGAATACACAAAATATTTCCCTTTACATCTCTTCTCCTTTTCTGCTGGCAGGGAAAGGCTAATACTGTTTGAGGCTGGTAGGAGTTGAATAGCGATGTGTTTGTTGTTTGCCACTTTAAAGTTTAGTTTCACTCACCCTGCATTTTCAGAGTACAATTTATGGACAGATGGAAGCAGTCATTCAACATTTACTCCACTAGCTTACTCTTATTAGCAAAATAACATCTACCTGAGGTCTAAATCACTCAGTGGAGTGTGGTGGATCACTACTGTTAATGCAGCAGCGTCCCAACGGCACATAGGATTACATCAGGGTAAAATTGCAGCCTTGTCTCACAGCAATATCCAACACAGCCCCGGTTAAAATAGACCATTCTCAAGCTATTGTAGCCATGCTCTCTACTAGCTGTTTGCCATGATATTAATTTTGATCCTACATGCAATCTGCTTCTCACTCTCTTCTTAGGTGTTCGGTATGACACAGAATTGCTTGAAAGGCAGATAGATGCAACTGGATTAGAAATAAGGTTTGACATGTCTAAAAAGGCAGTCAGAAATTCCCAAATTTCCTCTTTGGTAGCATCAGGGTTGGCATCCTCCTGAGAGGTGTGAACCCTGTTTATCTCACAAAGTTAGTCTCTTGGTCCCTCTATAGTACCTACAGCCTGCTGGTAGGTACTCGAGTTGACATGACAGTCTTTGCAGACAAACATACTAGAGATTTTTGAAAGAAACATGGTTACTCGAGCATAACTATGCTGTGAATTAGCGTGCAATAGTGTAGTAATTTATGTAGCTGTGTTGTCGCACTATGTGCAGAGCTTGGAAAGTGTCTCCTGTTTACTGCAAATGAAGCACTTATCCTTGTTTCAGCAGTAAACTTAACAGCTGCTAAAAATAGACGCTATCGAGATGTCACCCTTCACAGTAAGCAAAAGGAATGAGTCAGATGAGATAATGATCTCTCAGTCCTGCAGAACACCTGAGCAGCCCTTGAATGCTTTAAAAATGACTGAGTTAGGGTTGACCTTTTGTCCTTTTCCAGATCCAACCATGCTTCTGGAAGACGTGACTGCCCTTCTCCTTGAGGTTCTTGCCCAATCAGCAAACAACAGCTCCCAGAAGCATGCCCTAATCTACTTCAGCACTATAAAATCTGCTAATTTAGCCCAAACTAACTGAAGAGAGGTGGTGGATGAGCAGGTGAGATAGGAAGAAGGCAAACAAACGACAGCTATGTTAAGGAAAGAGAGGAGAGGAGACAAAAAAGTAACCCCTCTCCAAGTCACCGAAACTGTGGGACTGCCACTCTTGCTGTCAGAGATGGAAAGATTTGAATACTTCCATTTCACACTTTTTACCTTTAGCCACTCCATTTTATATTGCATATGTAGTTGTATTTGAAGAGCTTCTGTTCATTTGTGATAAGCTCGGCTTGGGCTTGAGAAGGAAGAACTTCTGAGAGCAAGAGTTAAAAGTGCTGTAAGAGAGGAGAAAGGATAATTTTTAATCCACTCCTTCAGATATGTAAGCCATAGACACATTTTGTGCTTTCATGTATGTGGAAGAGGAAGGAAATTTATGCAGTGCATTTGTACTTTTCACCCATGTTGGAGAGCTGGGATGTAATGAATTTAGGTAAAAAGATATTTATTTTTTGTAAATTGTCTTGTATATTTGTGTAACTTGTGGATCTGAATCACACATGCATATGTGAATCCAGGTAGTTTGACCATGAACGATCACCATCTAGTGGCAACCTGTAAAATTCAGCCTTTGACAACAATAGAGAAGAAGACAAAATAGAAAACAGGTCAAAAGGCCTGTGACACTACTTCAAAAAGTTGTATCTGACAGCTGAACCTCCACCAAACAAAGTATTTTAAATAACCACATAGAATACATAGAATAGGACATAGAATCATAGAATCACCAGGTTGGAAAGGACCCACTGGATCATCGAGTCCAACCATTCCTAACAATCCCTAACCATGCCCCTCAGCACCTCACCCACCCGTCCTTTAAACACCTCCAGGGAAAGTGACTCAACCACATCCCTGGGCAGACTGTTCCAGTGCCCAATGACCCTTTCCGTGAAAAAATTTTTTCTGATGTCCCGCCTGAACCTCCTCTGGCAGACCTTGAGGCCATTGCCCCTTGTCCTCCCCCCTGTCACTTGGGAGACGAGGCCAGCTCCCTCCTCTCCACAACCTCCTTTCAGGTAGTTGTAGAGTGCAATAAGGTCTCCCCTCAGCCCCCTCTTCTCCAGGCTAAACAACCCCAGCTCTCTCAGCCGCTCCTCATAAGACTTGTTCTCCAGCCGCCTCACCAGCTTCGTTGCTTTTCTCTGGACACACTCCAGAGCCTCAACATCCTTCTTGTGGTGAGGGGCCCAAAACACTACAGTGTCATTGTTTGTCCTTTGTAGGTGTGGTACCTATGCAGCGCTGTCTGTGTGCAGACTGCCCACAGGGTACAGTGCTAACCTGCAGTGGGTGCCCCGGCTTTGCCACCAGCATGCTGGCTGCTGTCAGCCAGCCCCCTGCCTTCGGCTCCCCAGCATGGTGGCAGTGCAGCAGGACAAGCTCCAGCACCAGGGATGCTCCTGGGCACCACTTGCTGGCAATGTGTGCCTTATCGCAGAGCCTCATGGCCAAAAAGGACCTCCAGAGGTCATGCAGGTTTGTGTCCCTCTTGCTCAGTGCCTGGCTGGCTCTCTCCTAGGGACACCCAGTGGTGCAGACTCCTCCTGTTCTTTCCTGTGCTTCATCATCCACCTGAAAGAAGGGCCATCCTGATATCCACCCTTGAGGGGTTTTAAGACCCTTTGGTTTTCTGTCCAGTTTGTTCCCCTTTAGTTGTTTCTCTGAGTGTTGTTGCCAAGATGCTCTTGTCTATGTCTTCCCTGAACAGCAGTGTGGTGCTCCAGCTGAAAGGGTATCAAGGCTGCAAATGGTGTAAAGGCTGCTACACAAATATTGCACAAAATATTCTTATTCATACATTCTGACATGGCAGCTGCTTTTTTTTTTGCCACGGCAGATGCTGTCAGCCCACTGGAACTATCACCTAACGTCCAGCCTGTGATTCACTGTAACACTACATCTTTCTCTCTGCAAAACTGCTACCTAAATATTTCTTTTCTCCTTTTGCATTTTTATGGTTCATTATTTCTACTTAAACATAGCACTTTGCACCTGTCACTGTCTAATGGTTGCAATTTGTCAATGTGAATTTGTCATCTCAGCTTTATGTCATCTGCAAATATAATAACCAGACTTTATTTCATCATCCAATTTGGTAATGAAAATACTAAATATCCCCAAACACAGGACAGCCTGGTCAAATCCCCACTTAGTTGCTCCCGCTACTCTGATAGTAAATCACAACTATCTCCACTTCAAGTGCAGCTCTGTAACCAGCAACAATAGTTTCCTCCAGACTGTTTCCTTAGCTTACACATAAGAGGATGATCTCAGACAGTGTCAAAACTCCTTCTGGACTTAGGGTATACAACATCTTCGTGTTGAGCCTGTTCATTTGTTGTAGTAGGAAATCAGAATGGTCTGGAATTGTACATAGCTGATAGATCCACACTGGCTGGTACTCACTCATATTTATCCTGTGTAGACTTATCATCTCACTGTTTGTTTCACTATTTTTCTGAGGTGAATATTAGCATGACTGTTAATTCCTTGTTCCTCCTTTTTTTCTCCTATCTATCTATCTATCTATCCATCCATCTATCTATCTCTATCTCCTTATCTATCTACCTATTTCCTCATATATATATATGTATATATATATGTATCTCTCACTCTCTGTATACCTCCTTGTACTCACCACCTATGTCCTGCTTTGGTACTGCTCTCATCCTTCCCTGGGCCAGCTCTGAGATTTCACCATTCAGTTCATCAGTACTCTATGCTGAAGTTTATCAGGTCCAACTCATTTGAAAACATCAGATTTATCTAGGTGCTTTCTAAGTAATTCATTCACCAGTTGCAGCAACCATGACAATATCTGCATCATTTCACTCAGGCTGTAATAAACTAAGCACTACATCAGTGACAACACTGAAATCAATGGACGTTTTTCTCATGTCCAAACTAAGCTCTCTCTAAGTTTCTGTAATCAACCACAGAGCCTGGAGCAAGAGAAACCCGCACTTCCCAAATGTCTTTGGAAACAATCTGGTCAGGTAACAATCTGGTCAGATAATTGTAATTTCCACCTTCGAGGTGGCTTACAATCTTTTCTTTTCACTCCCCTTCCTTTGGTTGCTAAGAGATCTATATATAAACCTGCACCCAAGGCATCTTTTTGACAAGTGCTTTATTGCAGGGAGAGGGAGAAGCCAGCTCCAATTCTTGCTACAATACCAACACACCTGCCTTTGCAGGAGCTTACAGCACCAAAGCTATCCCAGGTTTTCTGGGATTTCTTCATAACTTTAATGCAATTTCTGACTTGGTTGCGTAATCGTTGTTCCCAGAAAGCTGGACATATTGCTCCGTGTGCTCCTTGAAAGAGAGAGGATGGCCTGCTGGAAGTAACCTCCCATCATGACAAAATGTAATTGGTTGCCACAAGTGTTGATTGCAGCCAGTGGCCAAGAGATGATATAGGCAGTGTGGAGTTTCTTCTCCATTTAACAGCTGACTGGGCACAAAGAAAGTTCAACCCAGGCTACCTAAAGGACATGGAAGGGAAGATTGCATTTATAGAAGACCACCAAGAGAATGACAACAAGTCGTAAGCCTTTTGCTTGTAGCAAGCCCACATGTGGGGCCTGGTAGCCAAGAGGCAAATGAGGAGCATATAGCACAGAGTCACTGTCAGCAGGGGCAAAAAGAAGGCCAGGCCAGTCAACAGACACTTATACCACCTGATTGTGCCCAGGTTTTCAGAGTTGTAAGGTCAAGGCATAACAATCAGTTTTGTGCCTCTTTTGGGGAGATCAAGAAGTTGATAGGGCTAACAGGTGCCAGTGAGATCACCCAAATGACTGTGTAAACCACCACTGTCCACCGCTTCCTCTGAATGTGTAAGAACTCCATAGGGTGAGCAATCACCACATGGCAGAAGGCAATGAAGCAGGTGAGGAATAGGAGGAAGCTGTTCAAGTTAAAGTGGAAGCTGAAGAGTTTGAACTTGCCCATGAATTCACCAAACGTCCAGTGGTCCCCACTGGCATAGTAGTGTATCAGGAAGGGAAGGTGGTGAGGTAGAGCTGGTCTGTCAGCACCAGGTTCAGCGTGATCATAGAATCAATTATAGAATCATAGAATAGTTAGGGTTGAAAGAGAACTTAAACATCATCTAGTTCTAACCTCCCTGCCATGGGCAAGGACACCTCCCTAGATCAGGTTCCCCAAGGCCCTATCCAACCTGGCCTTGAACACCTCCAGGGATGGGGCATCCACAGCTTCCCTGGGCAACCTGTGCCAGTGCTTCACCACTCTCATGGTGAAGAAATTCTTCCTTATGTCTAGTCTAAATCTGCCCCTCTCCAGTTTATATCCATTGCCCCTCATCCTATCACTCCAAGCCTTTGTAAACAGCCCCTCTTTGTAGGCCCCTTTCAGGTCCTGGAAGGCTGGTATAAGGTTTCCTCGGAGCCTTCTCTTCCCCAGGCTGATGATAGTCCTGCTCTTCCAAGGCCTCATATTGAAGCTGTAAACACAAATTAAATTACTTTTCCTGGGAAGCCCACCAGAAAGACAATGCTGTACATAATGGGGAGGTATAAAGTCTTCAGACCAACTTTCACTTGAGTGTAGTTCATGTTCGATGACTTGCCAGGAGGTGGGGTTTCCTAAGTTGTTGTTTGTTGTATTCGTGTTTTTCCCCTAGTGCTTAAGGAAGAGAGAAACACTTGTTCACTAACAGATCTTCTTGAAGGCCATTAAAAACAACTTGTAACCAAATCTTTCCTTCCAACTTCCCAACAGTGCAACTGTTAGTGTGCCATTACTGAACCAGGAAAGGCCTTGCTGCTTTGGTGAGAACTGATCCTGATCTAGAGGCCTTTTATCATATAGAGATAGATACAATTTTATTTTAAAGTGCGTATTTTCAGTGAAGGGTCTGCACAGACACAATGAAGCTGTACTATAAGTGATTTCCAGTCCCATAGTGTGTGGTGTGTGTCCCCTGTTATGTAAAGTTCACCTTCTTCTCTCAACAGAAGTCAGGTGAAAGGGAAGGACAAGATAATTGTGACAAAAAATATAGAAACAAATGTGGAGAACTGCTCCGTAAAAGGTGTTTGCAGCCTTAATCATTAAGTAAAAAACAGGGCAGATGTTGAAGAGTTTTCATGTTCTTTTTTGATGCTAGATTTGGTTAACATTTCTCTCTCTACCCCTTGGAAACAACTGGTAGCAGAATATTTCATTCATTCAATCCATTAACGAGATTGATGTTGCAAAGAAATAGGTTATTTTTAGGCTTGTCATTAGCTGCTATGTAAATTTCTATCCCTGTAAAATTTTTAAATGATGTTTCACTTAAGACATTCATCTTAGAGAGAAGTCTTCTGAAACATCAAAATAAATTCATCCAGTTTGGCAAAGCAGCTGTTTGCAAGATATAATACGGGACTTGAGGAGGATTCAAGGGAAGTAAAGAGAGCACAGTGTCTACAACAGAAAATACGGAGCCACTGAAGCACATGGCCAGTAACTGCTAATGTTGTATCCAGTAAGTGTATTTGTGTGAATGCGTTTCTTTTAAAGCGGAGCAAATCTCTTGATGGAAAAAATGAATAAATCTCTAGTGTATTTTTTCCAGAAGGAAGGCAACTTCTTATAGGATGATGACCATCCTCAAATTGCTGTGGCCTGCATCTGTTAAAATGGATCCTACCAAATCACCTCAGCTATCTCTTATTCACTCTGAATTTTCTTTATGTTGCTTCAACCCTTACTCATTTGTGAGATCTCACAGAGACAGGTTGCAGGATTTGAATTCAAATTTATGTAGAATGTTTGCTTCAAACTTACTTAAAATACTTTAAAATATTAAAGTGGAGCTTGAGGAGATACATTCCAAACACTGACATTTGTTTTTAAGGAAAAAAACCAGCTTCAAACCTCTTCTCATGGCTGGTGGTGGTGCAGAGAATGGTTTGGATAAATCTGGTGGCTCTAATTCACTTAAGAAGTAATGTAGTGGTACTGTCATACCCTGAAAACTTGAAGTCTCTGGTGTGGTTAATGGTTGACCAAGTTAAGAGCAAAGGCTCCATCCTGCAGTAGAAGGTCGTGGTATCCTGTCTGGCACTGGAAGCACTAGGGCTATGCAAACCACAATGTTTACAGTTCACAGCTATTAAGCAAGCTGAAGGTCATGGCTAGGTGCTGCTTTCCATGCTACTTTCTTGACTATCATTTTGTCAGCAACTTTTTTTCCACCTACCAATGTGCTGCTGCAGCAAACCTATAATGGTTGTAGAGCAAATACGGACAATCGCCAAATACCACAGCAATGGCACTCAGCCTCTGCAGTCCCCACTGGCAGCCACCTGCTCTCAGGTGCTTTCAGAGCTGCCCCCTTTGCTGTCAGTGAGTTATCCGGTAGGGCAGGATTTGGGTCAGGGAATGTGAAACTCCTTCACAGGCCAGGCCACTCCCAAGCCCAACACTGGTTATAGAAACACAAAGTGGGGACAAGTATTGTAAGAAAGCAGAAGAGTGTGAAGGTCTAGATTCTAAACTACCCTAAGATTACATCCAAACTAACAGGTTACCACAGGGACCAAAGAAAGGAGACAGCAAGTCTTTGCTGTCGGCCTTATTATTTTGCTGTCTGAATTACAAATAGAATTTAGACAAAACTTAAATCTAATTAAGGAACAGTTTGTACTGTGGCAGATTTTATCACACTAAGTAATTGGCCATAATGGGACTTCTGCAGCCCAAGATGAGGGCAAATGATATATGCTGTAGACACATAATGAACTTTAAATAAATTATCCAAGAGCAGAACTTGTAATAAAAGGGAACTAGATCATTGAAATAGAAACTGCCTTTCCATCTTAACAGTGGAGTCACTGCTCTATTACATGGTATTCTTTACTGTAACCAATTGATTGGAGTCACTTTAAAAAATGTTGTGATTGCATGTCTTTAATTGCAGTCACGTATAAGGGAAACTTGTCTGCTCCTGCATTGTGATAATTTAATTAGAGCCTGCTGGAAATAAAAGCCAAATGGCTGCAGCCATGGAAAAGTAACCTAATGCCTGTAATTGGGCTATATTTCACACAGATGTGTAGCTAAATAAATTAAATAGGATTTGGCTTGCAGTGTTCAACTCTTCCACTGGCTCAGATTTAAGAGACATAAATGATTTATTTAGGGATGAAGATGTAAGCCTTCCTTCCCTTATCCTTTCTAATTCAGAGAGGTATCTCCATGCAGAAAGAGTATGTGAGTTTAATGTAAATATTGGATGCATCACAGGTAAGTTTAATTTGTTCCATGCTTCCATTACCCTTTAACACTTTGGTCATCTTGTTCCACTTTGCCCTGCCTCTATATTCACACATTTATATCAAAATATATATTTTATATATAAATCCTCTGTGCTGTCTTTTGTACTCTTCATGACTGGTTCCTTAAACACCCTGCTCCAACTGGCAGCGTTTGCTTTTAAGTACCACAGGCTTGTGCAGTGAGACTGTCTGGGAAAGCTGTAGCGACTCTCTCAGGTTACTGGGCAGGTTGTGGGATGCTCTGCCTTCTTTCACAGGTGTCTGCTGGGCAAAGGTGATATGGGCTCCATGGGGATGAGCGAAGCAGTTCTGACCCCTATTAACTTCCTGCAGGCTGTCTGTCATGTCCCTAATGACAGGGCCATGCTGGTGTCAGTTGTCCTCGTGTCTGGATTCTGCTGCCTGCATAGGGCATGGGACCTACCCTGTGTTGCTTGCAAAATTGGTTGGGACTGCCTCTACCCTGTCCAGTTTGGCTGGAGCAGTTTATTATGAGCTCCTCAAGCCCTTGGTGGGGGATGAAGGCAAGCAGCACTCAGGCAGGGAGAAGCAGCACCACTGCAGTGCTTTCCTGAAGCAATATCTGCTCCCTGGGTCCTAGCACACAGAGTAAGAGAGGTGGGAAATAGGGGGAAAAGTGGGGGAGAGCAGCATTTCAAACTGGCAGGACCTGTCCCACAGAGGGTTTGGTGGGTGCTGGGAGCTGAGATCAAACTCTTGCCTCTCCAGGAGGGTGAAGATACTTATGCCCTCCAAACTGGGAGCTTAGTGGGACTAGCTGCCCCTTCTTTAGGGAGAGATCTGGCTTTGAGAAGAGCAGGAATTGTTCAGCCAGGGTACAAGCACTGTCTTGTGCCTGGGAGAGGTATCCAAGACCACATGCTTGTGAAGGGAACCTATCTGGAGGAGAACCTTGCTACAGAAAAGCATTGCATGACTCTGCCAGACAACTATCCTGACCAGCTTTTTCTGCTGGCATGACTTGTTCAGAGGTCAGAGGAATGAATAAGCCTAGGAAGGGAGTCAAACTACCCCTTTGCATATGGTTTGAAAAACTACCCAGCCTCCTGTGTGATATGGAACGTTTGACAGTCCCCAAATATCCAGACAATAAAGCAGAAGAAAGACCAGCACTTCCTTGAATGAGATGGCCAACCCTCAAGAAGGAGCTAGCAGAAATCTCCTCTCCCTATAAGGAGAGAAGAAGGGCACAGGCACCTTCTAGGATGTTTTATGGCAAGGATATTACTTCCTTTGCACAGTGAACCACCAGGACCATGGCCTGACCCAGAGGTGCCACGGTAATTATGGTGTAGAAGTTAAAGATTTTATGGTGTGACTTGGCTTTCCAGTGTGTTGTACTAGCTGGGACTATGTCATCATGGAAATATCCTATAGAGCGAGTATTTACACATTTTGCTTGATCTTTTCATCCCCTCCTTTTCAATAGGTTTTGACTCCTGGGCTAACTGTGCTCTGAGTTTCACCTTGTTTCAAAGCAGTGATCCTTACACCAGTTTCAGGCTTCTCTGTTTTTATTTATTTTTCTCCATGAAGAAAACGCTTTCAAAAGCATAAGCATTCCAGATTTGATTTTGAATTAAATATTTGCAAACTGCTGTGAACAGGTAGGAAAGTTATTATCTTGAGAGGGAAATGTTCAGATGAGGCTGAAAAGAACTTGAACGTTTTCCAACGCTGAACTTAATTTCCGATCTTGTTTGAAGCTATTATTTACTTTCTCATGATGATAAGAGATGTGAACCTGGAAACATGAACAATTATGTACTGCATAACGTAACGGTGAATCAGGCTTGAATTATTTAGTAAATATAACTTTTAAAATGATTGCATAACTGTACTGTTTCTTTACCTGCTGCTTTGGGGATTTGCCATCTTCACATGAATGACTTCCAACTTACTGGTTGTGCATAATCTGTTCTCCTTAACTCTTTCTGGTATAAGCTTGACCACATCAACCTTGAACATGAACATTACTTTTGGACTTCTAAATACAAATATTCAGATGTCAGCTGAGTAACAGCTGATATGAGCCACCACTGTTTATAGAAAGTGTTGAAACCACTGTTTACCCTGTGACTAGCTACCAGATATTAGTGATTTCAGTAGTCTACATTATGGAAACTGTACTTTCTGCAAAGTGCAAAACCACCCTTTGCAAAGGGCTTATGAGGAGTCATGCAGAGACCAAGGGTGTGAAGCTGAATGTTCTCGGGTGTCCCAGTTTCCCCCTACACGTGAAGAAACTTCTGCATTTTATTTATAAGTTCCTGTCAATATATAAAGGATATGAAGTTCGTTGCTCAGGGTTTTGATTTTTTTTAAATTTATTCATTTTTTATATTTGCCTGCTCTGCTTTAGTATTTTTGAGAAAGAATGGCTATTGCTGTGGAACTATGATTCAAATTATATTAAAACTGGATCATTACTTGAATACTAAGGCTAAGTGTTTGTAGTTCAGAAAAAGAGCTTGAAAAATTGGGAGGAGCTGGAAAAGAGTTTTGGGAATGAATGGATTACTGAGAGGTGATATGCCTTGAGAGACTTTTGAGGCTTTAGGAGTCCTCTCTGGTTAGTTTATTCAAGAAAAGGAATGGATGATAGCCATGACCACATTCATGAGAAGTGACTCCTGGCATCAGCGTAGCTGGACTTATTCCAGCCCAGGCTGGCAGTGAAGCACAAGCATTATATTTCTCAGTGAAAGTGAGTATCTACTAGACCACATCCCTGTAGATTCTTCAACTTTTGAATTTTTAAACCAATATTGAGTGTCTTCTGTGTAACTCTCAGTACAGTCACAGGGCAGTGTGAGATGATACCATTGTGCAACTTTGCAGGAGACTTTCATAGGTGCTAAAGATTAGAAGGACCTCTAGAAAACTAAGTGTTGTATCCCCATGGCCTTGTATGCCCAAGGCTATAGGATTAGCTTAGAATCCTCAGTGGCTTGTATTGAGCACTTTTCTTTCAACTGAAGAATAATCTTTATTTGAAAAGAGAGGGACAATCCTCTTATTATTTAGATACCTTGTTCTAAAGCTTGAATCATGCCCACAGTTGAAATCATGTCCTTAGACTTTAGTATGACTTTCTAGTTTATGCTTTCAGCCTTTCAACTTCTTCATAAGTGTCTGCTATAAGGAGGGAAAAGCCTACTTAGAAATGGCTGTTTCATTTTTGTGGAAGTATTTAAATTATAATCCAATCACCTTCCATACTTTTTCCAAATTCATTTGATAGCTTAGGGTATCCTACAATTCCATCTGGACTTCTTCAGCCTATTCTTTTTCCACCTGTTAGCTTTGTTAGGTAGAACATGAGGTCCTCCAACCTCTGTATTTGGTTTCCACATCTCATCAAGGGAGTCATGTTTCTGCAGCAATCGGGGAATATTCTCTGCTTTGGGGGCTTTCTATCAGTTCATTCACTGGTTACATAGGTATTCCTGCTTATAATGTCTGGAGCACCAAGTGATGATTTTGAACAATCTTGGGAGGGGAAGGAAAGGTAATTGTTTCCCATTAAAAAATGGAGGAAATCTTCCTCTCCACAACCATGGTGGAAAGACAGGGATGCAAAGATATGTCTTGGGCTAGGAAACCATCACCCAGGGTGGGAAAGGCAGAGAGGAGAAGGCGTGTGATGACTGGATTCTAAGGACCACAAAACACCCATTCTGCTGCTGCACCAGCAACAAGCAAGGGAAGTATTGTTCTGCTCACTTCTGTCATACACAGCAGTAAAGTCAGGCAGCAAAGCAACCTCTATCATGCAACATCAGTGAGGAAAGCTTCCACAGTGTAGGCCTTGTCAGAGTGCCTCCTGCTTTTTGTGTCTGATTACACTGTGCTATACTGTCTTCAGCTTGCTTCCAAAATATGTGTCAATGCAAAATAACCTTAAAGAGATCCAATTGTCAGATATTGCCACCTTCTGTCAGAAAATAAATGGAATTCCCCTGCTGTCTCTCCCAGCAAAATGATTTTTCACATTGCAAAGAGTTTTTCTTAAATAATTCATTTAGTGTGGACCCTTTGCTGAAATTTAGATATTCTTAACATGTATTTGTTTACAAATGCCATGTGATCCATTGTGTAGTTTCACTATATACAGCTTTGAGCCATTTTCATCTTGTGTAAATAATGTTTCTCTTTGAAATTGCTTTGACTTTGTCATGATGCTTTGGGTCCCTTATAACTGAAGACTTCAAAGATATTTGATGGTGAAGCACTGGAACAGGTTGCCCAGAGAAGCAGTAGATGCCCCATCTCTGGAGGTGTTCAAGGCCAGGCTGGATAAGGCTTTGAGCAATGCGGTCTAGTGGAAGGTGTCCCTGCCCAGGGCAGAGAGGTTGGAACTGGACGATCTTTAAGGTCCCTTCCAGCCCAAACCATTCTATGATTCTATATGATTCCACGTTATCTAGAATATCTTTACCAGGTTTCATGTTCAGAGAATCATAGAATCACTAGGTTGGAAGGGACCCACTGGGTCATCGAGTCCAACCACGTTCATTGATAGGAGGTTTTCAAAGGTGTTATGGGCATCAGTAGGGGTTGAATCCTAATTGTCCTGGATTCCTCTAATAAATCTCTTCTCACTTTTTTTTTGGCTGTGTCTTTCTTTACTTCTGTGTGGCTCTTTCTTTTTCCTACAGATTTTTTTTGTATTTGCAATGGAGACACTTAATCACCCATTGTTGAAATGCATTAACCAATTGTCGTGAAGCTGATTTCAAACAACTTAACATTCACACCCACAGTTTTTCCTTTAGGACAAACTTTCTTTTTCCTTTGATTCTGCATAAAATTCCCAGGGTGCAGCTGCCCTGTGAGACTTAGCTGCTTGGCAATTTTCTCTACCAAAGCACCTACACCACACATTCTTCCGGCCATTCATTACCCCTTCCTGCACTTCCTTCCTGCAGTCAGTAGGAAACTCAGACTGCTAAAACATGATGCTAATACCTCCATTTTTTTATCTTGGCATAACATCTTCATCCCCAGGGGAGTATTGGTGTGTTTACAGGACTCACTAGGACTTACTAGGGTAGATGGGTGCACACCCTTCCTGTGTTTGGCTGCTCTGCAAATCAGACCTGTATATTCCAAAGTTGTACATTTGTTCCGAACTTATTTTTCCTTATGTTATATAACTGTTTATTGGAATGAAACAAAAAAAAAAATGACAAAAATATCCAGGGGACACTGTACAACAGGAGACGTAGTTGTTACGTTAGTCTTTTGTATGTTTCATTTGTAACACTTGCAACATAATTCAGTGGGATTATAGTCCTATGGCAGATTAGGCATTACAGAACATATATTTCAGGGACAGGTTAACGTGTATTGCACCTAGGAGGCCACAATCTGTGTCATAACTAGAAGTTCATGCTTCATAGTTTTATTCTCTGGTTTCACTTCAGCTTTCAAGAGTTTGATATTTCTTTTTGTCTGTCTCTGGCATAACATTGAGAAAATCCTGCCTCCTCCTTTCTACTACACCTTGTTGAAAGTTTCTCTTATCTTTCAGGCTGTGTGTTCTGTCGAGGATAGTTGTTACTGATGGATCTTTCTGCAGCTTGGCTGACTCCTCCTAGAGTGATTTCCTCCTTTTTCTTCCCTTTACTGGGATTGCAGTGTGAGGACCAACCCTGCTGTTTTTCTTTAGGCAAAAGACTTGCAGAGGTCCTGTTTAGGCAAAACAAGACCAGCATGAATGTGGAAAAACAAGAAGAAAGGAGTGGTGGCCAATAGAGAGGCAGGGAAGTGAAGCATGGAGCTGTCTGGAAAGGGAGGAAGATTAGTCTCAGTAACCCCACAAAATCTCATGCTGTCAAGACAAGCTCAGGCAAAAAGCAAACGTTGCCATAAACCACCTTTGTTCTTATGACCTTATGACCTTATGACTACAAAACAGGAATAAAACTCTTGCGTATGTCATCCTTGTCCAGCACAGAATGCAATTAGGAAACACTAAGCAGGCACAGTGGAAGAGCAGATGATGATACAGATCTATGTGTGATGGTCACCTCTTGTCAAACATATCATAGTCTTAAGTAGCACCTGAGCCGGTCTGCTGGGTATTGTGTCTTATTCCCCTTGCATGATCAGCTGACCAACAATCAACTGGTGCCTGCAAAGGGCTGTTTTCCCATATTCCCTCCACTGCTGCTTTTCTTGCTCTTAAATACTGAAAATGTCCAGTCAAATACTGTGGGAAGAAGAGTTTGCAGAGCATGGTGAGAGAATGCAATGTAAAGACAGCTGGGCAGTAGAACACACCACCCAAAGAGGCTGTGCAATTGCCATCCCTGGAGATCTTCAAGTCCCATCTGGACAGAGCCCCAAGAAACCTACCCTGAAATTAAAGCCAACCCTGCCCTGAGCAGCCAATTGTTCTAGAGACGTCTTGATGTCCCTTTCAAGCTTCTTGATTCTAAGGTCTTGCGATGCTCTGAAGTCTGCAAGCTGCAGAAGTCAAGGGTGAAATCAAAGATGCAACATTTCAAGAGCAAGAAGTGCTTAAATATCCTGCTGCTTCAGGAAAGGCAAATTGTGACAGAGCAAAACTAGCCTAGAGTTTGGCCAATCCTTTTCACAGATAGTGGGTTCTGTTTATGAGACAGGTAAACCAGTCTGCCCAATCACTGTTTCCCAGGAGTCTTGGAGACTGCAAAACTGAAGTTGTTAGCTTAAATAGCTTAGTTTTCCTGGTTTATATTTTATTACTCCTAAAGACAGTGCAGTCCTTTAAATTTCTTTTCCAAACTTAGTATTTGGACATATATATGGTTATGTGCTCATGTGCATGCTTGGTTACCTCCAGCATCTTCATACAGAAAGCAGCCTGAATTGAAATAGAAATCTGTATCCTGAAAATACTCATTTGACTTGAGGCCTGAAAAATATTTCTGATAAACTAATTGTGAAGCTTATGTTTAGCAGGAATGCTTTCGCTCTGGAATGTAGAGTGGTTTTTCACTGTGGAACAAGGCTAGGATCACACACAAGTCCTGGTGGGGAAGCTTTGAGATCTGCACTCACGGAATAGATTGCAATCTGCTTTCAGTATCAGAAAGTTTCACCATTCAAATAGCATATTTGTTTTGAGTTTGATTTCATAGCCTGGATTCTCACTCCCTGTAGACTCCTCCCCAAAATGAAGGAGGATTAAGCCGGCTGGTTTTGTATGTCTGGTTCCTGAGAGCTCTCACTTTCTTGATGTATTGTTTTTTGAGTTGCTGGTGGTACTGCTTTGTGTGTATACATCCTAGCTTTGATACTAATACCCTAGCTTTGTTTTTTATTTCATGAACCAGAAGTTTGGGTGATTCACTAATATTTATTAAAATATTGATTCTTATTCATTTATATTGACAATATGGACTGAAGACCTGAGGGCAGAAATGTGTGGATTTTACCTCCACCCGTGTCCTTACAATCCAGGGATGTCGAAGGGGAGCCAGAGGAACAGCGATACATCGGCTCTGGGGCTGCCGGTGGTGACAGACAGTAGATGTCACTCTTGCCTAACATACAGAGACTGGTTTCTCAGGAGAAAGGTTAGAGCCTTCTGGGGGCTGGGGAGGTGAAGACTGGCTGCTGGTCATAATTGTTATTCAGATTTATTTTCAGATTATATTTATTTATTTTTATATATATTTATATATATTATATTTATTTTCAGATAAAAAGATGTCTATATAGAAAAACACAGCTTTTATAGACTCACAGAATTGTTTGGGTTGGAAGAGACCTTCAAAGATCATTTAGTTCCAACCCTCCTGCCATGGGCAGGGGCACCTTCCACCAGGTCAAATTGCTCAAAGCCCCATCCAACCTGACCTTGAACACTTCCAGGGATGGGGCATCCACAGCTTCTTTGGGCAACATGTTCCAGTGTGTCACCACCCTCACTGTTAAGAATTTTTCTTATGCCCAATCTAAACCTACCCTCTTTTAGTTTAAAATTGTTGCCCCTTGTACTGTCACTACAGGTGCTGGTAAAAAGCTTCTCTTTAACTTTCTTATAAGCTCCCTTTAATTATTGAAAGGCTGCAATAAAGTGTCCCTGGAGACTTTTCTTTTCCAGAGAAGATGTTGTATTTTGAATCCTTAACAAAAGATACGCTGGAGGCGGCGGGGGAAGAGTGTTCAATTTCTTTTTTTCTAACTCAGTCTTTCAAATCTGTGTTGAGACTGCTAAGTTACACAAAACGGCCCAACATAAACCAGTGGGAACTTAACAGTAAAATTGGGTACTGAGAGGCTGAAGGAGAATTTCTTGGCCATCCGTGTTATGTCTGAAGAACAAATCAAATCTGCAACCCGTTTCGATATCAGTGATAGTGTAATGTCTGATAACAAAAGCTGCCAGCATGGGCTGTGCAAGCAAACCCTGTTTTCCTCTGCTCAATTGCCCGGCTCTCTGATAGCTGTGCAACCACCTCATCACTGCTACCCTCAACGACTGAGGGCTGGAGCTTTCAGAAGGCTGCAGAGAAATTCATACCACAATCATGTGCGTCAGTGTGCCCCACATTTTTAAATAAGATGTTCAGCCCTCTTTGGTATTTTGGAAGACTGGACCAGTACTCAGACAGGAGTTAAAAGGCTGGCAAAGTTGCAGCCTGTGGGAGTACTTGTGTCATTTCTCAATTTTTTTCCCCAATTAAGAAAGAATGAGGTTCCCTGGAGAGACATATTAGTTGCTCTTGCAGGGCTGATGACTTTTAACGTGAACTTCACTTTTTAGCAATGTGTGGCACTGGTGAGGCTGCACCTCGAATACTGTGTTTGATTTGGGGCTCCTCAGTGCAAGAAAGATATTGAGACCTTATCGCTCTCTAAAAGGAGGTTGTAGCGAGGTGTGTGTTTGTCTCTTCTGCCAAGTAACAAGTGTTTGGACAAGAGGAAAGGTCATCAAGTTGTGCTAGAGGAGGTTTAGATTAGATATTAGAAAAAAATTATTTACTGAAAGAGTGGTAAAACATTGGAACAGACTGCCCAGGGAAGTGATGGAGTTGCCATCCCTGGAGGCACTAAAAAAGCAGGTAGATTTGGCACTTTGGGACATGGTTTAGTAGGTATGATGGTGTTGGGCTGATAGCTGGACTGGATGGTCTTAAAGGCCTTAATAATTCTGTGATTCTATGAAATCACAGTAATTTCTAACTTCTGCTGGAATTCTGGATGGTAGTCTTTTATCGGACAAACAGGCACTCTCTCAAATAGTGACAATTTTCTAGACTTTTCAAGTAAGATAATTTTTCTTTGAGAAAAAAAAAATCCACTGTTTTGATATAACAACTGCATAAATGCTTGCAGTTTTGTCTGGATCCCTAGAAGCTCAATTTCACTGTACAAGACCAGAAGGTGTTTACAAAGAGAGACACAAATTGCCTTTATTATTAATGCCTGCTGAGGATATGTGATTTCAAAACCAAGGCATGATGCAGGAATTACACAACTGGGACATAATTTGAGTGAGATGCAGAAGGCGAGACATTTTACTAATACACAGACTCCTTTCTTTCTGAATTCCCCCTCATTTTGACTCCAACAGAGGTATCAGTCAAGCATTAAATGCTTGGTTTTAGAAGAAACTTTGAAAAATCTAAGGTTTATTAAATTACCAGTGTTATTAATAACCCTAGTGAAGACAGTGACAAGGATGTATGTCAGTCTGGCAGTTCTTGAGTTTCTCCATAGGAAATAAATTTATGGCTTCTTTCATAACAGCAAGTTGCATTCACAAAGGAGATTATGCAAGACAACAATAGTATGTCAGGAGAGAATAAATAATTGGCAGCTATACAAGTCTAATTAAACCAAGGGGTTAGGAAAACTTCATGGATCCAGTCATTTACATTCCTTGGAAATTTTATTTGGCTGAAAAGGATAATTTGAAAAGAGGATGCTTTCATAGGCAATACACAGTGAACACCAGCCTGCAGTGAGTCTGAATAACTCGGGTTTCTCAAAACAAGAAGACGAAAGTACTACTTTAATTTGAGGCACATAGTCCCTTGCTGCCCCCAGCACTACAGTCACAAGGTCTCACCATTCATCTCATCAGGTAGGTTACTGCTGGCCCAAGATGGTCAAGCAGAAAGTCAGGTTGGTTCATGCCTTGCTGCTGCTCCTCTGTAACAGTCTCAGACATTACGGGCCGCAAGCTGTCTGCTCTGCATCTTGCCCCACTGCCAGGTTATTCCTTCAGGCAAGATCATTGCTTTCTTTTTTCCAGTCTCCCTTCTTTCTGAGACTGCTATTTCATTTGGGGAACCCCCTTCATTAGCACCAGCTCTTCTTTCCAGCACCTGGAGCCTAATTTTCCTGGTCTAAATAGTCTGGGGCAGAAGCAAATGTGTCATCATCCTTCTAATTCTCGCATATCTATTTATTAATTGAAGGATCTGGAATATGCCATATTTGTTCAGTTCAGGTGGGATGAAAATGTACAACCCATTGCAGCTGGCAAGAAGCAGGCTTTGGCTTGAGAATTTTGGAAAATCACCCCCTACGCACATGTACACCCAGTTTTCTGCTGCCACTTTGCATTGACAATTAAAATAATTCTCCCTTTTGTTTTTTTTCATCATGCTTGCCATGTCCACCATAGAAACTCAGGATACCTGATTTTCAACCTAAGAATTGACACCAGCTTTGCTATGTTCTGAAGCCTTGCTCCTAGGTGGTAACATCTTTATCCTTAAAAACCCAGAATACCCACAACCCTCCTTTGGAGGCACAGGCTCAAGCACGAATTATTTCTGAAAGGTTTGTATGTTTTTATGGAAGTATCAGAAAAATTATGGCTGCTTTGAAGTAAAGCCTTTGATTATCAGCTCGCTGCACAGCCACATGACTGTCAGGCAAACAATTGATATGAGAGACTTATGCTGGCCTCACTCTTTTCTTTACAGAGAGCAGAAGTTTGGTAGGACTGGAAAACTGGCTTTGTAGACATGTTTTGAATGAACTATGTGATTATAAATCATCGTACAAGGGTATTCTTTTCAGTATTTCTTGACACAGACTGTAATGCCTCTGTGAACAACATGCAGTAGCTATACACGTATTTGCCATGCTGAAGGGCAATATTCCTGAGCTTTGCGTGCTCCCTTTTAGGATATTAATGCAGAACATAAAATAGCTCCTCAGCAGCAGAGACTACCGCAAATAGCTCAGCTGTGCAATCTCCTGCTTACAATGACTGTCTAATCAACAGCAGATCATGGTGAAAGTATCTGTCCTACCTTCAGGATGCTTCACTGGAGCTCGAGCGCTGGGCAGCTGAACCACTCAGGTAAGGATCACAACACGTCCTGAGAGGAGATGGGACACTGTGAGCCCTTTTCTGTGAAGGTAAACCTCAACCCAGGAGGAGGGTACTTGTAGGCTGTGAAAAGAACCTACAATTGACTCATTGAAGCCTCCCTTTGCTATGAATATCAGCCACGCTGTTACCATTAGAATCATCCCAGTACAGGTACTCTGCTCTTCACTGTGGCTTCAGCAATGAAGATAGAGAACAGATCAAACATCACCAAAAAAACTCTAATAAAACACGTTTTAGAAACATCCTAACAGGCTCATTCCCTTGGACAGACAAATCTCTATGTACCAAACAGTTTCCATGCCACCTACAGCCCTTAGAGAAGAGTTCAGGCGCCACATGGTGCTATATAAGCACGTAATGAACTATATTCTTGGCAGTAATTGTGGAGGGTTCCCTTCAAATCTCACACAGTGCTTTTTTTTAAAAAAAAATAACAAATAAGATCCTGAAACACATCTTAATCCTCTTTCACTTTTCTCAGCTAGAGTGCGTGCACAGCAAGTAAATCAAAAAAAGCCATGCGTATGTAATAATATAAAATAATAAACTAAATCTTTGATCACCAATACAAGCAAAAGAAAAATATAATACTATCCTGTATTACCAAAAGTCTCCCAAAAGCTGACCTGCTCCTGCTACCTTTCACCCAACAGCTCAGGGAGAGCACAGGTACCTGCCCTGAGGAAGAATTATGTTCACCTGCCTCTGCTACCTGAGCAATATTTCTAAGGCTGGCTGGTTGCCAGTCTCTCATACAGCACAGCTCCATGTTATTCAAAAGTCTTTGGGAAAGGAGGGAAGAAGTGTAGCTGCTCACAGGGGAGGGCTGGCTGTTCACCTGGAGATAAGGTGATCGCCTCTCCTCCCTGCTCTACTGGATGACCAGCCACTTGAGTTCTTGTGCCATCAACAAGAGGATTTGAGGGCATTCACCCTGCTCCATCCTCTACATCTCACAACAAGGAGAGTACAGCATGCTTCTGGGAAGCAGGATGTTTGGGTTTAAAACCCTAATGGCAGTACCAGAAGTTGAACTCAGTTTCCCAACTTCCCAAGCGAGCACTGCACGCTGCTGGCCACCTGGTCAGGAGGTGGCAGAAACTTGCTATCAATGCTTATGACTGTACCTTCCCATTCCACCCCAGCCCCAATTTCAGATTAGAAAAAAAAAAAAAAAACAGAGGAAAATTGGTATTGGTTTGGGGGAAAACAAACTCAACATTATTGCTATGTTAACTGTTTTCTCAAAAAACCATTATCCAAATCAAACAATAATAATTCCCACAATGTGATTCATTGCTAGGACCTCAAAGGGGAAAAAATCCAGAACATTAAATATGGATATCAAAATAATTGCTGGAAAAGACTTTTTTCCCCTGTCTCTTTGCAACACTTAGTGCCTCTACTGATATGAATGTGAGAGCTGAATCTTATGTTTGCCTTACCTACTGGCATCTACAACAGTCTACCCTGTACCTTACATGATAGTGAAGGAAAAGTAAGCTATACAGTGAGTCACATGCACATAAGCATGGGGGCCTTCGGGGCAATGCATCGCTAGTCCATACAAAACAAAATATGTAAAGGACCATCACTATGAAGTAAGACAACATACATACAGAATATAGCCCTCTTTTTGGCTATATTCTGGAGGAATTTCAGTATGTTTCCCTAGTCTCTTTGCCTAAATAGTTGTTTAGGAAAATCAGTAAGTTTTGTATATAGGATATATGCACATATATTTATGTATTTGTGTCAGAAGAGTTTTTTTCCCCTGCTCAAAGCTCATCTAACAATTCTACTTAAACTTCAGAAACAGAATCACACAGGATCATTTATGTTGGAAAAGACCTTTAAGATCATTAAGTCCAGCCATAAACCTAACACTTTCCTGCTTCCATTGTCTGTTCACTTCCTTCTTGTCCTAAAGACTGACCATCAGGTCTCAACTCAGCTATGCCTATGTCTTGCTTTCCTTTCCTGATTTCTTACATCTGGAGATCGAGAGCACTTGCGTTCCATGGAAAGTGTCCTTAAAGATTTGCTGGCTCTGTTCTTTTCCCTTTCCCTGAGGGCAGTTTCCCAGGGGTGTCCTATCGACTACCTCCTTGAAGAGCCAGAAGCTTGCTTTCCTAAAATTCAGAGTCGTGACTTTACTCTTTACCTGACCTATATCCCACAGGACTGTGAACTCCACTGGCGCACATAAAATCCACATAAATGAGGCATGCCTTTCAGCAGAGATCAAGGCCAGAGTTATCAGTGAAAGTCAAGAAAACTTTACAAATGTGCAACTAGAATGGAATTGACTATACCTGGAACACTCTTTGGTCATTTGCTGCCTGTTAAGGAGTATATAATCTTTTAACGCTGACAGTTGGATATTTCTAATCAGTGCTTTCCCTGATTACATTGTCAACCAGCTTCATAGCTTTCAATGGAACTGATGTTCCTGACGTTATAGTTTAATGCCTTTCTTATACTGTGTGAACTATACGTGCCATGGTTTAAAATACTCTCCAGTGGGCTGCTCACACTGTAATGTTTTCAAGGTAAAAAGAGTGTTTTCCAAAAAGATATCCTCACCTGCTTTTAATTACTAACCTTGTTCACTAGACTCTAGCCTACAAAGAAAGCACTGCAAATTTTTTTCACTAGGTGGTTGAGGTGGAAAACTCTTCTGGTCCAGTCTAGGGTTTTTTTGCTTCTCTTAAAAGGAAATACTAAAAAAGTAACTTGGAGCTACTGGTATTACACCAATAACTTTTCTCTTAAAAACTTAGTCTGAAGTTTCACAGAGGGAAATCAAAAGGTAGAGTTAGTGCAATGCTAAAGATTTCCTGATGTGAGACAAGCACCAAAATAAGTGTTAAGATTGGGAAGAGAACTGGAAAAGAGCTACCGAAAGGACAGAGTGAGAGGAGAAAATTTGTGTCAAATGTTATGCTTAGCATGTGATCAAATACTGTGTTGTAGCAAAAGACATACGGCTGCCAAGAGCGCGAATTTGCTTCCTCCTGCAGTCACGAGCAAGTGACTTGGCAGGAGCTAAAAGGCATCATGGATCCTATGCAGTTTACAGGATATTCTGACCTTTATAGACTGACTTGTCAGTAAGCATTGCACAGGCGTGAGTGGCTAAGGCCAGTCTGACACCAGAAATATTTGCCAGTGCCATGCTGTTACAGGGTACAGTATTTTTAAACAACATCTGTACGCTGATGCAAGTGGGCGTGAATGCAAAGTAAAAGACAGAGTACTGCTGGTGTCCTTTGCTTTGTACAGAAAGTCAGACTAATGAACACCCACTAATTTTGGACATCTCTAGGGATGGAGCAAACAGCTTCAATGTTTATCCACCTTTATGAAGAAGGTTTTTTTCCTTATGTCCCACTGGCACTTTTCCTTGCTGCCACCAGTGACCATGTCTCCTCTTGTCCTGTTGAGTTCCTCCCTCTCTCCCCAGCTGAACTCTGCCTCCCCTCAATGCAGCACAGGCTGGCTGCCAAACACCAACCTGATCAACCTTCCTGTGGGGCCTGTCTGAATTTTACAGTGAGAAAGCCTCAAACTCACTCCTCATCATGTTGGGAAGCGGTAGTGGGGATCTCAGGGAGGCTGTTGCCACAGGGGATGCAGGGAAAGGGTTGCTTTTGCCTCAAAAAAAAATCATTTTGGCAGTCTGCTCAGCATTTTTCTGTCATTTTGTTTTCATTTACAGTTTAAATATTAAGAGCTTCATTTCATTATTTGGATCTCAGTCTAATAAACTTCCTACTCTTCCGCTTTGACATTTATTTGCGGTTAATGCATGGGCCAAAATAATTGTGGTTTATTTCTTTATATTTATTTTATTTATTCCCTGGTGACTGTAAGAAAGGTAACATTGTGTCTGTTTTTAAAAAGGGTAGAAAAGACAACCCTGAGAACTACTGACCTGTCAGCCTCACCCCCGTGCCTGGGAAGATCATGGCAGATCCTCCTAGAAGCTATGCTAAAGCACATGGAGGGCAGGGAGGCAATTAATGGCAGCCAGCATGGCTTCACCAGGAGCAAGTTCTGTCTGACCACCTTGGTGGCTTTCTATTATGGGGTAACCACAGCAGTGGACATGGGTAAACTGATGGATGTGATCTATCCAGACTTCTGTAAAGCCTTTGACACAGTCCCACACAACATCCTTCTCTATAAATTGGAGAGATATGGATTTGATGGGTAGACGATACAGTGGATGAGAAACTGGTTGGATGGTTGTATTCAGAGAGTAGTGGTCAATGGCTCAAAGTCCAGATGGAGATCCAAGACAAGTGGTGTCCCTCAGGGATCCGTACTGGGACTGGTGCTGTTTAATATCTTTATCAGTGATATTGACAGTGAGATTGAGTGCACCCTCAGCAAGCTTACAGATGACACCAAGCTAAGTGGTGTAGTTGCCACACCAGAAGGCCGAAATGTCATCCAGAGGGACCTGGACAGGCTGGAGAAGTGGGCCTAAGAGAACCTCATGAGGTTCAACAAGGCCAAGCGTAAGGTCCTGCACCTGGGTAGGGGCAATCCTCGTTTTCAGTACATGGTGGGGATGATGTGCTTGAGAGCAGCCCTGCAGAGAAAGACTTGGGGGTGCTGGTCGATGAGAAGCTCGACATGAACTGGCAATGTGCGCTCGCAGCCCAGAAGGCCAACCGTATCCTGGGCTGCATCAAAAGAAACGTGGCCAGCAGCTCTAGGGAGGTGATTCTGCCCCTCTATCCCTCTCTTGTGAGACCTTATCTGGAATATTGTGTCCAGTTCTGGAATCCTCAATGTAAGAAGGATATGGAACTGTTGGAGCTGGTCCAGAGGAGGGCCACAAAGATGATTGGAGGGCTGGAGCACCTTCCCTGCGAGGACAGGCTGAGAGAGTTGAGCTTGTTCAGCCTGGAGAAGGCTCAGAGGAGATCTTATAGCAACCTTCCACTACCTGCAGGGTCCTACAGGAAAGCTGGAGAGGGACTATTCATAAAGGTTTGTGGAGACAGGACCAGGGGGAATGGCTATGAACTGGAGAGGGGCAGATGTAGACTGAACATTAGGAAGAATTTCTTCACCATGAGAGTGGTGAGACAGTGGAACCCAGGGAGGCTGTGGATGCTCCATCCCTGGAGGTGTTCAAGGCCAGGTTGGATGGGGCTTTGGGCAGCCTGATCTAGTGGGGTGTCCCTGCCTATGGCAGTGGGGTTGGAACTAGATGACCTTTAAGTTCCCTTCCAACCCTAAGTATACTATGATACTATAGTACTATGATACTATGGTACTATGATACTACTTGGCCTAGTTGAAGGTTATTTGCCTGTGAGCAAGAAGCCACATAAGATGTCATTGTGACATTTGCAGGAGCTGCATCTGAACTTACATTACAACTCTGCATCACCTAATTGCAAAAAAAACCCAGCACCACTATGTGCTACTTCCATGTTCTGTGCACAGTGCCTAACTTGTGTACAATTCAAATAATGAAAAATGTCCATTTAGGCAGTCACTTCCTACCACTTGCTAATGGAGAAACGCAGAAAACGGAGAAAAAACACACAAATCCTCGTAGTAGCAATAAAAGAAGTATAAAAATAGACGATGTTAAGGAGATTAGTTTGAATAGTATGTGTTTCTTTTAACCAGTTTTCATGGTGCATTGCTAATGGTTTTCAACAGCCTGAAATGGAGCTGTTGAAAACATTATGAGGTTTGCAAACATCTTATATTTTGGGACACTGGTTGGGCATGTAAACAATTCATCTGATCTTGGAAAGCTGCAATAAATACTCTAAACCTTGGAAAAGAAGGCGTCACCATGTGCATATCAACCGTCATGCCTCAGTTGTCAGCCTGAATTTTTTATATACAAATTAGCTTTTCCAAACAAAGAAGAATTTGTCTATTACCATGGGATAATGCTGTCACTTGATAAGACTTAATTTTATGGTTGTTATAAATAACTTCCTTGTAATCAGTCTTCGACCTCATTTTGGCCTGCTTTCTTGGCAAAGGTCTTTGGCTTACAGTAAAGGCTGAGCAAAGGAAAGCACTGGAGAGTAATCACACAAGTGACCTCATATAACCATCTCTCTCCACAAAGCTCATCAGAAACCTGGGATTTCCTTTAAAAAGCTTATACGATTTTATAGACGTCATAATAAGTCCTTCCAGAATAATACCATTCATTTCAAATAACATTGAAATGAAGAAGTTGTATCAGACAGAAACCCAAATCAAGGTGCCTGAAGAAACCTAACAATAAGTTATTTAAAATACATACATGTATTTTATAAAGTAGACATATCAAGTCTTGGTTCTCTTAATATTTCTTCTGCTCCTATTCCTTCTTTCGTACACTAACAAAAGAAATGTGGGGATCTTGAAAACCTGATGGAGGCGTAACAATATCTCATGCAGCATTTCTCTTGTCCAGTGCTCTCTTGCTCTTAAGCCATGCTGGACTTTCCTTAGTGGCTGTCAGAGCAGAGAGCCAGCTGTTCAGCTTTGTAACAGGAACAGCACAAAAATAGCCACTCTGCTCAGCTCTTCCAGCCACATCAACCTCCATAACGGGCATTGGTATCTGTGCATGACACCCCTCTGCAAAATTACTGTGTGATGTGATGGTTGGCACCCAAAATAGTGTTTAAGCCCTGGCTGCCAGAGATAAACCTCATTAGTCACTAGTCATTAGTGCCCTGTTTGCAGGACAGCAGGGTTTTTCGTGTGGCAAGGACAGAGCTGTCATTGCTTCCTGTGGTTACTGCTGGAGAGGAGTTCGGTGATGGAAACTGCCTCACTCGTCCCTCCTTCCCCAACCTTCTTTAACTGTCACAATATTTTTTTCACTTAAATTCTACAGCAAGGAAATTAATCTCTCCTGACAATCTGCAGGACAGCCTAGCTCCTAGGCATGCCTCCTCCTCCTCATCCTCCTCCCAATGGCCATACACATGTGGAAATTCTCCCAATCCAGGAGAATGCCTGGATTGGGAGAATCCCAAGAACGGGAAATCTGGCTTCCTCTACAAACTTTCTTCTCCTGTCTGCATCAGCTATTTTATACAAACAGCAATGAGAAGAGGTGATATATTAGAAGAAGAAATAATTCCAATGGAGAAAGATCACATTACTGAGGTCTATTTGTGTCTCCTGCTGTATTGTGCTTCCTGTGTCCCTCCTCCTCACAATCGCCTTCCCTCTCATTCAGGCCCTACCGAAACCAGTGCACCTCCTTTGCACTATGTTGGGCACCCAACATAGGGAATATCTTGCACTCCCAGAAAGACTAATGAAAACCTTTGTTTACAATTTGCGGGCATGGGTAGATTAAACTCATTACCAACAGTCTGTAAATGGCCCATTCACTAATTTTCTCTTAGTGGTAACCATGATCTGTTGACAGACTTTCATGCGTACCCTCACAAAGTAATGTTTCAATTAATCCAGTTTAGAATCATAGAATGGTTTGGGCTGGAAGGGACCTTAAAGATCACTCAGTTTCAATCGCCCTGCCATGGCCAGGGACACCTCTCACTGGACCAATCTACTCAAAGCCCCATCCAACCTGGCTTTGAATACTTCTAGGAAGGAGTCATCCACAGCTTCTGTGGGCAACCTCTTCCAGTGTGTCACAACCCTCATCGTGAAGAATTTCTTCCTTATGTGTAATCTAAATCTTCCCTCTTCCAACTTGCCCTTGTAAAACATCCCTCCCCAGCTTTCTTGTAGGTCACCTACAGGTCTTCTCAAATGTGATATTATTTTGCACTTGAGTCAGCCTGATTAGAGTGAAAAAGGACATTAAGTGCTACCTGAAGTCTTTGCGTTGCTCTGACGACAGTCCTGCCAGAGCTGGGAGACAAAAGGGATACTGAGCAGATGAGCTGTGTCATGCTTAGCATTCCTCTTCTGCCCAGACGATGAAAATGGCTTCTACATTTGCTTGTGATCTTATCCATGCTGTGCCAGGATCACGAACTAGCATCTCTAAAACACATAAATTATATAAATCCCCGATTCAGACTAAACTATTGCTATGAAGTTGCTGATAAGCATGATGCACTCTGAATTTGTTGTAGCGTAGGTATCCTGAGCTCAGCACCCAGGTACTGAAACATGATGACCTTCAGCTACTTTCAGAATGGCTGATAGGCAAAAGCTTCTCTGCGACACAGGAAAAGACTTGCTTGCTAGTCTTTCACTTTTCTTCCACTTCCCTGTTTTCTTGTATCGGCTCTCCCTTTCTCCTCAAGATTTCACAATACTGACACAATGTAAAAAAAACTTCATAAATATACACAAATGACAAGTTGGCATTCTAGTCTGCCCACGCTCTGTGGTCAGCAGGAATGCTGACAGGAGCAGCTTCACCTCAGTACAGCTGAACAAATAATTCTCATTGCCTTCATGTGGAATGGAAAGCTGAACAATGCAGTCAGTAGTGTGTAGTCTGCAGTCACCTCATCCTATAGTAAGCAATTCCACTTAATCTGAAAATGCTGCTGACTTTATTAACTGACAAAGCCAGTTTGGGGTATAGTGCCAGACGAGATACCCAGCTCAGGTGTGGAACCCACCCAGGTACCTAAACTGAGACCAAGTGAATTCAGAAGGAAAGTCACAGCTTGGTTTTAGTAGCTGGCTTTGGAGCACTCCGGAAAAGTGAACTCAGGCACATGAGCAGCTATTTTTTTCCCTATTTTTCAACAACAACAGTGCAAATTCACGTGGTTTGGCTGACAGTCAGCTTAAAGAACAGATTCATCCTGTCAGGTAAATGGTGCTGAGGACAGGAATTTTTCCAGTGGGTTTTACATCAAGTAGATTATGAAAGTCTCTGAAGTTTGTATTCTGTGTTTTATATACTGTAAAATCTAAGCCACAGCAAATAACCTGCAATAAGGCCATGAGAGCTGATGACAGAGAGGAGCAAGATTTGCAAACTGATAATCTGAAAAATGAACAATGACATGTGTGCATAAGCAAGCAAAACTGATATTTATTAAATATTGTCAGAGACCTAAAGGATCCCAATTGAGTATTAGACCTCCAATGCGCTAGAATTCACACAAATGTACAAAAGAGACATTCTACATCTTATAGAATTAAAATGGTCATAATAGCTGGATGAACTGCAACAGAAGCATGGAAAACCGATACTGATATTATTTACAGTAGTAATTTTAATGTTCATTACATCTGAAATACACTTTATAGGAGTTTCCTAATACTTTAACAGATTAAAAAATAGTATATATTTATATATACACATTTATATATGGGTACATAGAAATGTACTGACAGTAGAACATGATGGAAGACTGTATCTGTATTTTGTGCAGTAACAGAGGACTGTCACCTTCCGCGCACACGTTCTCACTGCTGGACTGTAAGTTCTGCTCTTTCTGCTTTCTTTTTTTTCATTTATTTCTAGGCCTTACCCTGGACATACTCCTTCCATTAGTTCTCTGAACATTTCATAAGAAAGCTGTCATTTGTGGGAAAAAAAAAACCAAAAGAAAGCCGTAGTGGAATTTTGATAGCATTTAGGGCATCATTACCTAAGAAAAATCATCTAAAGCTCCCTTACAGGGGCCTGGAGGGAAACAGAGCCACTACTTGTTGCATCTCTTCTAGACTGAGATAAGGCAAGGTACCAAGTAGTTCAGATAGAAAATCCTTCTTGGTCCAGAGACGTAAATCTTGGCATCTGGGGAACTTAAAGATCAAAGCAGCTGTAGAAGACAGGCACACCCTGGGGTAACACAGCAGCTCAACAGGGGAGTTCAGAATCTTTTGTGTTGGACAGCTAAATTCTATGCTGGGCTTTAAAGGTTGTGTCTGGACCTTAGCAATTTCAATCTACAGTCATTCCAGGACCTGTTCATGCACAGATTAATGACCTGTAAAATTTCAGTTTAAAATGCCTTTGAAGAGTTATAGTCAACATTTTAAAATGTAACCGAAGATACGTTTCCATTCCATTTTTACTCTTACATCCCATAAAGTAGAAAGCATTTTGTATAAAAAGGATCCAAACCAAATTCTCTTCTCATTTTAATTTTACTCATATAGCCATAAACAATTTTATAGAAAAACACTGTAAAATGCACGTCTTTCTGCTTCTTCACTACTGAATTTTCAGAGTGGTATGAATTTCAAAGTCTAAGCTTCTGGCAAGAAGAACTTGTATAAAAATGTTAACTGTGTCTTGCATATTGTGCTCTGACCAATGCCGCAGTAACAGAGAACACCAATAAAGTACTGCAATGCTGTGTAATTGTCTTATTAATTGGAACATTATTTACAGAGAGGTCTGCTTTCACAGCATGCACCTACTTTCTGAAATGCTCGCAGCACTCAGGACACAGCAGGCAGCCAGCATAAAAGTTCAGTTAAAGAAACAGTAAAATAGCCATCCATATAAGTGCAAGTTAATGAATTGAGTCTGCCTGGCAGGAAGACTTGAATGTGAGCAAGCATTTTCCAATTTAAAGAGAGGTGACCTTAAAAGCCTGCCAAACCTCAAAGGTAATGCAGCATGGTGATGATGGTCTTGGAGCCTCTTAATTTTCAGGCTAACAACAACCCATCTCAGCTATTATATTAAAAAATGTTGTATGAGACATTATAAACGACATTTTGGCAAAGATCCTCTTTGGAAACCAGAGCATAAGAAAGAAAAAACCCCTTTTGAATGTGTAGGGTACTATCTCACACTTAAATTAACTGCTTAAATAACATTCTACGTACTAAATGCTGTGTATGTTTGTTGTTTATGGAGTCTCTCTTTGATGAAAGTTATGCAGACATCATGAAAAGGAACAGCCACACTTCCTCTCTGCTCCTAAAACAGACATTATGCCAACTATTCACAAAGCATCACAAATTTTCAATGTCCTCATAAAATCCTTTAGCTGGCAGAAGGGAAATTATGATGACTGTCCCTCTGCCCTTGCAGAGTCCAACTGACATTTTAGCAAATTAATTGGAAAAAAAAAAACCAAAAAAGTATGCAAAACCAAGGCTTACAGTTTTGAAGGATCGTTTTTCCCAAGATTAATGCTTTGCTATCATACTTATAGCACGGCTACTGTGTCAATACTTACATTTACAACTTCAGTGCAAAGTTCATAAATTACTATGTTGTTTATTCAGCATGGGTACACAACAATGGGTTTTTAAAGAGTTTTAGAGCAGTCAATATTTTCAAGAAACACCTTGTAAAATCCTTCTTATAATTTACTTCCTGAAATATCCAATACTTGCAGACTTTAGGACAGATTGTCCATCTTGTTTAGAACTTTCCAGCCTAGCTCAATGCAAACCAGGAATATTATTTTTGCCATTAACACTGAGTTGCAATAAATCAGGCTTTCATTGCAGGCTTTTTTGATGTCATTCATGATGCTACAACTTGCCCTTAGTTCTTGAAAACTGAAGCCAGTTGCTTCTTTGACAATTATATGGTATAATAGCAGCCTCCTAGTTCAACTGCAATGAATGTTAAAGCATTTTACGCTAGTTATTCAGTGGAATACAGAGCATTCTAGTGCTTAATTTCTTCTGCGGATATAGTCAGTCGTCTCTTCTCCAGAAAAAAGTGGAAATCAACACTGTATTTTTTAAAATGTTTTCTCTCGTACTTTGAATAAAATCTGCTTTTTGGTTTAAGAAAGCTCCTATGAGTGAAATGTACCACACCTATCTCTAGGTACCAATTTGAGACAGACCTACTTCTGCTTTCAACTCTTTGTGCAATCCAACCTCCATTGCTCTGCAGCTCACATTTGATTATGTTTGGGTCTGCTGCCACCCATCACCACCAAACCCCTACCAGTGCAAAGTGAAGAAGCACGTAGTGATTTGGAAAGCATCGAGAAGAAGGCAGGTTACAGGCACTGCTGGTATTTGGGTCCCTCGCATGCATTTGAGGAAAGATGTGATGCTCTCGGAGAGCAGTCAGCTAGAGAGCAATGAAATTCAAAGTCCTGACTTCTTTTTATTTCAAAGCCTTTCCCCCTAGAATAGCTATATTAACTTCAATGTTCTGGATCAAATTCGGTTGAGATAGGCAATAGGCACAGTACCTCTGCAGTTTCGAACACCGGTGGTATTTCCTTGGCTCTCTACCAAGTATAAAACCATTACATATTGTGGCTAGATTTGTATAAACAGTTACCAGCTTTCCTCTGAAAACCAGATGCACTTCAGTAGTGTTTGGAATTCATGTCTTGCATTAGCTGAGGCTGTGAACAGTACCATCTTCCAATATGATTTTCTTCAGAAAATGACTCTCCATACCCCTGGTTCATTATTTTTTCCTAAACAAATCTGCCCCAAAATGGAATTTTCCTGTAGTTCCATTTAGCAAAAGGACTTTAAAAAGAGTTAAGCAAAGTCAATTAAAGCTACTTCAGCTAAGGTAAGCACAGAGATTTAAGTGGGCATATAAGTTAGACTTGTGTTCCCATAACACATATCAAACCAACTTGTATTTGGCTCATGGGTGAATCAAGTTACTAGAAGCTCACATTTCAAATGCAAACAACTATGAGGAAAGAAATGATTTCTACATTACTATGCAAAGTCCAGCAGTTTTGTGCTACAAAACAAAGTCCGGTTGTAATCCCTGTCCATGATGGTAGTGGCGGGTGGAACTGGATGATTTTTAAGGTCGCTTCCAACCCAAACCATCCTTTGATTCTATGTTTCTATGATTCTATGACTCAGACTTAGGCAAGCCCATAGCAGCCTGGATCCACATGATGGCTGTTTATTGGGCTATATTCTGGCATTGAGCCTCTTGTAGCCATTTTCTCCTGTTTCTTTCTTCAATCCTTGTCAATGAAAAAGACACTTTCTAGCTACTGTAGCTATAGTCCCTCTTCTTGTTTCTGTCATAAAGTCATGGAACAAAATTAAGGTTACAAATGTGAAATGTGAGGGCTGAAGCTGTGAATTCATATTCTTTAATTCCCTTTTATGATTTCTGGAAGCTTTACTGGTTCTAGTTTTGCTTCTAAGTTGAAATATATCAAAAGCTGTTTATTTTGCTAAATGCCAGAATACACAGATGGCATCCATTTAACCATGTAGATTTTTACCATTGATTATGTGCATTTCAAGCTATCAACCTTCAATCTTCCCAAAGCATCGTTATTTATTATTTTTTAACACTCCATTAAGGTAAACAAGTGTTTGGCCAAATCCTTCTGGCTCTACTTTTATGATTTAATTTCATTCTGACTGCTACAGTATAAAGAGAACACCACTGGGCCCATGATGTTTGATTTATTGTTTCAGCTGAAGAGCTCTTCAGATGCCTCGTAAATCTGATCTTTCTGGCAATTCCAAATACAGCATTTATATCACAGCCATACACACGCCATATCATACTTTTTCTTGATGAGAAAAAAAACCAGCAGCATGCATTCTCCTCAAATATAGAAGAAATTGGAAGAAATACGAAACACATCTCTATATATGTGCTCTTTGACCTAGAATGCAGTTACTGATGCAGGATACGAATCTAAACCAACATGAAATTAGTTTTCAGAAATACCGAATCTTATCCTTCAAGGAGTCTAAAAGTGAACCTATGGAAGATGGCTGAATTTGACAATGATTTCCTAAGCTTGTGCTATATTAAGAATAATAGGATTATGTTATTACAACTCTAGCTGTGATAGGGCTGGAGAAGGTTACTTAGACCCTGTGGCTACACTGCTAAATAGAGGAGAGCCAGGAGCTAATCCTCAGTGCTGAGGCCAAGTGGTAAGCACAGACCGATCCCTGCTACATAGTGCTTGTCCCTGTGACTTTTCTCATCCCACGTGGGGCCTACACGGTTCAGTGGAAAATGCTTCTTTTCATGTGGGCTTTTTTTCCCACAGTTCAAGACATCTGAAGTAATGTATAGCCTGTGTTGCAGCTTGCCAGAGTGGTGGCTTTGTAACATGAAGCTGCATATATGTGTGGTATATATGAGTGTGAAAAACCTGCTGGGATATCATCGGAAGATTGTGTAGAATGGAAGGAGCTGCATTTGGTGCAGTCTTGTTCATGGTGTCCTGGAGAGAACTAGTTTGCAGAAGTGTGCCCAGACATTGATGAGAGCCAGGAGCTCAGCAGATAAGTCCATTCTCCGTTGACCAGAACTGGTACAATGCAGCTTACTGTGCTGTACAACTCTCCACAGTTCAGCCTGAGAGGTTGACTATATATCGGTGTCCAAGGATCTTAAGAAGCTCCTAAACATTGCCCACATTTCTACCACCGCTTTTTTCCACCCCAGAGGATCAGTATTTCAAATGATGGGTAATGATGAGCTGAAAGTGCCAAAAGTGTGGGCTAGGTTAAATATACCATAATCCCTGTTAGACAAGAAGACAATGTGCAACACACAATCTTTCATTCTGAAGCACAAAGAGCACTCCAGGTAATTTTCTAGTCAGAGGCTGGCATTTGCAGGATAGAATCCTAAAGAAACTGCCTTGACTGAGAAGTCTCTTGGATGCAGTCTGCGACAAAAGAGGCACTGTGCCCTTCTCAGGATGGAGGAACAGAGGCAGGGAAAACACCAAGACTGGAGAGAAAACTTTTTTAGCAACCCTAGGCAGAGATCCCTGGGTTTTCATGCTCCTCTGGAATCACTTTGCTTTCCCTCTGCCAAATGCAGTGACTTGTGTTAAGACATGGAAGAAAACTTCTCATACAGGACATTCTGTTGCCAATTCCAGACCATTAAAGCCAATTCCCAGGGAACAGAGTGCTTTTGGTAGCATTCTCAGATCTTGCCAATAAACAGCATGGCACATGACAGCAGTTGCTCGGCAAATATAGCCAAAGGTCTATTATTGATCTTGAATGTCCTCTCCTTTTCCCAGCAAGATACTGGAAATAGCATTAGGCTATCCGTTCACTTGGCAGTGCAGCCTACAGGCACAGCAGGGAAATGCCATGGGGCTCATCACATGGCAGACACATGGGCCCTTCCTGCTATTTACCTCTCTTCCCTTTGCCTGTGCTTAATTGAGCACCCTCCTCCTCTTGCTAAGCTTTCGGGATATGAAATGGCTGTACAGATAGTATCATTGATATCCACAACCATCATCTTCCCTAGGTCCACGGTCTCAGGACTTACCATGCCATCCTCTCTAGGCCTTTTCTCTACACAGGTCTTGGGGCATGGTTTGCAAAGGCACGAGTCTAGCTGAATTTTCTCATATAAAGTCACATAGTTTAGGTGTGAGATAGATGTGTGGCAAGAATTTTGGTCTAGATAACCATGCTAGGTTTTAGCATCTCCATACACTACTGAGACTACAAGAAATGTTGGCTTGGGCTTGTCCCTCAAGGTCTTCCAGCATGGAGCGGGCTGCTGAAGGCATACTCTTCCTTGATGCTCCAGGCAACGGAAGCCTAGTTAAAGCCTTCTGGGGAACTGCAGGTGTCGGGTAGGGCTTCCTGTCTCAGTGGAACAGAGTATAGGCAACATCCAGGGAGATAACACTGTCATACTTAATATACCTATGTTTGGGAGAATTACATGGGAAAGGCCACCTACTCCATCTTCTGATGAAAGCGTCAGATACTAGAGTGTGATTTCAAAATATCTTGGATCTCTCATACAAATCATAACTAATGCATGCTGCAGCTATGGCCTAAGACTATAGTGAACACTGCTACCTTGCTGTCTGACAGTGATTCTCTCCTCTTTTTGTCACTGGTAATTCTTCTCTTGATCATCACCATGTTGCCGCTACTATTATAGGGAGAGTGCAAATAAAGGGTTGTTGATTTGTTTGCCTCACTGCTGCCTCAAGGCACTTCTCTGCTGCTTAGTGCCCAACAGTGAAGCCTGCTCAACCTCCCCTGGGTCTCAGTTCCAGATATGCTCTGTGGACCCAGGAGACATTTTGCATAGTTTAAAAATTAGCACTTAGTCTGAAGTTGGGATGATTGCCAGCTAGTGAAGCAGCACTAAAAGACATTGTTTTTATTCTGCCTGGCTCAGTACTCCACCTTCCAAAAGTAAATTATACACTTCGATTCCCAGCATTTTCTCTATTCTTGCCTTATTGCCCTATAGTCTATTGAATTTTATTCTTATTTGTGCAGAGCACTGCCCTGCTGCAATGAAATAGGAGCCTTAACTCTTCTACTTCTCTTTCTGATTTTACTTCTTCATTTTATTTTAATCTTTAGGAACCAAATAAACTGAGAGATGGGTAGAAGGAAATGAGGAGAAGGTAAGCACGAGACTGATGGGACAATGAGGAGGATGATTAAGGGAATAAGAGATTCAGATTGGTGGCCAGTGGCTGGAATTCTGCTGCTTTTGAGCTGAGCGCACAGGCTATTTACTTCACTGCTGTCCGAGGGGTGTGAAAGAATGAGGTCATGAGGTGCATTTGCTCTGCGTTTTGCTACTTTTGCTTTGCTTACTTCAACTCTAAGTTGGTTTCATCTCTGGAAAGACTTCCTCTGTTGTCTAGTGGTGGATGCAAACAGAAAGACGGTGAGTAGGTGGCCATTCGAGCCCATACATTACATATTTAATCACTGTTTCCTCTAATGCAAGTCTTATTGCTATAGACGTGCTTTCCATTTTATGCATCTGTCCCTTGGGCCACATATAAATCTTCATATTGTGGTTGACATTTGAGCATTTAAATTACAGCTCTCTATCTTGCATTGCAGACTGCAATAACTTTCTGGGCTTTAGAGTATTTGCTGTCCAGATGGTTGCTGTCAAATAAGAAACAGGTGGCATCACTGACGTGTGGTTTGCCTATAAATCTCTTCAGAAAACAGAGTAAAATTTCCAAATATTCTTAATCTTGATGGTCTGTATTATTAAAAGCCATTTCAGTCTTAGGTATTCTTCTGTGGAACTCAGAGAGAGAAGGCCTTGAAAGAGTCTCTGCGCAACTTGAAGATGACTACTTATTAGGCTTGCATCTTCTTTCTCCAAAGATCCAGCACTGCCTGTCTCACCTCAGATGATTTCTTTTTCTTTCTGCACATTCTGCAATCACTTTTGGAGCAAGTGCTCCGCAGTGGATGTGCCTGAAGCAGTACAGTGGGCAGTGGAGGAGCAATTAAGGGAGGGAGGCAAGGAAAGCCCCAGGAGAGGTGGTCCGGCATGTACATTTATATCCCTCTCTAGCATTCCCTCCACTAGATGGTACTCAGGCAACACATTTGTCTTCACAGGCTTTCCTGGGGTGGTAATCATAATAATACAGTGTCCCTGTATTGAGAAGCAGAAAACGGTCAGGCTTTTTGGGTGCAAGAAATTTCTGGTGAAGACTTTTAAGCTTTCCAATTGAAACACTCAAAATTTAGCAAAGAAAACAGGTGGCCTGAGCAAGCTCAGCTTGCTGTTGCATCTGTCACAATAATCTTCAGTTGCATAGATTACATCCATTTTTCCATATTTGTGTTTTTATTTGTCCTCTAAGGGTATATATAATGTAGAATTTTTTCAAAGGCAACAAATGTTAAGAAGTATGTGAAAATTAGATTCTACCACTATCTTTCCCCAGAAGTTACTATTTAACAAAATATTAATTCATCTGCCTGTCCTTTCCAAAACATATATCATTTGCTGCAATATATGGCATCCAAAGCAAGGCAAAACGAACCCTTATAGCTTATATAGCTTAATCTGGTAGCTTGTTGTTGTCACTGACGGTCAGCAACCCAGTAAATGATAATGCCCATGCACTTCATAATATTCATATGTCTTACGCTGAATTTTTCTACCTTTGGGACTTTTTTCAAGTGGAGAGAGGTGTGGGAATGTAAAGAAATGAATGAATCTACTTATTCACAGTTGTATGAGGATTCTTACATCCTGGACTAAGTGTGGTATCTTATTCCATGGGCCGTGTTAAAATCCAGTGCTATTTGAGTTGTAATATCATGTGAGTGAGGTGGGGTACATATTGCCATTTCTGCTCCAAGACAAACAGAACTGCAATAAGGTTTGTACAACTTGTCAGCAAAAAATAGCAGTACAGCAAAAATGCAGCAATAAAGGAGAAGGACTCCCAGGCTGCGCTGGAGGCTCTGACATTTCATCCAATGAGCATAACGCTGCTAGAAAGAAAAAAAAAAAATGAAATAAACACCTAGCTATTATAGCATGCTGCTATGTCTCTCAGACTTTTAAATCCAAGAATCGCTGAACATTAATGGAAGAAAAATTAGCAGACTGTCTGCAACAATTATCCTCTTTTCTCTGTGTGTGACTGGAGGATTTAAAGTACTTAATATACCACAGTCTCACATCCCCTGAATGTAAGACCTTCCTGAACTCTAGAATAACATTAGAAAAGATAAAAGGAAAAGATAATTTACCTTTCACATTATTTAGTTCTTATAACTCTAGAAGCTTTCACTGGGTTTTAGTGTTACAATAATCTATGACATTCCTCAAGAAGCATCAGGTTGGCAGTATCAGTCTCTGGCCAAAGCGCATCTAAGATGCTTTGAGGGCATTTTTAACAAAATAAAATGGGATTTTCATAGATCTTATTCTTCTAATGTACATATTTCAGAATCCTATTTAAAAGGTTACTTGAGGGGAGACAGTTAGAGTTAGTTCCATCAGCATTAAAGCAAGATTAATTTTTCCTTTCTTATTTTTTTCAGAACTGGTACCATTTTCATGCATGTAAAGAGCTTTTCTGCCTGCTAACAACTCTTTATTTTCTAATGAACCTATGACTGACAGAAAGTTGAGCTTTTCTTTCCTCCTACTAATACCACCATTGTATGTGTCTTGTTAACCAGTATTGTGTATCAGTCACAAGCTGACTCCTTTGTGCCTTTGTAAAGTATCAATTTAGTCAGCATTATCTACTGGCGAGACAATGCTGCTGGTAAACGCGAACACAAAATCCTGTAGCATTATAAGCCCTAAAAACTCTGGTTCAGCCAGGAGCCCTGGAGCCTGAGAGGTGGCAAGGCTGCAGCCGGAGAGCTGGCTGCCCATCAGCAGCTGGCAGCTGCGGGATCCGAGGGAACAGGCAGGCAGCCAGGACAAGACCAAATGCCAAGGCTGGCCAGGGCGCAGGAACCGCAGGGAGCTCAGGCAGGACCTTCGTTCTGACTGCCTGTTGGGTTGCTTGGCTGGAAAAAAAAATATGCCATCCAGATCTGCCTGCCAACCTGCCTGCAACTTGACCACGCAGCTATTTGACCAGACTGACACATTCCCAGCATCTATTTTAATTTTTGCTTGATCAGGCTTTTCCCGTATTAAACTGATTTCTCTACATCAAAAAAAAAAACCAAGCAAACACACAAAAAACCAAACCCAAACCACAAACAAGCACCAAACCCAGTGGGGTACCCAGTAACTCAGTTGCTGGATCCCACACTCTGCAAGGAGCCTGTGGCTCCTCATACCTGCAGATGCGAATTAGCTCGCTGTTGGTCTCTAGGTAGAATTTAAAAGGGAAGGTTAGACCAACTTAGTCTCTCCTTTCATGTTTTCCTCCCTGGGTGATGGTCAGCAGGAACACCCAACCCCCAATGCACTAGAGAAGGGGAGGGCAGCAGCTCTCTGGGGGTTCTGTGTCTTTGGATGAAATTGTCCCTTTGTTAGTCCAAAATAGCTCAAATTGGGCAACTTTCCAAGCGAGCAGTGAAAGACGTCTGTTTGAGACACATCTTAGGGAAGGCTAAGGATGGAGAACTGAAAAAGAGGTGCCTGACTGGCTGGTTTCCCACTGGAGTGATTAATGCAATGTTGCTGGGATTTTACTGCATTATTAATGAAGTGTTAGGGTGCCTGGAGCACTGGAAAAACATCTCTGGAAAATTATTACTGAAAATCTGAATCGGTGCATTGGATAACTTTCATATTACTTTTTTTCCTTGCCTGTAGAGCCCTTATCATGCTGGAGGAAGCTATAAATAATAATGAGCAGGAGCAAGACTACACAGGCGCTGCTCCTTCCACCTCCCCAAGGAGTGGTGGCCCCACTGCCAGCTCTGGGCACCAGCAGCCCAGGGGAGCCCTGCCAAAGAGCTGTGCGGGGGCTCAGGGCTGCATCTACTGAGCCCCTCTGGACTTCCTGCCAAGACTCGAGACCCAGGGAAATGCTGCATATAGAGTTTTGCTTGGTGGAACAGTACTGGAATCTCCCAGGGAATAGTCTGGCTGGTTTAGGGCTACTGTTTGCATTGATGAAGCTTGCATTTAAGATAATCAGTGTAAAATGTCTCTACTTGTTTTTCCCTAAGCTGTTATCTGTTATCTCCTTTTTTTCTTTTTTTTTTAATTGGTTTTGCAATGTTTTTTTTTTTCCTTTTATTTCTTCTAAATGCTCAACTCTTGTGGTCTATATTTTAATCATCTCACCATTCTGATGGTAGCTACTGTAGATTTGTTGGGAGGGGGATTTTTCTGGCCTATTTTGTTGATTTATTTATTTATTTTTTTTAACTGCTATGCTTTAAACCAGCCTTGCCTCTCTAAAGCTTCCAGTTGCTAAGCGACTTTTCCCCTCCGCCCTTCCAGCAGCCTGGTTGCCATAGTGCCTCGGCTATCAAGTAGCAGAGAGCAGTCATTACTCACTGAAAAAAAAAAAATATACAACCAAAAACCAGGGCTGCACAGGCAAATAAACGCTTTCTTTCTTTTTTACATCATTTTGCGAGCCAGCGGGTGGATCCCTGTGCACATTACAGCTGCGGTTGCATGCTGCATTATTTTCTGGTGGAAGTTTTTTGGTTCAGTCTCTCCATTAAAATAGGACGGACTGCAGTGCTGACTCATGGACACCTGTGACGTTCATGGCAGCAAAAGATATTTGAGGATATACTTTCTAAGAAGCTGGTTTATGTACCTGATCAGCTGGCATTGCACCCTCTGTGACTGTAACTCACCCAGCCCAAGCAGGTGCTCTGCAGCTCTGCAAGTCTGAGCATCTCCACTTAGAGACTGGGTGATATGGTTAGAGCTTTTCTCCCGAGACATTTTATAGTAACAATGACATCATGCATAAATGTGTAGTGTGCTACCATCAAAGGCTAAAACAACACACACTGGTTAAAAAATAGCTTTTATTTTCAAATGCACTCAAATTTGTATGAAGAATCATGCGCAGACATTCCATTTTTTAAAGAAAAATCATATCCCCAGTGGCTTGGTTGAGACAGAAGTTAATGTCATCCCTAAAACGTTATAAACAAAAAGGAAGATCTGACATCTTTCCTCTCTAAAATGGTGAGTTTTCTTGTCATCTGTCTGCTGATTGCCAGGCTTTACCATCTGGGTGCCATAGGGTGACATTGAACATGGAAATACAGACCTGGGGTCTCTAATCACCCAAGGCATCCGTCACACTCAGTTTAAAAAAGAGAAGGATCTCACCTGCGTATAAAAATGAAAGCATGCAGGATTTAAAATACCTGCTAATAAAAAATGAGGTAGTATAAGATTACCGGCGTGAGAATATAAATCATGTAGTTAAATTTGGGTTGATATACGGCGGGGAGAGGTTTTTCCACCAGTAAATGTTAGAAGCTGTACTTGAGTTGGACATAGAACATTACAGTTCTATGACTTTAGTTTCATTAATCACAATCTCCAGCTTGGGTTGTCAGAGCCTCTCTTAACACCCAGGGAACTTTCTTCTCACGTTCTGCAGTTGGTGAGATATTGTGATAATAAATGCAGTGAGGAGCTAGACTCTGTGTCCTTACATGCCCTTCCGTTTATCCAATCCAACATCTGCCTATTTGAACGACTGCATCAGATACAGGCAGCGTGCCAGCTATTAAAATGTTACACCTACCGCCACAGAGCTGAATTGTACATTTTGTTTTCCCCTTGTCCTTGAAAAGGAGTCACTTCTGAAGTTAGAGGAGTATTCTTAATGGCTTCTTGTCTTAAATTCCCTATTTCTCCAACTATCTGTTTCCTGATTTGGCTCTTTGTATTCTCTTCTCTTCATATTGTTGTTTGGAACATTAAATATCATTGTGCAAGAAAAAAACCTTTGCCAACTATACGTAAACTGATTTCAAAATCAATTTCCACTCTGAGAAAGCATGCAAATCAGATACTGTAATGGAAAAAAAAAAGGTTATTTTAAAAGTTCCCTTTTTTTAATTGGGATATTTTTGTTCTTCTTAGGAGCTGACTGACATAACTTTAACTGGGAGTCCCTGTGCTGTGATCAGAATCCAGACATCACTGGGGTGTCAATAAATTTGCATTTTCTTGCTGAAAAAAAAATGGCAAAAAAATTATGCTTGGCTATAGTATCTGTTGTTCTCAAACAATTCAGGATTTGAGAATAATATTCAATAAATTATATTCAATAAATTAGGAATTGAAAATCTATGGAACAGACCTTTTAGTCCTGGAAATATTGATTTAAGCGAAAATATTGCCAGATTTATTATTTGAAGACCTTTGTCTAATCACAGAATTAGGTGAAAATATTTATTCTCAACTAGGGATCTTTAGCTCTAGGCTTCATTTCATCCAGCAGAGAAATTACTGGAATAAAGGTTAAATATCCAAATCAGAAATATTATTGCCTGTGTTTTTTGATATTTGAAATGGTTATAGAACAAATTGAACATTAACCTAGTAGGACCAAGATACCTCTATTTGCATGGTTTTTACATTTGAATTGGGCAATAACTTCCCCATGCTGAAATTATGCAATGTTTTTTAGTCTTTCATTTCCTCAAGCATTTCTGCACAGATTATATCTGCATATTATATTTTATTATGACTCATTAAAATGCTAATCGACAAAAGTATGCTATCACAGTTCCCGGAGACATCTACATCATTAAATGGGTCTCCATTTTGATACCTTTTTCATAGCCAAGGCACCACATCAACTGAAATTCATATCAACAGTTTGCTTTCTCAGTATATGAACAGTGTTCAGTTTGTGTATTGCCAATCTCGCTGTACCTCTAGGTCTTTACCCTTTTTGTTCAATTCCTTCCCTTCTGATCTCCTTATGGTTTCCTAATCTTCTCACACAACACCCTCAAGCTATTTTCAAGGTAAAATCACTACATCATAGTTAAGGTACTTCCATGACAGCCACTTCTCCTTCTGCCTAATTTCTGTACTTCACCTGCCTACCACAGCCCCCAGACTTTTTCTCTGCTCCCATAAACCCTTTGACCACTGCTTTTTCTGTGTCGCTTCCACATCAGCTTGTTTGTTCTTGTATTTTCTCTTCCTGTCTGTCTCTCCTCTACAGTCCTAACCTATGCAGTTGTTCGTGTTCACTACAAAGTGCCTCCGCAGTCAGCCAAGTTGTTTATCAGCAAATGTTTTCACCATCCATAAAGTCAGGGTATCAAATTGACCAAACAGTATGTTGTCCTTCCAGCTGACAGACAGGATATTTTTATGTCCCTTAAAACGTTTAGGTAATGATAATTTTACATCAGCAGAATTTCCATTTTGCTGCGTCTTAGTTACCCTGATGCTAGAATTAGATTTTGGAAAATTGTTTTTCTCACCAGGCGTGTGGTTATCCTGTTCCCCTATTTTCTACCATTGACCATACTTTGATATTATCCTGATGATTTTCCTCACCACCCATACTATTTTTTTAAAAAAATGCTCTGTAAAGTTACTTCCCTCTGATAAGTTAAAATTCCTCAATATTAACAATCAGCTCTTGAACATTCACATTAAAATCTAGAATCCAAATCCCAATATTCAAAGATATTTTTCTTTGCTCAGTGGAAATCATTGTGAAGGAATGTCCATTTTTAATTCAGAATTGCAGTCTACCTCTTTGAAAGATGCCACCGTACCAGCAGAAGGAGTCATATTTGTCCTTCAGCTCCACTGAAGCAACTATGTCCCTTTCCCTTGGACTTTGTATCAACTCTCTTCTATGTGTTACTGGCTTATTTTCCTGGTCCTTGGAGCCTGAGGCTAAAAAGGCAGGATTTGCAGACTTCTTCCCTGTATTTCAATTTGGACATAGAATTATATGAGCTTATGTTGTGATTTTAAGAAGCCCCGGGTTTATCTGACCATGGAGAAAGAAAGCAAAAAATGGCAGTCATGAGATATGAGAAAGCTCATCTGAGTAAAAGAATTACTCTTACTCTCACCTGAGAACAGAGCCATAACCATGATTAGCCGAACCTGGCACTGTCATGACTTTGTTTAGATAGTTGTGACTGAAGGATGTTGAGGCATTCTGGTTGCTTTCAAAATAAATATGTTGATCATATGCTCTCATTGGCTCCCACTCCAGTTGGACTACTTGAGTTTTTTAAAAGTAGTATGTCTGTTTGTTGTGCACCTGTTGTAATCCTATTTTTGTGCTACTCTGAGGCATTTTATCAAGTACATAAATCATGCTGAGTACTGCAGTATTTTGAACATGTGTACGTGCATGTAATTCTAACACATAGCCTCAAAGAAAAAACCTTTGTCAGAATTATAGATCACTAGATATTCATTACTCACCATTGTTTGGATTTCTGTCCAAAACATTTTATTATCCTTTTAGTCTGATAGCAGTTTTCTAGACCATTGTGTAAGCTTTAGTGTTACTTAGCGGTTAATCTCACTCAAAATGGAATAACAGGCTTCTTTGTCTACCCAAATTCACACTGTTTGCTGTTCAATCTAATCAAAGAAAAATAAACACCATTCATTTTTATCCAACTACTTTTCCTTTCACTGTACGCTTTAAATCCTAATACAGTGCATATGTAACAGTGGAAAGTGAAAAAAAATGCATGTAGGAGCAGCTAAATTCCAGACTGAAACAACTCGTGATAGGTAATAATCATGTCTATGAAGAGTAAATAAGAGAAACACCAGAATGTTCCATGGGTGTTTTGAAAGTCTGGCTCAGATGTTGCTCTGATGGAGATAAAAACCAGTATCTATACTATACTTTTGTTGTTGTTTAAGCTTTGCATATCTGGGATTTCTTTCTCAATTAACAAACACATAATCAGGTTCCTCTTAAAATGATGGTGACTTTAGGCAAGGAGTTTCCTGAGTGTATTACAGGATGAACTTTCTGTTCCCTTTCTAGAAAAGTGATTATTAAGAGCCATCAATATCTCTTTTCAATCCCTTACTTCCATATTTTTCAATTGAAGATACCCAAGTAGAATTCAAATTCTTCCTTCTCTCTATAGAGAATAAAATGTAATAGCTCATGGCTTCAGAGGTAAATGTGTTTTTGTTGCTGTTGCCATGTTTTTGTCTCTTGTATAATTATTTTCTTTTTCTTACCTTAATTCCCTATTCTCTTGTAGATTTGTATTTCAGATTTTAGCCAGAGGCATAAAGTGCTTCTCAGAGAGCCTCGTGAAAATTCACAGTCCATTCCATGAAATTAGCGTGAATGTTCTTGTCTCATGGGACTCCTGGAATAGATAAAAGTCTGCAAGGGCATCTGCAAAGTGAAAAAAAAAAAAAAACAAACAAAAAAAACCCCAACCCATAAATAAATAAATAAATAAAGTCAAGTTGGCTACAACTCAGTCTGCATTTTTACCATGGGTGAGAAAGACCATCCTGTTATCTCAGAATCAAGGCTTCCGTCCAGATTTCACTGACGACAGTGGAATGTTTTTCTTGGGCTTGAGTCACAGCTGCATCAGTCCCCAGCACTCTTCTACAGTACTTGGCAAGCACTTTGGTGTAGTCAAGCCACGGTGATACTCCAAATAATTATTTCTGTGCTAGATTAAGCAACTGTCAGAAAATATTTTGCACTTGTACATTTGTTTAAGGCTTTTATTACTTTATCAAAGCTTTCCAAGTACAGGTTACATTTTTTCAAGACTCCTTAGGCAGCCTAACTTTCATCAAAAGTCATTTGGACTTTCAAGTCAGGTTGATGCAGAAGGAAAAAACTTAGTGTGCTTTTGAGGTATGACTTACAAGAATTATCATTCCTCTCTTTCTTTTCAGTATTTTTGTGGACCTAAGTCACACTCTTGTCATCTTGTGCTGCTCCATCAGTCAAGAGGAACCTCAGCTTAATTTAATCTGCCTTATATCTGTCTTACTCTGTGGGATTCACCATTTACACAAGGAATACCAAACAGCAGCTATTTACTGTTGATATGGGAAATAGAACTAAAATTCATCCTCCTTACTAAATATAATTTATCCGTGTTATTTACATGCCTGTAAACAAGGCCTTATAAATAGACCAGAAGCTTTTCATATCCTTGAACTTACTGTCCATAGGCCAGAATATACAAAGGCAAGCAGGCCACTCACTCTTAAGGTAGGTTTTGGTAGAAGTTCAGACACTTAAGCTGGGAGCCTTTAAGGATCTGGTCATAGAGAGTAAGGAATATGCAAAAGCATTTCAGAACAACGTACATTTTAATACCACCACTCCTCACCCCTTCCTTATTATGATCACTTTGAGAGTCCTGAAGTTGCAGATGGCCACGGGATGGTGGGGAAGGTGCACGTAAGTCCTCTGCCTGCAGTGAATTGCTGTTCGAGAGCTTTGGGTAGAATTCATCCTCTCTCGTTTTAGCTATTGAACAGAAATATGTGAATGAGAACACAGATTCTTAACGTGTCCTACTGTGGTATCTCCAGAAGGGAATTAATCTCAATAGGGTAAAAATAGACACCTCTAGAGGGCTGTCTCCCTCCACTTTCCCCACCAGGCCCATGGGTGACTAAGCTTTGAGTGTAAGCGCCTAATTTAGATGCATTCAACTAAATGGTGTGAACTTTTGAGAGTTCGGTGTATGCAGGAAGTGACTTAGATGTTGAATTAGAGTTTGCAGGAGATACAGGACAGACTTATGCTCTTTTTCTGTACACCAAAGTTGGGTCTTCAAACAGAGGGAAGAACAAATCTTCCTTCACCCATTCCCTACAGTAAGTGACAGAGAAACTTATTTTCGCTCAACACTGGAGCAAATTATCATCTGGTCTGGCACTATCTAATTCAAAACTTTTCGCTCTTTAGCTTTTGTACAACTATCACACAGCACATTCAGCCAAACAGAAAAATCTGGGGAGAATGTGCCTGTGGAGGAGGAAATAGGGATTGTTTAGGTACTTGTGTATACACTGTATATGCAGTTATGCATGTCATGACTGCCTCTAGAAAGTAGCTCACTGTGCTCAGTTAACGTATTGGTGCAAAAGCAAAATCCAAACAATGTTTGGGTTTTTTTCATTTCATAGGACATTGGATAAAGGAACTATGCAATGTACTGTCTAATGTACAATACTTGAATATTTTTCCATCTTCTGAAGTTATGGGTTTTTTTGTGATCCATTCAGTGAGTCCTAAAAGCCTGAAATCCCTCTGACAGAAACTTCCTTGTTTCCCTACCCTCATTCCCAGTTTGCCAGAGATATAAATCTTTTCAAAATAGCAGCTCTCTTCCCTCCCAAACCTATTTTTGTGGTACCATAATTACAAAAATAAATACATACACAAGGAAGGATTGAATTCAGTTGTCTTTCGTTCTGTAAAACTAAGAAGGGCAACAAGTTAGCTCTCACAATGCACAGGGCTTCCAGAACACTCCTAGCAATCATGAATCTGTTAAAATTACTTAAATAAGTCTGTTCAACCTTTGAAGACCTTGTACCAGGAGTTGACAAACTATTTCAACAGCGTATTAACTGTATTTTAAACTCCTTAGTGACCTTTACTTCAGAGGTTAGTAAATGTTAAATTCAGGATATATAGTTAGTTAGAGATGTGTAAGAGAGTTTTCAAAGTAACTGCTTTGAATAGAGTATGAGTAGTGTATTTGTTCTAGGACATTTTTGGAATTTTAACAACCTTCGGTAGCAAAGTTTGGAAAACCCACTGCTGCCTCCAGGACTGCCAATCTGTTTATTCCAGCTGATTGAACACCCTGCTGCTAGGATTTTTCCCTAGTCAGATGCTGCTTGGGCCATGCTGACCCAAAGCTGAGGTTCTATCTCAGCCTCAGAGCACCCCCTTCCCCAGGAAGGTGTGGGACGCGTAGGACTGTTCCAGGTACCCCCAACTGCCCTACTCCTTGCTGGGGTGGTGAGATGGGCCACAGCTGCCAGGTTCTGCCCCAGTACGCCCCAGCCTGGGAAGCATTCTCCACTCTCATCACACCAGCCTCAGCAAGCAGGTGGCCCTCACCACATCCTGCCAGCCCTCTGCTTATGGAGATGGGCACTATCTGTGCATGGTAGATACTGGAAAAAAAACACCCTTGTTCTCTTAGGCACATAGAAACAAAGCCAAATTTATCTGTGCTACTTGTAGAGGATTTTCTTCAACATATTCCTTCCCGCAATGCTACTGCACGCTACATGCAGTCATCAGTTATCATTGTTTCCCAGTGGGTCAAAATGGTGCCAATCAGTATCACAGTACATCTTACACTGATAATTGCGTTAGTTTATAGGCAGTGAGATTTACTAAATGTGTTGAGGTAACTGCTGAACATGGAGGGGATCTTAGATTGATGAGTACCAGTGATCTAATTGGACTTGGCCATTTCACCTCCATTAAAGCATGGTCGTTTCCACCTGGTTAAATGGGCACGGAAAATTAGCTGTCTTGGAGATGATACTGGTCTGGCACTCTGCACATTTTCACCAGATTCTGTTGTTTGAAGGCCCAAAAGTAAAGTGTCGCTAAAGGACATTGTTTCATGGAGGGGACAGGCCACGTAGTGGGGGCACACCCAATCACTCACTCATTAGGACACAGATGAGAAAATGTGACTGGCAAAGGAGTATCAGTGGAAAAGCAAGGGAAAAGGGAAGGCACATGAATACTTTGGTTGGCAAATGTCATTTTGCATGGTATGATGTTTTAGCAGACCTAGGATTCTGCATCAAAAGTGCTTTGGTTTAGATGAGCTGACACAGAATAAGTAGATCTAGAGAATATCACTCTGTTGGCAGCTCAAGGTCTTCTCATTTTATTGCTCTCACAATGGGTCACCGATAACAGTTAATATATTTGTTTTTGTTAGTGGGTTTGGATTTTTCCCCCCAGTTGTAGCCATTTGACAAAGCCACAACATTATTTCTCTCCTCCTCTGTCCCTCACACACTACAAAACAATGACAAGGGAGAAGGCAGAACAAAATAGCAGATGATAAAAATGTAAAACAGCTACAGCAGTGCAGTGGGAGCACAAAAGTTCAGAGGTACAGAGAAGCAATGCAGTACTCTGGGAGAAGGGAATGCATGAATTATATGGACAGTTTCATTTATCCAGTCTCGTGTTCTCAGTTTTTATTGATCACTGAACAGTTTAGCATACCAGCAGGAATGCTTTTCTGCATCCCCCTGGGTATTACTAAAAACCCAGCAGTATTTCACATTCATTGGGGTCAAGAGAATTTATTTGTTACGTCTAGTTCTATTGCAATACCCAATTTTTATCAGTACTAGTCACTAATAATGTTTCCACTGATGAATGCGTGTAAGCGTTTAATGGCTGTAAATGAAAGATCACCAAATATCGATGGATTAGTTTAAACCTCATCTTAAGTTCAATAAACCAAGGATGCCAGACACATCTAGATAGTTTTAATAGCTCTTCAAAAATATTAATCATTGCATTGTTGATTTTTTATGTCTTCAGTGAAACCAAAACCTCGATAAATCCAGTCAAAGTTTAGAAGAAAATGTCACACAGAAACAATATTTCATTACACAGAATTTATTTTTGGAGCTCAAGTAACAATGTTTTTCTGGATTCACTTCCCTCCAAATAAAACGCACAGCCAGAGTTTTCTTTTCACAAAAAGTGGTCTCAAGGTCGGAGTTTCAATCCCATGTGTGGAACTTAACCATGTTATGCTACAAGCCACAGCTGTATCCTTTAGATTAACTGTAAGTCAAGGTTCTGGGTCAAGAACTTACTACGGGCTTGCTATGGCCCTAGTGAAGTCTCCTGCCTCATCTCTCACTAGCTGCCAGTGATGGTCTTTTCACTCTTATATCTTGTCTTTAGTTTTCTAGCCTATTTCTTGGCCCCTCTCTTTCTTTTTTCCCTGTCCAAAGGATCAGTGAGCTTATTGCTAATTACACTACAGAAAATCTGAAAATAAACATCCTTGTTCTCTTTCCTTAAGCAGGAAAGCAGTTAATCTTTGCTTCTTGCTTAGCAGAGTTGAGATCCCATATAAGGTTTTGATCCTAACTTCTGGTGCACAGTATTGTCTCAAAATGTTGGGAATTACATTGTTGGTTAAGATACTCATTACCTGAGAAAAGCATCTTTATCTGTAATCACTCCCCTAAATTAGTGCTTCTAAAAATAACCTTGTTGTCTCCAGTCTCAGTTGCATTCTTCAAGCACTGTTGTTGAGAAACACTGAACTTGAAATATGGTTATTGCCTGTCTCATTAGGTCAGTCTCATACTTGATTATTAAATGTAAGTTGTGTTGACATTAGAAATTTAGGCAGTTTAACATTTGTCTCTGCTTTGGTTCTCTTGGTACACTTTGAGCCTTGTGCTTCTGCTGACATAACAAGCAGCTTTTTTTCAACTAGCGAACAGCGTTGGTCTATTTTAGCTATGTGGAGAAACACTGGATTTCTTTTTATCTTTCACACTTATTCCCAGTATTTTCTGCTTGACTTCACTGTCTTATTGTAGCTCTCCTTCAAAACAGTGACAGGATATACATAAAGGTTAGGAGCCAAAATGGTCTTCAGATTTCCTCAGAGAAAAACATGCCCAGAATAACATCAATTCTGAGCACTTTTATATAGCTAAAACTACTTAACAAAAGCTGTTACAAAGTGAATTTGATGACCTCTACATTTACAAATAGGTTATTTGGATTTACTACCGTCTTGCTCTCCCTCTTGTCTCTTAAATATAGAGATACTGTTCCGTGTGACTGCCAAGATTTCCATGAAATTGAGACAACTTGGCACAGGCACCATTAGTACCAAGCGAGCTGTCTCTTCTGTCTGGGTATGTCCCCTCAAGTTTAAGGTCTGAGAACTTCAGGGTCCCAATTCTGCAGTTCTTCTGTCACCCTGTCTACCAAACATACTGGCAGTCTGGGTATAACTCTTCTCCATAGCAGTCTGTGAATATGAGATTGTTCTATCATAACATCATTCAGAGATCAAAGCAAATTTTAACAGCAAAGACAAAGGATAATTTAGAAGGGTTTGTCTTTCCCAAAACACTATAAGGACTATAAAGGTACGTAGTTTGGCAACGCTTTGCCCTGAAAAAAAACCCCAAAACATACTCTTGCACAATCTTCTGCAGCCTTCCAGACAGATGCTTGTTCTGCACAAACAGCTCCCTAGATATCCGTAGAAAAATGTCCTTGTCAATTTAGATTGTTTTCTGGTTCATTTCCTAGGGTTTTTGACCTTGCTAGTCAAAAATGATTTGGTGAGCTCTTCGACAAATAGGTCCTAACCTTCTGTGGACAGTTGCTGTGCTCTGTATCAAATTGCAAGGACTTTGCTAAATGCTTGTCTTGTCTTCTGCTTGTGTTCTCACAGTGTCAACTAACTGCTACCAGATTAAAGTAATATAATCTGGCTGTGACTATGCTAATAACCAACCACAGATCCTCAAATGTTTTCAGCCCTGTTTAAGACCTATTAAAAACAAAAATGCTGAGATACTTATGAGAGTGTGGGATCACCTTGCATACCACGCATATAAATTTCCACGGAGCTGCTGTATCCCTCATGAATGGAAGTGGGAAGGCAGAAAATATATATTGAAAATCATATCGTAGGAAGTAAAAAATATGACCATAAGTAGAGTAACTGTGCTTCTTCTTAAGCCCAATCACCAAACACAGAATAACATAACAGAATAAACACCAAACATCATTAAAGATGTAAAATTGGGCTAAGGAAAAGAGGAGTTTAACAGTGTACATAAGGCTCTGCTGCATAAGGAGATAGCAGTGGGTAATTCCAAAATGAAGCAAAGAAGCTGCTACCATAATTGATTTCTGGACGAGGCAGGGGAGAACAGTGACTTCCATGACTGAGGGATGGATCAGTGCAGGGGACTGGGGGAGCGCAGAATGGCTGGCCTGGTAGAGCCAGCTCGCCAAAGAGGAAAATCATTTTAGAGAACATATGGGCAGAGCTCGAGAGGACAGAGAAGGACCTTAAAGTGAGAGAAACCAATACAGTTGTTAGTGCTTCTCTGTGTCTCTGCTTCCTCTTCAAAACAAGAAAACAAACTAACAAACAAACAAAACAAAAGTAGTAAATTCATGACTAAAATTATAGCAACTGCTCAGTTTTCCTTTCTTTCAAAGGAGTTGTCAGCTCCAAGAAAATGAAATAAAACCACCCCTGGTTTTTATGTTGAACCCCAACTGAATCACATGACTTTCTCTCCTCCACCTATACTGTAAATGCAACGTTACATTTTTATTTAGGGTTGTTGGCCACAACTCTCACTTGAAAAACACACACCTCAACATCATTTCCTGATGCCTTCTGCAGTATTCTTCAACACTGAGCCTCAAAGATCACAGTGTCAGGGAGCAGAGGTCAAGCTCACTGGCAAGGAAGCCTGCACCTTCATGCCCTCATGGCCTGGCCCCAAATGCAGCCTAGGTGCAACCTCCCACACAGCCTGTAGCACCCCAGGGTGGGAGAGGTTCACCAGGCAGTCCGGTCCTCCTTGGCAAGGAGTCATGTTGTGCACCAGCCTCACCACTGGGGCCAACCACCCACCATGAGGGAAAGGAGAACCATCAGCAACGGGGGCAGCATTGCAGAACGGGACAGGGTGTGAGAGATGTGCTGCCACTGCCCCACTCACCATGGTATCATCATGGACTACCCCATCCCTCCCTCCTCCTGACCATCCCTGTATGGGAGTGTCTCTGGGAATCTTGGTATGGTTTGTGGTGGTGGAAAGAACCACATGCCCTGCTGTGAAACAGGCTGGGGACCAGCATAGTCTTATATGCGGCAAAGCCCTGCTTAGGGAAAATATGGTATGGCGATGCTCAGTCAGTCTCATGGACACATGTTTTGGTAGCCAGAGACTGGGGGAGCCAAAATCCCACCAGTGAAATATAGCTGCATTCAGCATAATCGTGTTTGACAAGTCATTAGTCTTTAGCAGGTGACAGGATAATGTCACTTGTCAACAGTCTGCTTTGAAATGTTGCTTTTTTTCCCCCATGAAATGTTTTATGTGCAGATTTTTTATTTAATTCTGACAAATACAGCTTTAGATCTTGTTTCAAAAGTGATTTATTTTGACGATTTCATATATCAGTCTACACTGCTTGCCCAAGAGTGGGAAAACAGGAGCTGTCACCTCAGCTCCAAACTGAGGGTAAGGTGCATCAAATTGGCCTAAATCTTTAGACATGACAGTTTGTCTCTTCTGAAACAGAACAGACATTTTCTGTGGAGATGTATGTCTTGAGTATGCTGTAAAAGACCCTTTATAGACCATTCTTTTTTTACGAAATCCCCTTCTTACATGATTCTACACTTGCATATATTTAATCCCATAAAGTGAAAGAGTTTGACCTCCTTTGAAGCCTTTTACATGACTTGGAAGATGGGAGTTCTGCTGTTTGTCAAATTACGAATCTTTCAGGCAGATGAGGTGGATATGAACAAGTCAGGGCAGAGAGCAAGCAAGTATAGGTCAGGAGCTGGTGGCATCAGTATCGCTCTGTAGTAACTGCCTCACTTAATGATTTTTACTTCACCCTGCGTGCTAAGTAGTGTATTCTTTCACTGAGGGGTAACCAACCTCAAATTACCCCATACACCTCACCCCCTGTGTCAGCACCACATCTTCTCATTACATCTGGTGCTCAAAAACTGTGGGTTTTTTAATCAGTTTTTAATTTTCTACCTTGGATTTCACTGAATGTCTCCCTAGTCTGTGTTGAGCTGGGGAAGAGAGCCGTCTCAACAAAGCTTTTTATCTACCTTGCCTGTACCAGTTCTTACTTTAAATACTATTATCATGTTCTCTTCTAATTGTCTGTTTCGTGAAAAGAACAATTCAAACAATTTCAATCTATTCATGCATGGGTTTTTTTTTCTATACTAATCAGTCTTGTTGCCTTCCGCTCGATACCCACAACCTGTTTTGTATTTTGTTCCATTGGCAGAAAGCACAATCACTTCTGCTACCTGTTTTCTTTTAATATAATCGGTACATAGTAATTTTTGGTGCTTTTCCTGTGTTGTTTTCAGGCAATCTAATGCCGGGTTTTGTTTCTGAATATAGTTGTGTACTGAAGAAAGGCTTTCACTTGAGCTGTCCCAAGTAGTAAGCCGGTGTCCTTCCAGAATAAGAATCTCAAATAATTCCAGGTTTCCCTTCACATGTACGTTATCTAGCAACATTGAGCTTAGCCTGATGTCATGCTGTTTGTTTACCTAGCTAGGGAAAGTCCCTCTGATGTTCCTAGGGGTCTTTTCAGGACTTGACCATCCTGTGTAGCCATGACTGTGTGTGATTCATAGCCAAGACTGTAATTTGAGGAACACTTTAAGCCAGAACAAGCTTTCCCTAGTCCCCAGCTGCTCATTGCCTGCCTTATAGTCATACATATTTGTGTGGTTACGCCACGAACTAGGCTAGAGAACAAACTGGGCTGAAAGCTAACACACGACCTGACCCTATCTCCCATCCGACTGAGCACGTAGCTGTAGAAGCAGCTGTGTCCAGAAAAAGGTGGCAGTAATGCATGGGTGGGAATGAGCTGCAGAGAGCAGAGGAGATTGCAGACCCCTTCTTTCAGCAGCATTGCCATCTTAAACTGCTAAGCACTCTTTGACTTAATGCCTTATAATGAGAAATTATGCCTTTGTTAGAACAAGCTTTGCGCAGAAGTACCTGTTATCAACAAGCTGATTGATGACATCTGAGCTGAATACCTCACCTGAAGCCCACCAGTGCAAGAGGGCTTGCTACGCGTGCCTCTCTGTGCCCCAGAATTCTCCTTCCTGGAATCCCATCAGAAGGGTGATTTCAAGAACTGTCATCCAAATATTGGTATTAGATACTGTTGAAAAAACAGAGCTGGAGTGCTGCAATAAAAAATCAAATTGGATTGCCTTGGTATATATCAAATGTCAGATACATAGCAGAAACTATTAGAAACTTCCAGTGATAGGCATATGAAGAATCATTAGCCTTGAAAATCTAGAGGATGAGATCACAAACACACAATACAATAAATCACAGAGGTCAGTTTTGGAAAAGCTGATATGGTATACCAGCAATTTGTTTATACTGCAACGGGTCAATTGGATCAGTGTCAGATCTTCTGCGGGACAGAAGAGTTTGCTTTTAATACATGCTCTTTCCTGAACGGGTTCTTTGCAGCCTTTATATCAAACATTTCCAGTCAACTTCGGGATTACAGATAGAAAATCTAAAATAGATGAAAGTGCTAAAACAGAATTATTGCAGGATTATTTCAAGATGCAGATTTGGCATTGAAAGATCTCCAGAGTAAAGTCGCATTACATGATTTCAGTTCAATTCTACCCCAATCATTTTCAAATGTTGCTAGTGTATTCTTATAACATCAGCTTTAATCACATATTCTTTTGAGAGATGATTCCGTAATCCATATCTTTCTGAGGAAGGCTTCAGAGCTAAGGTGATCTTCTTATTACCTTTTTTAAAGCGTTGACAAAAATTGTCTAAACGCAGAAATGGTAATAGTTGGGAAGCATGATGCAAATAGAGAATGTTACACTTGGAATGATTGTAATACTACTTGAGCAGCTATGAATTTATTTGATACTAAAAACTACTACACTGGTGAAAGCCTTCCCTGCAATAATGCCCAAAGTATCTGTAGCATAAAAAGCAGATTTTTTTAAATATAATACTGAAAATAAGAAAATGCAATTAAGGCAAAGAAGAGTTGATATCAGCCTGCTGTCACACCAAACAAAAGATAAGTTGGCTACTTTTTTTGGTGTTTTAACAGAGGTGGAAGCCATATTTTATGCTTTCTGCCATCTACTCTATTGTTCCAGTTTACTCTGGACTTGTCACTACTAATAGATAGGCAAACAATGAATCTGAGCAAGTCCTTTCCTTTTTTCTCTGCTCATCTTCTTGCTGTATCTTAGATTATCTTCCCTTTTGTTCTCTGCATATTACACATCAGAATTTCAAATGTAACCAGTAGGCAGATCAAAAATGTTTTTCCAAATTACCTCTATATTTCATTTTAAAAAGTCAAGTTTGGTGTAAACTCAACTTTATTTGACTTTTCAGGTCACGTTTTGGTAGGAAATAAAGGTTTGATAGTGAAGTTATCTTGTACGCAGGGTTTTTTCTCTTTCTTTTAATGGTGGTTTCTGCTGCTGTAAACCCAAAGAGTGATAATTAATATCTGCTACTGTTTATGCCTGCTGCCATCTACAATGATGAGCTATTATTATTCTGTCTGGTAACACTTGGAAAAGATATCACTTGGACCACTAATCCAAAACACAGCAAGCATAAACCATTGTCACAAATGCCTGAAATGGAGACATTGTTATAGACATTAGAAAAAGATTTTCATTATGTTGGATCATCCAGTCTGTTTGGCAAGACTATGCACTCTTTAATATCTCACAAAAGCGCTAGGGCACCATAAGTATTAGATACTTTTTATTCCTTGAAATACATCATGTTCACTTGAAAAATTCTTTCATAATCATGGTGCTGGGTACACCTTATCTTGAAAGGTAGTTTAGATCAGTGGGCCTTTACAGCAACACACTGCTCTTCCTGATCACATCCAGCTACTGGCCTGGAGTCAGTCTGGGGCAATTGTTAGCTTAGACAGGCTTCCTGTGGAGAACTAGAGCTCCCATGATCTGGAATTCAGTGGGTTTTGCGTGCACTGCCCCTGTCTGTGGCCAGGCAGAGAAGCTGCCATCAGCGGAGATTTGGGGAAAGATGCCTCCCAGCCACCTGGAGTGTTGTGTACAGAACCCTGTTGATTGACATGATGCAGCACTCCTCCTTGTAGGTGACCATGAGTGACACGGGATCCCTTGAACTCTTCTTTCTTTCAGTTCTTCTCTGCTGTGTGTGTATGTCTCAGAAGCCATGCCACTCAACACATACGATGTAGAAGCCATCCCTATTGGCAGACCTCCAGTTGCAGATGGTACAGGATGTCCTCCACCTCACACAAAATCTTCTTTTATCATTTATCATTGCCTTCATTCCCCTGAGAAATTCTGTCTGCAAGTTACCGACAACCTGTTGTAATCAATACCTAATGCTAATTGAGCCCTAGCCACTCGCAGAAAGTGTCACCAATAGGTCTTGTCAATTATAAGTCATAAGTAAAAGAAAGCAATGGTTGAGTGTTTCAAACAGAATTTAATTCTTGACTACAAGTCCTTCCAGTCTGGTGGTCTGTGGAGTCTTTGAGTTTCGACTTGCTTCCTGTAAATAAATATGACTGAAAAGGAATTGAATTCCCTCACAACATGTAAGAGAGGAAAAAACAACCCTTTCTTACGGAAACTCATGAGTGACAGCAGCTGAAAGTTAAATCTATTTGTTCATTTCATCAGCCTTCAAAGCCAACTCCTCAACTAGATTGAAATTTTTCAGTGGGATGTTGAAACCTTGAATATACACGAGAGGGATCTATGTTTTATGATGCCAAGGACAGGCAATGTGTTGTTTGTTGTGTACATGTGAAAAAATAATAAAAGTGCATTCTTGCAATCAATAAGGTATTGATTTAAAAAAAAAAAAGGTTTTGAGAACATACTTCACTATTCAATTCACATATCTTGGATATATGACTCGTACCTCAATTTTAGACACCTGTTGAATCACCATTCCCAAAGGAAGGATTTAAGTTCTTTAAGAAGCGAAGGGGTGGAGGTCTTCGGAGACAACCACCTCTTTCTTTACATGGGTATCTTGTTGAACTAGTCTTCTTAAAATGAGCATTTAAATGCTAAAATGTAGCACCTATAGTAGGCAGATTGTGTTGCAACCAGACTCACTAACCACATTGCTGATTTTTATTCCTTTAGTGCGATTCCTTAAATTATTATTGTTGTAATCTGACACAATAATATAATATGCTGTTTATTGTATCTTTTATGTACTTGTTCCTGCTTGCAGTCTATATTTGTTTAATGGAGAAGCTCAAAGTGTAACACACTGCTCCTGCTGATCAAAGTCGCAAGAGCTGTTTTCTCTCTTGGCTTATTCAATGCATGCAAATATCTGTTGCTGTTACCTTACTTCTCTGTCTCACCATTGTTTCCTTGTTTAAGATATGTTTACTGTCACTATACATTTTTAATGAGGTGTCCACAGATGCTTTCCTAAGGAAGTATTGATTCTGTCTCTCTGCCTGTCAGTTGGTCCATTTCAGTTTGCTCTAGCTTTGGTATCTGTCAAGCCATGACTCAGGTATAGCCGAATTTGTCAGAAGGCTTGACAGTTCAGATATTAAATATTTATGATTCTTAAGGAACTAAAAGTTTTGCTAGGTAGGCAGCCACATCAGCAGTCCACTGTTGGAGAGGCTCCAGCATGAGTTGGCTTTCATTGGCTTGTCCATTAACCATCTAACAAATGTGTACTGGCCTGCTGGTCAGGATTCACACAGCTTGGAGCAAGCCCTGGCACATGACATGAATCATATTCCCCCACATTCACCCTTCTGCCAGACTAAGCAATCCAAAGCCTTTTAGTTTCCTCTCCTAAAATAAGCCTTCGATTCCCCAGATTATCCTAATATCATTTGGAACTGTTGGAATTTCAACACCGCTCTTTTAACCACAGGTAGGCAGAGCTGCACACGGGAGTCCAGTGCACATTAGGACTAGGTGGTACTAATTTTTGCTTAACTCCAAGAAGAATATCTTGGCTTATTTAAGACTCATTCTCAAAAGCAGCAAGAAAGGGCTTACACTTCAGTGGCAAGTGATTGAAAAATGCTGAGAATCAAAGACCCCTTTTTAATCACAACTAACTCCTTTTTCGCTATTGAGTTGCACTACAATAAACTACCTTCTGCTTCTGTATATCTCCATAAAATGCCTCTATGACTTTTCTGCTTCTGCATATCTCTTTGAAATGCCCAGAACCATAAAATGAGGGAAGACTTCACCCACAGTGCTGTATTCAGTTCTGGAGTCCTCAGCACAGGAAGGACGTGGTTCTGTTAGAGCAAGTCCAGAGGAGGGCCATGAAGGCAATCAGAGAGCTGGAGCATCTTCCATAGGAGGACAGGCTGAGAACGTTTGGCTTGTTCAGCGAAGAGAAGAGAAGAGAAGAGAAGAGAAGAGAAGAGAAGAGAAGAGAAGAGAAGAGAAGAGAAGAGAAGAGAAGAGAAGAGAAGAGAAGGCTGCGAGGAGACCTTATAGCGACCTTCCAGTACCGAAAGGGGGCCTACAGGAAAGCTGGGAAGGAGTTTTTTATATCAGGACTGTAGGGGTAGGAGAAGGGGTAACAGGTTTAAGCTGAAAGAGGGGAGGTTTAGATTAGAGATTAGGAAGAATTTTTTTCCTGTGAGTGTGGTGAGGCACTGGAACAGGTTTCCCAGCTTGACTGTGGAAGCCCCATCCCTGAAGGTGTTCAAGGCCAGGCTGAATGAGGCTTTGGGCAATATGATCTGGTGGGAGGTGTCCCAGCCCATGGCAGGGGCGTTGGAACTGAATGATCTTTAATGTTCCTCCCAACCCAAACCGTTCTGTGCTTCTATGATAAACTGACTTTGAATCTCTGTCTAGTCGCAACAGCATCTATGAGTATCTCTAGAACAATGAAGATGACCTGTTTTGGTCTAGGACAGTCAGGAGTTACTAACATAAGCTTTTACTTCCTTTTCTTCTATTTGCTTCATGTTTTAAGCAGTAAGATCAATTTTATGAAAATTAAGTTCTGTGAAATGTTAGGAAGTGTTTTAAGGTTGCACTCAGAATTCATCTTCTCAGGGAGAATAATAATTTCTAGACTTCTCCCTCATTTACTTTATAGGAATAAATCTCACAGTAGCAGATTTTGCTGCTTGACCATCCAGTCCTCTGTGCACAACATAACACTATTTTGTTAACAATCTGTTGCAGATATTAGTCTTAGTTTCTAAGTCTGATAAGAAAGGGAGAGATGAGTAAAAGCAAGCACCTAAACTAACTAAAAGACAGAAAAAGAGAAAGTCAAGCTCTTTTGCGTGCTGGCTGTAGAAATGGTCAAGCATTTAGTGTTGAGCATTGGAATTCAGGACTTAAATGTATGCTTGAACTGTCATTGCTGATTACTGCAAGGTTTTCTGTCTAAGTGTCCAAGTTCTTCTGGTAAGTGCCCTTCAAAGTTGTGTCACAGAACTGGTTTTTGCCTGTTTGAAGTTTGTTTTTTTTCAAATACACTGGTGGATTTTTAGCTGAAATACTGAACATATATTTGAAGTTTGCTCATCTTTGCTTTGGTTAATAAAGAAAAAAAGAGTGAAATGAAAACAGATTTTTTTAATAAGAATTAATTTTCCTATGCAGCTGAAAAGTACGGAGTTACGCTATTTCATACGAAAGCCAGTTCTCAGTAATGAAAGTGTTTTTCCTTTTATGTGATAAGATAGGCAGACTATAAAGTATCAATAAAAAGAGGAATAGGAAATATATTGCTGTAAAGAGCTACACTGTGTGCTTATTGTTAGGATTGTTTTGTAAAACTGACTTGCTGGAAGTAATCCACAAATAGGCTTAAAAATAAGCCTCGGAATTTTATTCTGAATATCTCATCAACAATAATAAGGGGAACATTATGTGTATTGATAGAGATGACTCTGTGTCAAATATTTACTGTTGTTTCAGAGCTGCATTTTTCAGTGTGTTTGTAAAACATCTTTGGACCTCTTGGACTCACTGCAGTCATGATTTTTTAATCTTTTATCTGAAGTTTTCCCATGATTTCTATCCATTAACGTGAAAAAGGCAATCAATCAACCACATACATTTAGATAAACACAACTATGAGGAGCATCTGTTTTCCAGACATCTCTGTGTTGTACGTGACCTATGGTCCTGATTTGGCTGAAATCTGATAGCATTGTATAATTTTGCATGCCATCATTAGAACATTCCTCCAAGAGGCACCAGAACAGGTCCCAAGCCTTGGGACGGTGTCTCTGGGTGATCTTCCTGGTCTTAAGGAGAACCACATCCAGCACATTTGCAGCAGTGCCCTGAGGACAAGCAAGCAGTCTTTGGCAGGCAGGCATGAGCTGGTTTGCACTACGAGCTGGACAGAAGCCATAAAGCAATGTTAGTGTGATGATCGGCACATCTTGTAACAAAGTTTAGTAGTCGTGATTCAGTCAACCATAGCAATGGCTGTCCCCGTGCATGGGTTCGCACATTGGTTTGCAAAAAAAATATGCAAACACATCCCTTCTTCTAGCTGCCCCAGGCCTACGCCAGTGGAGGAACTCAGGCTATGTGCACATCAGCCAGAAATTAGATGCATTAGGAGCAGATGAACAGATCTACTGTTAGATGCTGAGCCTTCTACATCTTCAACAAATGTGGTCTGAAGTTTTGACTCAGACTAGGTCTGCTCTGGTGTTCTGGACCAAATCTCTGGCATGCAAGAAACTGTCTGAAGTTTAGTTTGGGCGTTGTGGCTTGGACCCCCTCATGGGGATGGTGCACATTTGGGGAGCACCTGGTGTGGGACTTGAGATTTAGTTTAGATTTTTGTATATACAAAATTAATTCCCTTTACGCAGCAACGTGCAGTAAGTGTGAACAACCAGGGAGTTTGATTCAAAACTTCTCCAAGGATCCAAGCCAAAATGTCAACATAGACACAGACTAATTTTCTAATTATATTTGGCCACTTGATTCAACATTTCCTTTAGATCAGCAAGATGTGTTCAAGTCATTTAACTTAAACTCAGTGTCATTCAATTTAAACTCAGTGTCATTCCATATGCATTCTCTTGAAAGGGCAAGAAAAAGTAGCTTGGAATTGAAGAATAGGCTATAATGAGGTGGAGAATTCCAACCTTTTTTTTTCAATGACTTCCTCTGGAAAGAAACATGAATTCTAACAACATAAATTTTACTTATGCTGGGTTGCTGCATAAATAATGGATTTAAATGCCAGAGAAACAAGTCAAGCTATTGGAAGTTCTGAGATAGTGGCTGCCACCGCAATGTGATTGCTTACACAAAACTTGTAAGTTGCTATATTTCTGTGGATTTTTTCATGCAGTGTATGCATGAGGTTGGAGAAAGGAAGTGATTTGAATGCAAAGCCTACCCAAACCCCTTGAATGCTTAAGTTCCTCTACCTTTGCAAGCTCAGGAAAAATGCAGCAGAAGAAAATTAAAAAATACATCTTTTAATCCTAATTATAACTTCTAATCAGGATAAAAGGAATATGAATTATATACACTGACATTCAAACAAGAAAAAAAATCAACTATAAATCAAGTTTAAACCTAATCCTTTGATCTGTAACTCAAATCAAATCCAGGTCAGTAATGACTGACAGCTCCACCACACTTCATCATTGCATTTTCTTTGCCAGTTAAGATCTCAGGGCTCTCAGTCTGTCACCTTTCATAGCTATGCAATTCTTTGAAAAAAACCCTATTTCTTTGCATCCAGGTTGCACTGAAATTGTACAATATAGTAATATTTTAAAGCAGTTTGTCAAAGTTTAGTGCTATTCAGTGAAGTTCAGAGGTGGGAGTTGGAAACACTTCTTGTAAATCTCATCAGATGAAGAGCATCTGTAAGAATAACTTAAATGTCCAGTGTAAATCCTTCAATGAAGATATTAAAAAAGGAAAGAGTATATATAACATTGTAATGAAATAAATACAAAATTTCTACCTCATATTTTTTTAATCAGGAGTACCTTTACGATCTGACATGGAAAAAAACTAGGTTTCCATCATTACACACGAGGATAGAAGTCTGAGCATCTTTAACCCATGCTGTCTACAGATCTGGAGCCAGAATTATTATATTGAAATCACCACTCCAGATGACAGCAATCTAATATGTTACCAGCCAAATGAATATGAAAGGGAAAGACTGAAAAAAAAAAATGTGCATCGTAAATAATCTCTGTAGCAATATTGAAAGTGCTTTGAAGCAACAGTTCATTCCTTACTCAGAAAACCTGGAGGCTGCAAAGGTCCCCTAGATTACCATAGTAACTAAAAGAATAATTTAAATCTGCCTTTTAAAGAGTTGTAAATAATGCAATTGTAGTATCAATCACTGCTCATTGCCATTTCACATGCTGCAGAAGACAATTAGAAGAAGATCATGGTACCACAGTTCCTCTTGTAAGGAATTCCAGCATAATAAAATGATATGTCCAAACCCATCCCTTTCTCTGTTGTTTCTTTCTGGATCTATCTGACAAGAAAGAAGAGCTTCATCAGGCTTCATTTATGTGTCTGCTTGGGAAGCTGAAAAGGTTGTAGAAGTCCTCTTCTCTGTTTGTCCAAAACCAATCATTATAAAGGATCAAGAATATTAATCAGATTCTGTGTGTGTGTGTGTGTGTGTGTGTGTGTGCGCGCGCGCACTCCAAGTGTTTAAGATTCTGCTGGAAGCTGGTGCAGAGCTACAAAATGCATGTAAGGGTCTTCAGTGTTATCTGCAAGAGTAGAAACACACAGATAAATGAGTGCTGCTTTCAATTCTATTAATAAGGTTATTAGAGTAAATCTTTCAGGTGGGGATTTAAATGCAAAGATGAAATGCTACTGATGATCTTCTACAGACTGCTATACATAAAACCAGACATAAAATAATACAATAATTTGGAAGATATCCAAGGTATATGTATGAATAGGAAAGATATGGCTGAGGATTATATGGAAACTTGGTATTCTGAGTTGATTTCCAAATGCTATTTTAATTCCATATGGTGTGCAATGATTTTATAAAATACAGTAAAGCAGTGGCATGTGATTTGGAAGAGCAAAAATATGTGCTTTTGAGTATTAGGCCTTAGTCCCTTTCATGGGTAGGTGTGGAATTCCATAGCATTCACAACTGGAATCAGGTGGTCTGTACCTCCTGGGACAACCTCCCATTGTCATGGTAGTCATAACAGGGAGGAGTAAAGAGCCTTCTGAAAGCAAATTGAAAATTTTTAGCAAATTGAATGAAGTGCTGCTTAGAAATTATTTTCTTTAGCAAACAACTCACACACATTTTGTCTCATGTAATCTTATTGTGATGGCCCTCTTTGGACGCAGAAAGGCAACAAATCCTGTTTACATCCTTAGGAAAGTTCAGCCAGCATGTTTTGGGATCTGGATAATTCTGGGGTTTTTTTTCCAGTGCTCTGTCACCCACATTCATCTTTCCTCTGGAGAAGCTATGTTTTCTCAAAAACATCATTTTCTCTATGCTTTCTGGCTCTGGATTAGTATATTGCTTGTTAGCTTTGTTGCAGAGCCTAGAAATAGTCTTCCTTTTGCTTATTCTGCTCTTCAGCCTAGGCAGTCTGATGCACTGAGAATATATACCTGTGGTGTATGCGCCAAAGCTGCTTGGCTGTGATCCAGGTAGCTTTTATGTCTTGTCCTAAGGGGAGATGTGCTATTGCTGCCTTTTGTCTCTGACATATGCAACACATTTTCAGGAAACCTATATGTAACATGCAGCTTGATCACAGTAATATTCACCACTAACCTTTACTGCATGTGTTGCAGGTGCAATGAGAGCAGATAGGAACATTTTCTAGTATAGAGAAATACACCCATAATTAAAAGAGAAAAAGTTAAAAAAAAAAAAGGCTGCTGTGGCAGGCAGTTTGTTAGTATATATTCAATACAAAGAATCAAGGTCTGTGCAGGTTATTAAGACACTAGCCTTTGCCTCTTTAAAGGTATGGTGACTTCTTTACACTGTAGTATTGGTATGAAGTATACAAACCATGTCTCATGGTAGGCAGAGAAAGTAAAAGAAATAAGCTGGTTTATGATTTGTGTTAGTCTTACGTTAAAATCGGCAGGACCCATCTAGACAGGCATAGCACTGAGCCTTCAAAGAAAATGTAGAACATTCTAATCAATAACACAAATAAAAGGACTTACTTTAATGTACTTTTTGACTTGGTAGCATTCTCTTAAATTAATATAATTTGTAGCCTATTAAACTTTAGTCTAATATTGAATTCATAGCACTTACATTGCACTTTGAAGAGGCAAATTGCTATGAAGTATTGATCATGAAGCAAAGAGATGTCACTGAGTATTTAAGAAGACTGTGGTAGTTTCACTTGCATCTAGAAAACACTGTATCATCACTTTCTCAGATCTTGTTTTCCGCAAGGAGAAATTGAAGCCCAAACCTGAGATTTCCACTGAGTTAATTACTGTGTGTAATCCTCTGATTTTCCAAATTTATTAGAAAGATTGGTAACAGGAATAGTTAATCAACAACTCCTCTATTTATACACAGTGCACTTTTTCTGTTATCCAGTGATTTCATATCCATTTTGCCTGACTCATTTTTTCTATGGTGCCATTTGTACTTTGTATTCTAGTTCCACTGAATTGAATCTGCTTTGCGGAGAACTCAAGTGCATCAGCAGTTGTACATTTAAAGGTAGATAATGGAAGGTAAAATAACAGAATAAGAAGGGCCAAATCCTGCTGACTTTGGTTATTACCTAGGAATTCATATGGTTGCAATTTTTAGCTGCCGCTGGTCTTCACAACACAGTTTAAAATCCATCAAAAAGAAAGAGAAATAATCTTACATAATTTCAATCCTCTCCAGCTCCCTTAAGATGTGTTGCTGTAAAATAACCATGCGTTTAAAGACAGGCATTTTAGCCATGGGATTAATTTATATTTTGTCTAATATACTATCGAATATAACTTCTATATACTATCGAATATAACTTCTTCTAGAATTGTAAACCACAATTAAACTTTCACTGGTGAACTACCATGTTTTTATGATACTTCCAGGTCCAACAGGTTTTAGGGCTTCATTTTTTATTTTTTTTTCCCATATACAGCTCTATTGAAGTTTTTAAAACAAGGAAGAATTTAGGCAGAACTGCTACATTCTTTTAAGTTATGTTGGTTAAAAAAATTAATGGGCATTCATCAAATTTTAGGAGAGAAAAGACAAAATAGCAGGGACTATACCCAACGTGTAATTCTTCATATTTTTAAAACACAGGGTAGACAGCCATTTAAGTGTTAAAGCATAAGTTCAACATAGTTATGACACCATTTTATCCTACATGCTGTACATTTGGTCCAGACAAGCTAAATCTCAATTAGAAATAGGATGCTGCCAAATCAAAGTTTTATTCCATATGTAACATCAATATAAGATGTTAAATCCAGTAGATTTCCCTGTTCAGTGCCAGGTACCCTATCATTTAACCTACAGATGCATTGCTTCTTCACAGTGCAACGCTGGATCCATCCACAATAAAGTATTTATATGAATCATACATTAGTGTCGAATTATGAAAGCACGTATCACTTTCCCATCTGCAACTTCACTTTATATTGCTCTCTTTATCGATTTGGCAATAAAAACCCTTCTGGTTTTGCTCTAATCAGTTGCTCAGATACAGTTCCATGTTCTGCCATGGTCACCCAACTTCATTGTCTTTCTGTACCTCCTGGCTGGCCTCTCTGAGCCTTTGCTCTCTGATTGCACCAGTGTGTAGCAATGCAGAACTCAGATGGCATAGCTGGAACTGGGGCAGTCAGGATCGCCTGGTTGTGAACCAGCTTTGTTGCAGTTGTGGCAATTATGCTGTATTTTTTTCTTTTTTTTTTTGCTTCTTTTTTTTTTATTTAAAGGGATTTTTTTTAATTGAAATGGATTAGCTGTCTCTTGCTTTTAGTGCTCAATTTTCATGTCAGAATTTACATGACTGTATTTTTCATTAAGCTGCTTTCACACCTTTGTGCTTCCAGAAACACTCAGCTGTTTTTTCACACCATAATGGAGGCTCAGGTAGCTATGAGGGCATCTATGCTTGTCAATGCATTGCATGTAGAAGAAAATGAATTATTTAGACAGTATCCATTTGCAGCAGTGCTGCATAGGTATAAAACTCTGACATAACTTCTGTGAAGTTGTGCCAGTAGCTTTAGGGATCCGTTAAGTATTCATTGAGTGTATCCGTGTAAGAGTCATTTGCACATTTTAAAAATTTAGTATAGTTTATAGGCCACTGGATATTTCAATGCTTTGTTCTGTATTTCAAAGGATAAATTACAAAAAGACATTTGCATATACTTCCTAGGTAATTTTAAAATCAAAGTCCTTAAACAGCTATCATTCTTAGACATGTGGTAGGAGAAACACTGAAAGTGTACCTTAAATTGCAGAATAAGTCTCTGTTTCAGAGAAAAAAAAAAGTGTGTACTTACATTCATCTCTATTCAATAAACCATTTAAACATACCAAGGCTCCACTGGAACTTCAAGGCATACTTAAGTGGCCTGACAAATAGCAATGAACTTAAACAAATGCTTAAAGTTAAGTGCATTGTTGAAATAGAATTCTGTGATGCAATCCCCACCCTGTAAATCATTAAACAGATGTAGGTGAAACTGTAAAGTATGAACTTTGGCAACCTTACTGATGAGTCTGAGAATACTTCTCTGGTAGCAAACTAACAATAGTTAAAAACATGTGTGCTACCTTTTTAGAGTTACACAGTTTCATTACATTTAGTTATGAAAATGATATTTTACAAAAACGTGTAGAAACAGATGCATGATGGAGTTTTGCATAAAAACAAAAAGAATATGATTTAAAAAAATACAGCTCTCCTAGCAGATGAGCATCTGTGGTGTTAAATTCTGCCCTGATTTAGACAATGTCATGGAAGTAGGAGTAACATCTGACCTCTTGATGCTCTGAGTTTCAGGGGATATGACCTGGATGTAGGTCCTGTTTTAATGCAGGTCTGGTTGGGTTATTGGTCTCTTCTAGCCTTAAACAGCTATAGGGTAAACCATGCAAAATATGTTCTCCCATATATGAGCTGTCAAAAAGTTCAGCTCTTACTCAATGACAAATTATTTTATGCTAAAGCTTATGAACTACACATAAAACATCAAGATGGAATATACATACCATTGGTTAATTCAGCCTAGGGAACATTTGCTGGATAGTTTGTAAGAAAAGAAATAAGTGACAGACTTCAAGAAGGGTTGTTCTCTTTCTAAAACTTCTTAATGCAGTATGCCCTGCTTCTTGACAAAGAATAGTTAATTGTCACTCTAGAAATTACTCTGTTGTTCATGTTTTATGTATTTCTGATTAGAATCTCATTACACTCTGCTTATGTAAACATGCAATCCACCAATATTCATCTATGAAACTCTAAAAGAGCTAATTACCCAAAGCTTAGACTAATTGTCAGCATAAAGAACACAGAACACGGCTTTGAAGTAGGAAGCATTAAGAAAAACTGCCAGTTGTTCAAAGATAGCCGGTTGGATATGTAGGTAGCCTTGATTTCATCAGCATGTAAAGCTTTTACTGGGCAGAAAGTCGCTGAGGTTAAAAAACTTAAATGAGGGAATGACAAAATAGAAAATAGTTTGTAAAGACTGAGCTGGGAAACAAACAAACTAATGACAGGGATTAAAAGGAACAAAATAAAAAGTTTATTGTTGGAGTACTAGCAGGCAGCTGGATTAAATGCAGTAAAGAGTGGTGTAGTTGCCACACCAGAAGGACAGGATGTCATCCAGAGGGACCTGGACAGGCTGGAGAAGTGGGCCTCTGAGAACCTCATGAGGTTCAACAAGGCCAAGTGCAAGGTCCTACACCTGGGTCGGGGCAATCCCCATTTTCAGCACATGATGGGGGATGATGTGCTTGAGAGCAGCCCTGCAGAGAAGGACTCGGCGGTGCTGGTCAATGAGAAGCTTGACATGAGCCGGCAATGTGCGCTCGCAGCCCAGAAGGCCAAACATATCCTGGGCTGCACCAAAAGAAGTGTGGCCAGCAGGTCAAGGGAGGTGATTCTGCCCCTCGATTCCTCTCTTATGAGACCTCATCTGGAGTATTGTGTCCAGTTCTGGAATCCTCAACATAAGAAGGACATGGAGCTGTTGGAACAGGTCCAGAGGAGGACCACAAATATGATCAGAGGGCTGGAGCACCTTCCCTACGAGGATAGGCTGAGAGAGTTGGGTCTGTTGGGCCTGTTCAGCCTGGAGAAGAGAAGGCTGTGAGGATATCTTATAGCTATCTTCCAGTACCTGAAGAGGCTACAGGAAAGCTGGAGAGGGGTTATTCATAAAAGCTTGTGGGGATAGGATCGGGGAAATAGATATAAACTGGAGAGGGGCAGATTTAGACTGAACATTAGGAAGAATTTCTTCACCATGAGAGTGGTGAGACACTGGAACAGGTTGTCCAGAGAGGTTGTGGATGCCCCATCCCTGGAGGTGTTCAAGGCCAGGTTGGATGGGGCCTTGGGCAGCCTGATCTAGCGGGATGTCCCTGCCCACGGCAGGGATTTGGAACTAGATGATCTTTAAGGTCCCTTCCAACCCTAATTATAATATGATACTATGAAGAGCACTTTTAATAAGCATTAGGAGGAAAAGAAGGGAAGAATCCTACATTAAGTGTACGTGGAGTATGATAAATAAACAGTACAAGAGAATTCTGTTTGGTATTTGGAGCAAAGGGATTATATATCCATGTGAAAAAGACACAAAAGAATAAATACTACCTGCAAGAAAGCAAGCAGGCCAGGATCTGTTCCAACTAAATTTCAGTCCTAATAGAGCTAGATGAGTACCTGTCTTCAGCTGCTAATAAAGTGTTTCCCTAGGTTGTGGGTAATTCCAAAAGTGCATTATAAAAGTTGCATTGGTTTCGAAAAGCTTGAAAGGACCTGTTGAATAACTAATGATGTCCTTCCTAACCATAGCAGAGAGATTGCTCATTTGAGATCTTATTAACAAAAATCAGAGGTTAAAATAGAATTAAAATCAGTCAACACAGCATCCCAGGAGGTAGATCTTGCTCCTGTTCTGCCAGGGAAGGTGTCTGTGCCCCTTTGCTGGCTTTGAATAGTATGTAATTCTGTGCACTGAAGAGGACTGTGTTCACATAACAGCCATTGATTTCTTCAAAGCTTTTTAGTCAATACCACAATAACACTGTGATTTAGAAGAACTTCCACGATATGAAATTAACATTACATGGATTAAAAGCTGACTCACTTGTTGATTTTCAGATGTCACTGTTAATGAAAAGACATAAACAAAATTACTGTGAAGAGGATTTTTTGCCAGAGACACATTTTTTTTGCCTAACACTTTTATTGGTCATTTAGACAACATAAAATGCGATAGTAAAGTTTGCAAATTATAGTCAATACTGGAGAGAGTGTACTACTTTTCCCTGTGGGGCTGAATCATCTCACTGAGAGTCACAATCCAAGAAACAGGCAAATTAAAGGGCCAGATACAGTGTACTACGCATGGGAAGTGACAGCTCTAGCTGTATGTACAGGGTAGGAGACTTGGGATCAGAAGAGTTTTACAATGTGAGGTTTGACAAATGCTGTGTGTGTGACAAAAAGTGAAGAGAATTACATTGACCAGTAGGTACAGCAACAAGGTCATGGCTCTTCAACCTGGATATCAAAGGTTCAGTGCTATTTGGTGGCTGGAAATTTGAAGTTGGCTAAAAACAAACTTGAAATGAGAGACAGTGTGCTAGTAGGAAACATAACTGACAGAAATGGTTACTGGGGAAAGTGAGGACTCACTAAGTGGGTGAAAGCCTAATCAGAATTCTTGTCCACACATATAGTTTAGCTTACTTTCAGGATGGATTGTCATAGTACTGAACATTCAGTTTTTAAGAGAACTCTATGAGGTTATGCGTATACAAATAAACTGCACAGGGCAAGGGTATGGGCTCAGCATAGGCAACTTGGTCCATACTGTTTAATGGCTACCTAATTCATGCTATAGTTATGCAACAGCTAACACGCTTTCAGACAATATTGAACATGCAGACACCACTATCCCTTAAGCACAGACAATAACTCCTTTGCATCTGTGCTGGAGGACATGAGCACTGTGCTGCCCTGAGCATGTTCCTTACATTCACAGCTCTTCATTAAGAAAATGAATGTATTAAAACGTGGTATGTCTGGACTTTAGCCGGTTGGCTGTCACGGTAAGGAAAGGCTCCTCTCTTGTGCACAATAACTCAATTATGTCTTGAGCACAGGGGGTTATCACCCTCTGATGCACTGGAAATCACTCTCTCCTAGAGCTAGAACATCAGTGGGAAATAACTTGTTTTCTGAGATTGTGTAGAGACCCTTCCTAGATGCTTGTCTTCTACGGCTTTTCTGCACCATGAACAAAATGCCAAAGTGTTCAACAAATCTATAAATAGGAAAGGATGTGCTTCCAAGTCAGGAGGATTCTATCTTCTATTGGAGCACAGGGCATGGATCACCTGGAGATATGGCACCACTGCAAATTAAAGATGCCAGCCCTTACCAGGCACTTGGTCAACCTTAGTTTCTCCTTTTCTTTGAGTATAGCATGCAAAGCACATCTGCTGTGGAATAAGACAGCTTCTGCTGTGGCTGCTGAAGATGAATAACAAAGTCATTGGACTGGCTCTCTGTGGCTGTCTTGAGAAAATGTAATAGCATGTGGTACATGGTGTCTGCAATATACTGACCCACTATGGCCTTAAGTGCTGAAAAAATGAAAGCCTATGAATCATTGAATCATAGAATACTTTGAGTTGGAAGGCACCTTTACAGGTCATCTAGTCCAGCCCCCCAGCAGGTGCAGGGACACATTTAACTAGATCAGGTCACTCAGAGCCCCATCCAATCTGACCTTGAATGTTTTCAGGGATGGGGCCTCCACTACTTCCCTGGGCAACCTGTTCCAGTGTTTCACTACTCTCATTGTAAAAAACTTCTTCCTTATATCCAGCCTAAATCTACCCTCCCTTAGTTTTAAACTTCCTAATAAATATATTGTGAAGATATTTGAAGTATTATTTCCAAAAATCATACTGAACAGATGGAGCAGATGCCCAAATCATCTTATGAACAAATTTAGTGTTGAACACACGAAAAAAAGCATTGCAAAACTTGTGCAGAAGCAGCAGCTTACAGATTTAGTTTCTTTGGATGATGGCATTGCACAAATTTGGAGGAAATTCTTTGTAGAAACCTGATGCTCCAGCATTAAATATTTGTTCAATTAACTTGCATGAGTTCACAGGTTAAGTTTCATGCTCTCTCTTTACTATATGAAAAAAAAGGGAAACACAAGAACAAGTTTTAGCACTGGCCATGAATCCTAATGGCCTCTGTATGTACACATAGGTGTCCACATATACAAAAACTTCATACTTACCTAAATTTTTCTGTGCTTTAAAAAAATGAGATAGAGCCGAACTGACTTGACTGCCTTCAAACAACAATTTAATCTCAACTTGTGTAGACAGGCATAAGGCAGTGAAAGCATGCCAACTTTCCCCAGCTGCAGCATGCAAACATATAGATACTAAAAAGGATCTTTATCAAAGTTACCCTTTGCTGGTAGCCTTGCATGTTAAGGGGCAAAGAGGATCCATGTCTGAACTTAAGAGTTTGCCACGATCTAAACCAAGTCATTGGATTTTATTGGCACAGACATTTTTTTGGACAGGATGTAATCCAGAGGGACCTGGACAGGCTGGAGAAGTGGGCCTCTGAGAACCTCATGAGGTTCAACAAGGCCAGGTGCAAGGTCCTACACCTGAGCCAGGGCAATCCCTGATTTCAGTACAGGATGGGGGATGACGTGCTTGAGAGCAGCCCTGCAGAGAAGGACTTGGGGGTGCTGGTTGATGAGAGGCTCAGCATGAGCCAGCAACGTGCACTCGCAGCCCAGAAGGCCAAACGTATTCCGGGCTGCATCAAAAGAAGCGTGGCCAGCAGGTTGAGGGAAGTGATCCTGCCCCTCTATTCCTCTCTTGTGAGACCTCATCTGGAGTATTGTGTCCAGTTTTGGAATCGTCAACATAAGAAGGATATGGAACGGTTGGAACAGGTCCAGAGGAGGGCTACAAACTGGAGCACCTTCCCTATGAGGACAGGCTGAGAGAGTTGGGCTTGTTCAGCCTGGAGAAGAGAAGGCTCTGACAAGACCTCATAGGAACCTTCCAGTACCTGAAGGAAGCCTACAAGAAAGCTGGGGCGGGACTGTTTACAAAGGCTTACAGTGACAGGACGAGGAGTAATGGCTATAAACTGGAGAGGAGCAGACTTAGAGTAGACATAAGGAAGAATTTTTTCACAATGAGCGTGGTGAGGCACTGGCACAGATTGCCCAGGGAATTTGTGGATGCCCCATCCCTGGAAGCGTTCAAGGCCAGGTTGGATGGGGCCTTGGGCAGCCTGATCTAGCAGGTGGTGTCCCTGCCCATGTCAGTGGGGTTGGAACTAGATGATCTTTAAGGTCCCTTCCAACCCAAACTATTCTGTGATTCTATGATGAAAAGCACAGTTTATGACAGTACGGGCTCAAGTTATTTGACTTGATATATCTTCCCTTGTATGACATTCCCAAATTGAGACTCCAGAGAAAGGGACTGCACAGTGTACAGATGGGTTACACCAGATTTCCCATGTCATGTAAAAAATGGAACAAATTCCTGGAATCCAAATGTTTGAAATTCACATGTGGAGACACATGAGGGCACCACTGGGTGGTGGACAGCTACTGGTGGAAAATTGATGTCTATGGGTACCTTCTGCAGACTAGCCCATATGACCTACGACACTCCTGTACTTCAGGCAGGGGAAAGGCTGATGGCCTCAGGGCAAGCCTCTGAGGCAGGTGGTGCTGTAGGGGAGCACAGAGTGGAGATGCCAAGAATAGGGTCTTAGGCTCTTTTAAAAGATTTGACAGATTGATTTAAGTGTACCCAAAATTTCTGATTTTTTTTCTGAAATTTCTGATCATGTTATCTTTTTGTAAATTATGAACAGTCCTACTCATAGAGCTTGTTTTACTGGCAAGATGCCTTGAGTCTTTGTGGCATGCTCTTAGTAAAAAGCAATAGTACAGATAAGCCAAGCAACTCTGCATATATTAAAGAGTTAATGGTATTTAACTTCATCTTGCTTTCTTATCAGTTTTTCTAGGTTGCACCTTTCAAAGTAGGATAATATTGACTAAGCCTCATTAAACTAATTTAGAAATTATTTTTTAAAGAAAAATGCAAAATTAACGATCCATGTTCTAACATCAACATGCCACTTCAGAACATACATTGATAAACTACTGCTACTAAAAAATACTCTCCACTGAAGGAGAGTATCCAAAATTAATAAGATGAGGACAAGTGCTGGGTAGACACTCAGGAAGGCATGAAATTCATACAGGGAATAGCTGGTGAAGAACGGGTGCTGTTGGCACTGACCCTCTATTCCAAGAGTCAATATGAAGTTGCCACTGAAACAAACCCAAATCTAATTAAGGGATTTATTGGGAAATAAGCTATACATAAGACTGTTAATTATTGTACTTTTTTCATTACTGGTGAGGCTTGGCTGGTCTGCAGTGTCCTACTGTGGATGTTACATTCAAGTGTCCTGAGGAGAGCAAAAAAATGATAAAAGTTTTGGGGAAAATAGAAGTTTGGGAAAATATCATGATTTTAATCAAAAAGTGAGGTTTGAATGGGACATACACCTCGTATTACATTTACACTTACATGTAGAAGAGTGTCGTAAACAGGATAACACTAGCTGTCTTCCACAACCACAAGAAGAAGAAAAAAATTAATCGGATTAATTTGCAGAAAGAGGGGTTGTGCAAAATAGAGTTAATGGGAACAAGAAGCTGCCTGAAGAGAACAGGAACTTCACTTGAGGTTCTTAAAAGCAAGTTAAAAAAACATCCTGGATTTGGCGTGAAATATATTTAATCCTGCTTCACTATGAGTAGATGCTTAATAGAAGGCCTCAGGAGATCCTGCATGATATCAGCTGTGTATTAAAGCTTTATTGATGGAACATCCTGTTGAGGCGTTTTGCATATTTAACAAAGTATTTTTCAGTTCTACCTTCTCTCACTTAATGAAGATTTAAAAACAATGTGTCAGGATTTTTTTCCACAATCTCACTTATTTTCCCTCACAGAACTGCCGTTCACCAAGGCCAGAATTGTATACAGGGAGGGAAGGAATAGGTAGAGATGTGCTGCTGCTATTCCTGGTTGCCTGGGGACTACTGTCTTCAGCGGTGGGTTAAGCTGGAGCAGAAACAGCTGATTTTATTATTATTATTATTTTTGCATCTTTTCAAAGCCATCCTCTCCTCCTACGAACTGGGGAAGGGTGCTTATTGTACCTGGTGGCATACTCAGCTAGGCTTTGGCTGGGCTTTGTATTTATTCCATTTACTATATTTCCCTTTCAGAGTAGAGGAACATTAACATACTTCTCATTGGTTATATTCAAACACCTTTATGCCCAGGGTCGCCTTGAACAGACCGGTTAGAACTGGTTTCCAATTAGTCTTAAAATATTAATTCATGACTTTCCTCATTTCTTTAGAGCAAAAAGGATTTTCTTTTTATGCCTTTTTAGTCTCTGAAGGCCAAAGGAGGTGGCTAAGTTGAAAAGCTCACCCTTTTTCTCAAAACATAACACATTTTGTGGTAGCAGAAATCTGAAAGTTCAGTTACAGATTGTTGCAGAAGACCTCAGGTGTAGACTAAAGGAATTTAGTTAAAACTGAAGTGCAGATGCTTTCTGATTTATCATGCACACGCACCCCTTATACTGTGATTCTGTAGCAATTTAGGTCCACTAAGGCTGAGGCAGCTGTGGCCTTCCTCCCTCCTGGTGGTGTCTGACCATCTCCTTGTTGCCTGCCTTTCTGGAGAGCCTGCTCAAGGACCTAAATTGCCTGGAAATTAATTGTGGGCTTTGTCAGACGATGCTTCATCCCTTCCAGCCAATAGAGCAGAGGTGAGCTGAGATTATGGGGAGCAAAGGGGATGCCAAGGGACGCACAGCTGGAGCCAGCAACGCCACTGAAGTCCACTTTTAGCTTCATCTGGCACAGAAGAAGAGCAGTTTGATGGCAAATTTGGAACAATTACAGCTTCCCCTTCTCTCTGGCTGGGGGTATTTGGTGAGGCTTTAGGGAAAGGTACCGACCCCGGCTCACAGGGAGCTGGTTGCTGGAGGACTGAGCGGCACCACGGGGCGGCGCTGGCTGCTGCGGCCGGTGGGGAGGCTCGTTCGCCCGTGAATGTCACTTACGGGGCACAGAAACTATTCAGGGTTTCAGGTCAAATCTAGGAAGAATGAGCTCTGGGAGCCAAACCACGAGTTCCTTTCCTCCAGAAAAAAAACCACCTACAGCAATGGTGTTGACATGCCGTGGCTCCAGCAATAGAATCATAGAATCACCAGGTTGTAAAAGATCTCTTGGATCATCAAGTCCAACCATTCCTGTCTGCCACTAAACCATATCCCTGAGCACCTCATCTACCCATCCTTTAAATACCTTCAGTGACAGTGACTCAATCACCTCGCTGGAGCAGCCTCTACCAGTACCTGACGCTACCTCCTTTCAGGTAGTTTTAGAGGGCAATAAGGTCTCTCCTCAGCCTCCTCTTCTCAAGGCTAAACAACCCCAGTTCGCTCAGCAGTTTCTCATAAGACTTGTTCTCCAGCCCCCTCACCAGCTTTGTTGCTCTTTTCTGGACACACTCCAGAGCCTCAACATCCTTCTTGTAGCGAGTGGCCCAGAACTGAACACAGTATTGGAGTTGCAGGCTCACCAATGCCAAGTACAGGGGCAGAATAACCTCCCTAGACCTGCTGGCCACACCGTTTCTCTTACAAGCCAAATGCCATTGGTCTTCTTGGCCACCTGGGCACACTGCTGGCTCGTGTTCAGTCGGCTGCCAACCAACACCCCCAGGCCCTTCTCTGCCAGGCAGTTTTCCAGCCACTCTTCCCCTAGTCTGTGGCACTGCATAGGGTTCTTGTACCCCATGTGCAGGACCTGGCATTCGGCCGTGTTAAGCCTCATACCATTGGTTTCAGCCCATTGGTCCAGCCTGTTTAGATCCCTTTGAAGAGCCTCCCTACCACCCAGATCGACACTTCCACTCAGCTTAGCGTCATCCGCAAACTTAGGGTGCATTCTATCCCCTCATCCAGGTCATTGATAAAGACATTGAATAGGGCTGGACCCAGCACTGAGCCTTGAGGAACACCACTCATGCTCACTCGGCTGTCAATCAAAAATAAAAAGGAATAAAAGGGAAGCAGAACATCATGCCACAAATCCCGGTATTTTGCCCCCTCCACAGCACCCCTGCTGCCTGCTGTTTTGCGGAGTAAACACTCCCATTTGTCCCCAGGCTGGGATTTCATCAAAACACCTTGATACGGGTAAACTGACGGATGTGATCTACATAGACTGCTGTAAAGCCTTTGACATGGTCCCCCACAAAATCCTTCTCTCTAAATCGGACAGATATGGATTTGATGGGTGGACAGTACGGCAGATAAGAAACTGGTTGGATGGTCGTATTTGAAGAGTAGTGGTCAATGGCTCAAAGTCCAGATGGAGATCCGAGACAAATGGTGTCCCTCAGGGGTCTGTACTGGGACTGGTGCTGTTTAGTATCTTCATCAATGATATTGACAGAGAGATTGAGTGCACCCTCAGCAAGTTTGCAGATGATACCAAGCTGAGTGGTGTAGTTGCTACACCAGGAGGATGGGATGTCATCCAAAGGGACCTGGACAGGCTGGAGAAGTGGGCCTCTGAGAACCTCATGAGGTTCAACAAGGCCAGGTGCAAGGTCCTACACCTGAGCCAGGGCAATCCCTGATTTCAGTACAGGATGGGGGATGACGTGCTTGAGAGCAGCCCTGCAGAGAAAGACTTGGGGGTGCTGGTCGGTGAGAAGCTCAACATGAGCCGGCAATGTGCGCTCACAGCCCAGAAGGCCAAACGTATTCTGGGCTGCATCAAAAGAAGTGTGGCCAGCAGGTTGAGGGATGTGATCCTGCCCCTCTATTTCTCTCTTGTGAGACCTCATCTGGAGTATTGTGTCCTGTTCTGGAATCCTCAACGTCAGAAGGATATGGAGCTGTTGGAATGGTTCCAGAGGAGGGCTACAAATATGATCAGAGGGCTGGAGCACCTTCTCTACGAGGACAGGCTGAGAGAGTTGGGCCTGTTCAACCTGGAGAAGAGAAGGCTGTGAGGATATCTTACAGCAACCTTCCAGTACGTGAAAGGGGCCTGCAGGAAAGCTGGAGAGGGGCTATTCATAAAGGCTTGTGGAGATAGGACCAGGGGGAATGGGTATAAACTGGAGAGGGGCAGATTTAAACTAGACATTAGGAAGAATTTCTTCACCATGAGGGTAGTGAGACACTGGAACAAGTTGCCCAGGGAAGCTGTGGCAGCCCCATCCCTGGAGGTGTTCAAGGCCAGGTTGGATGGGGCCTTGGGCAGCCTGGTCTAGTAGGATGTCCCTGCCTATGGCAGCGGGGTTGGAACTAGTACGATCTTTCATCTCCCTTCCAACGCACACCCCACGCCAACCCCGCTCCCAGCGCCGATGGGCGGTGCCGGGTGGGCGGAGCAGGAGAAGACCCGGGGCGGTGCTCTGCGGGGCTCAGCCCCGGCAGGGAGGGGTCGCCCCGCCCCTACGGGACCCGCAGCCGCCGCCGCCGTCGCCGCGATCGCGGCGGGAGAGGTGAGAAAGCAGCTGCGCGGAGCCGCCCCTGCCCGTGGGGGGAGCAGCCGGCGTCCCGCGCGTTCCCCCGCCGTCCCGCTCCCGCTCCCAGGTAAGGCGGCTGCCCCCGCCGGGCGCGGCGAGGGGGGGACACACGACAGCGGGTCCCGCGGCGGCTCCGTGTCGCCTTTCCCGAACCGCGGAGCCGGGCGGGAACGCTGCGGGGGGAGGCCTGTTTCCTCGCCGCCCCGGGGAGGAGCCGCGGCGGTGCCGGCGGAGCCTGGAGGCGGCGGCGGCGGCTCCCGCAGCGCCGCCCTGCGCGGAGAGTTCTCGGGGCAGCCGCTGCCCGTCCCGTCCCCCCGAGCCCCCCCTCGGCCTCTTCTGCTCCCGAGACTGCTGCCCCGAGCCCCTTCCCTCCCTCCTCTGCTCCCGAGGCTGCTGCCCCGAGCCCCTTCGCTCCCCCATCCTTCTCGTCCCGATGCTCCTGCCCCGAGCCCGGCGCTTGTTCGGGTTCCCTTCCTTCCCTCCCCCCACTTCTCTTCTTCCCCTCGATCCCCCTCCTTCCTTTCTCCTCCCACTGCTGCTGTCCTTAGCCTGGCACTGTTTCGGGTGTCCCGTCCCCTCGTCTCCCCGTTTTCTCCTCCCGATGCTGCTGCCCTGAGCCCAGCACTTGTTCGGGTGCCTTCCTCCCTCCTCCTTTCTTTCTTCTGCTTCCCACCAATGCCCTGAACTCGGCTCTTGTTCGGGGTTCGGGTTTCCCTGCTCTCCTCCTGATGCGGCTGCCCGAGCCTGGCACTTGTTTGGATCACCCCCTTACCTCCCTTCCCTCCTTCTTCTCTCGATGCTGCTACCCCGAGCCTGGTACTTCTTCACCCTCCTCGTCCCTCTTTCTTGCCCCCCTCCCCTCTTTCTTACTTCCCCCCTCCCCTCCTTCTTTCTTACTTCCCCCCTCCCCTCCTTCTTTCTTACTTCCCCCCTCCCCTCCTTCTTTCTTCCTTCCCCCCTCCTCTCCTTCTTTCTTCCTTCCCCCCTCCCCTCCTTCTTTCTTCCTTCCCCCCTCCCCTCCTTCTTTCTTCCTTTCCCCCTCCCCTCCTTCTTTCTTCCTTCCCCCTCCCCTCCTTCTTTCTTCCTTCCCCCTCCCCTCCTTCTTTCTTCCTTCCCCCTCCCCTCCTTCTTTCTTCCTTCCCCCTCCCCTCCTTCTTTCTTCCTTCCCCATCGCCTCCTTCTTTCTTCCTTCCCCATCCCCTCCTTCTTTCTTCCTTCCCCATCCCCTCCTTCTTTCTTCCTTCCCCATCCCCTCCTTCTTTCTTCCTTCCCCATCCCCTCCTTCTTTCTTCCTTCCCCATCCCCTCCTTCTTTCTTCCCCCCATCCCCTCCTTCTTTCTTCCCCCCCCATCCCCTCCTTCTTTCTTCCCCCCCCATCCCCTCCTTCTTCTTCCCTCCCCCCTTCTTCTCCCCCGATGCTGCCCCGAGCCTGGCACTTGTTCGGGTTCCCCCCCTCGCCCCGCTTGTTTCCCCATGGCTTTTCGGGGGAAGCCGGCGTGGGACGGGGCAGGAGGAGGCGCTGGTGCCGCTGCCCCTTTGCCTCTGGTTCAGCGGTGATTTATGGTTTTGTTAACTCAGCGTTTGGCATGGCGCGCTCGCGGGGAGCAGCCGCGAGCCGGAGTCCTAAGTTTCTGTGACTTCTGGAAGGGAGAAGGAAAAAGGGCTCCCTGGGGCTCCCCAGCGGGTTCCTCCCAATCCCTCCCTCTCCACACCCCCGCCGTGTTCTCCCCACTTCAGCGCTGCTGCCGGGGGCTCCTGTGGCATGCGGGGTTTGCCACAAGTAGAGGTCAGCATGGGAAACCAGTAGGTCCAGGGAGGTGATCCTTGCCCTCTCCTCTGCTCTGTTGAGACCTCGCTTGGAGTCCTGTGTTCAGTTCTGGAGTCCTCAGTGCAGGAGAGACATGGATCTGTTAGAGCGAGTCCAGAGGGGGCCACGAAGATGATCAGAGGACCGGAGAAACCTCCCTTAGGAAGAAAAGTTGATACAGTTGGGCTTCTTCAGCCTAGAGAAGGCTCTGGGGAGACCTTATAGCAGCCTTCCAGTACTGAAAGGGGTCTACAGGAAAGTCTTTTTATCAGGGATGTCTTTTTACCAGGGATAGGGTGAGAGGTAGTGGTTTTTAGCCAAAAGACGGGAGGTTTAGATTAGACATTAGGAATAATTTTCAGGTTCTTAGATTTAGATGAGATATTAGGAAGAATTTTTTCCTGTGAGAGTGGTGAAGCATTGGAACAGGTTGCCTGGAGAAGTGGTGGATGCCCCATCCCTGGAGGTGTTCAAGGCCAGGCTGGATGTTGCTTTGAGCAACCTGATCTAGAGGAAGGCGTTGCTGCACGTGGCAGGGGGGTTAGAACTGGATGATCTTTAAGGTCCCTAGGTTTGTGCAAAAACCCTGTGTATTTTTTTCCTTGTATGTATATGTGTGGATATTTATATGTACTTGGAAAATAGAAAAGTATGTTCTGAGCTACAAGAACATTGCCTATAGGCTTCTGTTTCCAAGTGTTTTGTTTTCTGTTTCTTTTAGGCATATTTGCATTTCTACTGGGAGGAGAATGGGCAGCAGTAACATTGCTGAATATGTATTTGAACAGTAGCATGGAACAACTTGTGTGCCTTTAATTCGGCAGCAGAGGATATCCATGTGGGATTAATGTACTTCAGTGATCATGTCATGCTGACGTATCTTGTTCAGACTTGCAGATTTTTAAAGCAGTGTGCACTTCTAGGTAGTAGCGGAAGTGTAATTAATTTTAAGTATGTGACTTGGCCTAGTGCTTTATGATTTTAATGTGGTATTCATACCTTGATAAATAGGCATATACTTAGTCATCTGTCCTCCCTCTTCCCTTTGTGTGTGCATAATACTACACCGCACAAATGGAAATGGTACCTGTAGTAAGCTTTAGGACCAAGTATTTATTTAAACCCTTCTGGGAAGTGCTCTAAAGTTACTGTCAAAGACTAGTTGGAAGTTTCTTTAGTATAGCTTTTGAATGTAGTTTTTAAAAAGAAAGTTGTTTCAGCATCAATGATGCCAATTTGTAACCTGTATTTGGAATTAATGCTATTTGCATACATATCCAGTACAGCTGATACTGCTGCTGAGAGGCATGTAATTCTTCCTGCTGTGGACAAGGCCCTTTTGTATAGTGTCAACTTTGTATGCTTTTAGAGGGTGTATGAACTCTGGGTAGAGCCCTGTGGTTTCTCTCCCCTGTGGTGAGGTTGTTGGGGGGTGCAGATGATATTGCTCCTTGGAGATACTAGCAACAAAACTTCTGACACAGGCTGGAGCTCTGAGTTGGGGCATGTCAGTCTTTGGTACTTGACGTAGTTACTGGTGTGTGCTATGGCTTGTGCCTACCTGTGAGTGGAGTTTGGAATAGCAGCAGATTACAGTAGTGATTTGCACTAGTGGAAGGATCTGCCTGTCTGTCCAAGATAACTTGCAGGACAGTGGCTATACGGTAATGTTTTCCTTCAGCCAAAGAGATGGGCTGTTTTGTGGTGGTATCCCTGCTGTCACCACAGGAGTGGTACTTTGGTATCATGCAGGTAGGTGAGTGGATGACAAGTGCCACCTCAGCATACTTATCCCTTTGAAACCAATCTCTGTAATCATTTATGACCCTTTCTCGGCAGAAATGGCCTGGTTTTTTAGTCATGAGCAGACCTGCCAAAATCTCAAATCTTTGGCATTAGTATGCCTGTGATTGTGAGTCTGAAATCTTCATTTGAGCATCACTTTCTTAAATTTGGCTTTTCCAAAACAGCAGTTGTCATAAGAAGATTAAAAATAAAATCTACTTTCTGCTCACACTTGGTTGGTAAAATTTTCATCTCTTCTATTACAGCTCTTCTGTAGTTTCTCTGCTGGTTGTAGAGTCTCTGGAATTGTAGTGTGCAGTACTAAATAGACTATTTTTTCTACTAACCTAGGGATTCTGAAACTGTGGTATACTTACCTTAGCAAAAGTGGTATGTAAATCTTGCCACCAGTGGCATGTGGCTTCCACTTTGGGACTTTCTCAGTTAGTCTTCCTTTTTATTGGGTTAATAACTCGGCTGCAAGACACTGTAAAAAGTTCTGTTAAAAATTTATGTCAGGAAGAAGAAAAAGCTTATTAAATCGGTATTCCCATTGCTGCCTGATGGTGTTAGATGTTTTTGCATCCTCTGGGTAGCTCTTGGAAACTCAGCAACACTGCATGAGTATTTTACTCCTTGCACTGCTGAGTAAAATTATACAGCCTAATTTATTTAGGTTTGGCATGTTCTCACTGAAGCACACGCCACTCTAGGTGAATGAACAATCTGCTTATTTATATTGCCTTTCCCCCCCCACTTTTAATAGGCCCTCGGAGGTCTTATTGTGGTCCTACTGGAAGGTTTCAGAATTTGGTCCAACCTGCCAGTAAAAACAGAAATAAAGAAATATGAACCATGTTAAATCTGTTAATGAAGAAAGTATTTTCAAACTGTTGATTATCAGGGTAGAAATCTCACTTCAAATGGCTCCAGCCAGTCCTACAATCACATTTACTGCTCTTCTATAAATTTTTTTCTGGCAGTTTATTGTTGACTGTCTGGGGCTAAAGTACTCAGGGTAGATGTGAATGCCCTACCTTCATCTTTGCAGAATTACAAAGTAACCTAATTGGCTTCCAGATCTCACTGTACTTTCTTCATGTCCCTCTGTCATAATTCAGACTCTTTCTGTCTACTTATTGTCTTTCCAGATGTCTTTTACAGTCAAATGTTTGCTGGATCACTTTCCCACAGATGAACTGCTATTCATTTTCTTAGAGGTATCCAAGATATAAAATACCTGATGGAATTTCCTTCTCCCCACTTCCCCCCCCCCCCTTACCTTTCTTCAGTATTCTCCCACATTCATTTGCAACTTTACATAAGTAGAGCTTGTTAGAAGGTGTTCATTAGAATGTCATTGGAGTGAAAGTCAGGAAAAGCGTTGATCAAAAATACTTTTCAGTTTTGAGTCATTCATTTCTGGTGACTAAACCTTTAAAACAAAAAACAGTCTCCTTTTCTGCTACTGGTGATATTTCCTCTGCGCTTTTTGTAGTTGGATTATTTCTGATAACTGGGTTTGACACCATAGATTCGCTTACGGCTTCAGAGAAACGCAATACTGAAATGATCTACTAAATTTGGAATAAAAATGTACTCGGTATGGCTCAGTAAACTACAGGTATGAAGGAAAAGTTGACTTCTTCAAAGAGCTTCAAGTATTGACTAACTCAACAGTTTGTCCTGACTTGCTCCACACTGACATTTTTGGCTCTCGTGTGTCTGATGATGATTGTCAGGGACTGTTCCTCTGCAGAACCCAAGCTAGAGCTTTTGCTGCCCCAGGCTGAGGCCAAAGAGAGCAGGCAGGTGTTTGAGCACTGTGAGCATGCAGCATGGAAGATGAAGAATGATGGTATGCAGATGTATTACCAAGGAAAGACATAGCATGTTCTGGAGTAATCAAATTTTCTAAACTGTATGAGCTGTCTGCAGTGTACTGGAGACGCAGGTCACTTTTTGCCTTCATAGAGCTGAGACAGCAGCGCTGCCATTGAGTAATGTTTCAGTACGAAAGTATAATGTCAGTTCAAAGTCCAGAAATACTTCTGACCTATGACCAGTTGGGATCATGTATCTTAAAGCAACAAAACCATGGCATGTCTGAGGCTGCAAACTCTTCATGGTTTTTCTCTGCTCACCATTGAATTCCAGGTTTAGATTTAACTTCAGCTACTCCTTCTTGTTTAGATGGCGCTTCAGCTGTTTGTGCTGAAGGATAAATAGATATGTTGTATCTCCTCGTTGAGAGAATTTGAGACTTTCACCTGGTGGTTTGACACTGACGATAGAAAGCAGTGTAGAAGGAGTTGAGCTTCGTAGGTCTTTAGAGGGGAAGGATTGAGTGACAGGGGAGCACCTTCCCACTGTGACTTAGATTGTAGTGCTGCTTGTTTCCCCACTGCTCCTAGTTTATCCAGGAAGCCCTCAGACTGTTAACCATATTTTTGTGGGCCCTTATGAAGTGTCCCTGCCGCCCCCAGTGAGAGACAAATATTTCATGGCCGATGGTATGAAAAAGGAGTCTGGAAGGAGAGAAAAAAAACCAACCCCACACCTGTTTTACTATACAGGGGTGTCTAAATGTACTCAGCTTAAGTTTGTGTAAGGCTGCTGGTGGTGCATTCTTCTTCTTAAGTGAGAAGGCTTTCTGAGCGCACAAGGTTTTCACAAAGCAGAACATTTCCATGCAGTGCAGTATGTCTGTATGGACGTTATAAGCTCTGAGCATTGAAGGTCTTGGCAAAGGTTTTGATGCATTAATTATTTTGGCTTTCATTTACCATTCTCAAATATGGAATTAGTATTGTGTGTGTGTGTACGGAGAAATGTGAAAATATCAAGGTGATTTTGAAGTGTATTACTGGAGCAGTGGTTGTTAGGAGCTGACTGTATTTTTGGTCATTGCTGATGGTACCAGTTAGTGGTTCCCTGAGCCTCAGCCTCCTGTCTGTGAGCTGGAAAAGATTGTTGAAATTCCTCAAATTTATTATACTAAGATATTTTACTGTCATCCCCTAAAAGGTATTAGTGCTAACCTTTCTAAATCCATTTGTTAATTGTTGTCTTTAAGTGAATAAATGTTAGCTTTAGCTTTTCAAATGAATGAAATCTAATAAAGATGCCTTACTAGAGGTACCTTAGATTTCATGTTTGCAGAATAGGTGAACAGGATTCTTCCTGCCATCTGCTTACGCCAGAATCTTTGACTCAGTATGGATGGGAGGGGGAAGTGTGGGCAGGGAAAGACATGGGATTTAGATCTCATCTAGACAGCTTTGGGTGATGCAATGCATATCAGGTATTTCACTCTTGGGATTGTCTGTTGCCTGTTGGCAGTTAGAGGTAGGCCTTATGTTACTCAATTCATTCACCTAATTTCATAACACTTTATGCTTTCTGCTTCCTGTTTGTGGTGGAGCGTATTTCTCCTGCTACTTGCAGCTTTTAGAGGGTATTTAATTTCTCTGTTTCTTTTCCTAATTCACTGAACAGCCCATTCCCATTTATACGATGGCAGATGAAGTGGGCTGTGCCATTTGGATTGCTAGATGCTGCAGGAGAGGCATGGACACCCTGTGCTTCTTTGTGGAGGTGCAAGCTGTTGAATCCTGGGAATGGTTAGAGCTGGTTGTGCATCCTGTGGGGGCAGTGGTGAGTGTGGACAGGAAGGGTGAAAGCATAATAGTAAGATTAGGGTGCATTCCACGAGAAGGTGGTGTTGATGGAGGCTTCAGTTAGTAATTTTCTTGAAATAACTTGTCATTGCTGTTGTGAATTAGAGGAAGGGGTAAGAAAAATCAATACACTTTCTGAGCTGCAAAGAGGCCTTGTGACTAATATTGTGGCAATAACCTGAGGGCAGAGCCGGGTGGAGCCCAGTACTCCTCCCTCATGAAGCAGCACAGCAGTTTGGTCATCTGAATTGTGGCAATGGCCCTAGGGTTGGCAGGAGGATTATTATAGCATTGTTCTTGCTTTCTAGAAAGCTTACTTCATTCTTATTTACACATTTCAAAGGTGATTGAAGCACTTTTTCTTATGTGGTACCAACAGTGCCAAACCTGCTAGAGCTGGTCCCTGCTGCTGCCGAGTCCCTCGTGGAGTCTGCTGCTGGAAACAAACCAGAAAGGGGAAGAATGTCTGTTTGTGTAGAACTCTACAGAAGGCTTTTAGGATTGAGATGATGAGTTTTCTAAACGAGAGGAATGATTGAAGCTGTTGTAGTTTCACTTTGCTTACTTCAGCAGGATTTTGTCAGCGGGTTCATAGTCATTTGTTGCTTTCTGCATAATAGACTGAATAAAAGAAGCAGGAAGAATGGGGTATTATTAAAGACTGTGAGTTTTTTTGGAGCTGCCAATACACTTGGAAGTTACATTGTCTTAAAAATAAATAGTTTGAGATGGCCTTAATTGAAAGCATCTGTGTCAAATTTTGGACTTTGAAGGATCTTCTCTTCTAGAAAGGAAGCACTGGTAACTTCATTTTTGTTGTTAGGTGGATTGGTCATAGATATGTTTGTAAAATGGAAGTGCATTCAGTACGCAAAATATCCAAGAGAACTGAAATAGTAAGGTCTAAAATTCTGTGAAAGATCCAGACCTTTTAAGTTATCCCTTCTGTCATCAGTTCAAAGAAAAACCAAAAGAAACAAATGCAAAACATCTGAGTGATATTCCTTTGTATATGTTTCCAATAGTAAAGGGAAGAGATAAAACTAGAAATGTCTAGTTCATCCATGGGGAACTGAGCACATAGTCACTACTTTTGTAAAAGCAGTGCTTCTAGCTCTGACAAAGTCATGTTGTCGTGTGTAGACCCAGTGAAGAGCTACTGTTATGAATACAGTTCTAGGTTGAGAGATCTGGGCTTCTTCAGCTGGATGAAAAGGAGGCTAAGGGACAACTCAGTAGCTGTTCACAGCTACTAGAGGATAGCTATGAAGATAAATGGGGCCAAACTCTGCTTAGTAGTGCCAGACAGTGGGGGGACAATGACAATAAATTGTTGCTTTGAAGATTGAGGTTGGACTTCGGGAAAAATCCTGTTAGTAGAAGGGTAGTGCAGCACTGCAGTGGATCATCCAGAGAAGCTTTTCAAGACTCATCAAGGCAGAGCTATAACTGGTCTGATCTGCTGGTGGTGATAGTCTTGTTTTCAGTCAGAGGCTGGAGTGGGTAATCTCCTGAGGTTTTTTTTGGTCTTTTCTTTTTTGTTTGTTTGTTTGTTGGTTTTTTTTTTTTAAAAAGTTTATAGGCCACTGGCTCATATCCCTCTAAAATGAACTTCGAACAGAGCTGACCAGCTGCTGTGGGATGCTTTGTGGTAAACTCAGTTTTGTGTCCTCAATACAGCTTTTGTAGTTCATACAATAATGATTCAGTGACCAATACTGAGATCAGGTTTGTTGGCCTAAGTATTTATAACCAGAGGACCTGCAGGTTGTTTTTGTCAACAGGTTTCTTTTGGTCTCACCTGGCTCAGAGGGAAGGGGCATAACTCTCTGGTTAATACCGCCCAAACAGGCAAACCCTTCCTTGGGGACCTGCCAAAGATGGCTTTGAGGGATGAGATGGCATTACAGTTGCCAAGAGGGCAGGTGGACTGCAGTGAAATGGCCTTATGATCTCAAGTTTATGAATTGTGTAACCCACAGCAAAGGATCTGCATAATCTTCATCTTGTACTTTTCCTCTGCGGTCCCATTTGCCTAGTACAAGCTTTAAGTAAGCAAAAAGTAGCAGTCAGGATGCCTTCCGATCTTCTTTTTTTTGCTCTACTAATATATATTAGTGCTCATAGTTCATCTTCATTAGAGTTATATTATATGGAGGGAATAGCCAAATGAATGGTTTTATCGATTTTATAACACTTTTTTTTTTTCGAGAGAAAGAGAGGAAGGGAGAGGAGAGTCAGAGGAAAATACAGAAGATGTGAAGTATGCCATGTTAGAAAGCTGTATGCTATCCCGTTACAGACTTTTTCTCTACAAATAAACTCTCTGTTCTATCTTTGGACCTCTGGTGAATGAAGACCTGTGTGCATTTTATTTTTGAGACATTCTTTCTATAATTTACTTAATCTTTGAGGTGATGGGATTAAATCTTGATGTGCACTGCTTGAAACATGCTGTTTGTTGTAAGAGATCAGGCTTTTGGATGCCATTTTTTCCCACACTTGGTGCTTCTGCTAGAGCACCATGTTTCTTGCCCTACATTACTCTTACTTGTTTGCTTATTTTTCTGGAGTGAAACCCATCCTTGTTTCTTTCTGCATATACAGCTACTTATTTTTTTGGTTTTGTTACATGACATTAGGAAAAATAAAGGTTAATGATCCTGTTTATAGTGTTATGTGGCAGAGTGATGGAATAAAGATCCACATGTAATGTTTAAAAACATTATAAAGATAAAAGTATTTTTGACACTTCACGGTCATCAGAGAGCAAACTGAAACAAAACAACTTTTTTTGAGGTGAAGATGGAAATTTGATGCAAAACTCATGCCTATTTGAATGCATGTAAGGCTGATGTTTAAAGAAAAGCCTGCCTATGCGAACGCAATCTCATAGACTTCACAAAACAGAGCTGCCGGCTAACCAGCGGACTAGTTGCTTGCCAGCAGTTCACTTGGCATAGCTTTGTCCTACCTGTCATCTGTCCTTCACTGAAAGAAATAAAACCCTGTAGTTACATACTCCAGGCCTTCCCTACTTGCCAAAGTAATGCTTTGTTAATTATATGGAGTCCTCTGCTCTTACATGTGCAGGTTCTTAATTGCTGTAAAAGGGCGAGAGATTGAATCCTACTCTTACTGATTTTAAAAAACAAAAATTATCCAATTGGCTTTCCTTTTCTGTGAAGTCTCCTGGAGCCTATTTTCTCTGCTTACAGTGGAGAGTGCTGATTTTGCTGCATACCCGTGAGCATCTACCCTGAAGACTCAGGCTGTTAAGTAGCAGCTTGTAGGAAAGCAGCAACTAGTGTTACCTGTTAAATAGCAATGGGATGTTTTACACCTGTATTGCAGTGGTGTGCAAAACCAACCGGATAATTTTAATGGACTTGAAAGACTGAGTTGGATTATTTTTTTGTTAATTGAAGGTAGGAAAGCTCAAACGGTAGCTTAGTTTCGGTGGCATCTTTTTCCTGTTGGCTTTATAACAAAGCAATGAAATAAAGCTTTTTGATTTAAGGCATAATTAGAGAGTCCTCATTACATCACAGGTCAGAAGATTCATTATTTGCAACCATTGCTTGAATTACATGCAGGACTTGGGATACATTAGAGACTGATAACTGAAGCTTCGTAGGAGATTAAAAAATATTTGGTTTACCTGCGGAAAGCATAGTTGGAATACTTTTCTCATGCAGTTATGTCAAATATTGTTGTGGTAGTTTAGGAACTTTTTAAGGGACAAATATGCTCCCCGAAACACAAGAATTTTCCTATGCCCACGTGGCTTTGTGGCTGAGGTTAGTAGGTTCTCTGACAAGGTGATTTATCAGATGGTTTCCTCCTGTTGTGCTTTGAATAGGAGCTACTCCAAGTCTGAGGCCAGAACAATAGCTATGGAGGAAATTAGTCATGGAGGGATCTGAGGAGGAAGGAGCATGTTTTTATCAGCGATGGAAGAACTTCCCAATACACAGGGATCTCACTGGAGATAATTTAGGCATTAGTGAGTGCTGGTGGTTTGTAACTTTGCAGTGGATATTAAAGACTTTTCTTCTTAATTTGACACATTTTGGAAGTATTCTTCATAACCGCATGGATTCAAAATACGTTTTTATGGAGGTTTAAGCAATTGGTCTTTATTTCAGCTGGAATGAGGGACTTGGGAGACTTCCATCAGAAAATTCCCTGGTTGTGGTGGGTGCTGTACAAAATAGGGGACATGAAGTTGGGTAGCAAAGAGAAGGATTTATCTGGAATTCATTATATATGTTTCTGGCTTAAAATAGTGCTTGTGCTTTTTACCCCATGATTCCTCATGATTCATAAAACATCTATTCTGAGTTGGACTCAGCAGCTGAAGAGAAAGAGTTTGTTTTCCATGTAACCTCCTTACATTCTACTAAAAGAGTTGGGAAGATCTATACTGATACGTATCAACGAAGTAATTTACATTTTTGGATGGGTACAGGTACCCAAATATATGGCATCTAAAATGACACTAGATCACTGTATATCTGGGACATCTCCACAGGGCTGGCAGATGTAAGTAAGGACATACCTGTAACACAGTCTTTCTAGCAGTGGCCACTGGAGGACAACAGGAGTTCTGTAGAGCATCTAAGAAGGCACTGAATATCTGTATTTGGATGGCTAACATTTACATGTTAATATTTTTAATACCTCTGTGATCTGGTATTTCAGATCAGCGAACTGCAAACAGCTTTTCTTTTTTTTTTTCCTAGCTCTCATGAAGAAAAATAGAATCACTTTCCTGAAAAAAAAAAACTTTTGCATAAATCTGTGTTCTAAGAGAAAGGCAATACAGGTGGTTTGCCAGTTTATTTTACCTAGTTTATTATTTTGCCAGTTTATATAACCTAGCTTATATAGACAGAGTTAGCAGGATATCGGTTGTTTTACCAACCTTCTCTTCCCCCAGAACTGCTCTGCTCCAAAACCAAAAAAGGAAATCAGGAGGAAGATCCCAGTCCAATTCCTCTTAGGTTAATTTGGTGTCAATCAGTTGTTCAGAGGAAGAAAGCGTGAGTGAGTGCAAGCATTGATGTTCGGTCAGGGGAAAAAAAAAAGCCCCTGGAACATGTTCAGCATAGCTTAGAGAACAAGCTTATGTAGCTTATATAGCAACATAGCTGGAACATGCTTATGGCTTATGGCATGGATTTACACCAAAGCTATAACTGTGCATTGTCAAAGTACAGATGTTCTTTAGCAATATGTTAAAGTCTGCAGTTATTGTAAATTATTTTGAAAATGAAAAGTTCAGTGCATGTAACTTAAGTGTCTAAGTATTTATGTTCCTAATAAAGCTTCTTCTGTAGTAATGTTTCACCTCTTATATGTTTAATGAAAGACATGATAGAAGGATCCTGAGGGTGATCATCTCAAGTAACCAACAGAGAAACGCAGATGCTTTTAGGATATGATAGAATCTCTTAGAATAGCTACTTTGGGAGAGGATGAATCACAGCCCACAAATGCCTATTTCTCTTCAGTGACTATGAAGAGAGAGGGGGAGTAGAGTGACTCAGTGAGATGTGGTTGTTTATATTTGGTCAAATATATTTCAAGCTAAGTGCATAAGGCTACAATCCAGAGGCAGCTCAGCTCTCTGTGGCACCCAAGATGTGTCTCAAACGTTCAGCTACAAAGTCTGTTTGGAAGGTACTGAGCTCTCCTCTGCTGGTGCTTTCATCACCCTTCCCAAATGGAACCACCCCATGAAGGAACAGTGCACGTGTACTCAGTTGTCATCCTGATGGGGAATTGGTGTCATCCCAAAATAAAGTCAGGATGCAAACTGGATGTGTGCCTGAACCCATGTGTTCGGATCTCACAATTTAGACATGGCTTAAATTCCTTGTGCAACCAGTGGAAGAAGAGTGGGGATTTGGAAGGCCTCCAGAAACCACCTTAATATTGGTAAGATTGAATCCTTTCATGTAACTTGAATATATGCTTGCTTCTGTGGTGTTTTCATATTTCTCTCAGCATATATCATGAAAATAGAGTAGTCTTGTTTTCATGTCTGTGCACAGTCAGTCTCAACTTTTCCTAGGTTAGGGAGATGCTGGGTGCATGGAAGTTTAAAAAAGCTGAAATCCTGGACTTATGAGTTCTTCTGATAAGCATATTTTTATAAGCAAAATTTAGACCTAGCAGTGTCCTTTCAGAGCAGCATACCTACTTCCAGTTAGTAACTTGGATTTTGGCATTCCTTTTTTTTTTTTGTAACTTAATGATTTCTACCATCACTTCAGCCCCAATAGAGGGAGAAAGTGAGGTATTTTGCAAAGCCTGGCATCAGTGGTGTTATGCATGAATACTGGCAATCTTGGCAGCTGCCGTCACTTTTCTTTATGCTGTTACTCAGAGCATAGCTACCAAGGTTGGATTGCTGCTAGTAGCAGTTGTGGGAAGTTCCTAAAGGGAGAGTCTATTACTGACACAAGAAATAGTTTTGAAATTGTTCTTGCCATTGCTGAACTTACCAAAATGTCACTGTTGCCATAGGTCATCTATACAAGGCTCAAAATCATCCTTCTGCTGTAGTGAATGTCACATAAGTTGCTTGGTGTCTTCAGTGTTAGTGTTACATATATTCCATGCTTCTTGCAAAACTCCCTTCAAATTGAGAAGTTTTGTTGTTTCTGTGATTAAACTTAATCACTGTGATTCAGGATCAAAGCGGAAAAGCAACTGTGCAGGTTCTGCCTGTTCTAGTTCTCCTCCTCTTTCTTTCCAAAGCAGTGTACTTTTGGAGAAAAGTTGTATCTATACCCTTCAGGAAATTGTGTGTGATAGTCTCTTTAGCAGCATTTTTCCATTGATTCCTTAACTATAGAGCATGTCAGGAGTGCAGATGACGTTTTTTGAGTTGGGAATTTACCTTTATTTGTTATTCTTAGTTGTGTTTGACATCTGAATTTCTCTGTGTCTATAAGATGATGTCACTTTGCAATTAAATATATAATACGATTGTATAAATTGGCCTGAAATTACAGAAAGGGTCGTTGGGCACTGGAACAGGGAGGTGGTTGACTCACTTTCCCTGGAGGTGTTTAAGGGACGGGTGGACGAGGTGCTGAGGGGTATGGTTTAGGGAGTGTTGGGAATGGTTGGACTCGATGACCCAGTGGGTCCGTTCCAGCCTAGTCATTCTATGATTCTATGATTCTATGAAATTTGAAATCCTGGCCTTTTTTCTTTGTAACTGGTATGAAAAATGAATGGGCTCACGGGCACATCTCAATTTGAGATCTTTCATTTTGGAACCCCTCACTTCTCAGTGTACAGAGCAGATATTCTTTAAAATAGCTTTTTCTTCAGTCCATGAACTCATGCTTTATTTGCTGCACGCTATTCAAGCACCATTTTTGAGAAAGATCATGTGTTTTCTCTGGAGCGTCTTGATGGGGCCCAGCTGAAGGGTTCACAAATGTGACATGATTTATTTTTGGCATGTCTTCTTGAGTTGAGTGATTTCTGGTCCTTTGGCAAGGGAGGAACTAAAATGTGATAACCCGCATGAGGAGCTGGGTGGGCACATGGTTGCTGGTTTTATGTTCCAGATTTGCAAGTCCTAGGAATGAAGTCTGGGAGCACCTTAACCCTGTTTGAGTGCAGTTAAAGCTCTGCAGTGGTTGAAGACTGGCATACGCATGGTGAAGCGGTGATGCTGAAATAGGGTTGTGCTGACAGTGCTGAACCGTCTCCTTTTAGGGGATTGTGTTAGTGACTTGTCTTGGGTTTGTGGAGATTTCTCTGAGGTAACTTGCAAGTTTCTTCACCCTTTAGAAGCAAACTAACTGACCACAAAAGCCAGTTGGGGTTAGGCCATGATAGCCAGCTCTCAGCATGTGTTGTCATATGAATGTGCATATGGTCTGTGGGGAGGGTAGCTGGCTCCTGTTGACTGGTGATGCCTGTGCCGCTTACTCTCTCCAGTTCCTCCTCCGGCTTTGGCACTATTTTCTTCCCTGTTGTAACCTTCTGCTCGACGAGACCCAGGATTTCCAAACTCTGGCTGTTGTCTCTTCTCCCCTCTCCCTCTCATTGCCTTCTCTCCCTCTTCTGCCCAGCTCTGTGTCACGTTTTGGTCCACCTGACCTTTCTCGCACCCACTCTGCAGTGCACTCTTGAGGGCTTGTCTCCTGCACGTCCATGAGGCACCATCCGAAGGGTCATGGAAGCAACAGGCGAGTTTGTCTTCCTGCTGTCAGCTCCAATGTCTGGTCTCTGGCAGATGGGAGCAGCAGTTACAGGGGAAATCCTGCTAATCTCCTGTAACTTGAGCCCATTACATGCTCAGTCGCACTGTAGGGTTGGTGCCTTTCCAGCCGCATACGGATGGATGGCTGGAGGAGGCGGTGTCCACTGACTGCAGAACATTTTCAGGTTTGCACTGTAGGGATCAGAAAACAAATTAAAAAGATGGTATCTATCAGCTGAACTCCAGCAGGTTTTAAAGCTTTGTCAAAAAGGAACGTATTTTCATAAGTATAGCAAAAAATGTAGCCTTGATTTAACAAAAAAAGCGACTGAAAAAGCAAAAGATCAGCCCTCTGCCAAGTTTCAAGACTGCCCCAACATGGGCAGGGGAGCCAGTGCCCTGGTGAGTGAGTTACAAGAGTGGCAGAGCAAGATGGTTTTGTCTAGGCTATCTCAAAAATGGGCAAACTGCATTTTGGCAGGGAAGTAAATAAATCCTGTAGCAGATGTCCAGCATGGAAAATTTTAACACAGGCAGCTCTAGTTTGGCAAAGTCAAAAGAATGTGGAAAATACTGTCTGATGCACCAGGCCGCTTTAATAACAGATGAAGTTACCACCTCTGTCCCCGGAGTCTCCCCAAACCCACCAGAACCACCTATTTAGGGTTTTTTTTGGAGTGTGTGTGTTTTTATTTCTTAGATAGGACAGAATAGAGCGTAGCGGAGGGGCTGACTGAGCAGAGAGTGAGGGCTGGTTGGCAGGAGGCTCCTCTGCAGGAGAGCATTTCAACCATGCCAGGGAGGGGAGGGTTTTCACAAATTGGATGGGAGATGGTGGAGCCCAAAGGAGAGTTTTTGCTTGCAAGGTAGAGGAATAATGGATTTTTGGGAAGCTGCATTTGTAATATGCAAAGCAGTCCATAAGAAACAATGGGGCCTTGGGACAGAGCTGCCAGTGAATGAGAGCTTTGTTTATCTCTTGTCTATTCATATTTCTAAACTTTTAGTGGCATTTAAAATACACTTTACACATTTTTCTGTAATGGCTGTCTAAAGGAGTATTGCACTGTGATCTTTATCGCTTTCTAGGTAAAGATTGACTTTCAGATTAAGCTCCTTTTTGTATTTTTCTTAATTGCAATTTGTGTTCAATAATCCTTGGCAGCTTTATTCTCTTGTTTTAAAACTCCAGCAAAATTTTGGGGAAAACTGATTGACAGAGCCTTGTGTACCCAGCATATCGAGCTGCTCTGACATGAAAACGGAAACTGGTTATTATAATCCTTATGCCAGAACCTTGGTACAAATGAACATCAGTTCTGAGCTAATCACAGGAACCACAGCTTGGATGCTGCTGAAGTGATCTGTGTGCCAAGGATATTAAAACACCATCATACAGATTGTTTTCATCAAGAAGCATCCCATACCTGCAGTCCCTAACAACTGGTTTCAAATATTTGGGAAGACATTATGTGTGTATTGCTGTTAAATGCAAATGCTGCACGATAAGATTATGCGGTATTAAAATGAGATCATTACTGCCTGAATCCGAGTGTGTTTCGGCTGTGTGTGTGTTGAAATAAAGGATGGATCGTTTGGTCTAGGGTACACAGCTCACCTCTGCAACCAAAACGGCATCATTGCAGTTCAACAGTTTTGGAAATGTTGTTTGTGCAAGCATTTATGATTAGCAAAAGCTTCAAAAAATCTTGTGCAAGAAATGATGTGGCTGCTGTTGCAGTGGAGGGGAAGGGGGTTGTTTGCTTTTACTGCATATCTTAATTCATGGAGGTATCGCTTTACCTCATCAGGAAAATTACTTCCCTGCGCGAGGGAAATTCCTAGTTCATCGTTATGGATGCATTGTTTTTACACATTAGAAGTGCCGTGTTGCCATGTCAATCATCCTGTTAGGATCAGTTTAAGAGCAGTAGGGCTGACGAAGCTGGGTGTGATTGGTTGCCATATGCTGGGAGGGCTCTGAGAGAAGGAAGGGCTGCAGTCAGCAACAGAGTTTAGGCTGTGTCTTTGCTTCATCATCTGAGGAAAAATCCCCAGATAAGGCACAAGGCTTTCCGTGCACCAAAAAAAAAAATACTGGCTGTTCATTGTTTCATGTGAAAATCACTTACCATGATGCGATGGGGAAGATATGGCTGTTTGTTTATACTGGATGTTCCCTTTTACATTGGGAATGTGCCGAATAGACAGAGCTAAACAAGGTAGGAGGTTCGTTGTCTTTTATTGAACGTTTAAAGAGTTTGCTGCAGTGTGCTGCATACCGTATGTGTTGCTCTGGGGAGTCAGGGAAACAATTTTTCTCTGGTGAATATATTCTGTTTGGGAGCAGTAGGTGGATTTTATGGTAACTTATCAAAGGAAACTAATTCCCAACATAAATAGCTCTCTTCAGAAATAGAATGTGAGTATACACGTATTAAAATAACGCAAGTTAAAAAAAGAAATAGGTCAGTGTGTTTCAGAAGTGCTGTTACCCTAATTGGATTTTTAGCTGGGTTGTTGTCTGGTAGTGCTTCCTCGCTTTAAAAAAGAGAAGGAGTCAACCTGGAGATCTGTGAAATTTAGAGATATTTGAAGATTTAGGTGAATTAAACTGGCTGATCTAAATAATTCCCTATTGGAGGCTTTAAAGCAAGGGCTGCCTGTCTTAGACTTGTAGGAGCCATGCAATGAAGTTACGATATTTTACCCCACTATTAAAGTATGGGCAATTTTGACTGCACCATGATTCCTTGTGCTCTTGAAAGCAAGTCAGAAGAGTTTTTTGTATTGTAATTTAGCTGAGCGTTTCCCCTGCTCTTTCCAGGTCTTTGTCTTGGTAGCAAAATAGAATCCTTACACAAACCCAAGGCAAACAAGGTTAATAATATGTGCTGCAATTATCTGATCTTTATATTTTTTTAATGAGAGAACACACAGCTAGCAGAATAATTTAATGAGCAGTCTGGCTTTTAGAGCTATGACTTCACTATGCTGAGACTCATCAACTTTCTTGCTGAGGAAAAGCCTCAGGAAGGAATGGAGGAGAATTATGTCGAATGCTCTGTAGAGAAGAGAAAGGGTTATTTAGGCAAAAGCGTGTAGAATTCTGGAAGAATAGAGGAGTTATTAATTATTGTTATTTATTAGATTGGAAGCAAACTGTATCATCATATGGAAGGGGGATGGTCTGAGGACATTGCCTCATCCTGTGACGTGATGAAGCCTTTTCAACTTTCTTAGACTGCCATATATATTGATGGTGCTTAATACCTTTCAGGATCCCACCCAATTAGCAACTGAAATTAGCATGCTATCTTCTGTTGTGTGATAGCAGCATTGTGTGTATGTGCAGTATATAATATAGCTTTCTTTCTTCTCTTTTTCAAGACTAACAGTGAAACAGCCAGAAAATGTTATTATCTTATTTCTCCTATAATAGCCATGAACATTGTATGTAAATATGTGTATTCAGATAGGATGTGGGTAGAAAAGCTATGTATATGAGCTGAGGAGGACTAAAGATCAATGTCTTAAAGGAGAAATTAGGTAAAAGAAACTTTCACTGCCTAGAAAAGCGTTCAATGGTGTAATTTTGGGGAATGTTTTAAGACTTCCTCTCTTTCTGCTCCCCCCAGGAACAAGTTATGCTAGTTTAAAAAGTATTGCATTAAATAGGCCCTCTTAGACCAACCGGCCTTCTGCATTTCTGAGGAGGAATACAGGGCATAGGCTCAAAACTCCCAATGTCACCTACTGGCTCCTTGCAGGTAATTCTGCTCAGAAGAGGTTGATTCAGATTTCCTCCTCCCCTGGCTGAATATTTTCTGAAGACCTGTGGCTGAGTTGTTGGCACATCTTCAGTTTACGAACCAGTTATTTTTAAAAGCTATGCTTTACTCAGTAAAATCAACCTCATGTCTTCTGAGAATCTCAGGCTCTGCTAACAAGTTAAAATAAACATGTCCCTGTATAGAGCATTATTATTAAAAAATCCTTGGGTTATGTATGTTTAAATCCTAGATATGTATGTTTAAATATCTGTCACTGTTAATGTTTAAATGTGGTGTTAAAATTCAAAATAATCTTTTTCCAACCTATAAATTGTGAGCTCAATTTTTAACGTTTGCAAATAAAATCATTTTCATGCGCAACTTACAGAGGAAACTTTTCCATCTCATGTTTGGAGACTTGTCTCTTCTTCCTTGCGGGTAATTAAAGTGAGATTGTTGATCTAGTCATACGGACCATAAAGCTATACATTTCGAAGTGAAAATCTGCATTCATCACTCAATCAAATAGTTTGTCTCCAACTATTGACAGACAAATCAAGTGACAAAGGGATTAAAAAGGTTTTCTTTCTTGAGGAATGCTTTCTATAGATTGGTAGGTGCGCTTTTGTTTTGGAGGGCAGAGGTGTCAGTAAATATCCTGTATTTACAGTTGTTATATAAGTAGTTGGAAATAAATGTATTTTGGACTAGATTCTGGTACCTCTTTTCTTGTAGTAGTATCTTTTCCTCTTAATTGCTCTGTGGATTTCTTTAGAGCTATTAGTGCCGTAAGGTCTTGCTGTGTGCAGTCTGTCCATTTTTAAGGAATAATTACTCTGTTTAGAATTAATTTTTGTATTTTCCTAAGGTAGGATTTACTAATGAGTTACTTATCCTGAAGTATAGTGTTGTGCCTACAGAGTGTTTGTAAAGCAAAATCAATTTCTTTATTTGGAAGTGTATATTTTACAGAAATATAGAATAATCATGTGCTACTTTTTTAAAAAAATATTTTTCTGCTGTGCTTACAAGTATGTTAGGAATAATCTGTACTGTGTTCGTTAAAAGCTTCAGACTGTTCAGTTTTTATAGTATTGAGAGATTAGAAAAAGACTGTGTTCAAATGAAATTCCTCATTAATGATATCACATATGTTTTTAATTTCCTAAATAATTAATTAGACATATTGCAAAGATTTAAATTTCACATAATAGCTATTAATGATACTTTGTTTTCTAGTGTTACTAGAAAATTCTGACTTGGAGGGCTTTTTGCACTTTCAGGGAAGACACGCTATTTTTTTTAAGCCGTATTTTTTTTCCCCCCCTTTTTGTGGATAAAAACACATGGCTGTTACAAAATTGTAGCAAAAGAGAACAAAATCACTTGCTTTAGAATTTATTAGTATATATTTTCTTTTTAAAACCATTTTCCAGCCTTTTATTTTGAAGCTAATTCAATATGATTATTACAATGTGTTACGGCTAACTAATGTGAACCAGTCCTAGGAAACTAGTCTGTAAACAAGCTGAAATTATAGCCTGAAGAAAATAAAACTAATTTCAAGAGGATGTCAGTGCTGAAAACTAGTTCAAATAATAGTAGTATTAACTGCTTGACTAATTAAACTAATCTTCTTATACATTATTAGCAAATGCAGTGACAGTTGTTGGTTATTGATATACAAAGTCCAAAGTTGTCTTTGAAAAACAAACTTTTCAGCTGTATTTGGGATAGAGGGTGAGTCAGGAGAAAGAAATCATGCATCCTTGTTCTAGAATCTGCCAAATTCTTAATCTCTCCGTTTTGAAAAAATTATTAATAAGGCCATTAAAATGCAGCGCTCTCTCTTACAACGGTGGTGATATAATGTTCTTGTTTTAGTATTTTGGGCACACTAAGAAAAGGAAAACTTTGAGGCTTTGAAAACTGAAGAGGGTACACAACAGGAGGTTAAATGGAAAATCCTTATATCTAATACAAAGAAATACAAATTATGTACAAGTCTTTTCGTGCTAGTGATGGTTATTAAAGCTGTTGAGAATTGCCAGCATGCAGCTTGCTGCTTCTGCAGAAGACCTGTAGGATTCCTGGAGCTGTAAGTCTGGCAAAGGAGCTGATGGGCTTGTGAAACCCTAAACTTTGCAAGTTAGAAGAGCTCAGCTGTAGTTCTGGTCAACAAAGTGGATAAACACACAGGTACATGCTCTTTCTTCCCTCACCTCATTTTTACGCCTTGATGTATGTCCACAAATGCATACACACATGTAATATACACACACAAAAATATCTTTTCAGTTTTGTGATTTTTGTAATACAAACCCAATAGCTAATAAAGACTGTAAGAGGGATTTAGTGGTACAGTTGCTGCATAAAGAAACGGATCAAGAAATAAGAACAGATGGTCTTCATAATACCAGTCTATTATGTTTTTCTGTTTTAGATCAATTTTTTTTTTTCTGAGTGGATGATAAACAGTGTTTCAGGAAGGTCTGGGTGTTGCATGTTGCTGAACTTGCAGAGACAAGGTCAATCTGAAGGTTCAGGTGCTGTAAAACTTCTCTCCTGCAAAGAGTACAGCGCCTCTGATAGAGGACAGAATTAGATAATACAGTTGGGGAAAAATACAGAAGTGTTTTTGCTCTGTCGTTTTAGGGAAGGAAGCTAGGACTCAGAAATGCCTTTTAAAATTCTTTTTCTGAATTCTGAAGGCAGTTTTTCAGTATGCATTTATCTATGATCACTTTTTAGAGATAGGCCTAGCCAATATTTCTATTTATTTATTTATTTATTTTAACCCTCTAGTGTTCTCTCCTGTCCAGGCTGAATACTTTTTTTTTTTTCCTTCATTTTTTTTCCTGGGGTTTCTGAGGATTTTTGTCATGGTTTTTGTTGTCTTTTTTGGTTCCCAAACATTCTTTTATATGTGCTTCGGGTATTCTAAATGGCCTAGCCCCCGTTTTTTGATTGTCATGATTTTTGTACTTTATAGATATTATGTGCAGCGTTCTGAACTTGGTCTAAAGCAACCTTAAATTGTGAAGTAGCAAGACTTCGGTTTATTTTCAGTATGTTTCGTTTTTCAGTGTTGAGTTTCAACATGTTAGATTTATGCCTCAATGCTCTCTTCCAGCAGCTCTCTGCGGGGCATTTATCCCGATATCGAGGTGGGGCAAGTGGCTGCCTTGTAGAATATCATATCCTAGTTTTAATCCATATTTATCCTTTTTTGGGTACTCCTTCCCATTTTTCAGGTGGCCTATTTTGCCATTACCAAGCGGCTACATGCCCATTTCAGCCCTACAGCCACACTGGTTTGTCAGCAAACACCTCTGACTGTGCCTTTGGCATCCCATTGCTGGAAGGAGCATGCCTCTGTGCCCAGTTAATGATTCAGGACCTCAGCACTGCCTCACTTTTATTTATTTAAGAGGCTGTGATAACATGTACGGGATTTCCTTGATGTCTGTGTTGCCCGTGCCACAGCACCCCCAGCTAACAGCGTCTTGACGGTTGTAAAGAGACCAACACTGGCTTTCTCGCTTTCCCCTCCGCACTCCGCAGCCCAGAAGCAGTGGGCTTGGGGTCACCTCCTCCGTCCAGCTGGGGTCACCTCCTCTGTGAGGCTTTCAGAGGCTTTTGCGGAAGAGGAGGACGCTGGTGTGTGGGCAGCCTGTGCTAGGGATCGCAGTGCTGCAGTCCTTATTGGCATGCTGAACATGCGCCAGCAGCACGGCGCGCCGCTCTCCTAGAGCTCCAGCACTTGCGTTTCAAAACTTTTTCTCTCGATGTGTATTTTATTATTCATTTTTTTTTTTTTACAGTTCCCTTGTGTATTTTAGTCCCTCTCTGCTAATCCTGGGACATGCTTTGGGGCTGGATTGCTTTATTGCCGTAATTTTCAGGAGGTGGGGGGAAGCTGAAAAACCCTAAGATTATCTTTGCAGCAGTGGGAAAGGCATGAAAGGCTTTGAAAGTAGCTGCACTGATGTGTTATATAAAGCCAGTGCAGGGAGGTTTTTGCCCTCCTGCCTTTTTCTTTTAAAGATCTCATTTAATCCTCATGACTTCGTGTGGCTTTAGTATCCACGGTAGCAGCTCTTTGAAGTGGAAACACTAGCAAAGGACAAGCCCATGGCTTAATCGTTGGTGTAAATGGTCCTGAGGGTAAGAAGCCCACAACATCCATCTCAAGGAGTGAAGATGGAGAGCAATACCTCGAACTAAATTAATCTCCTGGACCTGAACCTCACCCTCACCTGTGGAGATGGAAGGGGTTGGACATTGCTGTAAGATGTGAGGGATCCAGTCCCCCTCTTCTCTCTCTGATTTCTCAGTCTCTTTCTGTCCCCACTTCTCTCCCTAGTATCTTGAGGAGCAGTACACAACCACTGAAGGGCAAGGGAGTGAGGCCTGAGAACAAACACATGTTTCTGCAAGGGTTATTTTGCCTTCTTAAGTTGGCAAATCGTTCCTCCAGAGTGTAGAGCAGGTGACACAGCCGCTTGTGTGATCTGCCGGTCCTTATGGGCCTGTGTCTGTCCAGGTAGGTTGATGGCTTTGTTGGTGGCCTCAGAAGATAAAGCTGTGCCTTCATGTTCTGGAGGTGCCTGTCTCCTCTTTGGCATGATGAAGATTGTGCTTTTTGGTTGCCAGTGACAAATTTGAGTGCCTGAAGATAGCTGGACCGAGTCTGCCATCTCTGAAATCTGTTTGTTTGAAATACGAGATGAAAGTGTTGAGTTTCTTATGGGGAGGGCTTGAGGATCAGTGTGTCCCTATGGATCTGTAGTTAGCTTGTAAGGAGCTGCTGTCTCGAGGCAGAGAAGGCAAAAGGGTAAGCTGAGGACATGAGTACATGCCTTGACTGGCGCGTGACTCTAGCTGTTAATCGCCAGGAGTGAGAGGCTTTCTGATGAGGACTTTCCTTCTCAACCATTGAATTTAGTAAGCTCTGTTGACTTAATGACTATTTTTGTTGTATGCAAAGATAACTTTGTCGTATGGCTTCCCAACTGGTAATTCACCGAGTGTCCCCTGCCTCCATGTCAAAATTTACTGGTCCTCGTCATCAGTCTGTATGAATGTTATATCTTTCTGTTGTCAAAAGCCTTGCCGTAAGCCTTTCTGTAGCACTGATGGTGCTGCTGGTTTCTCTCTCTTTTCTAGCTCTGCAGTGATCCCTTTGAAATAGGGGGATTGATCTAGCATTCAGTAATTAACACGCTCCATGACTGTACGTAGTAATTCCTTTCTGTTTTCCTTCGATATTGCTAGATGTTCTCTTTGCTTTATCAGCTCATCAGCTGCTGAGTGTTTGTCTGGAATTTTCATCAAATTGTCCATAATGTCCACAAGATCTTTCCCTCTGTAGCAGTATCTTGTTTGAACCTAGTGTTTTGTCTGTACTGTTTATTACTTTTGTTTTTTCCCCCCCTCATCTGTGTTATTTTGCCTGGTTTTGTGTTAAACTCTTAGGTCATTTTATCATCGAGTGTACTCCTTATCAGTCATAAGATCTTTTTTGTAAGTCTTTACAGTTAGCTTCAGATATGACTTGACAAAAATTTTTCTCTTAGCTGTGAACTATCTTTTATTGTTTATGGCTCTGCTGCAAAGTGGAGGATGACAACTTTGTTGGTAAACTTGATTACGAATATTACAGCAGATTATTAGAAGTAAAGGCATGACATTTTACCGTGTGAGTTTGGGTTTGGGGGGCTTTTGTAGAATTTGTTGACCCTGAACTTGTGCTCTGATATCAGTCTATGCCATCTGCAAATGCTTAGCCCTTTTAGCTATCCTTTTAAATTAAATGTAACATCCATAAGACTTGTCATTACGAGAACTAGGTCCCACAAAAACCATCAGCTTGCAAAGGTGAGATGTTTCATTTGCTTTTATTTCACTTAATTTTGAGCTTGTAGGCTTTGTATTTTATAGCTCTTCTCTATCGTTGGCAGGATTGTAGTCAATGAAAACTGACAGTTCCTTGTAAACATACTTGTAAATAAGGCTTTATGAAATGCACTTGATGTTTTCAGACTGCCAGTAAAATGGGTGGAGGTGCTGCAGTAGAATTTTGTAGTGGGACCTTTAACTTGAAGTTTCATGTTACAGGAATCAATGTAAGTGTTTTTTGTTTTTTTTTTTTCTTGGAGAGAAATGAAATTAAAACTGACATAGTAGTAATGGTCTGCTTTGGTAAAGATAACCATCTGTATCTCAGCACTCTTGACCTTCAGACACCAAAACATCAGCAAACTTCACTTAGGGGATAGGTAAAGTGTTCACCTTTGGAGTGCTTCACTGCAATGCAAAACTTACTGCCCTGGAATAGGACTTTACAAACAGCAGGCCATTATCTATTTTTCTGATTTAAAAATACTGAACTTTATCTGTGCCTGTATTAACTCTACTTCTGCAGTTACGAAATTTAGATTGCATTGTGCCTTCTGCATCAGCAGGATTCTTCTTTAAAATTTTCTTGATGGGCCTTGCATGTCTGGTGAATTATGATAATGAAGCCACAAAAAATCTGGAACCCTAAATTGTGGCTTTCCATCCAGCTTTACAGAACCATAATAATTAAATTTAAAAAAACCCCAAACCTCTCTTAATATGTAAATTAAGTGAACTTTTGTTTGTAAGAAATCCTGAATGCATAAAACTCTAATATCATTGCATTTTTTATTCTATTTTAATTCTATCTTCTTTTTTCTTTTTCTTCTCCTAGCTTTTTCAGAGCATAATAGTGCTTTTTTTTCGTAGTGGACAGGCAGTTCTGTTCAGTTGCTGTAAAGTGGTACCATAGTTACTACTATTTCAGATGATGGCAGAGAGTGATAAATATGGAGAAGAGTCTTTGAAGTAGGTTTTCTAGAGTCTGTGTTTTGGATCTCTCTGTGAAAGCCAAATATTGGTCATGTATACTTTGCAGCCCATAAAGTTGCAGAGGATTACTGGAGGGTGTAACTTTGGCTGAGAGAAAGTTAGTTAATTTGTTTGAGGTTTTGGGGTTTTTTTCTGGTCTGATTTGTTTTGTTTTTTTTTTTCTCTCCCCTGCTGTGTTCTTGAAATGCTGTATGTAATGGAGAAGTCCTATCAGATGTCAGGGGCCAGTGTGTGTACCTGGGCTAAAGATTAGGAGATTTAAAATCTTTTAACTACAAGCTAAGCAAATATTGCATTAAAACGAGACACATTCAACACAGGAGTTCAAGTTCTGCAAAGTTGTTTTTTGGAGTAGAAATATGGGTAAGCATAACAGCAGCAGTCTACTTATGTTTATACATGGATATCTTTTTATCTCTGAATCTTGTTGTTGATGTTATTTATTTGGCCAAATCCAAAATTTTTTTGTGCTGTTTATTGACTTTGTAACACAGCCACAAATTAACACAAATATGTAACACAAATTTGACATTATTTTTCAAGGTGAGATTTATCGAGGGTTAAAAGAAGTTTTTGAATTACGATTTAGCACAGAAGTTGTGCAAGACAATATAAATCCTACAATGCCAAACAAAATGTGGCTTTTAATACCCATTTGAGACTAAGCCTGAAGTACAACAAATGAATTAAACCTTTGAAAAGGACAAAACTGTCGAGACTTATTTTGACCAGTCTAATTTTTTTCCACTGCAATGTGAGCAGAAAACTCTCTCTTGCCAAAAGCCAGTTGCTCGTGCTTAGTGTCACAAGCATATCCATTGCTTTGGAAGCGCTGGTGAACGCCAGTCTGTGCTTAGCAGTACTGCTGTCCCCAGCAGGAGGGAGAAATCTCTGTGGTTACAGGTAAGCAGAGATATTAGAAAAAGGTCTGGAAGAGCGCTCTGTCAAAACATTTCTAGGAAATGTATTCATTTTTCACTGCAAAACGTACTACAATTCATTGTGTCAAAGGATGAAAGAATGCTTTTTCAGCTTTCCTATCAGAACACAATTTACAGCGTGTTTCTGACTGTGACTGCGTGCTTATCCATGATATTTAAGTTATGATCAAATGATTCAGCCATATGAAAATAAAGTATTGAGGCAGAATTGTTTTAGTATTCCTAAAATACTTCTACTTTTCCCCCTAATAGTTTCACTTTTTAGTCAGTGGAGACATTGAGGTACTGAAATTTCTTCCAGGAAAGTTTTCAACAATACCTAGTGGGAACAGGAAAGACTTCTCTTTCCTATTGCTCTCTTTTGATATTAAATAGCTGAGTTGAAATAGAGAGGGATTGTCATTTAAGTATTGAGGAAATTTTTTATTTAAGGCAGGGATGTGCCTAGGTCTGGGATGTGGAAGTACTAGACCAATGCTGCCGAATCAGTCAGTATTGCTGCCCAAATCCATTCCCTTTTCAGCTTTTAATCTAAAAGAAATGGGGAGGAGGGCTCTGTATGTTAAAATTGCTTTGGCAAGATAATGAGCGTGTTTGGTTTTATTCCTTCGAGAAATCTTAATTTAGTTTATGTCCTATTTTACTGTTGCAGACGAACTGAACTATGCACATGGCAGAAAAAATGAGTATGAACTCTATTGATGTCCTTCCCATAGGCGGATAAAACTTCTGTTTATTTCTGTGTATCCTCTCTGTGCCTTATTTTAAGTACTTTGTCTCCTGTTACTTATTTTCCAAAGTGAAATTGGGTTAAAAAGTGACTTTTTTCAAGTGGCAACAGGTGGTGATCTTTTTGGACCAGGGGAGACAGGTTGCACAAATTAAAACAACAGATCAATATGTCCCATTTTTATTGGGTCACTGCTTCTTAATCGGAGCTCCAGCAGAAGGGAAAGTCGGTAGCAGTACTGCACACCAAACCCAGTCCCAGTGATCACAAAAAAAAAAAAAAATTAAGTGTTTACTCTAGCAGGAAGTATCTGTGGACAGTTACTGTGCTTTCCGTCCAGTTGTAACTCCATTACTTCTCTCAGGATTAAATAGAAGTTTTCAAGATTTTCAAGAAAGCAGAAATTTACCAGAACTTGCGAGTACTCTGAGAAAAGCTCGTCCATGTTTCTCTGCCACCAGCTGCAAAAACAATTTTAGCTGAAAAGCATTCTCTTTCTCAACTCGTGATATGTATTTGACAACAGAATAGTGGTCCACTAAATGCAAGTTTATTTTGTTCCAGGGACAAAAATAATCCTTTATGTATTGTCAAACACAACACAGGTAGCCTCTGAAGTTTTAAGTGTTGGTTGGTTTGGAGTTTGGGGGTTTGGGTTTTTTATGACAGAAAAGTGGTGTGAGTTTTGAAAAGAAAATCTTTTACTGTCATCTCCACATTAAGCTTGATTAGATGTTTTCATTTACCTTGGATCTCCACATTAAGCTTGATTAGATGTTTTCATTTACCTTGGAGGATCAAAGATAATCGGGCAGGAAGCAATACCTGTCCAAAACACAACAAAGCAACCTACCTTCAGAAGAGACCAAAAACCTCTTGAATACTACCTTGTTTCTTTTTCTCCAGAGCTGTACAAAAAAAAAAAAAATAAATTACTGGTTTCTTCTTGGCTGGGGAAGGGTCTTTGAAAAATGACTTTTAATGAAAGAAATCAGCTTCTGTTACATAAAACACTGCTGTCTGAATGTTAGGTTAAAAACATTATTTAAAGAAAAAATTCCTTTGAAGGTAGTTGATAACAATCTGCTATTTCATAGATGACTTTATATCTTACAGGAGTTAAAGTTAGGTGGACATTCTGTCCTTTTATATTCTGACATACATGCTTAATCTGGCTTTGCAGTATGTCCCGTGAGATGCATAAGTAGTAAAGCACTTGCATATGTTCTGCTTCATGAGGATTTCTTTAGCTCTGGATGTAAATAAAATTGGTGTTGTGTGTTACGTGTGCACTACTAACTGAGGAAAAGAAAGGGGAATTGAATCTGTGCAATAAAATGGATGCTGATGAAGGCTCGCTTGGGCAACCCTCTGAGAAGTAAAGAAACTATCAGAGTTTTTTCTGCCCTTTTGGAAGCACTTTCCCATTGTGATGAGTTGCTACTTCCAAAATGTGTTGGAGATGCCTGTGAAGTGCTCTGGGTGTGGCAGAACGTGATCGGATTGCCTTAAGAAGCCTCTTTTGGGCACAGTCTTGGGTTTTCCTCCTTCTTCGTTGGATTGCTAAGAAAGCATTGCTTCTAGGAACACTCCTGGGTGATGCAGCTTGGGGTGCAGAAGAGGTTGTGGTGTTTCTCCCTCTTCTGATAGGTTTTAAAAGTTTGTTTTCCAAGTTCTGCTTTTGCTGGAAGGAAAAGGTATGTTTTCTCTTCTAGTAAACCATTCAAGGATAATAAAAAGACAGTAACAACACAGATTTACTTAAGGGGTTTATAATCAGTCGTCTTGCTCCCCAGCTCCATTTACTGGTTTCAGATTTTTGCAGATCTCCAAAGTCCTGAAGTGTTTCTTTCCATATCCACACTCCTCTCCTGAGAGTCCAGGCTTTTGTCAATGATGTGAAAACCATTCAGGCTCCCTTTCGGTATCTTACTTTCTATGCACATGTTGAAAGACACTTCTGACAGAGCAGCGTTCAGAAAGGAGAGTGGATGAATCCATGGAAGAAAAATCCAGTGAGGCATATTAAATACAAAGACATCAGTTACAGGTTGCTGGGAGAAGATTCATGGAAATTATCATGCTCTTCCTGCCCTGGGTTTGCACTCTTCTGCAGACATCTGGTATTGGCTGTGATTGGAGACTGGATATTGGGTGAAGTGGACTTTTTAGGTGACCTGCTAAAACCATCCTTGTGTACTTTGGTGTCCTGTTCTCAAGTAAAATGCAAGTGGAGAGGACAGCACAGAAATGCAGCTATTTTATCTCGGAACAAACAGCAATGCTGCTTGGATTTTGTGCAGAGAATCTGTTCAGAGAATGGATTTAGTGCTTAAGAGGCGGTCGGAGTTAATAGCATTAGGTACTGCTCTTGCTGCCCTCGCCTCAGGAGCTTTGTTTGGATGTGTGTGCAACTTCCCACAGCTGGGTAATATGTTGGAGTATATTATCAACAATGCTCTTGGCAGTCTTAAACACGCTTTCAGCTTGCAAGTTCATCATATCTTAATTTACGTGGAGTCCTTGGTTTATTCACACCTATCTTTGTCATTCACTGCAGAGGGACACTGTTTGTTACATAAACAAGTACCTTGGTATGATTTCTGCCTCCTTGGCTTAGTGCAAAACCAGAGTACAGAAAAAAAGAAAACTGACAACAGCCTGAGCTCATTTAAGTTGTGCTCCTGTGTAACAGCATGTTATCGGTCCTTTGGCAGGTGAGAACAGTTGTTTGATCACGTGTTCCCTCCATACTGGTCTATAAAAATTTCACAGTACGTAAGCACGCTTTTCTATAAATATTTTACAGCACTAAAACCACCATAAATACAAAACATGTCTGCAGCTGAATGTGAGTAGAAGCTCCTAATGCAGTGGGGTACCCTTCCCTGGGGAAATGGGTTTGATTAATAGCTCTTACGTGGTGCCCTCTGCCAACAGCAAAACATTTGTGTCCACAAGAGGCCAAGTGATAACGTCATTGCTGCTGGGGATGATTAACTCTGCTTGCAGAGGCACAGAAATTGCTTTCATCCTCTTGTCAAGGTGAGAACAGAATTTCGTTTACGAAATTCATACACCTAGAGGGTAAATTCAGTTTTCTTTGGACTTAGAAACAAGAGGTGTTTCAGTTACAAACTATGAGAGAAGGTACAGACCAAGAGGGGAGGAGAAGGTTCAGTGGAGTGGGATCAAAATAATTGTTTGGTTTTGTAAAAAAAAAAAGTTTGCTGAAAGAAAAACTGTTTTCTGCAATTGCATTTTAACTGAAGCATGAGCATTAGCTTAATCAGCATGACTTTGAAGCACTTTGATGTTAGAAAATACTCTTATGGGCCTCAGTCATCTACAGTCTAAAAAAGTTCAGCAGAAATATTTCATGGTCCATTAGCATAGTACAGTGGATCACTGAAATGGTCCCAAGCTGTGCCTGTTGTTTTGCAGTTGGCAGTACACCTTCGTCCTCACTCCTCACCTGCTTCCCCGAGGACAAAGGACATAAGCATTATGATATTGTAAAGCCAGTTTCAAAGTCAGATAGTAGGTTTTAATAAGAAGCTCATTGCCATACTGTAAATAGGCTTTTTAGTATGTCCCATGCTGAATCTGGCACTTAGTGATCTTGACAAGGAGAATATGGCTCTTTCAGCAAAACTGATTCTTGGAGGTCATGCTCAGTTTAAATGAAACAGACCAGTGTTTTCTAACCTGTCCTTGGACTTCTTTCATCTTAGCTAAAATAGTTAGGATTGACTGTGTGTAAAGTGGTCATCTGAATTACAGTTGACAAGTGTTCATCTCTGGTTGTATAACAGGCAAAGAGAGATGTTGCAATAGTTATCTCCAAGTCAAGCAAATAAAATAAATAATCTTTCTCTTGTAAGTTGGGACACTTTTCAATTCAGTAGGGTTCAGGTTGAATTATAATTCAGGAACTGGAATTAGAATTTTAGTATTTTTGGCTCCTGGCCGCCTGGTCAGAGCTAGTGGGCTGCTTCTCTGATAGGGCAGTTCTGAATTTTTTCCTTGTTTGAGCAGTACTGGTTTGCTTGATGCAAAAGAGAAGCTGCTTAACACCTTAAAGTGAAACAAACCCTCAAAATGATTAAAGAAGTTCACAAGTTTCACTTGATATTTGTGGGAGAAAATTCCATTTGTCTACTTTAATTGATTTTTTTTAATCTTAATGTTATGGTGGTAGAAAGGTTTTTCCATTCTTGTTTGCTATCAAAGAATGGATAGTGTTTCATGGGAAGGAAGTCTGTCGCTTTCCTCTTGTTTCTTGAATACAAGGAATATTATATTTTGTAGCTTCACAACAGTTTAGAAAAGAGCCAAAAGCCTGATTCTGGGTTTGATGGCATAATTTTGCTGAACTACACAAACACATTACTATACTGTACATTGTTTAGTCTTATCAGATATCTAGTTTTAGGTTGCATATCAGAAATACGAATGAGATGTTAGAAATTGGTACAAGAGAAGATGGTGAAATTGGTATAGTACTTACTGATGAATGGTACCTCTGTGCTGTTGCATCACTTTCTGGTCTTGTTTCTTAATTTGGTGGGCTGGTGGAGTGAGAAAAGCCTATCCACCACACAAAAATCTCTTGCATTATTCTCTCTTAATGATATTTGAATAAATTACATTCTTAAACAGACTGTCATATTTTTTGTCTGTAAAACTAATTTTTTTTCTCATTCATGCTAGCAATACTTGAAATAAGATCATCTCTGTATTGGTTACCTGGAGATTCTGCATGATGAGGCTTAAGTTAGCGTGCAATGACTGGGTCAGCCATGCTTTCCAAGGACAGGGAGCATGTACCATGGGATACAGCCTTGTAATTACAGGTGATTGCAACAAGGAGCTAGGCTGGCTGCAGATGAAATGCAGGGGAGGGAGTGGGGCTGCAGCCTGTGCTGTCATCCCCTGTCACACCTGACTGCTTTTTACTCTGTCAGGTGTGGGGTGCAGACACATGGGTACATCTCGGTTGAGTTGGCCAGCACATGTGATGTAGGGTGCTTTATGCTGCTGTGTTGGCTTTATTCTGCACCCAGGGAGGCAGATCATAACGGATCCAGCTTTAGCCTAGGATTAAGCTGTAGCCTTGCTTTCCTCGGCAGGGAGTCTGGAGGAGGGCGAGAGAAAACAGTGTGGGGGAGTCAAGGAAACGCAGGTAGCTGGGATTGAAAATGATGCTGGGGTGTGCTTGTGGGGTCGTGGTAGACCTTTGGTGTGCAGCTTCTCTTTGTTTTGGAGGCCTTGAATACTATTTAAAGCACAAACAATGAGGAAAAATGACACTCGAAAGCTTGTAACGGTGAGGTTTTGTTGAAAGACTGAAGCAAAGTCACGACATCTTTGGATTAAAGCAACTGTGTGTTTGTGTTCTGAGGACTTTGAAAGTGGAGTCCACTTTGCAACTCCAAACAAGAAGTATGACCTGGTGGAATTTGGATACCTTCTTCTGGCCTTAAGGCTTGAGGGTTCAGTAGTTGTCAGTCTTCAAATATCTGTATTTCCATAGCGAATGTTCAAGGTATTTGATCTCGTTATAGAAGGATTCCTATGTATCAGGCTAATACTGGGAAGCTTTCCACTAGGATTTGGCTATAAACGTAGTAAACTGCAAAGCAGGTTTCCTTTGCACATGTGGTAGCGGCTGAAGGAGCAGCAGCTTTTTGAAGGAACACAGTCCTTGTGAATAGTCTGAAGCTGCATCTGTAGAGTGGGGCACACTTGTTAATCTTTGTTCTTGGAATGTCCTGGAATATCTGGGAATGGCTGTATTTTGTCCCATGTTTTGTGTCTAAGGTAAAATCACTGACTCAAAACTAGTAAGTCAAGGCTGAAGGAAGTGGCTAAACCGAGGGTATTATAGGTGGGTGTCTCTCCTGGACAAATAGAAACATCACGAGAACCTGAGTTAAGGTACAATGTCGTTAAGATATTGCTGGTTTGTGAACTTGTATTTGTGAACTTGTATCACGGATGCTTATGGTCAACCGTGTCTAAGGGTAGAGAGCTCGTTTCCCGTTGTTTACAATTTCCAGACAGAGCTTAAAATTTCAAGCTGAAATTCTTTGGGCCTGGTGTCTGCTCCAGGATCGTTGTTTTGTTTCTTTGCTAAAAGATTCTCAAAGTGAATTTAAGACCAGGGACATGATTTTTTGGAAGAAAGCAATGTTAATGTGTTTACATGTAAATGTATAAAGCAATGTGAATGTGTTTACGTGTAAGTGGATAAAAGTTGCAGTAGCAACTTAGTCAAGGGCTTAAAATAGGCTAGTGCCATTTCCCTGGCATTAGAGATGTGACTTTGGTCCTCTTGAAAGTCTTCCCACATTTCTCTCTGAAGAGTTGCAGTATATGCATATCAGATTTAAAATATAAGTTCTCAAAATGTTCTCTTGACATTAAAGTATCAAGCAGGCAATTTTTGGTAACTGTAGCTGGTTCCTGAAGGTGAGTTTGAACTTACCAGAACTCAGGTGTTTAACTGAATCTGGGCAGCAATCTATTCTGACAGTCAGTAGGATTCTGCCCTGCTAGTGACCTAAAGGAGGAACACACCGCTTCCACAGCATAGCAAGTCTTTGTATTTTTTTATATTTTTTTGTATAATTCCTTATTTTTAAAACAGACCATTATAATGATCAAACTTGTAAAGTTGTGTATATTTAGTACATCTCTTCTGGCTTGCTGGGAAAGAAGAGTTTGTCTACTTTAAACTGCAGTCCCTTTTAGTACAGCTGAGGGTTTTCTCAGTTCTTGAGTTGCTGGTGTATATGTAGAAGAAAAGTGGATCATTTTGATAAGTTTTGACGGTAGGAGCAACAAATTGAGCCCCTCTCTTGACATCTTCTACTGGAGATTTTAATGTGATGAATAATTCAGAGTGCTTAACTCTTTAGGAGTAAAGTGAAAAAAACATTTTATCACCTTTTGAGTTATCTTAGTGGTTCCACTAGAGCTCTCCGTTGGGACCATGTAGAGGACTCTGCTTCCTTACTGGAAGTCACTACCTGTGGAATTGACTTGTTGAATTGCGGTCTTTGCTTATTACTACTTGTTATCTACTGAAGCATAAAAACATCCTGTTCAGTAAGCCTCAGCTTCTCCATTAGACAGATACTACAGAATTCATTGCCATATGATCTATCTGATAAGTAAAACCACTGTACCAGAGCAGCCCATATTTTGTATTTAGCAAGAGCTCCTATTTTTCAGCTGAGTGATCCACCTGGTTTGTAATAGGGCAGGGCTTTGTGCCTCAGAATGAGAACCTTTTCTCAGGGCTCTTAGCACCTGTGTGTTTTGCTTTGCTTAATAATGAAAAGGAATTTTTTTTTTTAATGAGGATTTTTTTTTTTTTTTTTTTGCTTACTTGTAGAAACTGTGCAGAAAGAAGATCTGGAGCCTAATGCAGGCTCTTTGCTACTCTCTCAGGGGAACGTGAGATTGGCAAAAGCCTCCTACTCCTCTATGCCTGGCTAGCTTTCCACAAAAGGAGAGTGATGCTTATCTGAAAAAAGGAGTCTGAAGCTAAGTAGTTTTTACAAATATGTGGCTGAGAATTTATTTTACTTAGCATACGAAAAAGAATGCATTTGTACATGTGTATTCTGGATCAATTCCTTTGATCCAAGTGTGTGAGAGACTGAAAATAAACAGCAATAGCTGTAAACAAACAAAAGTAGTTCTTTTACACTTATGTTGAGTGTTTCCTTTAGCTGCAATAAGAATATTTTGCGTCTCAGTTGTCAATGTGTTAAGTTTTGGTAGTTTGTTAGCTACAGTGGAGAGTGTAGGCTCAAGTTGGAATCATTAATAACGATAACAAAACAACTAAACAAAATCCCCAAGCAAAGCGAAAAACAAACCTTTTACCTGCATAAGGGAACCTGTTGGTGCTGAGGGCTCTAGGGTGGTGAGATCTCATTGCTTTTGACAGGACAGCTGACTTTGCCTGATACCTTGGGACACAAATAGAAGTCAGAAATGATGGAAAGGAGAGTTCACACTTGCTGGACACCTCAGTGCTGTCCGTATGGGTGGGGTTTGCAATATGCAACATCAATGTGATGATTGTAGTGGCCTGTAGCCTGGAAGACATTTTATTGAATCTTTTTTACTCTTGTTTTATATATATATTTTTTCCTTCTGCAACTGGCCTATTCACTTTCCTTGCCTTCTCTTTTTTTATTTCTCTTAAGTATGGTACTCAAATCTTGAATTCTGCTTTCTTCGGTTTGTTCCATAGCTGTTTTTCTTCAGTTTCTTTCCTCTCCCTTCTCCTCATATTGCTTCCCATTCACATTCAGGTTTTCCTAGTGGCATCTCTTCCTTTACTCTCCTGGTGAAGGTGATGGGCAGAGGAGGTATGGCAGCCACCTAGGATGTGGCTGTGAATACTCAGGCTGTGTCAGAGATGAAGTGCTCCAAATTCTTCTCTCCCCACTGTGTCTGTGCTTGCCTTCTCCTTCAGAAAGGTCTCGGCTCTGTGTCTCCTAAGCCCCGTCATAGAAACTGCCGAGCACTCGATGTCTCTGGAGAAATCAGGTAGTGTTGCTATTTTTTACAAGATGCAGATTTGTGAGATGAACTTTTCATGCTTCCCTTTCTTCAGAAAATGTTCATGTAGTAAAATGATAGGGAATAGGATGATGCTATATTTCACTTTTCTTCTACCTTCTGCACCTCAAACGCTTTTCAGTGTTAATTCTTGCTGCCACCTAATGAATCTCATATGTGATTCTGTTGTGCGCATTTTTTTTAAAGCCATGGCTATGACCTTTTACTTCACATGTGCTGTTTGCTTTGCCACCATGTGCAATATCTGGTTTTCTTCAGTCTTAACACCTACTACTTGAGAAACAACTTTGTCATTTTTAGTAGTATGCAACTCAGCAGAGTATTACTACTTGTGACTTTCAGCAGTGTGTGGTTAGAACATATACCCTTTTCCCAAAATTTCCGTCTGTCTCCTACATCTATGACTGAAAACCGTTACTGACATTTCTGAATTGGGATGGATGGCTCTATGGAGAATATTTCCTCTTTTACATTTTGCCAGCTAAATCATCAGCCCAACAAGCTATCAGCTCAACAAGCTCTTACAGAGAGTGTCTCCTTGTCTTTCACTCTCTTTCCTTTTCATCAGTTATGAGCATTTTCTCACCTCTTTGTACGTTTTCAGCTTAACCTCACTCTTCATGGATGCAGTGGGACAACACTGATGGAGTATTTAATTTGAGGAGTATTTAAATTATGTACTGTACCATCCTGTGATTGTGTAGAATTATTTGAAAATGTACTAATTCTCTTGCAGCTTGTTATTCTTGATGACTGGGTAAAGCTAACTAAATATCATCCAGACATATCTTGTTGCGTGTTGGTCTTGAAACTGAATTTTTGAGCAATTAGCATAACTTTACCTTTATGCATGCTAGCAGTAGCAAGTTTTGGTGTAGGTATCAGTCACCTAGTAAAACCCTTTCTGTGGTAGCATTGCTAAGTAATAGAAAAGCCATTTGATATGAAAACCTGGAAGTCAGAACTGGGATCTGAAACAGTGTGAGTAATTCTTACTTGCATTACTAACAGTACTGACTTCAATTAAATCAGATGAATCCAGGCACAGAATGGTAATTATTCTGGATGGGAAAACTGACACTGTTTTTGGAGCTATTTTTATTGATGTACTCACTTTAAAACCTCACTTATTCCAGTCCTTCCTCTCTTTTCTTTACTCTTGCACAAAAATAATCCGTCAACTGTTTCTGAGTGGTATCTGCAAAATGAAGGTTGTGTTTCTTTGAAGCTAAATAGAAGGAAACATCATGTCTGTGGTTTCACCATCTGCATATAAGATACATTCATTTATTAAAACATATTTATAACATCTAACACTTTGATTTTTCAGATCTGTTTATCTACAAAATATCCTGGGTACTTTTTAGTCCTTAGATAGCTTAAGTTCCATATTTAAGTCTTAGATTTTGATGCTGAGCCATGTATTTATAAAGGAATATGAAAGCTAATTTAATCAAAAGAAAATTTAAATAAAGACTACTTCTTATTAGAAAGAAGTCATTAGAGAATGATGACTTAGGGGTGAGCCCTTCCATGAAGCTTTTAGCTTAACAGAGGAACTAAGTCTGTTTTCTGGATATGGGAGGATTTATTTTCCTGTGACTTTGGAATGAGAAATTTTGGTGGGTTTTTTGTTTTTTTTTGGTTTTTTCCCTTGAGGAACAGAGGGAGGGACTAAAAATCTGAACAGGAAACTACCGTTATCATTTCTAAGGAAGAAAAAAATAATAAGTAACAGCTTATAATATAGTTAGACAATCTAAAGGGCCAAATGATAAAATAATGGAAATGGGCTCTTGTATATTGTTTTGGAGAGTAAGCACATTAGATTGAATTGTTTCACAACCAGCATGCCTAATTATTGTGTCTGCCACATTCATCTATTTAAATCATTCCCAACTTTTGGATTGCTGCCTAGAATATTACGTCAATACGTGTTTCAACTGGTTATTTCCTTGTCATACCTAACTTCGCGAAGGAAGCTGCTTTTGTTTGGAAAAAAAGAAGAAATACAGTGAGCATTGGCAGTATGTTTATAATATCTGATAAAAAGGGATGATAGGTTTTGTAATGTGGAATTGAGTAAGTTGCACGTGAACTGATACTGTATTTGTTTTGTCAGGTCAGTGACTTAAAAAGTGCCTTTGCCAAGTCACTTTTATGAGCGAAGACTTCTACGCCTGTGTTCTCAAAATCCTGTCTTTGCCAGCCAGACATTGCCTTCATCTTACACCTGGCAGAAGATACCTCAGCTGTCTCCATTTGCCAATTAGTTGATGGGAAACTGAAAGCAGAAAAAGAGGAAGAATAATTATTGTTATTCCTGGGACATGAACAAATGACTGCATTGCTTTTCTTCTGTAATCAATACCAGCAAGCAACTGTCAGAGAATTACTATTCTGTCAAGGAGTGCCATTGCATTGAAGGACCTTGGCTTAAAACTGGTGCATCTGTGATAAAATCAAAAAGCCCACGTGCTTTACAGACAGAAATGCAACTGAGCATGTTTTTTCCCAGCCAAAAGTCTACAAGCGGGACTTAATGATTGATGAGTGACTGCTTGCTGATAAACTTTCTCTGTTTATTCTGCTTTGTGTGCACTGGACATCATTAATCGTCCCACCCACTTATTTTTTTAAATTTCTTTTCAATTGGAATTGAAATTATTTTTTCTGGGCTTTTTTTTTTTGTTGTTGTTATTGTGTCTATTTTTTCTTTTGCTCTCCCTTCCCTTTGTCATTATTTTTGGAAATTTCTTCAGCAATTCACTTGACAACAATTTACCAGTTTGAAATCAGCTTTTCGTCATGGCTTTGAATGTTGCTCCTGTAAGAGATACAAAGTGGCTAACATTAGAAGTGTGCAGGCAGTTTCAGAGGGGAACTTGTTCACGCTCTGATGAAGAATGCAAATTTGCACACCCCCCTAAAAGTTGCCAGGTTGAAAATGGAAGAGTTATTGCCTGCTTTGATTCCTTAAAGGTAAGAAAAAAACCCAAAACTACCATGTGTAGTGAAAATGCTACTATATTGTACTGAAAGTAAAATGTGAAATGACAAGTTACAGCTAAACCAGGTTAATCAGAAAGTGATTTGTTCTGGGTAAGGTGTGTATTAATACAAATGTTATTTGTCATATCTTTTTATTTATTGAAGATTTGAAAATATTTCTTTCTAAGGATTTTCCTTACCAGTATAAATGTTTACAAAAAATGCATATGACTTTCGAATCCAGGATCTCTTGCAGCTAGTGGGACAATTGTATTCTTCTGAGTATGTTTTATAAATTATTGTCATTTCATGGCAAATAAAAATACATGGTGGCACAGTACTAGGCTGTTGTCAGAGTACTAATAAAATAAATCATGCAGAAAGAGTGCAGATTCTTTCGTTTAAATCATCAAAAGTAAGAGAAGTCTGTCCATTACTTCAGTTTTGACACAGCAGATTATTTAACGTTGGTATTGGGGACTCTCAGGTAAATTAATAGTAATGGTAATTGCAGGTAAGGATAGTGCAAACAGCAGCATAGATTTGGAACAGAGTGAAGAGATTCTCTCCTTTGGAGAATATTTAGCAGTTACATTTTTAGGCCCTCAACAACTTCTGACTTCCTAATGATATCAGGCATGTTTTAGAAAGCTATTTTAAAAGTTCTGTGAAAATACTTTGTGTACTGCATAAAAGAAGATTAATGACCCCATGGGATCTGGGAGGAGTACACAGTGTTTTATGTGATGATACATTTGTGTTCTCATGTCAACAGAAGGAAAAAAGCTTATTTCTGATAGATAATTAAAGGAAAAAATTGAGTATTTGAGATTTTACTTTGGAAGTTGTAGTTGTGGTTTTGTCTTTTGGGCACGAGAGAATGTCTTGCTTTTCTTTTTAAATTTATCTCTGTAGATCAAAATTTGGGTTACTCGCCAAGTGCTCTGTTACTGCGAAAACATCAGTGTGAATGAGAAGAAAAATCAGTGTTATTTGGAAATGTTTATTTACTTTAATTATAACTTTTTGGTGTAATGCAAGAGGTTGTGCCACGCATCTTTCTTTTGGGTTTTTGCTGTTCTACTCTTCTTCTAAAAATTTAGAAGAACGCAACTAAGAAGAAATGTTTGTGAGGGAGTTATGTTCTGTATGTTCTGCAAGCCAGAACAGCACTTTTGGTGTCATGGCAGTATGTCACTAAGTGCTATTAATGACCTTAATCCATGGATTACTGCGTGATAAACTGTAACAGCTTCTTTATAGATGTTCTTGTATGTCGGTTACCTGCCAGTGGGATAATTTTTTCTTTCAAAAGGTAATAAGCAGATTTTATGGAAAATAAGCAAGTCAGTAGAAGTTTTTTTAAATGCAATTTTTAACTATTGTAAAGACTCAGGGCTGTGGCTGGGAGGTTGGAGGCAAGCAACAGGGCTTGGTCACTCCTGTGCTGGCAGGGCAATAGGCTTGCAGTGCAGAGGTGCTGCCGATGCTGCCACTGCATCATCCTGGCCAAAGCAGTGATGCATCTGTCCCTGCTGCATGACAGCATTGCTCTCCCTGACAGTGTAGTGCACTTGCGATGGAGATGCCAACTATCCAAGCTGGAGACCTTTGTGCGGGGATGGTTTTGTCCAAGAATTGAAACTGGAGTCACAGCCTAAGCTAATAAAACGGTGAAGAAAAATCCTGAGGGATCACTGTGGATAACTTACTGACAACCAGCATCATTGCTCAGTGGAGAGAAATCTAAAATAACTTTAAAAAAATGTAGTCAAAGCAAGCAGGCACGTTTTGTCATAGTGTCAGAAGGCATCCACTCTGAGTCCTGCTTGGCTCTGGTGGCTGAAGCGGTGCTGCTGCTTTTGGCTGCCCATCATTGCCCTCTTCGCCGCTGGCAGAAGGGAATATTTACCTGGCCCTCCCATCTTGCATTTTCTAATTGAGTCTGTTGGGTTAAATTGCTGGTAAAGATGGGATTATACCAGGAAGTCAGATTGTGGCCTGTAACAGCAGAGGCAGAGATGCAGGGTTTTTTCCCCCACCAATCTCGCTACAAGCAGAAGGAGATCCAATAACAGAATGACAGTGTCTTCAACTCCTTGCTGCTGAGCATGAGTTGAAGCTGTGTGTTTTGGTGAGCTGCTTGACCCTGCAGTGCATGAAAAGTGCTGTTAGGGATCATTGCAAGTGCATGGCTCTTGGCTGTATGAACTGGTATCCTCAGGGTCATTATCTGTGTTATTCAGAAGAGTGTCGCCCTATGTACAGCAAGAATGTGCCTGCTTAGCTCAATTTGCTTATACTGCTGGGGCTGAAGGACTTATGTCATTAGTCACATAAATCTATTTGATGTGTAGCTCTTGGCAATGCTGGTGTTAATCATACAATTTCAGAATAAGGCTTTGGCACTCAATGAACAGGATAGCTTTTCATGTAAATAAACAAACAGAACAGTCTAGAGTTACAGATAAAATCAGGATTTAATTAAAAAAACCAAGAGCTGTTTTCCTTGCTGAACACTGAACTACATTTTAATGCAGGCAATTATTTAGGGTTTATTTACATAATATCTAGAGCTTTGGAGGCTTAGCATTTTAACTGTCTTGATTTGGTGTACCTGCTGTAAAAATAAACAGTAGCATCAAGCCTCTTTGAATAAACATCTTCCTACCCAGAGAAGACAGAATTTTTTTTTTTTAGTTTCAGGTTGAGGTGAGCATTACACTTAGGTGGTGCCTGGTAGTCACAGCTGCTCCCTGAGAAATCAGTCAAACACAAGATACAGCACTCTGACACAGGCTCTCCTTTGTGTGCTGATTGACCAAAAGAGCCTCTGTTTTGGAAAGGGACACGCACTCTCTTGCATGCCACCTTCTTTCCAGATTTCCAGGGTACATGAGGGAACACGGTTTCAGTATCCACCAGCTGGATCAGACTGCCAGAACAATGGTATGGAGCTATGGGAGAAAGTCCAGCAAAGGGCCACAAGGATAATGAAGGGTCTGGAGCATCCTTCCTGTGAGGAGAGGCTGAGGGAGCTGGGACTGTTCAGCCTGGAAAAGAGAAGGCTCAGGAGGATCTCATCAGTGTTTACAAACACTGAAGGAGGGGGGGTGCAAAGAGGACGCAGACAAGCTCTTTAAAGCGGTGCCCAGTGACAGGACCAGAGGCACAGTGGGTACAACCTGATGCGTGAAAGGTGACACCTGTTCACTGTGAGGGTGACCGAGCACCAGCACAGGTTGCCCAGGGAGGTTATGGATAATCCATCCTTGGAGATATCAAAAGCCATCTGGACATGGTCCTTGGACAGCTGGCTCTACATGGCCTTGCTTGAGCAGGGGATTGGAAAAGATGACATCCAGAAGTCCCTTCCAACTTCAGCTATCCTGTGAGTGTGTAACCAGAAGCATTGTCATGCTGACTTGCTTGCAGCCTCAGGGTTGTTCTAAGCTAGCAAAAGCTGGCATTGGGACTGAAGGAAATAATGCCAGCCAGGAACACATGCCTTCAGGCTGTGCCACATCCCCCTTTGTGTTCCCACCGATGTCCTTTGTGTGGTGCACCAGTTTGGGAAATTGATTGTGGTTAAACCTAAGTTGTTGTAGCTGCTGCTGACAGAAGGGAGAGGGGTTATGTGGGACCAGCAGAGCTCTGGGTTACTTCTGCCAGTGACAGCGCTGTGGCCTTAGGCCAGGCTTCTGGAGTAACATGATTGCATCAGAATCCAAACTTTCCTGTATTAAGGGAATATATTTGTAGGTCTGTTGGTTGCCAGTAAAAGATCAACAGAATTTAACATACACTGTTTGCTTTTAACTCGGAAGGGATTTTTTGGCTCTGAATACCTGTTCTTGCTGCAATTGAGTTTAAACCCAGCAAAAGTTGCAGCAACAACCCGTTAGACTGATTACAGTTTTGAGGATCTAAAATGTTCACTGTTCAAGACTGTCTGGGCTCAAAATATCCTTCATATGTGAGATGCTTCAGGCTAGACAGAAATAGCTAAAAACTAATGAGCCTGGTTCAGATTCAGGCCAGAAACTTGCTGATTTCAATACAGGTTCTGCTGCATGGGCTTCTGAGATGTGGCTTAGCATTCGTTTCTCTCTTTGGTGAAGGACAGAGCCTGTCTTGTCCTGAACAGGGCACTTTTCAGAGGTTAGGAGAGGTTGCAGATGGGTCATTCCTGTGTACCTGATAGATGATGGATGCTGTTGGCCAAGTGCATGCCTGTTAGCTGGTCATAGCATTGTCTCCAGCAATAGGTCTCTCTCCAGCAGAAGCCCTGATAACTCGGTCAAGTCGTATAGCCTCACAGGCACACCTGAAATGGTACCAGGCAAGTGGCCTCAATGAGCTTAACGTGAGGATGAAAGTGTCGCTGGGCTAATCCGGTTGACTGTGCTTGATATGGATGATGGGGTACTTCCATAGCCAGGCGCATTGTCCTACCACTGGGTGGAAAGTGAGAGGATGCTGAGGAAGTGGAGAAGAGGAGGCTGAGGGGAGACCTTATTACTCTCTACAACTACCTGAAAGGAGGTTGTGGAGAGGAGGGAGCTGGCCTCTTCTCCCAAGTGACAGGGGACAGGACTAGAGGGAATGGCCTGAAGCTCCGTCAGGGGAGGTTCAGGTTGGATATCAGAAAAAAATTCTTCACAGTAAGAGTCATTGGGTACTGGAACAGGCTGCCCAGGGAGGTGGTCGAGTCGCCTTCCCTGGAGGTGTTTAAGGAACGGGTGGATGAAGTACTTAGGGACATGGTTTAGGGAGTGTTAGGAACGGTTGGACTCGATGATCCAATGGGTCCTTTCCAACCTTGTGTGATTCTGTGATTCTGTGATTCTGTGAAGTGCTGCCAGAGCCAAAGCCTAGTCTGTTGCCTTAAACCCTTCCAAAGCCTTTTTGGGGGCCCTTACAGGCTCACCGTTGGGTGTTGCAGTGTTTTTGCAGTGGGAAGGGTCTGTGAAGAGGCCTAACTGGAAAGGTTGTATTTCAGGAGCTGCTCTGTTTATATATTGATACTTCTTGCTGGGTTCAAGTAGCTTAATTTAAAAATGAAGAACCTGGATATATAACACTTAATATGACGTTTAGATCCCTTCAAACTGGACACTATATGCAGACCTGCTTTCAAGGCTTTCTTGTCCTGCTGGTAGTAAAGAACAAAATCCTTTCAAGTGAATGTTAATATGTAATGTCTAGGGATAAGAACACACAATACTTTGCTATATTTGAGCTGGATTAAAAACAAACAAAACAAAAAAAAAAGCATTGAAATGAATGGTGATGTCTATGATGGGGAGAGGAGAAGAGCATGGCAGATAAAAAAATATGATCATGAGCGTTTTAGTGGAAGGTTGCAGGCAAGTCTGGGTTTTTAATTCTGGTCTTATTTCTCTTGACTCAGATTTATACCCTTTCTACAGATCAGCTACTGGAAAGTTATGTAGTCTCAGCTAACACGGATAACAAAGGGAGCTATCTTGAAGATACTGTCATTGCAAGTTTTATGGTGGTAACAAGAAGACGAAAGCTTCTTTAGGGCTACAGATGGCTTTTTCTGTATTTTTTATCTGTTTACTAGTGTCGAAACACTTCAAACTGTTCTATTTATTGAGCCAGCAGACTAGTGTGAACTGTTCATTTGCATTTTCATAAAAGCCTCTTAAGAATATGCCTATCTGGTCTCATTTGGCACCACAGAATAAAAGGTAATTGAAAGCTGTATACAGGGACCTGTTTACCAAGTTAAAAGGGTTCCAGGAAGGAAGAAAAAAAGGAATTTTAGGAATATCCACTTTGTTGAAATATCTAGAACTGAAAATAATCTGTTTGAGATAGACTCAGCTTTATTTAGAAAGGGAAAAAAGTCTTTGTAAAGTGAGCAGGCTGTTTGTAAGAGAGTGAGCACAGAGTTGGGATGCAATAGGTAGTCATTTGCCTTCCTGTAATTCCTTTGTGGATCTCTGAATGTTTTACAAACATCAAGGACTTGGGATCCTCTCTGACTTTGAAGTAGGTTATTCCTGTTCTCTCTTGGCAGGCAAAGCAGTCTGGACAGGCTGTAGATGGGTACCATACGCTGAGGGGATTGGCTAGTTTTGTCTATACTAGAAAAATATTTAAATGAATGTTTATAGTGTCCTAGTTGGCTGAATTTTTACCCGTCACCTAGTTAGTTGTGTGACAGTGTTCAAAGACGAGGTGAGTTCAAGGGCTGTGCATGTAGCTGGTGGGGAAGAATGAAATAGGCAAACTCATCTCTCTTAGGTGACCGAATGGCATATTCCTTCTAGGCCCATGAATTTTGCCTGCTTTGCTGCACAGTGACCCAATTTCAGCAGGGTAGGGGAGTAGGCTGTCCTTCCATTCAGTGGACTCTGGGGATGTGGAAGTTGCAGGTTGAAACTTCCCAGGCAAGGGATGCAGAATCCCGATATCCCTCCCCCTGCAATGCAGGGGCTTTGGTCAAACCTTTCTTTTTCTCCTATCTCCCTTTTTTTTTTTAAAAAAAAAAAAAAAAGTCCAGTGAATTACAGGTAGCTGAAAACACCACCTGGCTGAACCTTCCGTGTTTCTGAGTTGCTGCGAAGTGTGGGCATGCAAGAAAGTGTCAATCAAGGCCAGTTTTAGATGACTGTGAATTAACTCTGTAGGCTCACTCTGTATACAGAATAGCAGTGGCCACTGTGGGTCAGACCAAAGCCCCATTTAGCCCAATGACCCTGTAATGGCCAATATTGACTATCTAGGAGCTGGTGTGCAAACATGCGATAGATTCCTGGAGTGCTTTCTTAGCTCCTAGTGGTGTTTTGCTCAGGGCCACTGAGAGACAGGTAAGATGTGATTGTAAATAACCCTTGGTGACCATCCTTCACCTGGATTTGTCCCACTGCTTTTTGAACCATGCACACCTTCAGCACTCACAGCATGCTGCAGCAAGGATTTCCACAACTTCATTACACACAGGCAGGAAACCAACTTCCGTTGTTCATTTCAACCCTCCTCATCTCATGGATACACCTGGATCTTGTGTTGGAAAAGTAGAAGAGAATGTCCTGTAAATTTTCTTAAGGATGAATCTGGGTGTTTTTTTTCCACTTATCTCTGGAAGGGGCATATGTCTCCCAGTGAGTTCAAAGGAGTCTCATGAGAGAAGACTTACTGTTTTAAATCTACCTTTGAAAATACTGTTCCCAGGACGGGTGTGATTCCTGAAGGCCCTGCTCTTTCAGGCAATAGGAATTTTTTGGCTCAGAATGAAGTGCAAGGGGCCAGATGTTGCATGAAATTATACCCTTCTATTTCCTGAGACAACATTTCACCTCATACCCAACCTGTGCAACCATGAGCTGCTCTTAAAAAGCGATAGTTACATCCAGTCTGTGTCCTATCACCCTAGCTACCCTTTTTTATCTCTGTTCAAGTGATTGTTCAGCCGTGTAACTTTGTTATAGCTGTTCCAAAGGAAAGGGAAGAACAACATTAAATGTAAGATGAAGCTATGAATTCAGGCAGATAATCTAGAGTAAGCTGAAATATAGTGAGGTTTAGAAAAGATAGTGTCTTTCTGAAGACCCTCCTTTTGTCTGAGTTTAGGGACTCTCAATATTCCGTGTTAGCAATCATCAATTCTTCTTTGTTTTCTGCAAAGAAACTCTATTTTTATTTTCGAGTTGCCTCCTGTAGTCCTCCCAGCATGCTCAAGTGCCTTCAACATTTCTATTTTCTTGTTTGCCTTCCTCCTGTCTATTCACATGGCTGTCTCTGTGCCGGCTCTTCTGGCTTAACTAAAGGGCAAGGTTAAAAACCAAGTTGCCAAACTGCTCAGATTTTTAAGACCTCCTTAAAAATCTGTGAGCTTGGCTTAAATTGGTTGAGAGAGTAAAGAAAAGTGAAGCAAGTCTTTAACTGCTACTGTGTTATGTGGTGTTTAGGGTTTTTTTTTTTTTTAAATAGACTTTATAAAACCAACAGACACTGCCAAGGGGGCTGTGCCTCTCGCTAGGATTTGACCCTCTTTTGAGAGGGACCTTTCTGGTCTCTTTCGGAGCAAAATCTGAGCATGTAGCTGAGCCTTACCACCTGTGATATTTAGCCTGTGGGAGCATGCAGGGGCAGGAAACCCAGCGAGCTGCCAGGGCTGAGCCGAGGGCTGGCGCTGGCAGCAGAGGGGCACTATTTGTCAAGTCCATGCATAGGAGCAAGTCCTAACCTGCTGCCACTGTCTCTGCCCTTAAACTCAAACTATGAAAAGCAAAGAAGTTGAACCAGTTGAAGTTCATTATGTAGGCTGTTAGAAAAGCTGGGTGTTGCTTCAGGCCCTGTTTGGTTTCCTCATTTATCTCCCTCAGCAGCACAGAGAGCACAAAGCTGTCCTGGTTGTCACTGGCATCCCCCATCACCACCTGACCTGTCAGATTTTAAACCTGGGCACCTCATTTTAACTTGCTGTAAGTTACATTCACAAAGGAGAGCCCAGTTGGGCACGACCACTGAGCTACCCTAATCCTTCCCTCTCGAGTCATGGGAAACGCCTCTTCCCAGTTGCACAGTCCAGCGACAAAGCATCTTGGTGATCAGAGCAGATGCCTTTTACAAGCAGGAGACCTGTTGCAACAGCTTCTGCCTCCTTTGGCCTGTTAGGACCGCCTGACATGAGTGGGTGTTTACTGGCAGTTTTCACTGTCTTTTTCAGTGTGGTAGAACTTGCTGAGCAGGTCACCTGGCCCCCAGCCTAGGGAGAAGGATGAGCAGAACAGTAACTGAAGGATGTAATAAAATACATCTTTTTGTTCACTGAATCGTGTCATCCTGAGGGACTGACTGTAAGAGTATTTAGTAGTTTGTGGGCAATGGTCTTGCTGGGTTGAGTTAATTCCTGAAGCTTGCCCCTTACAGAAGCCCCAGTGGATATACTCATGAAGAGTGTATCCTAGTAGTGTGCCCTACCCCTTTATCTCGGATGGAGCTGCCGCTCCATTTTCAATCTGAGTCTTACTACAGAAAGAACAGCAGCTAGGCAGACTGGTTAGAGCTGCAGGAAACCTTGTGTAGAAGGGCACAGTGTTTGGCAGATGTTCTTCAGATTTTCAGGCACTCAGGGGTGCTTCATATGCCCATTGATTGACTGTCTAGTTTTTGTTGCTGCACCAACCCATGCTTGCTTAAGGTTTATAATAACCAGTCTGTGGGTGTAGTGAAGGCAGAATTCAATCAGAGTCTCTGACTCATCCCATCACTAGGATTTTGAACACAAGAGCAATTACTCGCTGCCCACTCCTCCCCCATGCTCCCTATTAACTCAGGTCTCTGTTCCCACAGGCTTGCTCTCTTCAGGTCTCCCCACCTACTCTTTCTTTTTTCTGGCAGGTGGTTCCTTTTTCATTCCAGCCTTTTTTTTCCCTCAGCCCTTAGTATGTGCCTTTCTCTCAGCTCAAGCATCAGCTGTTCTTCTCAAGCTGTTATACTTCAACTACATCATCAATAAAAAATATAGGGTTGTACTCAGGTGCCAGGAGCTTCCTGATATGTGGTGATGCTTAGCAGAGACATGACTTGTGTTCCTGTTAGTCCAGGTCATCACCAGCAGTGGAAAGATATTTAAAAAAAAACAAACGCAACAAGAATTGGGGAGATTATTTGCAAGTCTGTTTGGCAGCTGTACCCGTCTCCTAACTCCTATCTCCTCATATGAAGGCTGGCACCTTGTTTTTGAGGAGGTGGATTGTATTGGAAACTCACTGCAATAAAAGGAAAGCTGTTGTGGTTTTAGAGATGTTGGAACATATCATTGAAAGCCTGCTGTGAGGTACCAGTCACGCAACTGAAATGCAAGAGAAAACCATAAGCATATCTTTCCTTCCACATTGTTTTTCTTGTGGCTGTGCGTATGCTGTGCCACCCCAGATTAGATTCCTGCAAGTTCTTGACCTCAACAAAGAAGAAAGTAATAATGGGGAAAAGAAACTGTCTTCTCATCTGCTTCGTCTGTTAGCTGTATGGCAAGGTGTTGTGAACAACACCTTAAAGTTCAGATAGCCCCAATGCTTGGGGAGACAGATCATTGAGCAGTAAAAAGAAAGCAGTAGACAATCAGTAGGAAACTGCATGAAAACATATAAGACACATAGCAATGGTGGTGCAGTGCCCTTGTGTGCGTTTGATGACTGAAGGGGCCAATGGAGCCATCCCAACCCCTGGAAGCAGCTGTAACCCTGCAGGCTCCTGCATTGCCCCCAGTGCATGTGGTGCCATGCTTCTGACTGAAAGATTACTTGGTGCTGTCACCACAGTGTAGATGTACCCTTTTTCATGAGATGTTGCAAGTCTTCAGCCCTTGAAGTCCAATTTGGGTTGAATGAGAAAGGAACTGTGGGGCGCAGCATTGTGGGAGCTGCATGGATGGCTAGGGCTAGCACCCCACCAGGTGTGCTGCTGCCATCTCACCTGCACGTGCCCTTGGCCAGATACCTTTTAGACTTTGTAAAAAAGCTAATTTATTTGCTTTTGTTTGAAATTCAGTTTTGGCTTTGAGCAGTCCTTGGTGAAGATGTACCTCTGACTGAACGGGCTTCTTTACCATCTTATGCGTTGCCAGGAGAGGAGAGGAGCTTACCAAGTGTCAGCCTGGTGGCACCTGTGAAGATAATGCAGTGGCTCTAAGAAAAGCTCAGTTGTAACTGAGAAGCTAACAGAGCTGCTGGGATCTTCTCTGTTGGTTCACAGTAAACCAAAAAAAAAAAGAAAATCCCCCATGTCAGACACTAGACTAAGCCACACTGGCTTTTGTCACACATTCCCCCCAGCCCCCACCACCGGCCAAGTGAAAAAACTCAACGTGAGGCAGCTTTTTTAAGCTAGATATGGTGCAAAAATCAAGCGGCGTGTAATGCTTTTTTCCTAATATCACTTTCTAGATTAGGCCATCACATTAAATTTAATTAATATGCATTTATTTGCTGTGCGTGGGACCTGAGTCATTTGGCTTCATTCAGTTGCCCAAACAGAGGCTTCTGATACTATTTGAGATGCCCTAGAGTGCTCTTGATGGTTTTTCAGTGACATGTTAGAGGACTGTGTCATAACTGCTGGCACCGTGCAGAGGTCCAGGATGTCCCAGGGTGCTCCAAATGGTCCTGCTGATTTCTCTATGGCAACAGAGTGAAACCCTTCTTGGCAGGCAGGGTTAGCTGTTGAGCTGATTGGAGACTCTGACGTCAAGTGCTTTGAGTAAAAGGGCTGGATGCTGCATTTGCCACAGTGATGACCTGGCTAAGAGGAAAGCTGGGGTATAGGCCAAACCCAGAAGAAACTGTCTTCTGTAGCAGAAGAATGCCCTTGCGAAGTCCAAGAGGGGAGATGCACATTTTCAGCGTGTTTTATAGTTTGCTATTAGTAACGCTAACAGCCAATGTAAACTAATTAATTTGAAATAGGTGTGACCCATGTAACTGGCCTCATATTTTGCTATCTATGACAAGGAAGAAAATCTTTCTAGGCACGGGGGTGTTATGACTGTGGATTCAGTCTGTTTAAAAATAAAAAGATGGGCAACCTTTTGCAAATTTCAATAGAATAGCAACCGTAACTCTCTCTTAGTGAAGATTTTAAAGCTAGAAATTAACGACAATATGGTCTATACATTTGAAAAACCATGGAAACAACAGCAAAGAAATCCCCTGAAGTGTTCTCCATGACTTCATTTGCAGATGTGAACATATGTTAAGTGCCATCAAATTTGCATGTTGTTGGTTTTTGATACAAAATGGCAAAAAATATATGCTTTTTGAAGAGTATCATAATGGTTCTTCTAAGTTAGTGGATAATAATGAATGTTATGAAAACGCAGGCTACATTTTGTCTTGCGTGTGTGCTTCATTGCACTGCTCCTACATTATATGTCAATGTTATTAAGAGTGGAGGTGTGTGGATATAGCTGTGGAGATACCATGAGCATCTGTAAATCATAGTGTTGGTATGAAGGTGATTTTGTGTTTCATTCTGAACACATTGGTGCCATTAAAGTTAAAGCCTGTGACAGTCCTTTGTATAAATCATTACAAATATTAATTTGCTGCAAAATTCATTAGTTCAGTGAGAGCAGTTTCAGGTGATTAGTATGCATGAACCAGTTTGCGTTCCAAGTGCAGGAAAAGTCCACGGTTCTCTGTCTTTAATTGAACCTTCTGGCTATCATTGTTTTTAGCCTGGGTTCTTGAGGAAACTAGGCTTATGCAGTCAGGCATGCTACCCTTCCCTCCTCCCTCACTAACTTGTGAACCCACTGGCCTGTTTCAGCCAAGTTTGACAAAGAGATCGTGCTCTCAAGGATAATTACGTTCCTGCAAGTTTGGTAAAAACAAGCAGCCAAATAGTAGTGCGAAGAAAGAGAGCGAGACCTCTAAGCCCTCACAAATGAAAGAAGACATTCTCAGAGACCGCAGGCAAGAGGAGATCTTTAAAATGCTGTTAACGACAAGGAAGCTGGCTTTGGGGATTTGCAATCAGATGTGTAAAACTCCCACTTTCATTTGTGCAGGCGCCAACAGCACTACCTGTTTAATGATGCCAGCAGTCTTTGTACCGAGCAGCAGCTATTACAGAGGGCTGCTTGAAGTCATTCCCTATCACCTTTCGCCTTTGCGTGCTTGTTAAGTGTAGTTTTCATTATTTTTTTTGTTTTTCCAACTTTTCAAATTGCACAATTATCTTACTGAATTCTTCATACTTACCTTTACTTCTTTTTCTTCAGAGGGAAGGGAATTGCCCTTAGTAATGCAGGTTTAGGTCTTATTTTAGCTCGGTGTGGAAAGAATCCTGGATGATAGATGGGGAAGGTCATCAATGACAGCTCTCACTGAAGCTGGAAAGCACCACAGGAATTGCAGAAGGCAGTTAAGAGAGAGCAAGAAGAGGTGTAGCTCTCTGTGGACTATGTGGTTAGAGCTCATCTGGAAGGAGGGAGTTTGCAGGTTGCTATCACTGCTGCTAGGTTTCTTGAGGTATTTTTTTCTTTGGAAAGCCACTTAAAAAAAATCCTGAAAACTGTCCTGGGAGCAGAGGTGACTACATTTTATGTAAGAACCATATGCCATTTTGTCCTAAGCCCTTAGCATCTCATTTTGTTTTCAGGGCAGCAGCCTACAACATTCCTCCTGTGTCCTGGTGCAGGAATAAATTGGTCTTTGGCGTTACTCAGGGCTGGCCTAAGAGATGTTTGCTGTGCGTTTCTTCCCCAAAACTTGATGTTTTTGTGATGTAATTAAGTCCTTCACTGTTCCATGCATAGATATTTCAAACAAGTGCAACAAAAGCAGATTTAGCCAGCTTTCCCTAAAGCACCAACAATACTGTAAGCAAGTTTTCCTTTATCAGATATTTCAGCATGCCAGCTGTTACAATATATGCAGTGTGTTTAATGAGCAAGAGTTTATTATTAGGTAATTAAATAACACTATTCATTCTAATTAGTTATTTGCCTTTCAGTCCTAGATGTTGCAAAAAGATCCACTGTGATTTGTGTCAATTGTGTCTTGGTGTGCTTTGATTTGCTATAAAGCAGCTGTGCATCTCAGCAATGCATATGAGAATCAGGGGTGTGAAAGTAGTCACTGAGGCTTCTGTGTGAAATAAGAAATATTATCACTGGCTAATTAAGTAGGAAGCGAAGGTCACATAATTCCTAACATGTCTGTGTACATGGCCAAATTCTGCTTTGTGAGTTTGCTTATTAATATAGATGTGGAAATATTAAATGAAAAAATAGTGCCGTAAGGTAATAAATATGTAGTTTATTTAGATGCAATAGAGAAACGATGGCAGATTGATTTTTGGTTCAGTTCAATGGATGTTAATTAGCTGATGCACCAAATGGGTTTTGTTGATCTCCACACAAAGCTTGTGATCTTAGACTGCTTTATTGCTTGAAACAAAGTGTGAATAGAGCAGCCTGAAAGGAAAAAAGTGGCATTCCTCAGGTAGTGTGGCCCAGTAGTAAATAGTGGTGCCCTGCGTCGCTGTGCATGCCAGGAGGGGACCACAGAGAGGACAGCGCAGTTTGGAAAACACTGGGCTGGTTTTTCATTGATGTTTGTAAAAATAAAGCAGGTGCCTAGAAAGGGGAACACTGCAGGTAGAACTGTGCACTGCTCTTGCATGAAACATGAAGGAACTTAATCTCAAAACCCGTTTTCTTCTGGTAGGATGTTAAAAGCTAGCAGGTGTACAAAGTACAAGAGTGGCAATGTTGCTATCATGGTGTTCAGGCAGTACCATGTGTTCCCTGGCTTGGCTGTTTAGTTCAGACTGGCTTGCAGAACAGTGTTATCACATAGAATAAAAATTTGCTCTGCAGCTGTAAACAAAGGCAAATAAAAAATGACCTTAAGTGATCTGAAAGGAGGACTGAAACTTTTTGATACAGCACCTGCAGGATCATTATTAAAATGGATTAGTCTGATTTTTTTTTTTCCATTTTGCATTTCCTATATGCATACTGTGTGCAGTTAAGACTCTATTTCAACTAGATAACCATAATTTATCAATATAATAGAATGCCTTTAATGTGCTTTCTCTTCCCCAAAGCAACTGGAGGGGGTCATGCTTAAATTTTATTTAATTACAATTTCTTAAATATACTATTTTTTTTTCTTATAAGGCATTTGTGTGATGATAATTTAAAAATCTATGTAAAGTTTACAGTATTTCTAGGTCTTTCCTTAATTATACATCTACTATGGGTATGCCTTCCTCATATGCCAATCTTCAAATTAGTTAGTAGTATATCAGAAGATACCAATCTTTATATATATATTTAGGCACACCTCTGCTTTCAGAATACTTACATCTTCCTGTTTTGAGCTGAAATAGTAGGTCTTCGGTCTACAAGTCATAGTCATCACTTACATCATAGCAGACCTCTACTGGATAACAAATTGATAACCTTGAATATTGGAAGATGTTTATTGAAATGATGGCTTTTGACATGAAGTGCTGTGTTATTTCTGTGTTATTATATAATTGTTATTATATAGCAAATTATTTAACATCCTTTGGCATTTTATCTCCTTTGTGAAAGGGATGTAACTTTTTTTTTTCACTTAGTCTCTCTTTTTCATTTAGAAGTAGGAGAAATTAATAAGCTGTTGAGGGTTAGTAGGGAGAGACAATACTTTCTTTTAGACTTGCTGAAAAAAAAGACAAACTTTTGTGCTCACGACCCTTCCTTTGGGTCATATTTATAGATAATTATAGAGTGTCTTGGAACTACAAAGCATGCCTGTCGATGCTCACTCATGCAAAAAAAATAGCATTTTAAAGCATTAGGGAGACATTGCATCTATAATGCAACTTATTATTCCCTTGGTAGTCCGTGAATGCATAGATCACATATGTGTGTGTATATATATAGATGTGGGATATTTATGTTTATATATATGCTTATGCTGTGCACCAGAGTTGGTGGATTGAGAATGCACTGGATGTAGAGTCACTCCTACAGTGCAATGGCAATTTGTCTGTGGGTTCCTCACAGCCCTAAACTTGGTATATTACGGTGAAACAGTAGAATTAAGAGGAATTAAGAATACCGTAGATTTGCTCCTGCAGCTTGGAGAACAGATTCATACCCAAGATGTCAGAATGACCTTTGTGTACCTCTGGTATTTTGGTCATTGGAATCTGATGCTCAGGGGAGAAATAAAGGGTTAATTTAAATCTGTTGGACATAGTACCTAAAATTTGGTGTCTTCCTTTTGAGCTGTTTGCTGAGGTATTTAAATTTGGGCTCCCCAAGGTGGAGGCAGGGTGTATGAAAAGCCCCTTCAGTGAGGGACATCTCTTAGCTGCCATGCAGCTGCACCCACAGCCGGGCGCTACACCAAGGGCTTTGCTAAGAGAGGTTAAAAATGCTGATTTGCACTGGAAGAGACTAACATCTGCTTCTGCAGGAAGTGAGACTTCACTTCTTGTGTTTTTGGGGTTTTTAAAAATATTTTTATATATATGTGATATCTATCTATATATATGCCTCACCTCGCCTGCTTCTCAGCAAAGGATTTCCCTGCGGCATCCTGCTGCAGCGTTTTATGCTCAGCACTTTCTTAAGGCCAGAGAGACCTGAGCCCATACGAGTGCTTTGCTTATTAGTGTTCTGTGGAGCAAGGGCTCCTTGAATTCCTGATACCATTCCTGAACATTACCAGATAACTTATTTTATCAATAAGAGGTTAGAAAGATAGCTTTGAGGGAGTTGTGGAAGTCAAGAGATTTCTGTCCCTTTTTTTTTTTTTTCATGGGCAGCCACACTGCCTCCTTGTTGAAGTTATTTACTATCTCCATACTACATGTGGGTGTTTTTTTGGTAGAGTTTTTTTTTTCCTGCTTCCATCAGAAGTCTTGCCTAATCCTTCACTTCTTGTGTGCATTCTTCTAATTTTCAACGTGGATTTATTCACTGCCAGTTTACTTCCATTCAGCTGAATGCCACTGATATTCTGCAGCTGAAGCAATGACATTCCACCTTGCCGCCACTCATCCTCTACCCGGCCACCTTGACTTCTTGCAGGGCATTCCCTGGGAAGAGGCATACCCCCTAAATAGGCATGTTTTACCTAGCCAAAAAAAACCCCAGCACATGCTATTTCTGTGCTTGTAAGATAGGCTTTCCTTTCCTTGGGTCACCTTGGCAGCCCTTGCCTGTGCCCACTCCAGGCCAATTCCATCTTATTTGGATGTTGGTGACCAGAAGTACGTGCAGCATTGCAAGTAGAGATTTGCCTTGAGAGAAGAAGCCTTGCCATAGGAGCTTTCTGCCTTTCCTAGACAGTCCTTGCTTGATAGATGCTTTCGATTATGATTGCTTTTTCCATGGTTTGTCACAGTGGTGTCTCCACCACCAGTCAAAGCATCCATGATCCTCCATCTCCTCTGGAGCAGCCAGCTCTGTCCCCAGATTATGGACAAATATTTTTCTGTCTGTGTCAGAACTGATATGTGGGCTTCATGTCACTGACTGGAAAGACTTTGTTCTTTCATACTGTTCTCATTCTCTCGATTTCATGGTCGTCGTCTATCATACCATGATTATTCTCTCTCCGATTGCTAAATGAGCTTGAGTCATTAGCACATTTTATTAGCTCATCTGGAGCTTCTGAAAAAACCCAGATCTGCTGTCCCAGAGGTGTGAAGCTTAAGCAGTGTAATCAAAGTGGCTGGTTCCTGCATCTGTGGCTTTGTAGCTCCTCCATCCTCTGTCCCCATGGATGACTTATCCTAGGAGTGATCCCATATCCAACCAAGCTGGTCGTAAACCTCAGCTGATTACATGGGACCCTTAATTGTTGAACCTTCAATACCGTGTTCAGTTTGCGACCCCTCAGTACAAGAAAGATACTGAGCTGCTGGAGCATGTCCAAAGGTTAGGGAAGAGTCTGGAGCACAAGTCTTGTGAGGAGCAGCTGAGGGACCTGGGGTTATTTAGCTTGGAGAAGAGGAGGCTGATTGCTCTTTAGTACTTCCTGAAAGGAGGTTGTAGCTGAGTGGGTATTGGTGTCTTCTCCCGAGTAACAAGTGATAGGATGAGAGGAAATGGCCTCAAGTTCTGCCAAGGGTGGTTTAGATTGGATATTAGGAAAAATGTCTGCACTGAAAGAGTGGTGAAGCATTGGAACAGTCTGCTCAGGGACATGTTGGAGTCACCGTCTTTGGAGGTGTTCAGAAGATGTGTAGATGTGGTGCTTCAGGGCATGGTTTAGTATGCTTGTTGATATTGCATTGATGGTTGGACTGAATGATCTTAGAGGTCTTTTCCAACCTTAATGATTCTATGATTCTAGGGTTGTTCCCTGTTACAGAACAAGTTTTCCCTCTGCCTGAGGTATATAGTTTTTGAAGCTATATTTATAAATCCATTAATTTAAATACTTTTGGAGCTATCAGCTGTGATATCACAATATAAAAACCTACCTCTTGATTTCTTTGAGGACCCTTTTGCAAGAGAAAAGCCACTGACACACATAGTCAACGGTTCTTAAAAATTACCTGGCCAGTGCCAGTGATGTGCTTACACTGTTTCTGGGAATAGCAAGTGAGATTCTGTTTTCCTTTTGCTCCTGTGGGGTTTTTTTTTTTTTAAAAAAAAAAAAAAGGAAATCTGTAAGATTTATCTTCCCCTCAGTTCTCTTTTTATTTTGAAAGGAATGTTTCATGCTTTTGCAAGGGGTGTGTGTATTGGGCTCTTTGTTTACTTTTGCTTTTTTTCCCCTCTTCTGTCAAAATTCCATCTCTGTTTTCCATCAAGTATATGTGAAAAATATTTTCAGTATATATCATTAAATGGTTTCCTTGTTCTTATACTACTCCCTAGGCATCTGCTGCTGGTTGCTTTTGGAAACAGGATACTGGGCTGGATGGACCTTGGTCTAACACAGTACAGCTGGTTTTATTTTTGTAAACGCTGAATCATTTGTCAGAAAAGAGTGATTTTTATTTATTTACTTGTATGCAGCTGCAGTGGCTCTTGAGAAGTCTGTGGTTTGCTCTTGAGAATAAGAAGACAAATTCAGAGGTGTACAACAGCTCATCTAAGTAATTCCAGAAGTGTTCCTAATTGTAACCTTCTGCCAAATGCAGAGGCAGTAAGTGTGTGTTGCAATGAAGTATGCAACTTGCAAAAGGTCTGGATGTTTGAGGAGGAGAAAAGCGGGAGCCCCAGCATCGGGGAAAGAGAGGAGCTACCCCAGCCTGGACTCTGGATGGACGCAAAGGGTGCCAGAGGGGAACAAAATCTGCCTGAAACTTGGTGCCTGTTACTGCCGCTGCTTGGGGAAAGGGGATAGGGGAGAACTAGTGGGTGGATGGTGCCCAAATTCCATAATACCTTACGAAATGTTGGGGGTTAACGTTTTAGTGAGTAGTCAGTTTAGCAAAACTTCAAGGGGCCCACAACTACAACCTCTCGTAGAACCATAGAAAGCTTTGGGTGGGAAGGGGCCTTTACAGGTCATCTATTCCAACCTAACCCACCTGCCATTGGCAGGGATATCTTAAGCTCGATCAGGTTGCTCAGAGCCCCATTCAGCCTGACTTTGAATGTTTCCACAGATGGAGCCTCCACTACCTCCTTGGGTGACCTATTCCAGTGTTTCAGCACTTTTATTGTAAAAATGTCTTCCTTATATCCAGCCTGAATCTACTCTTCCTTAGTTTAAAACTATTATTCCTTGTCCTGTCATGATCCACCTTGCTAAAAGATGTGTCCGCATCTTTCCTGTAGGCCCACTTTAAGTACTGGAAGGTCACTATGAGATCTCCCTGGAGCCTTCTCTTCTCCAGGCTGAACCAAGGCTACCTCTCTCAGTCTTTCCTCATAGAAGGAGAGGTGCTCCAGCCTTCAGATCTTGTTCATGGCCCTCCTCTGGACCTGCTCCAACAGCTCCATGTCCGTCTTGTGCTCTCATGCCTTCTTTTTGAAACTTGTACATTTTAACATTGATTTTCATCCATAAATACTTTTCCCTTATAATATGTATAATAATAGATTTGTGCTCTGTTGCCTTGTAACGTTCTTTTTTTTTTTTTTTTTTTATTCCTAATTCATATACCACTGAAGTCAGTAACAGGTTTGTGGTATGCTGCAGTGAGTCCAGATGCGTCTGGGAATCATAGAAATACTGTTATTAATGACATTGGACTAATGAAGATGGTCTTACAATGACAGCCTCAGAGTGAGCTCTTTTGAGATTCCGGGGCATTTAATTTGCATTTGCAGAATTTCCAATCAATTTCTACATTTAGACATCAAAGTTAGTCTTTTATTTTACTTTCACTGTACTTCTACCCATTTAATCATCAGAACTGATTTTATAGTTAAGTGCACTATCATCTGATTTAAGGATTTTCCCCAAAGTTAGTGTTTTTCACTTACTGTTTTTTGAAATTTCATTGTTTGGTGCATTCACCTTCTACTTGTATGTTCTCCTTAGTTTTTTAAAAAAGAATGAGAAGTTTTGGAAACCTTAGTCCTTATTTTTATGTTATAAATTGTCAGAGCATTTACAGATACTGGACTTCGTTGACTTGTTGCTCAGGAGTTAGTTAAAGTTGGCTGAATACCTGTGCTAAATACTTCCTGGCAGTGGTATTTGGAACAGTGGTTTTCACTTCTCCAGTGACGGTGGACTAGCCAAAAGGCAATGTATTTTCATCTGACTCAAGTGTCTTAGAAGCACTTTCATTTTAAGGAATGTCAACATGTATTTTTATTTTAGGTTTAAAAAATTAAAACTTCTGGAATATGAATTTATTTATTCTAACTGTACAGCAGCAAAAGAGTCATGGAAAAATTGGACCCTAATTTATTCATGAATACGAGCAAAAGAAAAGACCAGATGCAATTTGTTTTGTATATTACACTTACCTTTCCAGATGGAAGATGGTGTTTATCTGAAGACCATTAAATAGGTGCTTATGTGTAGCTAATTATTTGAATACACAAGCTCAGGCTGGGCCACTCCATGTTTTGTGGGATCTGCCAGTGCTAAGGTGAAGGGTGTTGGGTTGAATAGGGTTCTTTGCTGTCTTTCCTTTTGGGCCTTTGGAGATGGACATTGGCTTGTAGACAGCACCAGCAATCCTGCACCTCCCAGTGCAGCATCCTGGATAATCCCTCTGTCTATATGGGAAGAGGCAGTGGGAACTGGGGTTATTGAATGCTCCTGCGGCGTATGTTTTGTTGTCCAAGAGCTAAGGGACTCCCCTGGCCACCGTAAGCAGCTCACGGGCCACAATGCCTGCTTGGGCCATGCACAGGCACAGAGAAATGTCACAAAATAAGTCTCTCATTCCCAGACTGGTGAATTCTCAAATTACTCATACTCCCCTATCCCCTACAGCATTGGAGGTCTTGTGGGGTTTTTTTAGAATGTCGGAGAGCAGTGATAGCCATCATAGCAGGGTTGTCGTCGTGCTTTTATCTGCAGAGAAATCTGAAAAATACTTAATTGTACATCTAGGATTGAGTGTGTATGTAAGTTTGTTTTTAATAGCAAGCATAAAAGGTAGATTTAAAACATTAGAATCATGTTTTAGAGGTCTTCATAGGTTACCAGCTCTTTGTGTGTCTGCAAGAAGTACATGATAAATTGTCAGACAGCTGTTTGATGATATACAAGTAGTTGTCTGCTACTCAAATAGCTTCACATTTTCCAGCTGTGATCGGATGTACCTGAAATTATTTAGCTTTAGTCTGAGAGACCTTCAGTTCCTTATAAAATCTTAAATTCCATGAGTAGTTAACTCTGTGTAAGGCTTTATATTTCCAAAGAGCCGTGTTTAATTACCTAGTGACTGGCCTTTATGTTGGCCTTTATATTAAGCTTTTTTGTTGGGCTTTTTGTTAAATGCTGAGAAAAGGTCTTTGTATCAGACTTACTGGTGGGTTTGTATTGTTTCTCTACAGTCTCCAAACTGGTAATTCCAGTTGTTAAACTGGGTTGGCTTTTGCAATCTCCTTTGTTGTGGGATTCTCCTTTGCTTCCCTTAGTGCATTCCAGAAATTGTTTGCTTGCAGGCAACTGTATTTATAAGCTTGTTTCATTTCTGTTTGATGTTTGAAAAGGTTTTTCATAGCTCTTACCTCTTTTTTTGGGTTTGCTATGATATGCTAGTCAAAGGTTTCTTAAATAGTTAATACCAAACACTTTATTTGTTAAATACAGCCAGCCAATGGAATCCTTCCGGCATGCATCTCCATTCTTTGATGCTTCTCTCTTTCATTGTTCTCAGGATTATAGCATGGGAAAACTAATAAAGCGTGGTCTACAGTACAGTGACTGGCTGTACATATGATGAACATTCTGCTGAGGCCTCAATACCTTTAAAATTCACTGATTCTTCTTCTCAAAGCAGATCTGACATTTCAAGCTAGTTTGGCATTCTCTGTTCACTGAAACCTTGAGACTGGGACTACCATTGCTGAGAAAAACTCAGAAAAATACTTGCTGATGAAACACTGGGACGGTAAAGTAAACAAAAGCCCAGTTGACATCTACTGAAGGAAACAATTTTCTTTAAAAATCTTAACAGTGCTGCTGTAGTCTTAATTTAAAATTCATTAAAAGATTTTTTTCCCTGTTGGCAGTTGCTTCCTTTCTACTAAAGTTGCTTGCCAAGGAAGATTGAGATCATTTACTAGATTCTACAGGATCTGCTGTAGAAAGGCAAGATAGTTCTAATCAGTGCATTTCATCTTTCACTCATCTCCAAAGCAATCTTTGCATCAGAGGCTGTATCTTTAGAAATATAGAGGTACCCTTACAAAGATCTCGCGTTTTGTATGTGGTTGGTCTGCCTATATATATATAATCCCTATATCCTGTACTGTGTGGCTTGCTGTATGAGGGGAGATGAGTGCAGTCCTTCCATCCTCCTACATCTTTGATCTGTGTGCTTGCAACCTATTTGGTGGTGCCTAGGGTCGGAGCTTTGCCCTTATATGAAGATGTTCCATCTGGTTCATAGGTCTTCCAGAGGATCCCTAATGAGTTTTTGATTCCTATACTGTGTTTGTTGTTACCCTGAAGATATGAAAACTTCTTTGAAAGTAGATCTATTTGCTTTTATTGTTTTATTTATTTACAAAGTAGTATAGCACAGGAATTTTATAGCCTCAAGAGTCGTGTTTTGTAGGCTGCCTTGTGAGTGAGCAGTAGGAGGTAAATAACGGCTTGTTGCAGTAGCTGTATCTTTTGAGCATGATTTTACACTACATTTGACAAAGAAAACCTAGGTCTAGCCTTTGCCTTTTAACGTGGCAAAATAACTATTAGTGCTACATATACCGGCCTTTATATGGCCACTATTGATTGAGAGAGTCCTCTCACTGCAGCACTGGAAACTCATGATGAATATTACTAGGTACTACAGGCTGGTTAAAATGGTTAAATGTTTTAAAATGGCTTTAATGCATTAGTGTTAAATTTGTAGAATCCTCTATATTCTCTCCTCCCCTATCTCCGTCCAGACACTGAATCCCCAATGATTAAACAAGGGAGTTGGTTAAATTCTGTCTGGATGCTGGTTAGTGATCTCATATTTTGACTATTTCTCCTGATTAATGGTACTCATCCATCACATTTTGTTTTTCACTGAAAAGCAGCAGGATAGGAAAAAAACCACCAATTTGGCCATTTAAATACTTCTTTTCCAGACTATCTGTGATTACAAAAGCTTTTTGAAAAATCTGAATCAAGATTTGTTTCGATTATGATTAACAGTTCATACTGTGCTACTTTTTAATGTGAATGTCACTTAGATTGAATTTGACGTGCCATGGCAATCGTTACCACTTTATGATGTGCATATCAGACAAATAAAAATAGAAAATACAAACAAATACTTCATGGTTCCTGGCTGGGAAAGAGACGCTTTTGTGAAAAGCATGAGATCATTATGGGTTTTTTACTTCCATAAAACTTCAGTTTAGTTTGTGGAGTTTTAGTCTCATATGTTCTTCTGCCTTGTGACATTTATAAAGAATATTTAAACTGAAGTCCTGCATCGTGGCTGTGATGAATGATTCTCCTGGGAATGATTAAGACATGGTTCAGCTTTTCTGCCAGACCAGGTGGTGAGCTGGATATTTTCTTGAAGTCTGAGTATAATTTTGAGGACTTGGTGGTTGTGGTCATCTACTCCACCCTGTTCCAGGAAGTTCTCAGCACTTATGTTCTCTCCATTGCTGCTCAGGACTAGAGAGGGAGAAGGTCTGTCAACCACAGCTGGTGTAATATTCACCTAGAGTTTCTCACTTGGTTGTTGTTGCCACTTTGGCATAAGAAGCAGTGACGGAAGCCTTGGCTGTGCCCTTGGCTTTTGACCGCATCCTGCCTCTTCCTTCTTGGCATCCAAACAAAGGGAAACACTTGACAAAAAGTTATTTGATGGGAGTCTCTGTCTTGTGACTGCTGCTTAGATAAGATGCAGGCAGTGAAAACACTTTACCCACAAAGGAAAGCCATAAATTATGTGATCATTTGGTTCGTGTTTGGAGAACAGTATTTCAGACCTTGTGTTAGTTTCTCCTGAGAAACAGATGACAGTGGTGCCAAACCTGTGAAGGCTTCCAGGAGATAAACACTGAATGCAGTCAGTTTGTCACTGTTGCAGGGGAGCCTGCTTGTCTCCTGTAGAAACTTTAAGGGAAACGAAGAACAAGTCACAAAGGGTGCTTCCTTCATCCAAGTGAGTTTGCACATTTTATAGATGATCTCGTGATAGCCTATCAATAATTGATAAATTTCTTTTATCTGTTAAGAGTGTGGGTGGGACGATATCATCTTCAAAATGCTGAAGAAAACAAATCAGAGGAATCCTTGTTCAAGTCAAATGGTCGTGGTTTTCTTTCTTTCTGCATAGATTATTAGGGCTTTGCTGTGATACTGGAAAGACTTGGTACACTGAACCATCCCTTTTGATGCAATTTGAAGTATAACAAAGGGTTTGCATTGTAATGAAGTTTACATGCTTATAGGCATTGTATTCTCGAAAACATTTGGTAACTCTTACTCTGTCTGTAGAGTGCATGAGCTGGGTTGTGATGGCTACTTGCATTAAAGTATTTCTGGACAAATGGTCCACCAGATTTCATTTTTAACATGTTACCTAATCTTTTGTTTACTGTCATGTTTAAATACTTCCATTTTCTTGGAAGTTCCTGGAGTTCCTGCAATCATTAGCCTTTGGTTGGGTGTGTTGATGAGGTGCGCATGAGTGTGCCAACAGTGTGCTATCGTCATCACTTGGATTTAATCTTGCCCACAACTTTCCAAATAATATCCTCTTTTTCTGTGGTTTGTAAGTCTCAAAATGCAATTATCTGGGCTGAAACATGTGAGTGACTGACTCAGAGTGTTTATTTAAAGTTTCGGTGAAACACTTCAAGCATTTTTAGAGAAACAGCTGAGACGCAAATACCTTGTTTTTCCTTCTTAACTGTTAAAACTGGTTCAATAATGAGCTTGGTTTCTCATTGTTCACAGCTGAACCTCGAGTTCTACTAGCAGAAGGGTTGCTGTGGTATCAAAAATTTGCTTCGTGTTATTTTTGTGAAATTTCACCCAAATTTGGTTATTTTATAAGTGTGAAAACTTACCATCTATGGATGCCTAGCAGAGGCTGTGTGCGGGCTGGCATGTAGATCAGACAGGCTCTGTATGCACTGAACAGGCTTCAGACTGGGGACCAAGCATGGTTGTCTCTGTGTTTGCTCCATCTGGCATCAGGTGCTGGTGCCAGAAGCAACGAAGAGGTGGTGCTGAAGGTGGGGACGGGCAGAGGAAGAAGAGAACTGAGACAAGGTGGGAGTCACTCAGGGCAACTGAGTGGGAGCCAAGAGTTGAGGAAAACATATTGGAGATGTGCTGTGCAGGTAATGCTAGTGTGCACTCTCTTCCAGTCTTGTATTTTCCTCTGCCCCGGTGGGTGCACATCACAGACAGCTTTCTGGAGAGGGGATGGCGTGTAACTCCATCCAAAGGATGCTGGTGCAGCAAGCAAGGGGGACAGTGGCAGAGTTAGCAGGAGTTGGCCTCCAGGTCACACGTCCACTGCTCCTTTGTTGACCAGTGACTAAGTCCCTGAAACTGTCATCATCACTGCTGCCCTTACATGGTTGAACTCCCAAAACCCAAGACCAGCAGGAATCTGGTGGAGCACTTGCATGTGCCATGTGGATGCAGTGGTTAAGTGGGAAGAGGGCAGAGGTCTACAGCCAAAAAAGGCAGGCATTTCTCAGCCCTTTAACCACATTTGATCTCAGTTTGTTCTGTGTAGAGTGGGAGTATGCTGTCTAGTCTCACAAGAAGACCGAGAACTCCATTGATAGTTTTAACGGAGCCATTCATAGAATCATAGAATTCCTATCATGATCTTATACAGCCAGCCCTATGGATAGGCCCAAAAGGAAGTGAATATCTTGCATTCAGGCCAGGAGATAGAATCATAGAATAGTTTGGGTTGGAAGGGAACTTAAAGATAATCTAGTTTCAACCCCCCTGCCATGGGCAGGGACATCCCACTAGATCAGGCTGCCCAAGGCCCCATCCAACCTGGCCTTGAACACCTCCAGGGATGGGGCATCCACAGCTTCCCTGGGCAACCTGTTCCAGTGCCTCACCACTCTCATGGTGAAGAAATTCTTCCTTATGTCTACTCTAAATCTTCCCCTCTCCAGTTTATACCCATTCCCCCTCATCCTATCACCGCAAGCCTTTATGAATAGTCCCTCTCCAGCTTTCTTATAGCCCCTTCAGGTACTGGAAAGTTGCTATAAGATCTCCTCTGAGCTGTCTCTTCTCCAGGCTGAACAACCCCAACTCTCTCAGCCTGTCCTCCTATAGAGGGTCCTCAAGATAGGTGGACATGCATTAGAGTGCTGCTACCTACTGACTGTCAGCAGTAAAAGAAATGCAATGGCTGCCTATTCACTGTCTGGGGAAGAAGGCTGTGTAGAATAGTAGATGCAGTCATGTAATTGAGGTTGGGATCACCTCATCTGCTCACGACACTGATGAAGACATGTACCATGAACATCGGAATACACTGGTGATGTTGCTGCAGTATAATAAATGATAAGGAGTCTGGTGAGTGCATTCCCCTGAAAGTCACAGGTATATGCCTTGAAAAACCTAGAGGAATTATTTTAATTTAAGATTAACCTAGAATTTTATTTAGTTGGTGCTGAATCTGTCTTAAGGAAGAAAATAATTATCTCTCCTTCAGCACAATATTGAGAAGGTATAAGCACTCTCAAGACCAGTCACATACTCTAGTACTTAGATGAATATAGCATTTAAGGAAAATAATGAGACATCCTAATGTGTCTTATCTTTCTCATAACTGTGATTTAGCTCCTAATTCTGTAAGCTACCATTCAAGTTAAATGTAGCTGCATTATACTTCTTGCTATTTCTGCTAGATCTGGAAGCTTCTTAATACAGGATGGAGGGGGATAGATAACCCTTCAGCAAAAAGAAAAGGGGCTTGGGGCATTATTACGGTGCCAGGGCTTCATTCTTTCCTCTTGCCTGAATTTCTGGACCTCTTGGCACTCTCCTCCCTGGTTTTAAGCTGATCTAGTATATTCTCTGGGTATTTCTAACTGGTAACTCTCATGTCCTGCTGCTTCAAAGCAGGAGTCTCACTGCTTCTCCTGCTAGTAGTGCTGTTTTCCCATTCCTTGAAGAGAGAAATTTGAGGTCTGTCAGACTACAGGAAAAGACAGAAACTGAAATGTATCACTGATGTTAAGAAACCAGTTCCCAGAAGAGGAGGAGCATGGTCTAGGTGTAGAAAATGTAGGAAAGATGCCTGCTTACTTTTTGCCTTTCAGGTAGGTCACACTTGGTTGCTGTCTGTAGGTGATCCCATAGTGATACAGTGTCCTTTCATCTCTATAATATTTGCCACTTCTCATGCGTTTATAGGTAGCTCGGGGGATTTTACGTGTCATTCTTCTTTGGAAATGCAAATATATTTTAACTTTTAGGTTTTTGTTCTTTAATTTGTGCTTTTTAATGCAGTTCAATACATGGAGTTTCTAAAACACCGAGAAGTTTCTCTGTCTTTTCAGCAACTTTCCAGTGAATTGAGAGCTGGTGTCAGACTCCATCCATCCCTGGCTCATCCCAGGAGCAAAGCGGATGATTTATTAATAACGCAGCTGCAGTTCCAGCACTGCTGCTGAAGGCGGGTAAACACTCCTCCTCTGCAGAGGGACAAGAGAGTGTACTTTTCACCTCTGCAATTACATAAGGTGTCCTTGGCCATTTGTGTATTTAACTTGGCCCTTGTTTCTTCCATATATGTGTAAAGCAGTTGGTCAAGAAAGTGTGAAAACCCCAGCAGGGAAGATGCCCTGTTGATCCAGCAAGCCCTGGCTGGATTGGGAGCGCTGGTGCATTGTTCATCATATGCATGTGTGCAGGATGCCCTGTCCGGGGTGAAATTGTCCCTGCAAGAAGCAACAGAGGGACTCACTGATGGCAGATTAGATCACCCTTGTAGCAGTTCGTGGCTGCCGGGCATCCAGCTCGAGAGCTGGAGACTGTGACACAGTAGTGGCCAAGGCGATCACTTGCTTCTGGTACATTAGGTCAGCCCTTCTCCTCAGCACACCAGTGGGGTCCATTGGTACACAAAGGACTTGCTACACCATGCTGATGATCTTTCCCATATGGTGGGACTCTTCCAAATAACGGGCCTCTTCCAAATCTCTTTTCATCCACTGCAACTCTCAAATAAAGCACCATCTCAAGGCTTCCTTGGGCAGATGACTCACTGTAGGAGGCTAACGTGGTCGATTTTATAGTACTCTCCTCCCATTTACTTCTGATCTGGTCAGCCAGGCTCCTCATTGCCAAGGCACGTCTTCTGCTCCTTTTTAATGCAGTGTAACTGATTTTATGGCTTTTTTGAGGTACATTAAGATTCCCACTGTGTTGTTGAGGGAACTGTTGTCAGTGTACTGGCCCATTGCCTTGTCCTTGCTGGGCTGCTCACCACTTGGGCTTATGGGCATCTCAGCAGCAAAGACTTTTCCTCACGATTTGCTCTTTTCTAAGCTGGTTACAGTGAATGACATATGGTATTGATGTTGGAGGGTGTAGTCAGTATGCTGAGATGTGGTGGCTTTCCTTCACAGACCACCAAGAGAGAAATGAGGTGTCTCAGGGCTTGACTATCAGTTCTGCAGTTATCTTTGCGTACCTCTTCAATGAAAAGTCATGTTTCCAAACCAAAGGAGGTTAATCTCAGTCCTGTTTGTATGAGCAAGCTTGCATTAAAGTCAGCATATGTCTGCTTGAAGGCTGTTATGGGAATTTTAAAGGATGTGAGAAAAGAAGTACATCAGCAAATGACGCCATGCCATGCCCGTCTTCTTGCTTGATCTTCTGCTTTTCTTCTGCTACACCACTGTTCCCTTTTCTCTTGCCAGCTGACCTGCAGTCAAACAGCTTACCTTCCTTTACTGGTATTACTTCTGGAATGTCTTTTTTTGTCTGCTCTTGAGATGCTGAGAAAAGTGAAGAAAATTGCCTCTTTCCAAGCTCTTGTCTTATTTTATAGTTCAGTTAAGTTAAACTTAATGGTGGAGTATGGTGTTTACCAGCAAAAAATCCATATCACCTTGAGTTACTGAGTGGTCCCACCTGCAATTTGCACAGCTCTCTTCTGTCTTCCACAAAAACACTCAATCCTCATGATGAGTGGGTGTGTTAAAGCTGCCCAGCCATCAGTTACCTGTGTGTAATGCTGTATTATGAAATTCCATAAAGGGTTTTGACTTTTTGTCTGTGATGCAGGGAAGTGTGAATACATCAACTTCCTCAAACCAGGAAGAGTTGGAGGGCTTAAATTACTGCTCTGCTACTGCAACCCATTTTGAGTCACGTGGCAGGCTGCATCTAGTCCTTCCATGGAAATCACGGAATAGAATCATTAAGGTTGGAAAAGACTTCTAAAATCATGAAGTCAAATACCACCATGCCTACTGAACCACGTCTACAGGTTTTTTGAACACCTCCAAGGATGGAGACTCCACCACTTCCCTGGGCAGTGTGTTCCAATGCTTTACCACTCTTTCAGTAAATAAATCTTCCCTAATATCCAATCTAAACCTCTCCTGGTGCAGCTTGAGGCCATTTGAGGAGCAATATGTTTGTTAAAGCCCTGCACAAGGCACCTTCACATCCTGTGAGACTCATGTCACAGAAATCAGACAGTTGAGGAATTTTAGCTAAATGAGGTCATGCTTCCCTCTCCTTTCTTTATGTTCATTCCATAGGGGTCTTCACCTATACTATGCATTGCCTGCCTCTCACTCCATGAAAGTTGCCTGTGTTCATTAGAGTGAAGATTTTTTTCAAGGGTTGTCCACATTTGCTTGTGACATACAGATCGATGCTGGTAGCCAGACATGAAGCTAAGAAAAATAACTGGTTTAGATTTTGAGTGATAGTGAGGGGGAAAAACTGGGAACAAGCAGGAGCTACGCAACTGGAGAAGAAATAATCTTTATTTCCCTATTATTCTCAAATTATTTGCAAGGCAATAAACACAGAAATAAAATAAATTGATATTAGTTTAAATTGCTGTTTCCTTATCTGAATTTTCTTTGCCTTATTTGTTAGAGCAATCTGGAGGATGTTTGTCAAACAACTTACAATTTCATAAGTGTCTGGGTTTTTTATGTGTCTGCAATATCTGCTTCAGTTCTTTCTCTTCTGAACAATTTAATATTGAGTACACTTCCCTTGATATTGCAAGGCAAATTATTAAACCATTCTCTATAGCCATCCTTCTCAACATTTGTTTGAAAGAGCATCTTGAGATACTTGGAGCTTTTTGTGCATTGCAAATGTGCTCTTCAGTAGAACATTTTGTCTTTTTCCATTTAAATAAATATCTCCTATTAAGTCTTTAGTGTTAAGACTCCTACATCACTTAGACATTCCACCTTTTTGTATTCCACCTTTTCCATTATTCACTATTTTTCCATTTTTTCTGTCGATTACAGGTGGTTCTTGTTCTCTAACTTTATGAATAAAATGATCATTTTCATTCTACCAGTTTTCATTTTCTTACAAAGAATTGTAATCATTAGAAGAGCAGCTAATGGGCTTTCTTAGCTTGTTGGAAACTGAATCAAGCTGAAGTCACCTGAGAATTTTTTTCCTTCTTTTCCTTTTCTACTTTAAAGTAAGCAAATGCATTTGCCTTCTACTTTTTCCTGAAACGGAAATGTGTAGGTGCGTATAAATATGTATGCACACTCACTGACTTTGGTGGGTGGACTTGCAAGGTAGCTTTAGAATTATGGAATTAATTTCTCAGCAAAGTTTCTAAGTTGTTTCTGTTGGTGGCTTTTGTTTGTTTGTTGTGTTTTTTTTCCAGGGAAACAGATCCAACAGCTGACATATTTCAAATATAACATGAGATGCTTGTGGATATTTGAAATACAATTTTTTCTTTAGGTCTTTGAGCTGGTAAGGTGTATAGCAACACGTGGAGTTTGAGGCATTCACACTCTCCGTCGAAAGCTTAATATTCTGTTACTAGTACAATTTGGTCCTTTTGAAATGATTTTTCTTTTTCTTAAATAGTTCAAGTGTGTCTCATTTTCAAGATAAGGCATCTTATTCTGATCTCTTTTTCTATAAAACTAGATATGATTCTACTTAGGCTAAAGGAATTGTCTTTTCATAAGCATGCATATTTGCAAGTCAGCGTACTCTAGATGTGAAATTATGTAAAATTCAAAAAACGCTTGGAGCTTTTTTGTATATCTTAAGGAATAAATAAGATGCTAAGTTACATTTTTAAAAATCTCTGACTAGTCATTCTTAAGGCTTAACTAAATCCCATAAGTCCTTGCACATATGTTTAATTCTATGGGCATGTGTATTCCTACAGATTGCGTGAGATGGTACATAGTCACAGCAAATGCAAAGGGAATACTTTAAGGCAGGTGTGGTATCTGTTCTTTTACTTTCTGAAAGAAGTTAGGAAGCAGATAGACCCTCGCAGGAAAATTGAATTCCTGCATTGTGGTCCTAGATGGAAAATGATTTTTAACTCAGCCAAACTGAAGCCTAGTGTTTTTCCTTGAGTGATGAAAATGCCGTTGGTGATTGAGGGCTCATGTGCTAAAATACGCAGGGAAATGCATAAATGCAAGTCCTGTAGAATGAGAGGAATCATCCCTCTCTGCATATGCATACACAGTCTGTGTTTTCCTTAGATTTTTTTTTCCTTTTTGGTATTTCTGCATTTGAAAAATAACATTTGAAATGAATGTTTTGGGGTGGGAGAGTTAGCGTGGCTGTCTATGGAGCAGAAGCTTAAGTATCTCAGAATACCCTGCCCTCCTGTTGACTGAGTCTATTTTTAGCTGCAGGGAGCCCAGGATTATTGGAACTGAGAAGTTCCTGATTTATGCAGCGGTAAAATTGTTAAATTGATTGGATGAGACCACACATGTTTCCAACCAGAATTTGCTGAGGGGCTGCTGAGGAGGAATCCCAAAGGAGAAGAAACCGTTTTCTGCTCTTGTCAGAAACTCTGCCAGAGGAGTATTTACAGCTTAGGTACCTCCACTGCTGCTGACACTGCTGTCTCTGTGGCTATTCTTGCCGCGTGCCGCCACCACCCCAGACAGTGGCCTGTGCTAGATTAGGCTCTGCCAAGGTTTGAACAGCATGTAATAGCTTCAGGTATCTAATATCAATATCAAACAGGTGATGTCTAGCTAACCAGCGTGCCTACAGTGGCAAGTGCATTAGTTTGTTAAAATATGATTTGATCTTTACCAGCATGTGTGAGTTTGCTGAAGCTGCACAATACAGAAATTTGCAAATTATCTTTGCCAGTAGGAGAGGTGGTTGTGGCAACTCATGATTATTTCTTTTCTTTAAAGAAATTTTGGTGTGGCTTCTCTAAATCCAGCAAATGTTTGGATCTCAGAATGTCTAGCTGGAAAACAGAAAATCTTTTTGCCCTTGAAGAACCAATTGCTTAGATACTTTCTAAAACTATTCATGCCTTGGAAGTCATTTACTTCTTTTGGCTTTTTTTTCTATAAGACTGTATATTTAATCCTGAGAGATCATACAATTTCATCTGCATTTTTCAGTTTTAGCTTATTTTCTTAATGAAACAAGTTTTGCATAATTGCACTATCCTTTTTCTTTTTTTTTTTTTTTTTGCCAGCATCATCCTTGCTCCCTAATAACTTTTGAACACCCTGGCCAATTTTGAGCGAAGTTGCTAGAAGGAGAAATCTCAAAGACATATTGCAAAGCTCTTACCAGTTATGCAAAAATCACTGTCTGGGTAGAAGAGAGAGGTACAAATTATTACCCCGTTAAGGAATAGGCAAAAGCGTGCACTGAGCTGCTCCTGAGCATGATCTGCCAGCCACGTGCACATTTTGACTGGCCCTTCAGGACATGCACGGCCTGAGCAAGTTATATTTATCATGTGAGTTGTTTCCTGGTCTATAGTTGGGCGAGGTGGGAGGGTGCTTTGAGGGGGAAGAAAGGAGGGAGGTGGGGTACAGGAGGAAGCCGAGAGTTTAGGGGGAATAGAGGCAGGTGGGGGAAACTGGAAGCACCCTGGGGAGCAAAGTTAGGAATAAGGGCCGGATGTCTGCAAGGAAGTAGGCCTCCTTGTTTCTGTTCTTCATTGAATAACCTGCCTTTTAAAGGTGATGGGATGTCTCTTGTCAGATATTGGGCTATTGCCTCAATTACCTTTGGATTTGTATGCTCAGTTTCAAGGTGGACTTTCCCCATTTCAGCTATTTAAGGGAAATATAAATAATTTGATTGGTTAACACTGCTGCTTTGGTAGGATGGCAGGTAACCATGGCTGCTGCCTTCCCAAAGTATGAGGTAAAGGGAATTATAGAGGGAAAAATAGAGGGAATCTTAATTTAGCTGGTATGGTTTTAAAAAAACCTAAAATGTATCTCTCGTCAGGGTTAAAACCTCAGACAGGCACACTAACAAAAGACAACATGACAACATTGTCCTGAAGAGCAGCCTTCAAGGATAAGGAGGTTGTCCACTGGTGCAGCCCAGCTTCTCACAGCTGTGCATGGTGGGAGGACATGAGGCATCCAGCATAAGCTGAAGCTGCAGGGATTCAGAGCAAATATAAGGAAAATAGTCTTCATTATGAGGACAGACAAGCAGTAGATCAGATTGCTCAAGGAGCTTCTGCAGCCTTCACCTATGGAAGTTTCCAAGACCTGGCTGGAGCAACCTGGCTGACCTTGCTCTAAGCAGGCAGGACTGGGAAACCCTCAAGGTCCGTTCCAACCTGATTTAGCCTCTCCTTTTGCCAAAAACCCACCACCACATTGTGTGGCAGAAAAATGTCTTACAGCAGATTTGGATTGACTTTATAGATTGGGGCTGTTACATTTACTAGCAGTACTTCTATGATAAGCGTGCTAAGAATATGTATTGACCCCTGTCTTAAAAGCAGAATTCAATACCTGAATGAAATCACAGAATCACTAGGTTGGAAAAGGCCTCCTGGATCATTGAGTCCAACCATTCCTATCAGCCACTAAACCATGCCCCTGAATATCTCATCCACCCATCTTTTAGATACTTCCAATGATGGGGACTCTACCACGTTCCCAGGCAGCCTCTGCCAGTGCCCAATGACCCTTTCTGTGAAAAAATTTTTTCTGATGTCCAGCCTGAACCTCCCCTGGTGGAGCTTGAGGCCATTCCCCCTTATCCTGTCCCCTGTCACATGGGAGAAGAGGCCAGCACCCTCCTCTCTACAACCTCCTTTCAGGTAGTTGTAGAGAGAATGGTTGTGAATGCTTTAGTTGATTCTCATCTTAAGAGACGAAAGCAACATTGTTTTGCCTTTCCTTTAATTGAAACATCTTATATTTATGGAAGATAAAGGTAATTTTAACATGTAAAAACTAACTTATTATGCGTAAGCAATTCCTAGCCTGGGCCTGGAATTATTATTATTGTTTTTACTATTATAGCAACAGTAAAATTCTGAAGAAAGCTGGATTTATAAAATGGTCAAGACAGAGATGTGGCCATACAACTTGTAGACAGGGAATGGATTCCTAGTTGTATAATATGCAAAGTTATGGAGTGTTACTTCTGCACTTGCCTCATTTTGCTTACTTTAGAATTATAATTCTTAGCACATGCCTGGCTTTTTAATATACTCCACTCTGTGGGCTGTCTTCTGCCATTGATTGTAGGCAAACTGCCTATTGCTCTTCATAGGGAAATCTATTGGTTTTAAACAAGAAATCGTGTGACACAGCTTGTTAAGGGATGTGGTTTTGTCATTAAGACAGGCAGATAGCAATTCCCAAAACCATTGCCCCAGCAGAAGCGGACCCTCTCATTGCTGTGCCTGGGTGATGAGCACTGGAGTCTTCTGAGTTCCCTGCTCCTTAGTGTACCCTTTCCCTCTCCCACTTTTTCACTGTAATGAAGCCTGTGGCACACCGCTGACACAAGCCACAGCATGTTCCCAGTCTGGATAATTAGCAATAGAAAAGGAATTTTTCTGCTAAAACTTTCCATAACCAGCTTGAAAAGTGGCCTTATGCATTAGTTGTAGAGTACAAAGGCAGAGAAATGAAACATCAGAGGTAGGTCTCATCCTTGCTATGTGAAGGGAGTAACAGAGTACTGGGAATGTAATCTGACATCTGTTCATCGTTACTATCTATTGCAGATAAGGAGACAGATCAGTGGGATAAACTCACATGGGAAGTGCACAGCAGCTTATGATGTGCTTGTTGATAACCTCCACTCCATGGGTGACAGGAGTTTCTAGAGACCAATTTTCCAACCAATCTGTCTGCACCCTGAGTTTCAGGACTCTGACTCATGTGGGAGCAGATTAAAAGTCGTATGAAGCAATTTTTTTTACTGCAAGGGTGGTGACACACTGGCACAAGTTTTTCAGAGAAGTAGTGGAAGCCTCGTCACTGAAGGTGTTCTAGTCCAGGTTGGATGGGGCTTTGAGCAACCTGATCTAGTAGAAGTTGTCCCTGCCCATGGCAAGGAAGTTGGAAGTGGATGATCTTTAAGGTCCCTTCCAACCCAAACTGTCCTATGATTCTATAATTTTTTTCCCTTCAGCTGGCTTCATCCTGCTGACAGAGTTTGTGCTGTCGTGATGTGCCGGAATGACTGAATGTTTGTGGAGCAGCTCCTGAACTTCTGCTGTTTTAAATGCTGTGATGAACCAAGTCTCACTTCGCAGGCTTGATACTGATGCATTCTAAAGTTAGAGCACTCAGTATTTGTTACGAAGTGGCTTGCTAGTTTAGTAGTTTTTTGCAAGAATCCAAAGTGGACTCTGCCTGTAGGTGTTGACCCAACCAACATGTTGAACACCCCTGCATGCTGTGTACAGTTGCCTGTTCTGCTGTTTGGTTGGTATGTGCTGACATCTCAGTTGGACTTCATAGTTGACTTTTGAGTAAACAAAAGAAACAAGGGTTCCATTTGATTGAGATGATGCTACAAGTTTGAATTTTTATTCATGCAATGATCTGTAGCTGGGAATCAGCTCAGTTCCTCTCTGAAACTAATCTCATCAGGAGTTCACAAAGACATGGAGCATTTATTTAAAAAAAGGAATGAAAAGTTGCTTATAGACATTTTCCCACAATCCAGAAGGTCCAAAAGTGAAAGCTGGTCTCAGAATTTATTTAATTTTGGTAGCGAGAGCTGGATGAATCTGCGCCCTATTTTCAGTGTTCATTCCACTGCGGTTTATTTTGGGTCATTTAATTTCAACAAGGCTTGATCTGTTTACAGCGCTTTCTATAGTAGCGTGACGGCCACACAGTTCTTTTATAGTACATTCATTGCTAACCAGGAGCTCGAAAATCTAGTAAATGAGGCACAGACATGAATAACTTTAGAGGGGACAGTACATTTTTGTACGGTTGGATTATTTTGGAAAGCTTTCTGAAATAACCAGTCTTTTGTGCACTGTGGCTTGCTTTGCAGAGCTTGAAGTAATGGTATATGGTAGCTGTGTGCTTTCAGAGGTGAGAGTAGAGGGCTTGCTGAAGACGCTCTTCGGGTTTAAGGTACTTCAAAAGCCACTGTGGTTGAGAGTTGCCCTCAATCCTTGTTTGAGGAGCACTTTTATTTCCATAGGTAGATATTTCCATCTGGTAGAGTAGTTTGATTTCATTTTGTTGTTTTTATTTTCAGATTTGCTGTATGAACCATTCATGTACAAAATAGATTAAGATTAAATACATCTCTGTTAAAAATATCTTAATCAGTTGTCCTCATCAGCCAACACAAAAGTGTACGGTAATTGACTGCACTGAGCGTGCTCCAATTTTACATTATGAAGGCAACGGTGGCCTTGTTCCCCCCAAATGGAAGAGCCAGCCTTTTTCTATGCCCATCAAATCATGCCTATTTCTGGTTCTGCTCATGCCAGCTAACAAAGTAACATTCCTTTTGTGTACTCCGTTTAACCAGACAGCATTAGTGACTCGCGCAACAGAATTCAGAAGGAAGGCATGATGTCCTGAAAATGGCTGCATCTATACTAGCAAGTTAAGGCAGCTTCAAGAAGTGTTCCTGAGTGCCAAACCCAGTTTCTTAAATTTGTAGCTTTCTTGAACTCTTCTGCCTTCTGCTGTTTAGCATACTCCTGAGTAGTGGCCAAGTGCTGTTCTGTTCAACAGTGTGGAAATAGGTGTTTGCATTCCCTTCATCCTCAGTGCAGGAGAACCTTCCTGAACATGTTTAACTGACTCTTGTGCAGGTAGTTATTGCATCCTTATAGCAGATAAGGGGCAGAATCAGCAGTGTTTTGGTGTCAGAGTAAAGAAGTGTAATGTTAGTAATATTATTTGGGGATTTTTGAAAAGTATTGAAAGTTTTGTAGCATCTGTTTGTGTGCATATGCTTACACGGAGTCAGTGTATGTGTGTACTGTGTGACGTTCTTGCATAGGGATCTTGATATTTTCTTGGCTATAGGAGGGTATTTCTGCTTTACTACAAGTTGTAAAGCCACTATACCAGTGAATGGAAAGTTTAAAAAGTCTCAGTTTGGAAACATACCTTTCACAGGCTGTGTGTGTCAAATGCAGTTTGACTAATGCTTTAGATCCTTTGGTCACAGCTCTTAAAAATTCATGGCTGTTTGTGAGCTGTGTCATCGAGGAGCTTCTGGTCGCAGCAGGTCCAACCCTGCAGCTGCACAACCTGCTGGTGCACCCAACGATTGCCCTTTATGAGGGAAAACATATCAGCATGTACTGCTTGTAGAGGTGTCCTCCATGTCCATCTCTTCCAACTCAAGACACCTCAGAGGTGACTGCCCACCCATATTTTTATTGTCTCTTCTTGTCTTATAACTGTCTAAAAAATCCTGCTTTCTGATGCATAGAGAGCTCTCCTCTTGCTGTATACCTTCAGATTTAGCTCTGTGCACTGCTTCTAAATTTAGGTTGCAAAAGTACCAGCCTGACTTCTGTTCTTTTATACTTGAATAGAAATAGTTCAAAGTTGTGCTGATGTAATAAAAACAGGAGGCCAGAAGGCAGTGAACCGGAATAGGGGTTAATGTATGAGAGAACAGAAACAGAGACTGGCCGCTTTAGATCCTTACTGCCATGAACAGGCAATTATTTTTTAATATAATGTACTTAAAAGCTACATTCTCTTAAAGAAGGGTTGGATTTGTTATTCATAATATGGGGTCATTTATAAAAAACATTTATGTTATGGTAACCCCAGATACTCTGGGCAGCATGAGAGGCAGTTTAGGCAATCCGGATAATACTCTGAGTATAGCAGTGATCTATACTAAACAATGAGAATGCTGTTTCAGAACCTTTCTCTTTTTTACTGTGGTTAATAACCTTAATGATCATTCAGAGGCAGTGAGCTGAGGGAGAGCTCAAGGCCATCAGCTCCTCCCAGCCTGCTACACCGTTCCCAAGAAACACCCTGTATTTCTTTAGTTCTTGCTTAGTTTATGGTGTAATATTTTGCTTGAAGGCATTAAACCATCATCAAAAGCAGCAGACCAATTAGTGTGACTTCTTTTTCCAGGGTCGTTGTACAAGGGAGAACTGCAAGTACCTTCATCCACCAACGCATTTAAAAACTCAACTGGAAATCAATGGCAGGAACAACTTAATCCAACAAAAAACTGCAGCAGCAATGCTTGCCCAGCAAATGCAGTTCATGTTTCCAGGGACACCACTACAGCCAGTGGTAAGTATATTTCTCTGATGGTGTCAATGGTAAGTAAAGTTGAAGCTGAAAACTGTATTGACCTGCAAAAGTTCTCTAAACTAGTATCAACAAAAATAGCCTCTGTCTGTTGATTTAAGGGATTGCTTCGATGCTAGAGATGTGTTTGTCTGTATTTCTATTTGAAGACATAATGGAGTGTTGTTGGTATAGATTTGATATATTTTTTTCATGCCAGAGTAATTTGCATTTTTTTTCCCCTCTCTATTTTTTTTTTCCTTCTTTCAGTTCCTGTTAGGTTTAGTCTAGATTCACAAGATTTTTACCTGTAATTCTGATGGTAAAAATTTGTATAATACTAATAATTTGCTAGTAAGGTATTTGAGTTGGAATGCAAGTTTCTCAGGAGTCCATGGATTTGAATGGCCTAAAATAGTCTTTAATCCTGGTACCAGTAACAAAGGTTGATGTCATTCTGGGTAGCGTTTTCTTACTCCCTTGAAATCTGAAGTGTCCCGGAATAAGACAGGGAATCACTGGTGCATGCAGTTTTAATCTTAAGGTAATGCATGTGGTGCCTGGGACACTTCAAATCCAGAAGGTGACATAAAACTAGAGTTTTGCATGCATGCACAGCTTCTTTGGATGTACATCAAAGTGATCCGTTGCTCTCGACTGCCTTTACAGTTGAGCTTCTCATTGTACCAGACTTCCAAAGCATCGTTAGGCAAGTAATCTGAATTAAACTTTTCACACATGGCTGCTAATCATCTTTTCTCAATCTGCATGCCTAGCGTAAGGCATCCCACTGGAGTGGGAATTCTTTCTCTAACTTGAGGCATCTGGAGTGTTGGCATCAACTTCTGCACTGGGCTTTCAAGGCCCATTTATAGTTTACCAAAGACATAGGCGCTTCCAATTACTGTTTACTTGGCTGGTTTAGGTGTTTTGGTTTTTAAAGTGCCTTTGTCTTTCCATGGGCTATCACAGGAGCCAAATGTAAGCATCTCAGAAGAAGACATCTGTATTTGGTCACAGGAAGCTCACCCCAGATGCCTTATTCAAATGTGTTTTACACTTGAAATATCTGCTGTAAGGTGTGAGGCATGAACAAAAATTTGGTTTCAAGAGTCCCTGAATTTCTGGTACACGTTCATCAAAATGTATCTTGGTATATTGACATAAAGTGGTTTTATATTTCCTGGGGTTTTTACTGCTTGAGTTTTCACCAGAAAAAAAATTTTGATGAAGTAATAGATTCCACCTCTTAGTATTATAAGAAAAATTGAAATGGTAGTGTTATACTTTTTTCTACTCACTCATTTCATCATTTGAACTTTACAGTTTCATTGACGCAATGCCTTCTGTACTGATTGCTGTGGCAAAAGTGCTGAGGTTTATTTCTCTGTCTTGCATAAATTGCCAGATTAAGATGACTCAGCCTTGATCAAATGGATAAAAAGTGAAATAAAATTCCATAGAAGTCGTTTGACATGTGGATTTATTCTTAAAATTATATCTGATACAAAACTGTTATTTATATTTTACATAATGCATGTTGTTCTCAACATAGTTGAACCATTGTTTCATATAAATGTTCATTATTATGCTCTAAAGAATTTAGCTCACATTTGGCATATAAACTGGGCTGTTTGATATCAAGCAGTTTTCATCTCTGGTAAAACCAGACCATTATTCACTTTCAACTCTCTAGGGCAGGTAGATGACATTTCTGTACATCTGGGTGTCCTGGCTAATCTGCTGCTCAAAACATCTTCTTGGTACTAAGTCAAATTCTTTTATAATTTACTAATGGGTTCCAAAGACACACAAAAAAAAGAGACCCAAACCAAAATAGAAATAAAATTTCTAGCTCATATGCTTTCTCTTGCATATTTTCTACCTACTGTGCGTGGCTGGCTTCCCTTCTCCAACAGAGGCCATGCAGGCCACTTTGATGAGAAAGACATTCCTCCTTCATTGAGTGTTTTAAAGTCTTCCCTTAGTGTTCTGCTGTTGTGTGATTCATTTCTAGCTGCTGCCTTACTTGAGAACACAGTTCCTGACAAAGCTTATCTGCCATTCATCCAGTTTTTCTCGATAGCTTTTCCTCACTTATAATTACCGCTTCTCTCTCTAGGATAAGCATCAGCACTTTACAGGTCTGACCATAGTCAGACCATGGTGATGTTCTGCCTCTACCCCCGATGGAGCTGGTGGTAACAAACCCACCATTCTACCTTGGTAGGGTTGCATTTTAGCATCACACAAGTGGTCTTTCTTCTGGTTGTGACTTCACCAACTCACTGTAGGAAGGCATGAAACAGATTTTTAGACACATATCATTCCTTCCAATCAAATTTTTTTCATAAGATGAACTCTAGCTAAGCCTGAATAATCCCTTTCTAAATACTGTGTCCAGCTGAGATTATAATATTTATTCTGCTTGCTGCTGGTGACAGCTGAGCACACAAACATTAGCAAAGGTGAGGTTTCTCAATGTGTGAGCCATAGTGATATATAGTTGTAAGAGATGGCAAAAACCAGCATGCAAACAGATGGAAGTTACATGCCAAAGAGCTCGTTATGTATACTTTTATTGGAAATATGGCTTTAATATAGTTAAATAACACTTCACCTATGAAATCTGGTACTTTGAAAAAATAGCCTGTTTTCCCAAGGAAAACAGGTTTTGAGAAAAAGCAATAAAATCTGTGTTATTTCTACTTTTATATGTGTAAATAAGCCTGCAATGCAAGCTGCACCTCCATAGAGATACAAGTTCAAAGTACGACTTCCTTTGCGTCAGCAGCCTCTTTTCCAATAATGGAGCTACAAAGACGGTTCTTCATATGCCACTGGAATGTGTTACATCTTTAAAAGAAGAAAGTATGCCATGTGTTTTGCCAGCTGTTTGAAATTTTTTCCTTAAGACAATGAAGCAGCACCAGAAAGAACACACAAAAGACAACTAATAAGCTCTTGATTAAGGGGTTGGTTTTTTCATATTGGTCTGTATTTTCCTTTTTGCAGCCCACATTTCCAGTGGGTCCCACAATAGGAACGAACACGGCTATTAGCTTTGCTCCTTACCTAACGCCAGTAACACCAGGAGTTGGCTTAGTCCCGACTGAGATCTTACCCACGCCACCTGTCATTGTTCCTGGAAGTCCACCGGTTTCAGTCCCTGGTTCAACTGCTACCCAGAAACTCCTCAGGACTGATAAACTGGAGGTACTGTAGACACCGCCATGACTGTGAATATAATCTTCTGCTAGGCTGTGCTGGAGGGAAAATCTATTGTTTTAGAAACTGTGAGTAAATTTAGTTGCTGTGAATACAGACCTTGTTATCAGGCAGAATTTCTACACTACCAGCCAGTGTAATTAAACACTGTTATTTTTAAAGTAGTGTGTTTGCTCAGATTTAATACACAGGCATCAAGGTGAGCTTTCATCTTTTATAAAGCTGATCTCCAAAATACCTTAAGCATACATGCCGGTAAAGGTATACCTTGATGAAATATCTGACAAACACATTTGTATTGCAGTATTAATTCTGTCCCAGTTTTTATGTATTGATATTAGGGGAATTTTATAGCCTTATATAGTGATGTTAGAGGACTGGTATAACCCTTCAGCCTCGAGCTACAAATGGAGACACTGAATGTTACCGACCCTGCAGGAGGCTGAAGGGGCAAGTCCCAAGGTATGTGCAGAGCCTCACTGGTGTTGATGGATCTGCACATGGCTGGGCTCAATGGAATCTGTGATCGAAGTACACAAGAAGGCCAAACAGCTCTTGCAAAAATGAATGTCCTTTCCTAAAAGTCTAAAACTGCTGTTTAGAGCGCGTTTCTTCTTAGGAAAATTGGTATATTTATTCTGCCCATTTTTGAAAATTATTTTTAGGAGGCTTTCTATTTGGTTTGTAGACTCCATAAAAAATACAGAGCATCTGGTGCATATCTTCTCTGAGTCTCAGCAAGAGAAACTACTTTCCTACCAGTGGAGCTGCAAGAATATAAAGTATAGTCAGAAAAGGACTGAATATTTTGTGATTCCCAGGTAGTTTTGCAGAGACAGTTACTTCAGTTAAGTGTCCTGCCTGGATGTTTTCTAGACAGGAAGAAGGGAAAGAACTTGGGAATGCTTCTGTTGCATGTTAAGTTCATGTAACTGCTGTAGTGCTGAGCTGCCGGAGGAACCAAGCACCTAAGGGTAAAATAGATGCATTTCCCTCTTGCAGAAGATGATGAAGGATTTATTAAACTGAATTTGGTGAAAAAACTTGAACTAACCAGGGAAGGGGGCAGGTCTGTCTTTTAGGGGGTGTGGGGCTCTCCCTGCACTTTCGTGCTATGCCAAGCTTTTCCCCTGCAACGCATGTTGTTTTGCACATAGGTTTGCAGGGAGTTCCAGCGGGGAAACTGTGCGCGTGGAGAGACTGATTGCCGCTTTGCGCATCCAGCAGACAGCACAATGATTGACACAAACGACAACACCGTAACCGTGTGTATGGATTACATAAAAGGTCGTTGCATGAGGGAGAAATGCAAGTATTTTCACCCTCCTGCACATTTGCAGGCCAAAATCAAAGCGGCGCAACACCAAGCCAACCAGGCTGCAGTGGCAGCCCAGGCAGCTGCGGCAGCTGCGACTGTGATGGTAAGTGCTGGCATATATGGCTGCCTTTTTTTGACAGAAGCTCTTTGATGCCTATTTTGCTTCAATTTAATGCTGTTTGCTTATACTTTCTTTTATCTTTTGCCTCTTTTTTTCTTTTTTTTTTTTTTTTTTTAAAATATAAGAATTTATAAAATTATTACTGTTGCTTGATGGGAGGAAGCACTTTTTTCTTTATGCCCCTGTTTTAGTGCTGTATTTCTATCCAAGACAGTGAAGCAAATAACGCTCTATACCACTTCTGTTCTCTGCCTTGATTATACGTTAAATTTGCCCCTAGCACTTCTGACCAGCAGTAAAACTGATAAACTTCAATGTCTATTGGCAAACAAGGGCACATACGCTGTTTTAGCTCTTTGATTCCATATGTACATGTAGAAATTTGGAAGAAAAGGAAGAAAAGCCAAGACAGGGCTTTTGCCTCAGAGGTCAGTAGGAGAAAAAAAAGTCTGTATTACAATTCAACTTGCCTCACTTTATATGTCAGACAGCTGGATACCTGAGCCTATCTTAGCCACCTTGGTCTCACTCTATAGGTAGTAGAGAAAAACCAGCACATTCATTTAATCTGCTACTAGTGCCTGCCCGAGGCTGAGAGAGAACTTCCTTCTGTAGATACACATCTATCCCAAATGACTAAAAAGTATTAACTGTATCTTTTTGAACTTTGTTTAGATGATTTCTCTTCCTTTTCTCACTGTCTTGGGCAAGGAGCTTGATTCTCTGCGATGCATTTTTTCTGTTAGAAAAGCAGGGCTTAAAAGTAATGAATAAAAATGGGAATCATTAAGAAAAAGCATAGTAACTGTAGTCAGAAAAAAAGATTGAGGGCTTTCTATTTTCAAATATTTTAAGATCTTTCTGAAAACTGCTTGGAAGAGTCAGCCTATCCATTTACCAGTATTGGATGTCTCATATGGTTGCTACCAGCAAAGCTGATAATTTAAAACACAGTGGTATTGATAAAGTTAAATAAATTGAGCATGCTGGATCTTCCTTGGGAAGCAAAACTGCTGGCAACAAATCAAAGAATCATTGTCCTCATTGCTGGTATTGGACGAATAATTAAGCAGATGTGGTTTGTGGACTTGTGGGCACTGCATACAATAGTTACAGACAATACAGTTATTCTCTGGGTAGAAAGCCTACCAGAAACACAATACTGTACAGTATATAACTACCCCAAGCTATTGTGTTTAGCAAATACCAGACTTTTTGAGAGGCAAAGGCTAAGTTATGCAAGAAAGTAAACCTCCAAACTGAGTAATGTTTCTTAAGTTTTAATATTCTTTCTCTTACGGTGTCCCCAGTCACTGTTTTCAAACTGGATGATTTTTAGCTAAACTTCTCTGTGCGTGCAGAAATTGAATACCGTCTGGAAATTAAAGCAGACTATATTGGTTTTTTAATTCTAATTAGCTTCTATAGTATAATATTTATTGTCCATTTAGAGAACGTAATATTTCAAGGCAATATTCTAAAGAAGAAAGGAGAGTGTTGAGGGGATTCATTTATTTTTGTGCTTCGGCAGTGGTTGGATATATATCCTGCATTTTTTAAGTAAGCTATAATTGGAATTGCATTAGCCTCAAAGCAAGATGAAGCATCTTTGGAAATAGAATTGAAAGTTTAGCATTCTAATGTCATGGGAGAACAGGGCATGAATCTATAAATCAGGGTAACTTTTTGCAGAAAATTATGTACAAAATATTTTAATAGCATATTTAGACTACCAAACAGAACAGATTCTTTACCATACAACTATTTTTTGTTTAATAACTATTGAAACAATCAGATGGAGTGAACGAAAAGTCACTGGAATGGCAATGACAGCAAAATAGTGATAGAAAAACACATGCCCGCAAAGCCACCCAAGAATGACCAAGAATACTCAGTTGGGTCTAGAGAGTAAAAGTAAGGCAGAAATATAAATGCTTCCTTGTAGAATTCACTTTCAGGTTGCACGCAGATTGAAATTGTGTCCAAGAGGTTTGTCTTCCTGGGGAAACTGTCTCCATTGCTCTGTTCCAGAGGGTGCTCATATGAGTGAGCATTGTGGATAGAGTTAAAGCACTATAGGCAAAGTCTGCAAGACCATCAAAGGTCAATGAATTCTACAGTCTGAGACCTTGCAGAAAATGCCCAGTCTATATTTCTGTACACTGAAAGTTATGAACTTTTACTTGAGTATCTTAGGTGACCCCATTATTTAAATAAAAAGAGGAAAGACGCTATGAAAGAGGCCATGTACAGCTTAAATGTGAAGTGCATTAGAAGACAGCGTCATCTATCATTGTGCTTGGGGAACTCCAGAAATTCATGTAGTGAATCAGAGGGTATAAAAAGTCACTGAAGAATGTACAGCCTAAATTCAGTTGTGAATTCCTGTTGGTGTTGGAAGGGACCTCTGAAGATCATCTAGTCCCACCCTCCTGCTCAAGCAGGGTGAGCTGGAACAGATTGTCCGTGACATGCCTAGACAGCTCTTGAAAGTTTCCGAAGATGGATACTCCACACCTTTTCTTGACAAGCCACTCCATGCTTAAATGATTCTTACAATAAAAAAAAAAAAAAAAAGAAAATTGAAAACTTATGTTTAAATGGAGTTTCTTGTATTTAAATTTGTTCTCATTGCATCTTGTCCCGTCATGGGGCACCAATTAGAAGAATCTGGCTACATCTTTACCCCTAGGTCAGGTGTTAACATACACTGGTGAGATTTCCCCTGCATCTTCTCTTTTCTAGGCTAAGTAGTTGCAGTTCTGTCAGTCTTTCTTTGCATAAGAGGTGCCTCAGTCTCTTAATCATCTTTGGGGCCCTTTATGGCACTGTTTCCTAGTATGTGCATACCCTTATTGTACTGGGGTGCCCAGACCTAGACATAGCCCTCCATATTCGGCCTTGCCAGTGCTGAGTAGAGGGGAAGCATCACTTCCCTCGACCAGCTGGTGAATATTTTTTTAATGCAGCCAAGTGCGCTGTTAGCTGCCTTTGTCATAAAGGTGTGTTGCTGGCTCATGTTCAACTTGGTGTCCACCAGGACCTCAACGACTTTTTCTGCCAGGCTGCTTTCTAGCTGGATAGCCCCCAGCTTGTACTGGTTCCTCTCCAGATGCAGGGCTTGGTATACCCAATCTAAACCTCTCCTGGTGCAACTTGAGGCCATTTCTTGTCCTATCACCTGTTACTTGGAAGAAGAGACTGACCTGTAACCTTGCTACAACGTCCTTTATAGAGAGCAATAAGTTCTCCACTTACCGTTCTTTTCTCCAGGCCACAGAGTCTCTATTCCCTCAGCCGCTCCTCATAACGCTTGTTCTCCTGACGCTTCACCAGCCATATTGCCCTTCTTTGCATGCACCTCAGCACCTCAATGTCTTTCTCGTAGTGCAGGGCCCAAAACTGAACACAGTATTCAAGGCACGGCTTCAGTAGCACTGAGTACAGGGCACAATCACTTCTGTAGTCCTGCTGGCCACACTATTTATGATACAAGCCAGGATGTTAGTGGCCTTCTTGTCCACCTGGGTACTCTGCTGGCCCATATTGGCTGTCGACCAGTACCCCCAGATCCTTTTCCGCCATCAGCTTCCCAGCCATTTGTCCCCAAGCCTGTGGATTTGCATGGGGTTGTTGTGACCCAAGTGCAGGGCTCGACACTTAACTTTATTGAACCCCATACAGTTGACCTCAGCCCATTGATCCAACCTGTATATCAAATGCTCCTCCTAATTTTACACCACTAGTGACTGGCCTCCAGCTGAACTTTGTGTTCTGATCACAACACTTTGAGCCTGGCAGTTGAGCCAATTTTCAGTCCACCTCACTGTTTCCCATTTAGCCCATACTAAATATGTTTGTCTCTGAGGATGAAATGGAAGACAACGTTGAAAACCTTTCTGACGTCAACAAAAATAACATCCATTGCTCTCCTCTCACTCACCAAGCCAGTCTCATTGTAGAAGGCTGTCAGGTTCATTAGGCACAACCTCCCCTTCGTAAGCTTATGCTGACTACTCCCCACCACCTTCTTTGCTTTCATGTGTTTGGAGGTGGTTTTCAAGAGGATTTCCTCCATCAGTTTCCCAGGTCTGAGGTGAGGCTACCAATCTGCCATTCCTCAGACCATCCTTCTTGCCCTTTTTGAAGATAGTAGCATCATTTACTTTCTTGAAGTCTTTGAGAAATTCCCCCAGTCACAGTGACCTTTCAAAGATAATTAACGGTGGTCTTGCAGTGACATTGGCAGGCTCCGTCAGCACCCATTGGTGCATCCTGTCAGGTCCTGTGGGTTTATGTACATCCAATTTGTTTAAATGTTCCTTAGCCTGATCCACCACTTCTTGGCTTAAATCTTCACTTCAGACTTTCCCACTGGTCTCCCAGTGACCTGAAAGCCAGCCTTACCAGGAAACACTGAAGTGAAGAAGATGTTTAGTACCTCAGCCTTTTTCATTCTCTAGGTTTCCTCTCCCATTCAGCAGTGGGTCCACGTTTTCCCTAGACTTCCTTTTGTTGCTGTAGAAGCTCTTCTTGCTGCCCTTCACATGCCTTGCCAGATTCATCTCCAGGTGGGCTTTGGCTCTCCTAACTTATCCCTGCACACTCAGGCTGTGTTCCTATTTATCCTGGGCCATCCGTCCTGGCTTCCACCTCTGGTGTACCTTCCTTCTTGTGTTTGAGTTTAGTCAGGAGCAACTTGTACATCCATGCAGGCCTCCACTGTGTGGTTCTTGTTCGTATTCCAAGGCGCATTGTAGCATACCAATGTCACATGTGGCAGACAAAATACTATGCCTCAGAATGTTTTATCATTTTTGTTATCTTTATTTCATTTCCAACCTATAGCTGTTGATTTTTTTAGTTGTCAATTATGTAGGAGATCAAATGTTGAGCAGCAGATTACCTGATGGAACAGAAAAAGGAGAAGAATGTTTTACTAACAGGGCAGAATGAAAGAAGAAATTAAGGTGGGAGAGAAAAATGGACAGTCGGTCTGAAAGCCTGAAAAGAGAGGGAGGCTACATGGAAACATGATGAGTCAGTCTAGAAATAGATTGAATTAAAGCCCTCAGGTTGGGAAGACTGTGAGACTGAACTTGCTGTGACACATGAGAGGAAAGACAGCAAAAATCTTCAAAATAGTCAGGTGAGGTTAAGAGGAGCATGGAGAAGAAGTGGAGAAAGGCAATCATAACACATTAAGTTAACAAGTAAGACTAGAGATGATCTTAATTTGGATAACAGAGATAATTAACTGAAATGCTTTACTCTTAATGGTGTCGATTTGAATTTGTGGTCTTTATCATGGCATAATGCTGAGTTCAGTTGTAATGCTTCACCTCCATATAGGCTTCCATCTGTGGTGGATGCAGAGTGGATACGAGGCTGTGCCTCGGGCAGTCAGAGTGATATCCCTCATGGGGGTGCCCATGGAGGTTACCACAAGTCAGCTGCACAACACCCTGCTTAGACACAAGAAGGCTCTCCAGATCCTCACTTTGCAGCAAGTGTTTCTTGTTGTGTCTGAGTTCTGGACCCCAGATGAATTAGGAGATCCTGTAGATCAGAGTATGCAATCCAGAAATGTGTTAAAGGAGAGATGGAGAGGGTGCTGAGAAGCCTCATGCAACATAGGTGCAGCAGAGCCAGGAACAAGGAATCGGCAAAGCAAGAGCTATCCTGCAAAATACCCTCTTGGCGCTAACTGATCTTGTGGCCATAAGCTATTTGTAAGCATTTAGTTTCTTATCCTCTTTTTTTCACTTTTCTTCCCTATTTCTACATACTAATGACAAGATAGACATAATCTGCATATCCTAAAAAGAGCTAAATTCAGCTTGTGTTTATATAAGAAAAATCTGATTTCTAAGTAAGTCTGCCTTTCCTTTCTAAAGGTTTGTAAGAATTATTTATGCTATAAGATTTGAAAGTAGTATTTTATGAGAAGATTTTACATAAACACATCAGCCATAAATTTGATCTTATTATGGAAGTATACATAAATGTATATGCTTATGTACGATGCATAAATATTTTCTTCTTATAAAATTAGTAATGCTGGACTAGTATCGTAACTCGTGTTAATGTTCACGTACAAACTGAGAGCAGTATTTTTACTCCCTGCTCCTGATTGAAGATAGTACTGAAGGTTTTAGCAAAATTTAGAAATATGTTTTAAATCATGAAAGACTTTTTTTTCCCTCTCAATGTAACGTGGTAAGTTACAAGGAAAAAAAAAATAATACAGAAATGACCCACCTGTAGGGAAAAAAAGAAGGAATTAATGATAAGTTAGTGTAACTAGACGTATTATTTATTCTGCTTTTTATTGCCAAAGGAAAACCTCTCTCATTTTGAACCCATTGGTTTCATCTATTGAATGATGTACTTCTCTTAATTAAAAGACCCTCACCTTGCAAGCACTGATACTTAATAGCATTTGTAATGCATTACAACTTTCACTAGTGCTTTGTATTTGAAAACGTAGCCTTCCAAATTGATTTTTCTGCTTTAAAATGTGACTTAACTAACTTATCAGGAATTCTTGTAGGCGTATCCTTAAAACTTTCTGCATCTCTGTGAAGTGTTTATACGATGCTTAATAGTGTCTGCAAGCTGCTGTTTTACTCAACTTTCCTGAATTTCAAACATCTATATTTTACTCTCTTATATGCTTTTAACTAAGGTATAGTAGATGCATTTTTGCTTCGGTACTAATTCGAAATGTAATATTCATTTCTTTAGAAGACATTTTTGTTGTTGTGCATGCCTAGTGTTTTGTATGTTGTATATTGCATTCAGAATATTTTTTTCCTTCTCACCTATCCACAAATGCAATGCCGTTCCCATGATGCACCTCTGCTTGCTGTTTACCTGTATGTTAATTCGCTTGAATCCCATTGGCCCACTGCCATCATGTGCTCGCTGCCTGTTATTAAAAGACTCAGTCGACTGCCAAAGCAATGAAGCGACCTCTCGAAGCAACTGTAGACCTGGTACTTTGACCTTTCACCTTTTGCTTTGCATGTAGCTTTGGGTTTTATTTTTTTCTCAGAGAAGCAACTAATGAAATTTGTATCGCTTTACTTTTGAACATCAACCGGAAATGATTTCACATACTCGTTAATTTACCGGAAACTCTATTTATCCATCTCATTCTCATACGTAATAAACGCAGACGATTAAGTTTGGTTCCTAACATGGTTTCATTTTTTTAAATATCCTCTCATGAAAAGTTGAATTGAGATAAAACTGCTTCTGTAATCGAAAATGCTTAACGTAATCCATTAATCTGTGTAATAATAGGAAACAACATTTAAATTTAAAAAAGAAAATACTTGGCAATGAAACACAAGTGGTTTTTTCTCCCTGTAATATTTGAAAACCTATTTAAAGGCAATGCCATTTTCGTTGCTTTAAAGGCCTTTCTTTTCAGTAGTTGTGCTGCTGCAGTTTTAGGTTAATAGTACCATGCTTTTGCTATCAATAACAAAATTTCACTCATTTTACATTGCTGTGCTTTGAGTTAATATGCATGGCGAGGCATCTTTAGCTGCTTTAAAAAATATTAAGTTTTTGTATTTATGTATATGTTACGGACAATGTCTTAAAAATTATGCCATTTTAACTAACTTTGTTATTTACAGGCCTTTCCTCCTGGTGTTCTTCACCCTTTACCAAAGAGACAAGCACTTGAAAAAAGCAATGGTGCCAGTGCCGTTTTCAATCCCAGTGTCTTGCACTATCAACAGGCTCTTGCCAATGCTCAGTTGCAGCAACATGCAGCGTTTATCCCAACAGGTATGTTTTTAACCACATTGAACCAATTTTATGTTCCTTGGGTAGCCTCCATGTCAGGCAGTTGCACTTCACAGAAGGCTTCAGTATAGTCCCTGCCCTACTTGAGGTGAAGTCTGCACAGATATTTACAATTTTAATTCCTCCTGCAAAGTATGAGAATTCGAGCAGAAATTTCAACATGCCATTAGGCTGCTTTTTGTGCTCATGGCCTTGTTCATCATTGTTCGGACTTTGCCTCTTTTTTTCCTACTTTAAATTGGCTCTATTTTGACATTTATCAGCCAGTGCTCTCCTAGGAGACGAGAGGGTAAAGCTCTCCTAACAAAAATGCTGGGAAAAGCGTCACGCTTCGGAGATGCCACAGGAAGTGTGTTGTGGTCAAGGCATATCCTGCTGCTCCCTTGGGTGCTGTTTTGCAGCCGTGGGGATTACCCCAGATGCACATGAGCGGAGCAAGAAGGGGAGCACCAGCCATAACCTTCCACTCAATACCTGCACGGAAGCACTGGTGAAACATGCAGCTCCCCGCAGCTGCACTAAAGGGCTTCGAGGCATCAGATGCATTTTTGTGGGTTTCATTTTGGAACTCCACAAGTACTTTTCCTAGCATTTACAGCTAGTAGCTGGGGTTGTAGTTCTGTATCGGGGTGATCTGAAGACAACCGAACGTAATTTGCATTTCAGTGTGCCCAGCTCTGTAAAAATCAGAGCATTCAGAGATGGCTTGAACCACGCCGTGGCTGGTGGCAGGGCTTCACTTTAACACTGCGAGAGAAAAACTGTGCTAGGTGTTCATGTAAACAATAACACCGTAATGCTCTAAATTATGTCAGTCACCTCCACTCCAGACTCCCCAGAGGTAAATAACCTGCCTAATGAATTCTATGATTTCATCTGTAATTAACAAATTACATATTTTAGTATAGTATTTATGTTATCAAATGTGAACTTCCAGAATCATTTAAAGCTATGTGTATGCAAATGCACTTCACGTTTCAGCGATGTTATTTTAGTTTATAGAAATAATGTCAGTTAAACAAGGAATGAAACGCAATATATGATGATTTCCTGATCTATCAGAATTCCCATATGTTTTTAAAGACAAAAACAAACACAGATGGCTTTGACTTCATGGAATTTTGCTATAAGGCCTGAGTAACAACCTTGGAACCTACTCCTATATTTATAATAGCAAGTTATAGCATTCTGTATTTTCAGCACATTGGTGCACCAGAATATCTGTAGCAGAAAACATACTGACATTTATATGAGTGTTTGAAAAAAATAAATAAATAGTGAGACCGCATATTTGGACATGATTGGAAGACTGCCCTGCACTTACAAACATACAGAAAATTCCACAAATTTATTTTACACTCTAACCCTGAGAATTTACAATATGATATGCATTATTCCTTTTCTTAAGAACTCCCTTTCAGGGCTTATGAGTATTATTTGCAATTTTTAAAATTAACTATGGAAAAATACAATAGTTTAAACCTTTTTTTCAGTGAAATAGCTTTTGGATATTTGCCAGACTTCGGGAGTGCTCATGCTTCCTTAAGTAGCTCGTTCTTTGTGCTTTTTATTGTCCATCCCTCTTTCCAGCTAATGGTTGTAATGACAGTTTTATCTTACAAATTTCTGATGGTAGGAAGGGTGTATCTTGGAAACAAACCTGAAGGGCCAGGCTGTTGGCAAGCCCCAAAACAGGTGCATGAAAAAAGAAGAAACAGAGGGATAACATAGCAGATGGAGCCCAAGCCTGGAGTAGAAAACCTTTCTCGCAGTGCTGAACCTCCTGCTCTTTGTGAAGACCATCAGCACCTAGAAAGGATGTTAGAGAGAGGAGTGGGGTTTGGAAGGAGGTTAGGAAAGGGGAACCCCACTATATGAGTGGGTGTCATGAGCTTTTCATTAAAGATGTCACATCTGATACTCCCATCTTTCCTGGGAAGGCTGGATTTGGTGGATGTAAGGCTTGTCATGCCACCCAGGTCTAAGGAGGAACGCGTGACATTATCTGTTGAATTTTAAATGACTATGTAATATTTATCTGAATTCGTATAATTTTCAAATGTGTTCCATGTGTGTGCGTGTGTGTGTGTGTGTATTAAGTTAAATTTTAAGACAAGTTTTGCTGCTGGAATATATATAAAACTTAATTGTTTTATATAACTTCTGCTTTCTTAACCACTTGCTCCCCTAATAAAAAGTGTGGGGCTTGACTTAGCATGGCTTACTTCCAAAGTTCTGCATTTTGTTTGTTTTACATCAGTTTGATTGCTTTGTCACCTTCTCCTTATTGTTTGGTGAATGATCTTAAAAACAACAGATCTTTTCTCTCTTCCCATTGCTGTTTGTTAGTGTTTCTATAGCCTCTAGAGGAGGAACTTCGCGTATTCTCCAGGAACTGTTCTTGGGTAGGGTCATTCATAGTTACACCGTTACTGTGATGGTCTGATAAGAGGCTGTGGTCCTAATCAAGAAGGAACACAGGAAGCATATTGGACTTGGTGTCAAATATGCATGTATGTGGGAATAGTCTTCTTACCTGCTTGCCTTCACCAGCTTGCTGTATGCACTGTACTGAAAATGCCCTATATCTTTTTTTTTGTATTTGGTCTTCCCAGAAAGGTTAAAGGTGGACCAGGCACCAAAACTTAACTGCAGTGGGCGAGCATTCTTTCCAGAGCATCTTTGAGGTGTGCTGGGAGCCTTCTGCCAGAACACTGCACACTCGGAGGTGTTTAGCTTGGGGACTTGTCACTTATCTTTGGTCAGAAGCACTTCTCCACCTCAGGTGTTGTGTTAAGAATGAGTACATTAACTTCAAACACAAATTTGTCTAAGCCCCTGCAGAACGCTATTGAGTAATTCCACTTTAACTTTATTCTGTACCGCACTTCAAAAAGCCGGTGAAAGCTGATCTGTGCAAGATTGAGCTGAGTTACGCAATGACTTCTAAAATCATCAATAATGTGATATTTAACCAGAAAAGTTTCTCTAAACAAAAACCTGTTGCTGTAAAAGTACCAAGTAAAAGGATAAAAGTACTAAATAAAAAAGTTTATGAAATGTCTTGCATGTATACAGAAACATGCCAAAAGTCACACAATGTACTCAGGTAAGAGTTTCATAAGAACATAATCACCTTTTTTTGTGTTAAAGCAAAACTATGAATGACCTTACAGTTTCATTTAACTAACTTACTTCTCTGTGGTTATGCTTGAATCTCACTTTGAATGTTAACTCTAAACGGCTAACCTGTTTCTTCCCTTTATCCACTTTTTTCACCTATCATTGCATGACACGCAGGGTCAGTTTTGTGCATGACACCCGCTACCAGTATTGGTAGGTTCCAAATTTCTTTATTGATCTCTTTTTATACTGTATATTATGTATATTCGCTGTTTCAAAAATCCTAGGCAAGATTTTAGACACTGGCTAGAATTAAAGGTTCGCTTGCCCTTCTGGTTGACTTTGCAGAGTGTTTAGATTTGTAGATGGAAGCTGCAGTTCAGATGTGATATCACCTGCTATAACAACTACACTGCAAAAGCATAATACCATAAATTCTGGTCTGCTTTTCAGTTTTTAAAGTTTTATTTCTCTTTATATTTTATATTGTCTAGTACTATAAAATCATAAAATACTGGAAGAAGCCAGCAAATTTCATCAGTGTTTTAAAGTTTCATAGTGGTGTGCCTATTTCTCCTTTTTGCTGTGTGTTAGAAAGTTTTATCAGCGTTTCCCAGAAATGCTTACTTTGATCCACAGAAGTTCTGTTGAAACCCACAGACTGAATCCCACTCCTCCTTCAAAATTATTTGCAACTTGGAATTAACACTTTGGGCATGCAAAATGGAAGCCCAATGGAACAACCTCTAATTTTTTTTTCTATTCTGTAGCCTTGTCCCATTGACTTTTTTTTTTTTTTGTGGGACTACTCAGATAAGCAGTAAAAATATCAAGCCTTTGAAACATCAAGTTAATAATTCTCCCATGAAGGTGCTGATTAAAATTCATTCTTAAAATGAGCGAAAGCAGCGGCTTTCACAAAATCAGCTTTGTTTTTTTTTAGATCAAACAAAATAATATTTAAATCTGGAAAATTATGATCATCCTTCTCCTGATTTTTGCCTCAAAGCAGATGGTAATTTAACTCTGGTAAAGTCTAAGAGTTATGCAGTGCTAGTAGAAGAAATGCATAAATGGCATTATAAAGGAAGACAGTGAGTGTCTGGCTTACTTCAAAATGAAGATATATGAAAGTAATTCCTTTTGTAATTGTATTTAAAAAAATAAGATAAACATTTACCAGTTTACTTCCCAGTACAAACCACTGGATTTTTTTTTAGTAGAATTTTATTTTGGACTGCTTTATATCGATACTTGGAGAAAGCAAATTGTCCGTGTAACAATTCTCAGGTAACAGGCTATTTTGGTAGACCCCTTGTTTGCACAAGTAATCCTGTTCTAAGAGATAATGCCTGCTTTTTCAACGGTCCTTGCTCTTTTTTTCTGGGAATCGCCGATTGTGTTGACAACCTTCCTTTAATTGTACTTGTAATAAGCTATTTTCCCTTTTTTTTTTATTTCTCCGCCACGCTTTCTCGCTTTGCACTGTGATTGCATGCCATCTGCCGGTTTAACCCATGACGATGGCTTGCCGCTCTTGATATTCACCATGCCAAAAATACCACTTCTCTTACCATAATGCTGCACCCTCCTGTTCATTGCTTCCATGGTTCCCCTCCTGAAAGTACCCATGATGCACAACGCTACGGCCGCCACTGTCTCTGCAGCAACAACTCCTGCAACAAGTGTTCCCTTCGCCGCAACAGCCACAGCAAATCAGGTTTGCTCCTTTTAAAGCTTTCTTTCACAAGATCCCGAACTCTAAATGAGTGCTGAGATTTTTATTTTAATTTTTTTTAACAAAAAAAATTCTCCCGGAGAATTTTTTTTTTCTGTGTTTACCCCATCAAATTTTACTTTTATTTTTAAGTCGTTTATAGCAAGTGTTTGTGGGACAGGTTGCACTTATTTAGAGTTAACATTTGTTGCAAATAATGATGTAGCTGTGTTTTGTGTTGCGATGTTTGTACCTAATTACTGTGTAATTAACCCAGCTGGAGTTAGAATCACCATAGTACTGGACTACTTACAGAAGTCTATTATTAACTCCTAAGTTCAAAAGGAATATCATCACAGGTTTCAAACGTTCAGGTGTGTTAATGTAGTCTTCTCCATTCAGTGTGTGGAACTGACTAATTAGTAAGCATGGAAGCTGTCTAAAATCACAAGCGGGACAAAGTAGCTGAAAAAAAGAAAGGGGGAAACCAAACTGAAAGTTTTCCATAAATGCTAGTGATCAAAACAGCACCTGAGATATTTATGGCTATGCCTGCTTTATGTTTGAAAATGTATCTTTAACATGGGAATTATATTACCTTGAGGAACGATGCGGTTACAAAGAACCCCGAGGGTTATTGGAAAAGCAGGCTAGGAAAGATGATACTTTCTCCTTTTCTTCTGTAGTTTGTTATGTTAAAGGCAGTTTTCTTTTTGGTAGGGTTTCCCCTTCCCTTTATAGGACAGAATTTCCAGAGAGGACCTATCTATTACAGCTCTGAGCGTTAAGCTTTGACTCTTTCATTGGGGCTGTAGAGATTCCTGCCGTAGTGCACCTGGCATCTGCCTGGAGAGGGGTTTGCACAGCAGTTGGGTCACTCTGGCTTTTCTGTTGCTTCAGGACCATACTTGGGCACTTCCACCTGAGAGCTGTTTTCCCTCAGGTTTTGAGAGGCCAAAGTGAGGAGGAGCAAGCAGATTTGCACACCAAGCAAAAGTGAAGGGCTGTGTCCCCGTCACCTTTCCTTGTGTTGCTCCTGGCCAGACCAACAAGCTGCTGCAGCCTGAGTAGGAACGCTCACCCATTGATCCATTCTTCTCCACCTGCCAAGGAATTACAAAGAATTCAGTTGAAAATGTTTTGCTTAATAATGTTATACCAGCAGATTTATTTTTTTTTTACTGTTGGCCCCAAAAGTATTCAACTTTCCCATGGAAAAACAGAAGTTACTGCAAGAGTTTATTGATAATAATTTAGGAAAAATATACTACCTCTGAAATACACTCTACTTTCTGAAGAAACACAAGCTAGTCAGTTTTCTTTATTTTTTAAAGGCTCATTTGCCAATGTTGTGATGTTTGTGCTTCTAGCATTTTCATCAAAAGAAAGTTGTTGCTTTGTGCATGTTCTTTTCTGAGAGCAAGCTTGTTTTAATGAAAAAATGCTTGGGACAAAGGAGGAAAGGGCAGCAGGCAACTGGTGCATTTCCTTGTTCTTTCCAGAACAGCATCTGCAGCGGAAAACTGCTTGGTGGTCTCCAGTGTAGTTTTGTGATCCCAGGGTGATGACAGAGGGACCTAAAGGTGCCAAAGGGCCTATGAGAAAAGGGAGCGTTTTGGGGAGTGGGTTGGCTGGAGACCCTCTCCAGCACGGGGAAAGCCGCTGGGGCAGCTCTGCCACCCACACTCCTGAGCACCACAGGGGCTGGCTCTGCCTGAAGTAGAATAAATACGTGTACACCTACAAAAGGACTAGCTAGCAGTCTTTCTTGTAGGCAACATGAATACTTTCACACGAGTAACTAGTGCCACTGAGGAGACATAGGTGGGCCTTAATGTATTTTCTCATCTGGCAGAACGGCAGGCTGAGCCCCTCCTTTCCCAGTGCAGGTTTTGTTTGCGCTGGAGGAGTAGAGCATTTTAAATTTAACAGGAGTCTTCAGAAGTGTCTGTCTGTATTTATTTAGTTACATATATTTATGTGTGTGTATACATATAACTCCATAATTAAATTAAAGGATGGTTTAACATGGGGATGGGTTTCCACTTGTTTAACTTAAGCCGTTTGGAAGTTCAGCATCCAGTTCATCCACTTTTCTAGAAGTCCATGTTAGGGAAAGGCAAATTGCCTGGAGAGTCCTGTCTCTTTCTCTTGCCTGAAGAAGGAGTGTTGGTGCATAACTGAAGCTCTGCACCACTGCACATGGAGGAGATGAGTCCCACTCCAGCAGTTCTTCTTGTTGGCTTCTGTAGTGTGTGCCATTGCCATTTGTTTCTTCCCACAGCTGTCTTTGTTTTAGTCACTGCAAATCTTCATAAGCTACTGTAAAACACTGTGTATTTGAAAGCAGGAAAAGTAGTAGTAGTTCCTACTTCTTTATAGGAAGCAAATCTCCAAGTCTGCTGTTTATTTACAATCTCCTAAGAGTTGGAGACAAAGCTACGGCACTGGGAAAGGAGCCATAGGAACTTCTTTGCTCCTGACTCTCAGTGTTTCTTTAGCCCAAGAAACAGAAGGAACGCAGGTAATTAACTTCACTTAAGGCTTTGTTCATGGTCATAACATCCTTTGTGTGTGTTCCCTTTTGTTCCCTTCCTGAGTTGTTAAACTCTCCTGTGTATTCCAGAAGAGGACTTTTTTATTCCAATCTAGATAAAATTTCCTTTCCTGGTCTGTGCCACACAGCTCTACATATCTATGGGATATGATTTCCTCTTTCCAGTGTCTCTATCGCAATTTTTTAGTCAACTGCAGCCATCAGCCCATCCTATTTCGACTACCATGGCTTCGCCTCTCAATGCCAGGCATGATAAGAAAGTTGTAGCAGGGCTTAATCATTTAACTCAATATCATCTAGCTTAGTATTCTGGCCTGTAGAAGGATTGCTGGACTTCCTTGTGTTGAGTGTGATGATCCAAGTGTCCTTGAAATATCAGCAGAAGGAAAAATCAACATCCCAAAAGTCATGGACTCTCAGCTGACAGCTTAAAAACCTAACAACTCTGTAAGGTCCAGTAAATTATTTAGTATGTGCTGTCAGCTTGTATTCTGAAAAAAAGATGAATTATGCCTCCTCTCCTTTCTTTCTAAAAATAACATGAGTAACAGCTCAAAATGTGCCTGCATTGACACATGTGCAGTTGGTCATGGTTGGCCGGTACCTCTAAGCGTTGTATGTTCCATGTATGGCACGAGGCACCTGAGAAAGTTGTGTAGGTTTAAAGGCTGTACTGTAGTACATCCATGCAGGGTGACACCATATAAGAATATATAGAAAATTGGAAGTCTCTCGCTTTTCCTGACTTCTGGAGGCTAGGTTTTAAAAACCAAAATTATTTTCTTGCAGTGTACTTCAGAGGGGAGGAGAATCACTTTGGCTCAGTGCAGTGAAACCAAGGTGGAGCAAAAGTGCTCTTAGCAAACTCTGTTTTACAAATCCCAATTAAAAACTGACTCAGTTGATACAAGAGCTGATGGTGTTGCTGTTCACTGTGTGTGGACATCTTATGAGGGGGTGTCCCACTTACTCTAGCTGCCAGGCAGTGATGTGAGGGGAGAAAGGGAATACCTCGGCTTGAGATTTCCAGTGAAAGGCGGGTGGATTTCCAGAACTACGTGAGGAGTCCAAAAGCATGACCTGTGAGAGGTTCTTCCCCTTTTCCTTTCACACCTTCACTTCTCCAGCCATTCCCACCACAGTGGGGCTACAGGTGCTTAACCTTGCTTCAAAGCTAGATCCTTAATGAACTTACCTTACATCGTTTGAGGATGCTGACAACGTTTTTCTGGAGGATGTAACCGGCAAAGTTCCAAAAAGTGTGAAATGATGGTGAGAAGGCAGCGTTAGGCCATGTATACAGAGAGTTTGGTCCTAGCTCCCTCTAGTGCATACAAGTGGGCAGAGATATGCAAAACATCTTATTTAAACTATTAATACAGTAATTGTGTGTAATTATATTTTTCAGAAGTCTGTAAAAAAGATTTTAATTATTACTCCTGGGGCTGGTGCACTAGCAGTACTCGAGCAAAGGAAACTGTTACTGACTCAGCTCTGCTCACAGGTAGCCATAAGATTTCACAGGGGATGATCTATCCTAACACTGTTTGAAAGAGGTATTATTCTGAATTCTGGGACCGAATTTCAGTTTTGAATAACGCCAACTCCTGTTTGGGGGGACTTGAAATTTCTAAGCAGAAAGTCTTACTATTGCCTCTTTTACATATATGCATTGATGAGTCCTACAAGAGTTAAAAGGTTAGGACTCAGCCCAAAATTAAGACATCTAAGTAGTGTTGGTGTCTGAATATGGGTGTCTACATGCAAGCTAGAAGTTTAAGTGCCCATCATAGACTATGAAGGTTGTTATCAACACAGACAGATGAAGTCTGGAGAATAGTATGGCTCACCCTTCGAAAGTCATATGAGGCTCGGTTCCGTTCCCTAAACACGTGTCTACTGATGTTTACAATTGTCCTAAAATAACCTTGGATGTCCAGATTATCTAAGACATTTTTACAAGCTTAGAAGATGCAACTCAGGACCCACAGACTGCATGCTTCTGAACTGGCAACTGGACAACAGGCAGGAGACCTTAGCCCCAGTGATACTAAAATCGTGGTAAGCAAATCGCCTGAGCCTGCAATGGATGATCACCTGAGGTGATCTCCAGGCTCTGCTGGCTTACTAACTAGGTTGTATCACCCCACTGACTGTGACAAGAGGTTAGACGCCAGAGTTTCTGTGCCTTTATCTATGTCCTTAATCTCCCTGGGCTCTTCCTTAGCTCTTGGTCATTACAGGGCAATTACCAAATTTCAGATTATTTTAAAAAAATAGTCTTACTCGCATCACTTCAGTGCAGAACAGTACGTGGTTTTCTTTTCTGTAACAATGAAAATGGGCCAAGGACTGACAGTATAAAAATAGCATTACAGAGAATGCTGCTTAAAGATTTTATTTAATGACAACATTATTCTACTGGTTATGTGCCAGTTCACCAAGAAGGAGAAATTAAAAGGCAGATCCAGTAGAAAAATTAGATACTCACAGGCCGTGCCTGCAAAGAAATATAAGATCAACAGGCTTTCTTGTGCTAAGGCTTGTGATTATCTAGCACAGCTGTTTTAAATTATGCATCAGTGTTCACACTAAATTAGGTGGCAGTTATGCAGACGTTAATTATGAAATCTTTCGGTAGCCTTCAGTTTTGTCAAAATCTGTAAAAATACAGTGAAGTAAAAATAAGAATAGTTACATTACATTTGAGTGCCACAAACAAAAAGACAAGTAAAATATTTGCCTCGGAGTTAAAAAAGTAGTTAACATACCATAAAATACAAACTGAACATTTAGTGGGAATTTGAGATGCTGTGTGTAGCATCTCCCTCAGGACGGAGGGAGGGGAGCCAGGACGTGCAGCAACAGAACACCTCTGCTTGCCAAGCTACCTGCAAAGGCAGCTGCCACTCCCAAAGGACTGAAATGTCATGTTGCACCTACTGAAGCTAATTTCTCCTCCTGCAGAAAGCGGAAGCAGTAGTTGCTCCCTCTTGTAAGTAGTCCCTGGTGTCCCCCAAAAGGGCTTTCTCTCTAGTCTACCCATCCAACCCCAGAAAGCCTTCTGCTAGGGCAAGATGGCTGTCTTCAGCTCTGCTGACAAGGCTTCTTCTGTCTCACAGTCTCTTTTTACCTTGTGGAAACCTGCTGAACTTGTAAATGGCTAGAAGAGTAGTAATATACTGAGAGAGAATGAATTGAATAGTCTGGAAGGTAGTAGGAAACGGCTTTATTTGTTGGTTAAAAGCAAGCTTTTGAGAAGGAAGGTGAGAAGGGGAAATAAATGTTATTTCCATCTTTAGTGCCAGTATAAAACATTACAAATAAGAGTGAATGCAAAATTCTTTTTAGTGATTTGAAAAGAAGTTTCTAAGGGAATGAGAGAACAAGTAGGAAAGTTCTTCTGCTGTGAATAGTAAGTATCTAAACAATTTTTGTCTTCTTTTTTTTGACTGAAAGTTTTGGTCTAAATATTCCGTATAGTCCGAAGTCAAATACTCCAATAGAAAATTATATTCTAACGACAGAAAGAGAAATTTGAATCTGACATGAACAAGTCATAAAAAGGAGATGGAGGAACAGGTTCTTTTCTCAAACATATTATCAGAGGGGATGCTTGCAAGCCCTCAACAGAACAACGTTGAGCATCTGGCGAGCCCATGGATGGTGCCAAAGAGGTACTGGCAAGCCTTTGCATCTGGGATGCAGGACTGGACATCTTACCTTGTACCCACACCAGACTGGAAAAATTAATCTAAACAATCCTTGATCACAAAGAGTTGTTTCTCTAGAAAAGGTATTTGAATAGCAATAGCTTGTCATGGTGGGAAAGGCAAACTTACTGCTTGCTGGGTCTTTCGTGCTAGACACACGAGAACCACAAGCCTCAATTCAATCAAGTTAACTTGTCTGAAGACACAGCTACTTAGTAGATGTAAGCAGCTTCAACTTTCAGAATTAAGAATTTGACTCAAGAAGTGAGAGTTTCCAGTCTTACAGCCCACAACAAATCTCAAGCGGTGTCAAGAAAAGACCCTCTGAATTGCCTTGAAACAACTAATGTTACAAAATATGTGGCAAAACTTTGATTTCTTAACCTTTAAGGCAGAAAAGATGCAAAAGCAAAAGATTACCCTGACAAATTCAGAATAACCCCATTTTAAGTCTCATGTGAACTTTACCTGAGTCTTTGTTTTACTTTTGATAACATTTTTTGATCTATCAAGATAAGAGGGGGTTTTCTGTGTAGATGATGAAGACTTCTGGCAGGCTGGCATACAGAGTTTTAGATCATATGTTCCCATACAAGAAACCAGCGGGAAGAAATTGAAAAATCTCTGTTTAGGTTTTGTTGTGTTTGTTTTTAATAGAAATTCTTCACACACTGAAGGACTGAAACCTGACTTCCCCTGACAGCCTGCTAGATGGCAGCATCACATAACGTGAGCAGCCAGCAAAGGCAAACTCATTTCTTTTATATAACGAAAGTCAAGGCATATTTCCCTTTCCTGCCATAGACAGTTTTAGCTTTCATATCATTGCAATTAAATAAATGTATTTGTGTTTGATGTGATAACTTCCTTTTGTGCTCTTGCTTTCAATTATTCAACAAATGATACTGTGACAAGTTGAGTAAAAATCTTTCAGGGCATATATTTATTACTTAAACATAGGAAATTTTTTCTGAGGTCAACTGATTTTGTAGGCATTGAGGAAAAATGACTTTGTTTCATTCTGCTTAGCATGTATGCACAACTCACGTGAGTCTGTATTTTTCCATCATAAAATTTTAACAACACAGTGCAGAGCTCCAAATGTACTTGTTTGGGATTCTGTTCTTTGAAATACTTGTATCTGGACATCTCTAACTCCTCCAACTATTTTCCCTTGAATTAAACACATATATTTTTATCTCAGTGTATGATTTATTGCCCACCAGAAATGCCAGTCTTTGAGTGTGCAGGAGGCTGCTGATGTGACCGCAGTGGAATGGAAACATTTATTTATTTGCTTGCTGTACCTGTTGTGTCTTTCAGCTTGAGGCAGAGATTTATCAGCTTTGACTGACTTAATTTTGACACGCTATTATCTGCAGTGACACACAATAGTATATATGTCTGTTTCTGTGAGAGTATTCAGATAAGAAGAAAATTAAAGAAGCAGTGAGCAGGTAAAAGTCAGGAATATTAAGATTTCCTCAGAGAAGTTTTGAGTATAGTGAGTTTCATAAACAGACATGAACATGGTGTCAGATAAGTAACCTTGATTAACATCAATTTGGTGCCTTACTGTCTTTGAATTGAGTTCTGGATGTTGCAGTGAACCATCTCCTGTGCAGAAGAGGGTCTGGATTGGAATGCCAGGTTTTGGGAGAGGAGGAGTTTCAGTGTGGTGATTACTGGAGAAGTGGTAGCCCTGCACTACATGCAGTGGCAGCGTTCACTTAAAAGGATGCCACATGCGTAGTGACAAACTTATATTGCATGATTTGGGCATGCATCCAAAAGGAAGGTATAAAGCTGGTTTTGTTAAAAAAAAAAAAAGCAAAAAAAAAAAAAAAAAAAAAAGGCTGGGTGAGGACACCTAAGAAAATGCAGATTTTGAAAAATAGCATCCCTACCAGAGAAATACAGGCACGTTCACAGGTAATGTAAAACTTGTGCTTGGCCTTTCATTCCTTTGTGATGTTGATTCCTCTGCAAAAGCCTATTCTGGCAGTTTCTAAAATTCAAGAACAGAAAGAAAATGACCTAAAAGTAGGAACTGAAAACCACAGATGACTGCAGTAACTCAGCCCTGCCAAAAGATAAAATTGAGTGGCTATTCAAAACAGTCACTGTATGGGTGCTCCTAAAAATATAACAGCCATGTTTTTCTCATTTCTATGTAGTCCGTCTGCTGCCTGTGTGATTAGTTAAAAATAGATTTTGGTAGAATATATTAAAGTATATTATGATCAATTTTTAGTACTGCATTATTTATTACTTGAAAGAAAAGTAAATAAAGCCAGATTGCTTTCATTTTTAAAACAACTAGTCCTGTCTCTTCAGAGTGAGTAAATACCTATTAAGTTGAACCTAAATATTATATGTTATTACTTGAGTAAATATGTATTGAAGGTCATAAGCATGCTAAAGAGTTCACAGCACAAGTGGCTTTGGACTCTTTTTCGGGACCTTGTGAATATTAAATGAGAATAATGATGCTGCTGAACCTTTGAGCCCTTTGGGATCCCATAGGTGCCTTGATCTTTTCTTCAGATCATCTTGAAGAGCTGTATTCAGACAACGTCTTTGTCAGCTTTATGGCCTTGATGGCCAACAGCTTGTGCCTGATGAAAAGAAAATGTGCTAGAAGACATGTCCACTTCAGCACGGACATCTGACCCTCACCCATTTCCAGAGGAATGTTAGCAACATATGGGACAGGCAGTACTGGGCACACTCAGATTTAGGGAAGAAAAGAGGAGAGGATGGAGCAGGTTACCAGAATTGCTGTGTCAGGAGATGGGCTGTGAGAAAGCCAAGCAAATAAGACCCTCACCTCTCAGGAACCAACCGCCTAATGCCCACTACGTTAGTTGCTGTATAGGAGGCAGCCAAGGACATCACCTGTGGCGCAGACATCTCACCTTTTATACGCAAATCAAAGGTCACCTTATTAATGAGCAAACTAGACAGTTATATTGGGGATTAATTGGATTAAGGGAGAAGCAATAAGATAAAAAATCCTCCTCCATTCCTGAGTTGAGGAGAGGTTCACAGTGAGAAAAACAAAGCGCATATACATTAAATCATAATGTGCTGGAAATGGGAATGAGGTTTTTGGCTATCAGGAGAGGAGTGGTAGCAAAGGAAGGAAGCCAGTGACACAAGATGGAACTCTATGTTTATGAAAAGTGATGAAGTGATTGGCAGAGATAGCAGGGGCAATGTTGCTTTCAGCAGGTCCCTCCACCACTGTTAGTAGTTTCTTTAGGTTTTGTTTGGGGATACATTCTTGGAGGTTTTTTTTCTTTTCAGTGTTTGTAGAAGACTGTAGAAAAAATGCTACCCAGTCAATATTTTTACCAGAGTACAAACCGATGACCATGGATTTTGAAAGTGGAAAGGGGCAGATGAGTGAGGCAGGCCTGAGGCTGGGTGACGGGTGGATGAATGTGCAGATGTATGTGGTAGAAACAAGGAAGAGAAGCTTTTGCAGCAGCGGCAAGACCTGCAATGTGGTATAGAGAGTAGGTGGGGAGAGGACTTCAGCCAGGGGATTACAGCTAGTGCCGGAGCCAGGAAAGGGGGCAGGACCACAGCTAAGGTAGGAGAGGTGAGGCACGTGTACCCAAACACCTTTCCACCCTCCGTGTTGGGAGCAGACAGGCTGCTTTTAGTGCAAGCGAGAGTTGGAGCCAGCTCAGCTTTCAGCCAGTTGGGGACAGGGCAAATCCCATCCCTTGGGAGAGCGTCGGTGGGAGTTCTAGGGTGGCGGGCGGATTGGAAAGCTCAGGTTAGTGCTTCATGGAGGAGCTGCTGCTGAAGCCATGGAGAAAGAGGAGGTAAAAAAAGTCAGTCTGTAATGCTGTGTAAAAATTAAGACCAAGCATAACTTACACGATAGTGAATACTCTCAGTAATTCTCTGGATATTTACTCATCGTTTTCCAATTTGATTAAGAACTCAGCTGATTTTTTGTACAAGGCGCATGCCACAAAAGAGCATTCTAAGAGAAAATGAAAAATAAGGAGATGGAGGCATTTCCCAAAGGCACGGAGAAATATAAATAGTCTTGAGTTTCATGTCAAAGGGAAGAAATACTTGGTGTTAGTTTTATTTTTAGAAAGCAGGAGAAGTATGAGACAGCCTGATGTGAGTCGGCTGTCTGAAAATATCTATCATTTTTAATATATACCCTAGCTATATCTGACCAGTCTGCTGCTCGTGTGAAAAACATGAAAATAGAAATTGTCACTTTGGTGGGATTCATCTGCCCAGACCTAGGTGTCTAAAAGCTGAATACCTCAGTGTGAACTGCTTGCCACAGAATCTTGTATTTGGCGGAGAAGGAAAAGAGTATCATGAGTTGATAATCTGTCTCATGCTAAAATAAGTTGCCGTAGGTAGGCTAGGAAGATGTAAAATAAGGTGATTAGCTGAGGTGTAAGTGTCTGAAATCATCTGAGATTGATCTTGTCTACAAGAAACTCCTATTACTACATTGCACTGAAGGTGAAAAGCTGAGCAGTCTAAAATGTTTAGTGTGTATGAGCTCATTTTTGGAGGAATAAGTGCTTCACACAATGTGTATGAAGGTCAAATATGATCTTAATCCCCTCTTAAAATGTATTAACGCTTATAGAGCAAGTGTAATTTGGAGAAATAATTTCAAAACTTCAGAAAGAGAAACATCGCAAGAGGTAGATACAAAGTCGTGTTCTCCAACTGATCCGCTCTGACAGGTCTTTGGTTGAACAAGAGTTCATGTATACTGAGTTCATGCAGCATGGTAAATTTTCTGTACTCATCTTTGTATAATAAATCTGCAGCTGGAAACAGAATTTAAGGCAGAAGGAATAAAGAAGCCTTACAATTTGTAGTTTCAAAATAGAAAATCTCAAGTTTGATATGATGATATTCTTAAAATTCATAGTCTGCAGTTGTGATTCTAGGTAATTTGGTTAAATCTGTGAGCGTAAAGCAGTGCATATAGTAACCTGGGCGTCAGAAAAGAGTTCACAAGGGTGGAATTTCCATTTTAATTTAAAAGAGATTCTCAATTTTACCTCATAAGTCTTGAGACAATAACTGTTTACATCCATCTTTGGTGAGGAAAATCCCAAACTGATGTCCATCTGTCTGCCGCGTGCCATGGGTTGGTAGTTTGGTGAGAAATTGAAACCACTGGAGTAACATCTCTCTTGGTTGTCATTCCCATGGACCACACCACAGACCTGTATCACCCTTAGGAACAATCCTGCCTGAATTGAGGGATGTTCTGTGATACACAGAGGGCTTAATGACCGCTGTGGTCATTCAGAGGTCCCGAAGGTAGAAGTCTAAAAGATTCACGCACTGATAGAAAAGAGAGAAAGTCATGGCATTTGGGAGCTGAAAATGCCACCTCTGAAGAGCTGGAAAATTTGGAAGAGTAAATATATCTTGGCAGGTAGAAAGTAGTTTGCAGAAATTTAGGTTCACTCTATGTATCTGCGGTTTCAGTGAGGTCTAGTAACTAATGTCAGCACAATTTTAGTGATTTTAGTCTAAAGGGTAGCCAGCTTTCTGGCATTTCTAACAGGTACCAAGCAAGAAGGCAAGGGAGAGGGTACCCTCTGTCTGTGATTGCCTCAGAAAAATGCCCTTTGCTGTTATTAAATCGTCTGTGCATTACTACCCCAGACTGTAAATGCTGGGCCATTCAGCTTCTGCTAGAAATAGTGTTCTTATTAGATCTCTTACTGCACAAGGTGTGTTTTCTGGCATGTCTGTATCCATACCTGTGGATCTTATGCATACAGAGCATGAGAAAATGTTTTCCTCATGCTCGACCTGTAGACCTTTGTACATCAGACAATGCACGCTAATTGTGTCGTCTTATTTTTCAGGGGTTTGTGCTTATATGTACCATGTTAAAATGATATATTAGTATCACTGCAAATATAATGGGTCATACTTATGTATATTTGAGAAGTAATTCTTCAAACAGTAGCAGTCACAAAGGTTGTTGGACCTATTTACAATAAGGAGGGAGTGCAGACTCTGTAATAGCTGTTTGCAGGGCTGTTCCTTGGTCAGTATGTTCTGTGCAGCTTCTCTTTTTTCAGTATGCAAATGGTGGAGCAATTAGCAGTGATGCAGACTTAGGTAGCCTGTGTCTTCCACCACAGCGTATTACTTTGATTGTAGATTAAACAGGAGAATTTCACAGTGTGTTTTCCATGTAAAGTAGTTTAGTATTTCGTGTTTCTGTCAGACACAGTGAAAAAAACATTTGCAGAAGCTGCTACATGTGTATGTAGCTATGGCAGGGTTGTGATATCTTGTGAGAAATAAGGTGTGAACGTACAATTAAAGGCTACGGGATACATTTTAGACTTTATGGCTAAGGTTAAAAAAAACCCCAAACCATAGCTCTTCAATTCTGCATTTCCACGCTGGAGAAGGTTCATCTGAAGGAGAAACTTGAGTTTTTTTTCCCTAGGACTCCTACGCGTATTAGAAATAGCCAGGGTGCAACATGCCCTAGTTATATCCCTTGCACAAGCGGCGGCACAGCAAGTACGATGCAGTGGGAACAAGCCAGCTCCGTTGCTGCTGGTGGTGGGAGAAGCCCACAGCGCAGAGAGCTCCAGCTGCTCCTCCTGCACCCACAGCCACATAAACAGGACGTGCTCATACACAAAAGGAACAGTGTTTACATTGTCTCCGCTGTTTCCTGAATTTCAAGAGGAGGGGAGAAAAAGGCAAGAGTAGGGATGAGGTGGTAGAAGTCCTAACCTGGGCTCTGCTGCTCTCCAGACCAGGGTAGAGAAAGGGTCCCTGCTCTGTCACAGTGCCCAGGGCCCCTCCAGCCTGCCTGGCACACAGCACAGTGAGTTGCGCTTAGGTTATTCAAAGCACCAGGAATAGTCCTACCCTTTTCCCAAGAAATAGCCTGAGATTAGGCTGTCTGCTTTCTCTGGCATGCATTTTGGGGGAACTGGGAGCATCAGTCTTGTGGGAGTGTTTGACCTTTTAGGACATCTCAGCATAAAGGACAGTGATATGTCTCCCTATATAGGAAGAAAAAAGCTATAGGAAAAAGCAAGTTTATCCCTTCAAAACTTGGCAGACAATGTAGGCAGCTGCACTGTCTGAAATTCTGGGGTTTTTTTTACACTGAATAGATTTCAGGTTGTCCCTCATTAAATTAGACCTTAGGATCCCTTAAATATACTTGTGTGATTATGGCTAACCCAGTGTAGCTAAAGCTGCTTTATTAATTACATTGACATGTTGGGTTGTAACATGCTAAAAATATCAGTGCTGATAATCTTGGTCACTTCTTATTTTCAGCACGGCTACATTTTTTTGTACATACTGTCCGATTAGTGTTCTCTAGATCCACCAGGGTTATCACAGGCAGGGCTTTATTATTTCAGCAAAGGTATTTCTTTGTTATTTCAATAGGAAACAGAAGATAGGCGATAAGCTAACAAACTCACAATGGGTGGAAGTTCATTAAAAATATATGCCCTTGTTGTATGTATGATGTATTTAGATGTTAAGCCCTTTGGAGCAGCAGGTGTTTGTGCAGTGTCATTACAATGGGCCCTCGCGTGTCGCCGGTTTTTCAGTGCTGATGGTAATCAAAGATGACTTTTTGGCATGGCAGCAAGTTTAGGTGGGGTCAGAGAGCTGGTACCTGTGTACAAAGAGCAAATAGCAATGAAGGCAATCCCATGGCCTCCCAGAGCGACAGGAGGTGTCATTCCTGCTGTGTCAGTCAGGTCACAAGCTCAAGAAGGGACAAGTTGTAGGTGCTGCAGGAATTGAGGTTCAGAGTTTTTCCGTGTTGCACCGTGTTGTACGAGAACTGGGCTCTTCCCCTCCTCCTCCGAGAGAAGAGAGGGCAACTCTCAGGTGTGACAGCATTTACATCTCTCCTACAAATGCTTCATCTCATTGGCCATGTTTTTGTTGAACTGAAGTCTCTGGGCAGTTGTGTGTATAAGTCAAGAGTCTTGATGGCGTGTTTTGCCATGCCCTACCTAGAACAAAGCAGTCCTCTCTGCTTTCAGAGCAGGCTTCATGCAGTAGCTGCAGGTGTGATGAGGCAGGCACCGCAGTGTGAAAAGGATATAAAGCGACTGGAGAGTGTCCAGAGGAGGCCACAAAGTTGGTGAAGGGTTTAAAGGGGAATCCATGTGAGAAACAGCTAAAGTCACTTGGTCTGTTCAGTCTGCAGAAGAGGAGACTGGGGGAGACCTCATTGCAGTCTACAGCTTCGTCACAAGGGAAGGAGGAGGAGCAAGCGCTGATCTCTTCTCTCTGGTTACCAATGATAGGACCCAAAGGAATGGAAGGAAAATGTGCCAGGGGAGGCTTAGGCTGGATATTAGGGAAAGGTTCTTCCAGAGGTTGGTGAAGCACTAGAACAGGCTCCCCAGGGAAGCAGTCATGGCACCAAGCCCGACAATATTCAAGAAGCATTTGGCTAAGAAGCCTTCAGACACATGGTGTGAATTTTGGGGTTGTCCTATGCAGGGACAGCATCTTTGATGATCCTTGAGAGTCCCTTCCAACTCAGGACATTCTATGATTCTCCTCTATGATTCTTCCATGCAGAGTTGAGCGTGTTTCTTTTTGGCAATCTGTATGTCAGAGGTAGTATGTTGCTGAAGTTATTTTCACAACATTTTTTTTTTTCTTTTAAAATAAATATTGCATTAAGCAGTGGTCTAGCTTCGTAATACACAATTAGGTCAAAGTGCTGTCATGGCTGTCTTGCATGCCATGTACAAATACAGCTTAAAAATACATCGAGTGCCAAATTAAACAGGAAGAGCAGGGGATGCACTCTAATTCCTTGACTTGTGCTTTAGTCTGGAGTACAGATTAGCAGTGGCGTGATAAAACATCACACCCCTGGCTTTTGACATCACTTTCACCAACAGTCGTTTCAGACAGGTGATGGAAATATGGACTGTTTTCCAATTCTGTAGGCAGGTTGAGGTGGTTCCTGGGCACTTTGTGCATTTAACCTTCGCAGCACTGAAATAGTAAGAGTTTGCATCTGTAAAGTGGTTGCTTCAGCCTCAGTTTGAGACATTGTGGAGGTAAAGCAGCAAGGTTAGTGACTAGCTAGGTGCACAGAGGTACTGTTACAATCATTCCCCTGGGTCCCCTGGCATAAGGAAGCATGGAAAAAAAACATCAAGTACGCTGACCTGCAGATAATTTTCTCAGGAAATAAGTAGCTGCTAAAAGTACATTGAAAAGACACTTTAGGTTGTTGAAAACACCCAGCCCCATACATTTTTTTTTTTTTTTTTTGCTTGTTAGGGGCAAGAGGTCCTGCCTCCAATGTTTCCCCTGGTTGTTCCTGACTTTGTGGGAGCAGGGCGGGAGCTGGAGAATGACACCAGGCGCCGATGCACTTTTGAGCTTTCTCAAGAGGCGTGGGGCTGCTTCCCCATGCGCTGACAGCCAGGGCACCGCGAGTGCCCTTCCTTTGTGGCTTCAGCGCAGTCTCCAGTATTTTGACGCATAAAATACCCCCTCTGCGTCTTTTCCCACACGTGAGCACGTGCGCATGGGAGGAGGACAACCAGGTTTGTGAAATGCAAACACCTCCCAGGCAGCGCGAGGATACGCGATTGTGTCCCGTATGAGCAGTGCCTGAGCTTAGTTAGTCCAGCGCCAGCCGTCTGGGCGAACGGTTCTCCACGCGTCACCTAAAAGCGTGATCACGCTTTCCTTTCTTTTAACAGATAATCCTGAAATAGCCGGCAGGAGCGGAACAGAGTGTCACGAAGCCTCCCTGCGGACGGCCAAGCACGGCTACTGTACATACTACCCCGTCTCCTCCTCTCTAGAGTTGCCACAAACTGCATGCTAAGTCAAGAATTTGTTCTTATGGACAAATCACAAACTCGAAAAAGCTAGTGCTGCTATGTCATATATGAATATTAAATATGGTATGCTTACTATACTCCAACCCAAAATAGTTAACTACCTGATACCAGCTGTGATGTTTCCAGACATAAAGGGTAACATTTAGTTTAAAGATTTTCTAAACATAGTTTAATTCTTGCAAATACTATCTTTTCTCCATAACTATACCTAACAAAATGGTCCAGTTAAGTTAGTCTCGTGAGATTCAGGTTTCATGAGTCTTTCGAGCTCAGCAATAATTAAGTTGTATTGGCTAAAAACTTATCCCAGTTGCAGGTTTTAATTTTCACCCAAACTACAATTGGGTTTTTTTTTCTTCTCGGTTAAAAGAAAAAAAAAATCTCCTTGGTTTTGCTCCCCTAGTGAGTCGAATCCAAGACAGAGAAAGTGAAACGCAGCGCAGTGTCCTGCACATCACCCTGCCAATCTGAATATTTTTAGCCAGAAGTCCAAAGTAAAGCACAAATTCTTTAGATGCACATGGTTGGTGTCTGACTTATATGGAGAAGTTGCATTCGAATCATAGCAGAATAGCAGAGGAAAATTCAAAAAGATTTGCACAGTATGAGCTTCATACCCCTTTCAACCCCCAAAAGAAGAAAGTCTTGAGAATATTATTTTACGAGTATATTTATAATGTTTTTAAAAGAGACTTTGCAGAAGTGCCTAAATTTTGTCACATCAGACTTGATGGAAGTGAGCCTGATGCCAACAGTCAAATCTCACCGGAAGCGAATAATCCTTCAAACTCCTAGTCAGGTTACCAAAAAGATCCAAGCTGTTAAGAAGTAACTTCTAGAAGCGTAAAATCAAACAAACAAAAGACCAAACTAACACAAGAAAAGGCAAAAAAAGAAGGCTGTAGATAGAGAGATTTGTATGATAATCTAATTTAATGAAAATTCAGTTGAGTCACTGAAAAGTCATCGGTGACTTTAATCTAGGCTATTAACTGAACACTAAGAATGTAGAATGAGATTCAGTTTAATAAATCATTACTGTATTTGCATTTTTTTTAATTGGATTATAAGATTGTAACCAGATTAGAGTGGAGAAAAAAAAATAGTTCTTTTAATTGTTTTTCTTTAAAAACATATTTTATGTCACAAAAGTATGAAGATATCTTTAATACAATTATATACATATTATATATACATACATACATATATATGGATGAAGCAGATTTTAATGTTGTTTACTTTTTTAAATACTTTGTTGATTTACAAGGTAATTATATATGTATAATTAAAATTTCATTTGTTTGAGTTGAAAATTGTTTCAAGCACTATTGTACCAAATATTTCATATTTCACATTTTATATGTTGCACATGTATCACATAAATGACATAGTTTTTAAATTATTGTTTAAAAAAAAAAAACAAGACAGCTGTTATAAGTGGATATTATGTATAATTGTTTGCAGCATAAGTTTTCTATGTGGACATTATTAGTGATTGCAGTATTTTAACTTAACCTCTTCAGATTGATTGTAAACTATTTGAAACTTTGGCAGCACTGCCTGTTCTGAACGACTGAAGGCACTAACGATATAATTATTTGCCTTGGAAATTATTGTCCAGGCTAAATCTTGTTTGTCCGATGTCTAATTACTATCTATTTATATATAAAGCTGGAGATTTGATCATCCGAAAGGAAAAAAATAATCACAATTCGATTGTAAAATTAACATAGTGCTTGTAATGTTGCATTAGTTTTAATTTGTGGAAAAATACTGTATCTTAACTTGTTACTCTAGCAGTTAAGGTATCACCATTATATACTATTAAAACACTAATATTTGTAGACTTTCTCAGTCATTATAACTAGGTAGTTGACACTGCAACTTGCCTATATCTGTCAAAGTTGTTTTTATTTTTTTATAATAGTTAATTTAGGCATTTGGGTAGCTTATTGTATAATACTAAATGGTAAATTATCCATGTTGTTTAAATATTTTATGTAGATAACTCTTCAAGACATTGTTTTGTGTGAACTTTTTATGTTTCAAAATAACTGTTATTCTATGTTTTTTACAATTAATCCAATACTACTATTTTTTGCCCATGGATGCCGAAGCTTCAGATACATCAGGTCTTTCATCCAGATAAACTGACAGACAAAAAGAGAAAAATGTATTTTTAATAAGAGATCCACTTTCCGACTTTATGACTTTGTAATATTCCTAAAAACTGTACAAGTACAAATCTATACTAACAGTAAGGAGGCAATTACAGAGATGTGCAAATGCGTGTACAACAGATTCTGCATTTTATTTATTTATAAAGTAATTTTATAGACTATTTCAAAATTTGGGAAGATCTAAAACTATTTTTCTGTATAAATATTATTTGCCAAAACTTTGTTTATATTTTAAAAAAAAAAAAAGTCTAATGAAAATGGTTAAATTTTAAATGCTTTGTTTAATTAAAAAAAAAAAAAAACCACCTCAACAAATAAAACCCCCTAAAAGAACCATGAGATGGGCCAACACAGAGACGGTGAATACTGTAGCTGGGACATGGTTTCAAGTTACTTGAGATGTCTCAGTATTTATTTTGTTCAAAGGATACAGCACCTCACCAAAATACCTTTTCGTTTGCCTCTCATCCAGCATAATTGATGACGCGTACGATGAATATTTCGGTAACAGTTAAAAGCAACCTCTCCATTCACTCTTTTTCAGCATATAACTACTAGTGGTCTGTTAAATAGCCATTCTATTTCTGTTGTAACGTTAAATTTATTCACCCAATGTACAACCACTGAAATAAAAAGAAGCATTTTAAAATGAGAGCGGAGTGGGGATGATCCTTTCTTGTGCCACAGCTCTGGGAAGAGGGACGTGGGGCAACAAAGAGTCAAAAGGAAACGGATTCTTTAAAAATTATATTTTTTTTTTTTATTTCAGTCTAGTCTAGTCCAGTCTTTTATTTTTCCTTAATTTCACGTTCAAGTAACAAAATCCTTAAGTGCAATCCCCTCATGCGGAACACACACAGATGGCATATGAGGAAGCACTTACTCTTCTCCTGCTGGACGTAATGTGCTGAGGACACCACACTGCACAGCATCGTTTTGTGCCCTTTCTGCCTGTCCGTGCTGCTGAGGTGCAGGCAGGCAGTGGTTATCTCAGCAGTTTGGCTCACAGGTAACTATTGGGGGATTTTATCACCGCCGCATCCTCTTTTCTTGCCTGCATCTCAAACAGTATTGCACCATCAAATAATCCCTGTTAGCTACTAATTCCTCGGGGAAGAGTGGCGGAGTTGCACGCCCAAGGGCAGAGGTTGCGCGGCAAGCTAGTGACAGAGAAGGGATTAAAACCTTTGGCTTGCAGCTGCATGGTTTCTTCACACAATATTCTCTCATATTTTTATTTATTTATTTTTTTATTAAATGTTTTAAAGAAAGGAAATACAATTCCTGCAAAATGAAGAAGAGTTTGTGTCATGAAGTTGCATCCATTGCATCCGCACAGGCGTGGTTTGAAAGGAGCCCAAGGTCACAAGGGATGTGGAAAACCACCGGGTCAACCAGTCAATTTGGCTGCATCACAAACGTACTGAGCCAGAAGCCTGCTGAGAACAAGCGGCTGAGGTGGAGAGGAGGTACGGGAACGACTCACAGAGACAGAGAAGAACTGCAGCGCTGGAGGATAGCAAGGGCATGTAGAGTAGAAGCAACAAAGGATTCCTATTCAACTCCTAGGAATTCAGGAGCAGAATCCTTGTCTGTTCACGCTCTCATGTGTTAGACCCCACCCTGGACAGTTGTCAGCTACCAAGAAGGGTCAGGATATGTCGATTTTCTTGTCTAAAAGCTGCTTTGTTTCTTGTCAGTTTTGCCCTTTTTTGGCAGTGGAGAAGCACTCGTGGGAGCCGTGAGCTTTGGGAAGCCACACCAAACCAGGAATCTTTATAAACCTCTGTGTGCAGGGTGTACCCCTTCCAGATAACAGCAGTGTTTCCCGAATAAAGCAAGATACTTCTAGAGAAGAAGCTTTAGAAACCTTTGGTGTTCCCTCCGCCACACGTGCCATCATGGACAGCCGCTGGCCGCAGATTTGGTGCCAAAGGCTGCTCCCCTCAGGGAGCCGAGCCTCACCCCAGCCAAGCGCTGCAGCAGCCTCGCATTGCTCAGCATCAACCTTCTCTAGAGCAGACCAGCCAGGTCCACATTAGCAGCGTTTGGCTGTGTATGTCCTCCGGCCACACAGGGTGTAGCTGTCACCATAAGGTGTAATTATTCCTTTTGGTGTTTTCCTTGGTTTTCAATTCAAAAGCCTGAAGTAATCTGAGGGCTGGGAGTTTTGCAGCCCACTGGAATTAATAGCGTGAAACAAAAGGGGATGTGACATTTGAGGGAAGAGAGCCTGCTGGGATAGCTTTACACGTTTACGTCTTACAGCAAAGGAAGCCAAAACTGGTTTAGCCTTGTCCACACTGCATTTTGGGATTGTCTGTTGAGCAAGTTACCGGAACAACATCTGGCTTTTGTTTCAAGAAGAGTTGTTTTGCTCCAGAAGAGAGCCTAGGAACAACCTGACATTTCTGTGTTGTGGGTGATGACGGAATAAAGTATTTGTGGGCAAGGTTGCTTGACAATGTGGGTATTGAGTCTTCTGCTAGTGGTATTTATTACATGAATTCATGGAACCCAGAAGAAATGCCTTCCCTAGAATTGCCAGAAACCTTCCTTGGAACCTTGTCGTATGCATACTGTGCTTTTTATGATAAAGCTTTTTTTTAAGCAACCTCCCTATTTAATGTCATGTAATTGACAGTTGTGAAGGCTTTTTGTATGGGTCAAGATGATTTTTATTGCTGGGGGCACGGGGGTGAGAACAATACCGTCTCAGCTGTTGCATTAAAGCAGTTATCATTGCTGGTATGGAATGGTAATGGGTATATAGTTAGATTATCCATGAATGCATAAAGTATAGAAATTTCTTCTAAATTCTTATTCGTCTAATTCAATAATTATAGAAACCACAGAAATTTTAGAAAATACTCTTATGAGACCTCCTCACCTGGAGTACAGCGTTCAGTTATAGAGTCCTCAGCACAAGAAGGACATGGATCTGTTAGAGCGAGTCCAGGGGAGGGCCACAAAGATGATCGGAGGGCTGGAGCACCTCCCATATGAGGACTGGCTGGGAGAGGTGGGCTTGTTCAGCTTAGAAGAGAGAAGGTTCACAGTAGACCTTATAGCAGCCTTCCAGTGCTTAAAAGGAGTCTATGGGAAAGTTGAGGAGGGGCTCTTTATGAGGGAGTACAGGGTTAGGACAAGGGGTAAAGGTTTCAAGGTGAAAGAAGGGAGATTTAGTTTACATATTAGGAATAAATCTTCTCCTGTCAGGGTGGTGAGACACTGGAACAGGTTCCTCAGAGAAGTTCTGGGTGCCCCATGCCTGGAGGCGTTCAAGGCCAGGCCGGATGGGGCACTGAGCAACCTGATCAAAGCTGGGAAGGGGCAGGGAAGGTGCCCCTGCCCGTGGCAGGGAGAGGTTAGAACTGGATCATCTTCAAGGTCCCTTTCAACTCAAACCATTCTGTGATCCTATGAAAATACCTTCTGCTATAGCAGGAGAGGGAAAGACACTCAGAGATGTGAAAGGCAGAGACTGGTCTGAGCTGCTTATGCAATGTTGTGTTGCAGTTGCATTATTTCCACCAAAGCTTCTTACGGAGTAAGGAAAATACACGTGACTTTATGATTTAGGAAAATCACTACCGGAAAGACGCCCTGCTCCTCTCATCTTCAAAGAGCTGGATTTGGATACTACTTTTAAGGAAAACAAATTCTGGTGTCTGCCTCAGTCTAATTGTCACAAAACAGTCAGGGCGTAGCCTGCATTGTAGGTGGTTCCTCAGAGGGCCGTAGGACCAAGTGTATGCCAGCATGTGGTGGTGATGAGGTTGACCACATTGGTTTGAAGTTCGTCTTGTAGGAAGAGCCCCCAGGGATGGTCACACAGGTGTGTGCCTACACTAAACCTGAGCTGTGTTTATGTGTGCCATGAATGCCCCTTCTTTGCATTGGGGGGTAGAAGGAAGAAATGCTTTTATTTCCTTATTTTATGGTTGTAGTCGTCACGCTGAATGCCAGCAGAACATATTCAGAGACAGTAAAGTTGGTAGCTGACACCGCAGCTTAGGACTGCAAGCAAACAAGTTTTTCACATGTGGAAAGCTATTAGGGTAGGATCCAGCTTTCTCTCTGTAGCTGCTGAGGACCATTTCAAGCACTGCAGGGTTCCCAGCTGGCTTAAAGCTGCTGCTGTGGAGGAGCACAGGTCTGGATGGATATCTTAAATTAAGTCTGCCAGCCCCATGCAAGTGTCTCAGATATGCTACAACACCTCCAATGAATTTAGTCAGTGAATCCCACCTATTTTCACAAGGGACTGTCAATCGTAACAATGGTTTTGATGGATTTTCAAGCAGTCATGCACAAGAAATCACAAAATCCTGAATTTGCCTTGATAGTTAAAAACCATGTTAATCTCTAGAGGTATTTGGAGTACATTCAGCTTGCATATTTAAGCTTTTTCTCTCCTCCCATGATGCCTAGGAATTTTTTCATGTCACCTAAGGTGCCCATGTGCTCTTGGAGGTAAAGAGCTGCCCATAACATTCTTGGAAAATGTCTCCAAAATTGATAACACCTATTTTACAGACGTGGTGAATTCAACCTGTTCTTATCTCTTACCATGTTACAGGGAGGAATGAAGAAATAGGGTAACCCTTTGGCATGTAATAGCTTTTCTTCAGGCTTAATCTTCACATGGGCTTTATTCAGTTACTATTATACCGGTAGAGGTGTGCTGTTATCAGTGTAACTTAGTCTGAATGCAGCTGCAATGGGATAGACTGGCCCTGTATGCAAATAAAGTGTTCTGTTTATATGTTTCACATGAAACAATGATACCCTTCTCTAGGCAATGTAGTTATGTTGTTTTAATTTCTCTCTCTGTAAGGCTTGACAACAAGCTGTCCTTTGATAGGCGTTTGGTAGAGCCCACACATTCATTTCCAGGTTTGAGATAAATGGTGAAAGAATCCTATTTTAAGCCTAATATATTCAAAAGAAAAAAAAAGCTATGTAAACAACTATGAGTAAAGGAAGACTCAGTGGTTAGTCTTGATCAGATGTCAGTAGGCTTTCTAACTACAAGATGTGATCGAAAGCATTTTCCCTTTCTGCTGACCTTAAAAGTGATTACTTTATAGCCATCCTAAAGGACATAAATGAGTTGAACTCTTCTAATAGGGAATTGGTGCCCTCCTCCATGACTGTGAACTTTCAGATCCAGACCAATCACCGGAGAAGTCCCTGGGCTGATGGCACTGTCCATTCCTCAGCTGTCATCTTGAAGTCCATGGTGGGTGCTTATGGGCAGCAGCAGAAGCGCACTGGCAACTCCTGCGGTGGCCTGTGGCCTTTGCATTTTATTTCCTTCTAAATCAGATGATGGGAGAGGCTGAACTTCTTCTAGTCCAAGTTTATCTGGAAATGGCGGTATATAAAGGGATTTTTTTTGCTGGTCTTTTTCTCCCCAACTTATTTGTTACATTGAGCATGTGTCTTTTGCAGCTGTTAAGGGCCAGGCTACTTATATTTCAAGTTTGTCTCAGTCATCTTTAAATGCACATTTCAGATGTGCTCATTTGTCTTTCAGATCAGTTCCTTTTGCTCTTCGCAGAACTGACTCTGCAGCAAGGCATTTCAAATATTCTACTTTATGAAGGACGATCCGAAAAATAATTTATAATGACACACAGAGAGTCTATAAAGCAAATGAAACCAAATTACATTAAATTATCAGCTGGCTCTGCAGTTTCTTACTTAGAATCACAGAATCGTTTGGTTGGAGAAGACCTTTCACATCATCAAGATCGACCATATCAGCCCACTACTAAACCATATCCCTGAGCATCTCATCTACCCATGTTTTAAATACCTTCAGGGATGGTGACTCAACCACTGCCCTGGGCAGCCTGTTCTAGTGCCTGATAACCATTTCGGTGAAGAATTTTTTCCTGATGTCTAATCTGAACCTCCCCTGGTGCAATTTGAAGTCACTTCCTCTCATCCTATCACTTGGTACTTCGGAGAAGAGACCAGCACCCACCTCACTACAACCTCCTTTCAGGCAGTTGTAGACAGTCATAAGGTCTCCTCTCAGCCTCCTTTCCTTCAGGCTAAATAGCCCGAGTTCCCTCAGCCGCCCCTCATAAGGCTTGTTCTCCAGCCCCTTCACCAGCTTTGTTGCTCTTCTCTGGACATGCCTCAGCACCTCAGTGTTTGTCTTGTAGTAAGAGGCCCCAAACTGAACACGGTATTTGAAGTATGGACTCAGTAATTCTGAGTACAGGGACAGAATCACTTCCCTGGTTCCTGCTGCCCACGCTATTTCTGATACAAGCCAAGAAGCCATTGGCCGCGTTGGCCACCTGGGCCACTGCTAGCTCATGTTCAGCTGGCCATCAACCAACACCCCCAAGGACCTTCTCTGCTGGGCAGCTTGTAGCACTGCATGGGGTGGTTGTGTCAACACTTGGCCTTGTTGAACCTCATATACAACCACTGCATTTGCCAGATGTAGCACAGTGTTTCTATGCATTGCCTAAACAGTGCAATTGTTTTCTTCTTAGCAACTTTTACTGTATACAGGCAGAAAAAAAAACATAAGCTTTTGCTGAACAGAAGTAAGGTGTTGCCACACAAAATTTAGGCCTTTTGCATTCAGTCCCAGGCTTCCTGTATAAGCAAACGGAGAGTGACCAAAGCTTTGCCAGAGAGTAACAACATTCAGCTTCTGGGCAAGATTGCCTCTTTTGGAGCGTGCCCAGCCCAGCTGCTTACAGAGTTGCCTAGGGTGACCCCTTCCTATGTAGAGATGCCCATTCCTGCCCCCAGAGAGCCACATCCTCCTTGCTTTGTCTTCACAAAAGCTTCTCTTCTGTCTATGTGCACCATGCCACCTGCCAGCTTCTGTACCTTTATTTTTGTCTGAAGGTCATTTTTCTTTTAAGGATTCTTGTTCTTTTCTTCTTTTCATTCTAGACATGATGTAGGGGGTTTTTTTGCCATAACATGGTTGAGGAGCACATTTCAGTTCTTGCACCATCACCGTGCTTTGAACAGGTCATTTAGGCCCATTAGTGGCAATGAATTGATTGCTCTTTCCAGCACAGTTTGAGCATGCTGTCTGAAAGGCGAGGGAGTGATTTGTGTGACCTGTTCTGCAGTAATCAAATACTCCACCTCACCACTACACACACACATTAATACAAATCCCTCACCGCACAGAGTGGCTTCAGGGGGAAAATGTCTTCTTGCCACTTATAAGAAGTAGTAGCCAACCCTGCTATAATCTGTGTGCAGAGGCTTCTATCTTCACCCATTTGATTCTGCTGGCCTTCCTTAGGAGGCCCTTGGGTCCAAATTAAAAGCCACACTGTTCTTGACCATGCAGAGAAGTTCCTTGCAAGCTTACAAAAGCCTGTGTGAGAGTCATTTCCAGTGGAACCGACCAGACAATCTTCCTTTTTGTAACTAAAGCAGGAAACCACAACAGTCTAAGCATTTAAAGCATCATTTAATTAAGGATTTGCTTTGCGTGGAAGGTAGAGTGGTCTAAACCTTCCCAGAGAGGATCCAGCTTTCAAGCAGTCAGTGCCTCATCTGCTCTGTCTGGCATCTTAATGTCAAGGAAAAGATGGAGAGAGCAAGCTGTGATCCAGGCTGACTGCAAAGAAACCTCGCTTCAGCAGCAGAGGCAGCTCTCTGCTTACAAGTATTTGGCCAGAGAAATTTTCCAGTCTTTCTCAATGAATGCAGTCCATAGGAAAGGTTTTGAGGAGATGGTATAGTGGAAACCCAATGGAAAGCAGAAGGTGTAGAGCAGTGCAGAGACATCATACAGCAAGGAGCCAGTAGGGATTCTTTTTCGAGAGGAAACCAAGTCTGACACAATTATTCTCTTATTCGCACCTCACCTCTGCCTACACGAGATGTTCAGTCTATAAGACATTTCACCACTTCTTGGTGGAAAGGACTTCTTTTTGGACCTGGCATCTCAGAGTTTTATATGCTTTCTTGTTTGTTTCCTCTCCCTTTGCTTTAATTTTAGCCACAATGCAGGTGATCCTCTGTGATATGAGACCAGCCTTCAGGCTTTGGTGAATGCAGTAGATACATTCCTCTTCAGGAGTAATTATCTGAGGAACTGCTTTCAAATCCAGGTTTCCTGTGCAATATAATTATTCCTGTTTTAATAAAGGACTCCGGCGGTGCTACTCAGCAGCACCTCTCTGTACAAAGTGAGGGTTGTTTCCTCTCAACACAGCTTTCTTTCTGCTCTTCTCAGAAAATGACTGTTAGAATCATACATTTGTCCATCAAAGTGCCTAAAATCAATGATCGTTTTATATTTAATTGAATCCTTACTTTTTTTAAAATGTCACAATGGAGCGGCTCTATTTTACTTCCTTTTGTTGTTACTATTATTACCTCACAAATACTGCAGCAAGAAACAGCTGCCTCTCCTTTATTTTTCAGCCTCTTTCTAAGACATAACCGGATGTGGCTTTATGTTCCAGAGTCCATATCCTTGAGTCAATTTGCAAGAAAGCTGATAAGAAAACAGCCTTGATAAGATCTGGTATTTGTAGAACTTGGATTTCATTGTTCTCAGTGATGGAAACATGTCCCACCATGAATTTTATCTAAAAATGGATGCTGCAGCATTGTGGTGTCAGAAGCTCCCATTAATGGGGTTGATGACCATTAAACCAGCCTGAGTTTGTGGTGGGGCTCCTCAGCAGCTGGGCTTCACTGGGATTAGAAATTTACTGCTGGACCTGGATGTGCAGTTGAAAGTAATAAACTTGGGTTGGGTTACTTGAGCAGGGTATTAGGATAAGGTAGTGTGTGGATTTATGGAGAGGGCCCATGTGCTCGTGCTCTGTAGGAGCCGTGGGTAGTTGCTTTGCAGTGAGAAGTGCCCCGGCTGTCAAAAACGGAAACATGCATCTCAACTTTTTTTAAGTATAATAGATTTTTTTTTTCAGGATCCCATGGTGTCTGTCTGTGGCAATCAGCACACGGATAACCAGGTTGGCTGTGTACAAGCCATGAAAGTTCTCAACAGGTTCTCGAGTGAAAGAGAGCAGTTTTGTCCACCAGCCAGACTGCCAGATTTACTAGAGGAACATCCTGGTGAAGCTGGAAGCAATGGGCTGGCCCAGAGGTATGTGTCTTCACCCTGAACTGTCTGGCACAACCCTGTCTTAACTGCTCCATACTGCAACCGGCGTGGCTGCTTCATGTAAGGCAGCCCAGCCTCTTCCCGGGCCACTCCCTTGTATTTTCCAGATCCCCTGCCCTAGGCCCTCAACCCTGCAACTGTCCTACTCTCTTGATGCCAAGTGCAAGGTCCTGCACAAGGTCAGGGCGATCTCAAGCACAAATACAGGCTAGATGAAGAATGGATTGAGAGCAGCCCTGAAGAGACGGACTTGGGGGTGCTGCTGGCTGAGAAGCTCCATGTGAGCTAGCAATGTGAGCTCACAGCCCAGGTAATGGTTCTAAGCTGAAAGAAGGGAGATTTAGTTTACATATTAGGAAGAAATTTTTTACTGTGAGGGTGGTGAGGCACTGGAACAGGTTGTCCAGAGAAGTTCTGGTTGCCTCATGCCTGGAGGTGTTCAAGGCCAGGTGGGATGAGGCATTGAACAACCTGCTCTAGCAGAAGGTGTCCCTGACCATGGCAGGGGGGTTGGAATTGGATGATCTTTAAGGTCCTTTCCAATCCAAACTATTCTATGATTCTATGATGACTCTCTGTCGCAGGCTCATGTCTTCAGCTGTTTTCAGCTTCAACCAAGGTCCCCAGCAAAAGCTCTTCAGCCTTTCCCAGCATCCCTCCATAAACCTTACCCACATAGGTATGAGATGCAGGGCTTGCTTCACTGCATCTTTCCAGCATCAGAAAAAAAGCCCAAGACCATTTTAGAGCATTTTGTACCTGTTTAGGGGCAAACTTTGCATTTGTTTTTAGGAAATGAAAATAGCTGGAGGTTTATGATGAGAGCAGCCTGCAGCTACGCCTGCTGGTACAGCAAACCTGCCGCCAGGAGGAATTGCTCTGTACTCTGCTGTTGCTGCCAGGAGCATCCCTGGCACCTCACAGACCGCTGCTTATTTTCTCTGGGTAAAGCTCCGATTGGCACCTTTTGCCAGTCCTCAGCTCGCACAGTTTGAGTTCATCACTGCCTCTTTTATCTCAGGGGAAAAGTAACATAATTAAAAAATCCCATTCCAGAGGCATTTACATTCCTAACAATCTAGTTTGCCCACTCGTGTCCCTGTGTGTCCCACCTGCCCACCCACTGCAGATGGGCACGACTGCCTGGGTAGAGCTGGTGGGGGAGCAACAATTCAGTTTGTTTTGCCTTCACACAAATGAATCATCCACGTGGCTGCAAGGGGAGCGCTGCGGCACTGCAAGAGCAGCACCTCACCCCTTCAGCTAAATCTGCTTTCCTCTTCATTAGTTCCCTCATCTGAAAGATGAAAATGGCAACACCCTGGTAGCGGTTTTGCTGGGGAGAAGCACAGAGCCACTGAAGGCTCCCCTCTCCCTTCTGCTGCTTTATGCGATGCTGCTTAAATGAAGGAGTGACATGTAAACATGGAACCAAGACTGGACCAAAAACATTATTTATTTTGACCCCGGCAGGCAGAAAGCTCTGGTATTTATACAGTGGTCTCACAAATCCCAGAGGCCATCTCCTGGGGTCACATAAACCAAGGCAGCTTTAAGTTATTAGAGCTTATGCCAATTTATAGCAGCTGAGACTCTGGCTGAAGGTTTTCCAGGCCATGGAAAATACTGCAGCTAAATACTGTTCTTGCTCCTTAATTTCCTTTATGTGTTGCTAAATACATGTTTCTTCTTCTAATCAAATGACTCTGTGTTAAAATATATCAGCATGAGAGAAAATCTATTTCTTATGCCTTAACTAAAACACCAAAATAAAGGAAATACTGAAAAAAAAGCACAGAAAGAGTTGTGAATAGTCTGTTTGACCAAATCACACTGCTTTGTCTTTTCTTTGCATTTGGGTTTTGTTTGTGTGTGTTAACTGGATTATCATAATTTTTTATCTGGACAGCTATCTAATTCAGAACAGGAGAAAATAAAATTTCCGGCTCAAATGGGTAAGAATTAATGACTCTCAAATCAATTCTGGATTATGACCTGGTTTAAATAGAACTCCATGGGGTCTGAGCCCATTTACTTACTTATGTACACCCTCCCACGCAAACTTGCACGTACATGCACACAGGTACTTAAATAATACATGCAAATTGAATTATCACCTTTTAAAATACAACACTGATTTTGTTTTTTCCAGCACACTTTTAATAATTTCCAAACTTTGCTTTTAAGACCATTTTATGAAAAGCTTAACTAGACATGCAGTGACTAATCTGTATGGTTTAGAGAACATGTCACGGCCACAGTGACCAGTAACTTTTACCATTTGTATCTCCTTCTGCATAAAGAAAAATCTAAGGTCACCCGACAGAAATGTATTTCCTCTAAAACAGGCTTGGGGCATGGCAGCAGAGTGTCACATACACAACCATAGCTCACATACACCCACCCCCACCTCACCTTCAAGTGAAACGGAGCTCCAGGACCCACTGCACACCATGAGAAGCAGAGGGACACATTTATCCTCCTCCCTTGGACACACAGACACGTCAGGCTGTATCACCACAGTCCCCACATGCACAGTTAGCCCTAATATCAACTGCAACCATACCTATACCACAGTGGAGACATATAGATACAGTGCTGCACTGGATGTATCACCATCTGAAATGTAGCACATTTGTTTGAGGCTGATTTGGAGCTACTGCTGGCTTGGTTTCTCTTCCTCCCACGTTTAAATTCAGCAATTTTTTCTTGCAAGTAATTATTTTGGAGACCTAAACGGTTATTTTCTGGGTTTTGTTCCAAACAACTTTTAAATTACTTCAGGGACACAAATTCCCTGCTGCATCCCATTAGAGACTGTAGCTAAAAAGCTATATGGGATAGTATCTTTCAAACACCTGAATGACCTGGTGGCTCCTGAACAACCTTCACAGGTGATGGAGGCACTGAAGGCTGAGAACCATGGGGTGGTACTGCAGGAAACCCCTCCATACCAGGGCTGCATGGAAAGAAACCGCCCTTACCCTGTGCTCTACCAGCTCAAATTTGCATCAATTTACTGCGAGCTTTCATCCAACAAGCAGATCTCGCTGCACACTACAAACATGACAATGTCTCTGTGGACCACCACTTTCCATGCTTCTTCCCTGACACCTATGTCTCCTTCAGATTATCTACTGCCTATGTATTATTTGATGTCTTCCCAGCTGAAACTACTGAAAACGGAATGTTAAAATGGTTTTAACTTAAAGGAGTGACAGCCATAAAGCAATAGATTAGCCTCCAGCAGATACTCCCTACAGACTTGCCCATGCCTTTAGGTGACCTTGCATCCTTCCAGGGTGAGGAGCACTGCCAGGTGCCTGCACCACTGGAAAGCCCAACTGAAGAGCACTGTGCCCGTGCGATGCCAGACCTCAACAAACTCGCTCCCTTAGGATGGTGCAAGCACCACTGCAAGGCTCCAGGCCCCAAATCAGCAGATCAGGAGTGAGTGCAGGGATCTGAAACCATGGTCCTAGGTCTTCAGACTCTGTGTGGGTCTCCCACAGGGCTTCCCTAAGTCTGTGGTGGCTCTGTCTATTTACACTGGAGACTTGCATCTTTATCCAAAGACAGTGGTAAAGACAACCCTAGACTTTTTTCAGGATTTTTTTTCTTTTGTGTGGATGCAAAACAATTTGATCTGTAAGCAATCAGTAGCTTTGATGCAAGAGTACATTTGATGACACAGCAATGCAAAATTTAGGAAGCAGAAGTAAATACAAGAAAGTTATATGGTGACATGTATTATTAATTAAGCTTTTATTAAACAATTATATTTTACTAACAGCTATCTGGATGGGATGTGGCTATTGAGGCGAAATATGTCCCATACCAGGAAAAAGCTGAGCCATCACTATTTTTAACTAAATAATGATTTTTTTTTCAGTGGGGGCATGATCAATGCTGCAGCCATACCCAAATGGGCAACAAGTTTTTGCTGATAGCTTCTTGGGGAAAAAACAATCTTACCACTACCTAGAGAATTAGATGGAGAACTGCAAATTGTGCTACTAATTTCTATTTCAAGGTTAGTAAATATTTATGTGCTATCTATGCTGGGGCTCAGGTCTCTTTACTCTGCATTGCCATCACTTCTGTGGTCACAGAGCAGATACCTCTGAGCTGTATCTGATAGAAACTGCTGCTGGACTTGCTAAAATCTAGGTTTTTTTAATGTTAATAACAGCAAAGATAATAAATACTTAATGGATTAGGGAACAATCCAGCAACCAGTCATTTATTGGTGTGTTACATCCATTGGAACAGATGATGCTTATTGGATGTGAGGATGATACAAAGCTGAGAAGGACTTGCAAGTACATTGGAAAAGAAAATTAGAATTAAAAATTGTCTTGACAAATTGGGAAAAAAAGCAGTACAGAAACCATGATATAATTCAGTGAAGATAAGTGCAAGGTACTGCCCTTACATAAAAATAATCAGCTTCACAAAATCAGGGTGAGATGCAACTAGATGAGCAAAAGTTCATCACGAAGTTGCTGGGTGGGGAAGGTTAATTATAGATCACAAGCTTAACACAAATTAATTCTACCAGTGGTTTTGTTGTAAATAGAAGTTCCAGGTTATACTGGTAGGTACAGGTAGAAGCCTACCCTGCCAATAAGGTGAGTCCTACCTGCTCATGCTCTGGGAAGGCCTCAGCTGAGGTACTGTGCCCAGTCTGGGATGCTGTGCTTCAGGAAGAGGATGCTGTAGTCAGAAAAACTCCAGCGAAGATGTAATTCGATCAGAGGTCGAGACAGTACTGCTCATGGCACTTTTATCCTGAAGAAGACCTGAAGATCTGATTTTATTAAGGTTCCTAAAAGTCTGCCAAAAAGAGGACATGCAGCTTCACAATCTGAGTGAACTGTAACAGCATTTAACTACAGAATGGGAGATTCAAGTTGGACCTCAGACTAACACAGTACAGACAGCAATACATAGGAAGAGGCTTAGGGTTGTCCGGCACCTCTATCGCATGAGGTCTTTAGGAAGCAGCTGTGCAGATGTTCATCATGACTCACCCTGATGCACTTAAAATATAGAATATAGAATATATAGAATATAGAATATATAGAATATAGAATATAGAATATAAAATAGGAGAGCGTGACCTATGTGATCTCTCAGAATCCACTTAGCCTATTCTCTCCTTTGTCTCTACAGAAATTCCAGTCTGTTTCAGTTGTAGCTGCTCACGGCAGTGATGTCAACATTCCTGAGTAAGGCACTTCCGAGCTGTGCCTTTGTAGGGGAAGAAGTAATCCCCTTCACAGGTGACTTCAGACACCAAGAGCTGTACAAACTGATGAATATTTATAGGGCTGGTATATCATGGTGTGATACAGCCAAAGAATTCGCAAATGCTGAACTAACCAAATTGTTGGTGGGGTTTTTGTACTAAGAGGTAGAAAATACCAATCACATAAATGCAATCACAATTAAAAAAAAAACAGAATAGTGCCGATTTCCTTCCTACAACTCCTCAAACTGCAGCAATAGCCCTGCAGGCAGTGACTGAAGGAGGAGGAGCTGTGGTGTGTTGGAGACCAAAGTCTCTGTGCTAACTGGATGAGATACTGCTGGGGGATGATATGGTGAGTAGCTATGGGGGAAGAGTAAGAATGCAGTCACCTAGTTTCCTTGTCATAGCTAACACACCATGAAAGCATTGCCTTGGGGAAAAGGAGTTGTGAGGACATTGCATTAAAAAGAGAAGGAAGCCAAGAAGAAGCCACATGAGGAAGTCTGCAGCAAGTGTAGGTCCAAGAATTATGACACCATGAAAAAAAACGACCAAGAGATAACCCCCTTGCTGCACTGCTGCAGCAAACTCTTTCCTTAAGAAAATACAAGATGTTATGTGCTTTTACCCCCACTGCTAAGTAACTGGAAAAGAGATCCAAGTATCAGAAAAGCATTGGCTTGGAAGATGACAAGAGAACCAGGAAGCAGACAGAAACTAGCAGATACTGACTGCCTTGAGAAGACTATCATGGAGCAGTTAGATTCATCGGTCTTCTAATATGTTCATTCCAAACCCATGAGGAAATCTTGTTGGAATCTGCCCCAGAAAAGCTATCCTGATAAAGCCCAGCTCTGTGCCATGGGATCAAATCTTCATGAAAGCTCCTGAATAATTATGGAAAACCTAATTTTATGGATTTGGTCGGTGTGTCCTGAGTTGCTCCCAAATTATTTTTCAAGAATCTACCTGAAATTATATCAGCCCACACTGGAGACCCAAGAGGAAATGCAAAGAGGCTGGAGCTAATCCTTTGTGTTATTCTCCTCATGAGACATGAGCTGTGGCATATACTTATCTCATGCTTGTAGGATAAGCCTCCCACTGTAACACAGCTCTGAAAGTTTACTGGAAAGCAGTAGTCACAGGGTTGCATTCATGTACAGCACTGAAGACCTAAAGAAGAGTACAAGAGCTTTGTAAACCTCATAAATTCAGTTTCTTTTTGGTTTTCCCTTGCATGAATCTTTTCTCTAGGCCCAGAATGATTACTGAGCTACTTTTACTCCATCTATAGTCAATGTTGCCTAAACTTCTGATTTTATCACAAATTTATGATATCGCGTCTTCTTAAAGCACCATCTACTGGAATCAAGAACAGGACACTCCTGGCTTCTGTTAAAAAAAAAACAAACCAGACATTTAACACATAAGGAAGCAGTGAAAAGAAGCAACAATATCTAAAGACTAAAAGGCAAATCCAACAGTCAGTGTTGGGACGCAAACCCTTATGATTTTCAGGCCTTTAATGTCTATCTTTGAAGGCCATCAGCTAGCAACTCCTATGCTGATAAAGATCATACATGAAAACTCATGATTCTAAAGCAGTTAGTTAAAACTTCCTCTTCTGCTAATTAGAGGCTGGGCTGAACAAGCTCCAAGAAGTGAGAACTCCAGAAGACCTTCAGGTAGAAAGAGACAAGTTACTCTACAGGCGAGAACTGCCTCCCCACACCCATATCCAAAAATCACCTCCTACATACATCAGTGCATTCGCTGAGGGAGGGAGTTTGGGCCCACACCTGTGCTGGTCACATCTGTCCCACTATTTGTGTATGGAGATGGGGTCAGCATTTACTGACAAAGCAGCTCCTGAGTCTTTTTCAGGAGATCTCACGTCCTCAGGCAGTGGTTGGCCACCTTAAAACCTACCTTCCTTAGGGACCTTTCAGGGGTCTTTCACTGTTTTATCTGGATGCTCTGCAGAGCAACCAGCTTCACTGCCTAGAACAGATGAAGCAAATCTAAACATCCAAGCCAAACACATCTATTAGGATGTGCACCAAAATGCCCTACTTGTTTTTTGGGCATGTACTGAATAGAACTGATATAAGTTATGATTTGAGAATATGAGGTGAGGAATTAATGCTGTCCCTTTTAAAGAAGGGACATATGTAAGAAATAAATATGTGAAAGGTGTATTGGAAATCTTATTTTAATTTACAGTGTAATTCGGCAATTAAGGCATCTTATGATTTAATTCAGTTCTGAAATAACTTTAACTCAGTTCAAATAACCATGTAAAAAGAAAACATTATTTTAACTGCAATATTAAATTTGTGTTGACACCTATGAAATCAAATGACGAGTCCCTGATGCTTGTGCTCTGGTTATTAAAAAGGAGGAGTTAAACTTATTTCCTTTCAAGTCTGACTCAGAAAAAAAAATGGTTGTGTGACTTGTGACAGATATTGCAAGACTTTTGTACTTTAATAAAAAAGACTATTATTATCTTCACTTTCTCTTAAGTCTTGCGATTGAATTGATTTATTTTTGAACATCATAAGGAGAAACAAAGAGTCAAATGGAATAATAAATTAGCTGTTCTTAGTTTATTTTACTGTGTTTTTTTATATCCTGAAACTGACTTCCCTTGTTTTGAACCTACATCTGAATGACAGCTATTTAACACAACTTTATTGGCAGATGTGTATTTCTTACAAAAGTTAGACATGCAAAGGAAGCTTTTCATTAAAATTAATACCACTAGAGTTTCCTGTTTGCTTTCATGGGAAGCAAAGACAACTTTGTTGTGAAATGCCATAAGACATCAACAGAAGTCCACCAAAATTCCACTAAAAACAATAAAAATCCAGTCACAAGCTAAACTGTAACATTTTCACTTAGATTTCTTGGTGCTTAGGGGAATGGCTCAATCAAATTATTACTCTTAATAAAAAGAGGGGCAAGGAGCAATTATTCTTACTAAATTTAACACCATCTTCAATTAAACATGATGACGTTACAACATGACAGGTATGGCTATCTGACTATATAAAGTAGCTAAAAACCCATCAGCCCAACCCTTCAACAAGTGATCCCCTTCCTTTGAACAGTTAATTTGCAATGTCAGGAATGAACATCAATGAGATGATAACAACAGAAAGCTGTCCTGGTTTGCAGAGCTACCAAACTGGCCATCCTCTGAAATAAACCCACGAGACTGAAGCCTTAATGCTCCTTTCTGGCTAGAAAATTAAATTACAACTGAGAGAAGACACTAGTATGCCTACTCTTATCGTCTCCATCTCTTTCAAACTGTCAAAAACAAAAAAACCCAAACCCTGGGGACTGGAGCACACAATTTAAAGTGGCAGGTATGGCAACTTAATGAGTATCTATCAGTGGAGCCAGAGTAATTGTGTTCACACTTGCTGTCCTCTCTACTTGTAAAGTAAAACACATTAATTGAATCTCATTCTGCTGGAATATAATCTAGTTTGTTTTCCTTCACCACACAAAACAGTCTCTTGGGAAGCAATAGGTGGGGGGATTTAAACTGTTTCAAGCTGAGGATGACACTAACTCTGTTCCTCTTTCATGGTTGAGTACTTTGCAGCTAACAATTATAAAACAATTTGCATTTCTAGTCTGGATTCAGTTTCTACAAGTTCAGTGAGCTGAAATAGCCCAGAACAGGTACAAGAGGGAGAAAGGCCGTGTGGGGCCAGTCAGAGCTGGGAAGCTAACACAGCAAGCAGGCAGGGTCTGCTTACACCTCTACAGAGTTGCAGAAAATGCAAGAGATCAATTCAGATTTTGGCTCCCCGACTCTAAACGTGATTAAATGAAGGCTATAAGTAATTTAAATTGAGGAGAAAAAAGCTGCCCACGCAACGTTTCTGATCAGCTGGTTTAAGATCTCCCTGCTCAGCACGCTTGACTACTGCGAATCCAAGTGCCAAGATCTCAATTCTGCCAAGAATTTTGCAGCACTTTGTGAATCCTCAGCTTTGTGAATCATCTTCCCTAAACCAGGGACCAGAACTATACCACGGCAATGCTGATCACCTACACTCAGTGGACCAGCTGAGCTTCAGTCTCCATGCACCCTACCTTACCAGCTTCGGGTGCTAAGCTCAAGGCAGTACACAGGCAACTCCTTGTGCCTGGATGACTGCTAGCCCCAATCAATGCAGACACTGATAACTGCAATTCAAAGCTGCAAATTTGAACTCTTACAATGAGATCTATGCAGAGCTGCTATCTCCTCTTTGCACAGAGCACCCCCGACTTCAGTAGGGCTTAATACAGACACAAAAGTCACCTCAGTGCTTACATTAGGCTTTACAACTACAAAACAAAAGCACACCTACTATACATTCAAAATCAAGTGCTTAGATTTCCCTAAGAACAAAACAAAAAACCTGACAAACCCAAAGTGGTCTGCAAGCAATGAAATTAATGAAACCTAGCTTCTATAACGTGCTCTTCCAGTGCAGGAAGTTAAATCCCATTCCACACCCTCCACCAGGCTAGAGATGGTGGTTGCTGTCACCAGTTGGGCTCTTGGGCAATTAGCGCTGCAATGCAACTGCTGCCAAACAGGACAGAGAGGTCCAACCTCCTTTCCCTTTACAAGTGCACTCTGGTGGTTCCTGCTCTCCTCTAGGAAGCAGCTATTTTCATGAACAAAGATGTCAAACACTTACAATTTTGCAGTCAGTAAAAAAAAAAAAAAAAGGCAGAATATCACTGCTGGGTAAAAGGGCTAGTAACAGCATTGATCACCTGAAAATGCTAAGGGCAGCATAAGAAAAGTCAGCCACCTTTCACTAAAGCCAGTTGCACCCTGAATTTGGTAACAACTTCATAGACAATTCAAATAAGACAATTAATTTAGCAAGAAATATTAAAGACTAAATATAATCTCAATCCCTAACGCTGGCTGCACTTCCGAAAATACCATCATGACACATGGTCAGGAGCAGCCCATGTGATGACAGAATTGCACTGCCAGCCTGGATTTAAAAAGATGACAGTAAGCAAAGACAGGAAATCACTGTTCTTCTACTAATATGCACTTAAAAGAGCTCTTTACTATAGAGGACAAATAGATACTACAAGAGTAGACAGAACCTATTTCATACATTCTCTTGTGTTCTGGTGTCAGGAGATCATCATCAGCTTTCAGAGGGAGAGGGCTATGGATTTTCCTATTTTTCATATTGCTTCAGTTTACATCTTGCTACTGATACCGTTACTACTGAGAAATTAGCAGACCTTGGTTTTGAAATGAAAATAGATCTTAGAAGGCTTGTTCCTCTTTCACATACATACTCTGCTGTGTAGTCAGAGGCTATAACGGCTAGCAAAAAACTTAGGAAACAGTATGTTGGTTTCTGTGTAAGACAAAAATTCAGTATTTATTGAGAAACTCCAGCTTATCTCAAGACAGTGTGGTTAGCTGCAGGCTTCTGAAGTTTGAAATAAGACAACTTGATGTAAGACATAAAAAGACGTGAGAAATGAGCAGTAACACTGAATTTTCTGAATCCTAGGAAGCCAGCAGAAACTTTACAGCACAGAGGGATGAGGTGACTCCCAGATGTCCTGTGAGAAGCTGCAAAGGAAGTCATGCTAGGAAGGCAAGCTATGGGCTGAGGTATCTGCATGGCAAGCCTTCCCTAGTTCAATCTTTTGTGGCAAAAAGTTTCTCTTCCACTGTATTTGTTTTTAGGGCCAAACCTCCAGCATGTATCAGCTGAATTTCCAATGTTGTCCTTTTCCCCAGATCAATGAAAATCAACCAAGGGTGAAGGCTAGAAAAATAGAGCAATAGTAAGGTGTTCAGCCTCACCAATGAAGTGGCTGAGATCCTAGGGAACAGTCATCTATCCATTCATGGGATCCAGCATCTCCTCCAGTTGACCATCCCACCTTTTCCCTCTATCCTCCATGGTATATATACTATCCCTCTATATTTCAGTTTGGTACACGTTTCTTCAGTCCCTGCACACACCACCCCATTAAAATTAAGTGGAAAAAAATGCTTTGCTACCCATTAAATCGGGCATTCTATGAGGCTTGAACACCTGGTGTAAATCTTTCCAGTGGGAACATTCCTGTTACCTTCTTCTGAACCATTGCCTTCTCACTCTAATCATCATCCTCATCATAAATTGGCAGCTGACAGCTTCTTTCTGAGAAGTACTAAACACCAGGAAACTCTTCCAGTCTCAGGATGAGTAAGAAAGGAAGCCAAAATCTCCTCCTTTCAATACAGATCACTTAAATCTATTCTGAATTATTGTACACCATCTTCCTGTTCTGAAAACAAAACACATTAAAGCCCGTTAGACATGTTCATCTTTAGCTGTTCTTAACGGAAGGCAAAACCCTCAGTCCTCTGAGATAGCTCTTAGTTTTCTAATTAGATAATAATCAGTAGAGCTATGCTCTCCTATCAGTATTGTTCATCAGCTTAAATGCCTACTTGCTTGCGCTTGACTCTACCCCAGCTTGTCATTTACTCGCAACCCTCCTCTGCATCTGCCTTTCCTAGGTTAATCAGACAAATATTATTAGTGTACTCTTGCAGATAAGCTTTTATTCTTTTCCAGTAACTCTCCTGGGTGTCTTTGTGCGCAAGTTCCTCTTTCCTGGACATGGCTTATCAGAACCATTTCACTCGTCACCCAGAACTGTGTGCACATCAGTCACATTTGTTTTTTCACAACTGTGGTAAACTGGCAGCTTCCTTTCATTGTCAACTAATACACCCAGGTATTTTCCCATTCCTCTGCCAGAGGGTTCCTGGATTTATACAACAAATAGTTATTAATCCATACATGCAGTATCTTGCATTTTGTGCTGCTACATGTTCTTGTAGGCTCATTCTTATTGCTCGAAGGTCTCAACTCACCAAGAGAAATGAGACTATTCATTGGAGTTATTACTCATCACTGACTAGACTGACCAGGCTTTGCGACATTTACAAGTGGATTCTGACAGTCCTGTAAAAAATTCGGTATATCTCTTTGGTAGTGAATGTATTTACATTGCACAAATGTGGGAGGGGTGGGGGTTGTTTTGCTTTGGTGGTTTTTGACTTTGTGGGCATTATAAGAAGCCAGCAAATAATGTTCCTGCTTCTAGACAGGCCAAAGCTATGGACATCCCACTATAACAAACTTGTTTTGAAGCTTTATAGTTCAAAACAACTCCCCAAGTACTCCCAAAACACAGGAGAAAAGCCAAAATATAACAGAAGGCCCAAGCAAAACACTAGAAAGCTCAAAGCACTGCACATGGGAACCATTTAACCAAAAGATTCAGAGAACAAATATGCTCCAAAATGCCAGAAATACAACTCCCACTCAAAAATTCCAGGTTAGGTTCAGAAACATGAAAACCGGCCCACAAAGAAGCAGAACTGGACTTGCCCAGAAAGCAGGCTGACACTTTAGCCCTTACCCAAGATGAAGACGTGAAAACGCAAAGGGAAGAACAGCACAGTAAGAATGCAACCCAGGAGCCAGCTCCTTTTTTGACAGCTTTCAGGAAGCATCCAAATAGCAGATCAATGGCTCTAGCTGAACCTTAGGTCTCTAATGTAAATAAAGTCTTTTCTTCCAATCATTCCAATCAAGGGTGTTTGTGGAAAAAAACTAAGAAGGGTTAAGGTCTCTCTCCTAGTTGAAAGACAAGCACAGAAATGTGAGCATCTTTCCGGAGTGATACCGTTTGCCATAATAAGTTTTTTATATCTCTTCATCAACCACCTTGATTCTTGCTACTATTCATTTGTTGTATTTTTACTCAAACTGTACCATCTTTCCTGGCGCTTAGCTGCCATCAGAAGTGGATAAGCTGGTGATGCTCACTGCTAACAAATACCTAATAGCACCCCTTGCAACCACAGGCCAGCACGACGATCACAGTGCATCCAAAGGGAACTATGACAGGATTGGTGCGCTAAATTTTATTAATCCCTTTGTATACAAGAACGGGATTAAGACAGTGATCTCGGGCCCTCCTCACAATCTTCTGCCAGGACTAAAGCACTAAGAACTTACCACGCCGGAACTCCCTCCCCAAGCACACCGGGGAGTGGAACCTCGGGAAGGCCTCTTCCCTCCTCACTCCTGCCCACCTATTGGGACGATGGGGGGAAGACAAGTGAGCAGCTGTCGCCTCACTCAACCGCCCCGGACCCCCGACCGCACGCCGAGGCCAACTCCCTCTGGGGGCGCAGGTCGCTCGTGCGGCTTGGGAGAGCCCAGCGCCGCCACCGCCGGCCTCCTCGGGGCTACCTTGGCACCGAGCTCCCAGCATGGGCACGGAACATCCGGCACCGAGCCCACACCCCCCCAACATCAGCACCGAGCGCCCAGCATCGAACCCCACACACCGCCGCCATGGCGGGCCCTTGACAGGCGCTTCCGGCCGCGCTGCCGCCGCGCGTTCCCCATTGGCTCACACCACCCGGCGCGTGCCCGCCTCCTCTCCCAGTGCTCCCCATTGGCTCACCCCGCCCCGTCCCTCCTCTGCCGGCGCTTCCCATTGGCTCACACCGCCCCGCGCGCGCCCGCCCCATGGCCGCTGATTGGTTGGTTGGTTGGGCTCCTTGCGGGGAAAGCGTCGCGTTCCGAAGATAGGGTATAAGAGGCGGGGCCGCTTGTCTCCAGGGCGACAGCGCCGAGCTAGAGACCGGTAGGAACGGGCGGAGTCCCCGCCCAATCGCATGCAGCCGGTTGCGTCACGTGATGCCGCCGCTCCCGCTGATTGGCTGTTTGGCAGGGAGGGAGGGAATGAATGAAGGAGGAAGCGCGGGGGGGAGGCAAAAGGCGGGTAGGCGCCACGTGACGAGGCGCCGCCCGCCGTTCCCTCTCCGCTCCTTTCTTCCTTCCTCGGCGGCCCCGGTTGGCTGTTGCTGTGGCGACACGGGGGAAGGAGGGGGCGGGGCCGGCGCCCCACCCCGGCAGCGGCGCCGCCGCAGCCCGTGAGCGCGGCCCCGCCGCGGCCGGCAGCATCCGCCGGGCGGGAGCGCGGCGCAGCGGGGGCGGGAGCCCATGGCGGGGGCGGGAGCGGGGCGATAGGGCGGGCTGCTCCGCGCTGGCGGCGGCGGGAGGATGCGCGAGTACAAGGTGGTGGTGCTGGGCTCGGGCGGGGTGGGGAAATCGGCGCTCACGGTGCAGTTTGTGACCGGCACCTTCATCGAGAAGTACGACCCCACCATCGAGGACTTCTACCGCAAGGAGATCGAGGTGGACGCCTCGCCGTCCGTCCTGGAAATCCTGGACACGGCGGGCACCGAGCAGTTCGCCTCCATGCGGGACCTCTACATCAAGAACGGGCAGGGCTTCATCCTCGTCTACAGCCTGGTCAACCAGCAGAGCTTCCAGGACATCCGACCCATGCGAGACCAGATCATCCGCGTCAAGAGGTGACTTGCCCGCCGGGCCGCGCCCGACGCCCACCTGCGGGCCGGCCGCCTCTGCCTCCCCTCCTCCTGCCCCTTCCATCCTCTCCTGCCCCTTCCTTCTGCCCCTTCCGCCCCCTTCTCCGTCCTATCACCCTTGTCTGTCCTATCGCTCCCATCCCCCTTTCCCTTCTCCCCCCTGTATCGCTTCTTCCTGTCCCTTTCCTTGTGCCCCTTCCGCCCCTTTCTCTGTCCCATCTCTCCCATCCCCCCCGTTCCCTTCTCCCCCCTCCTCCTGCCTCCTTCCTTTTGCCCCTTCCTACGTCCCACCACCCCCTCTCTCTCCTATCACTCCCATCCCCTCCCCCGTTCCCTTCTGCCCCCTCCTCCGTCCCATCGTCCCCAGTCTCATCGCCCCCATCCCCCTTGTTCCTTTCTCCCCCTCTATCGCCTCCTCCTGCCCTTTTAGTCCTGTCCTCCTGCCCCCTTCCGTCTGCCCCTTCCTCTGTCCTATCACCTCCCATCCTCCCCGTTCCCCTCTGCCCCTTACTCCGTCCCATGACCCTCCCAAGTCCCATCGCTCCCATCCTCCCCCACCTTCCTTCTGCCCCTTCCGCCCTTCCTCTGTCCCATCACTCCCACCCTACCTCCATCTCCTCCTCCTGTCCCCTTCCTTCTACCCCTTCTGCCCCTTCCTCTGTCCCATCACTCCCATTCCCCCCTTCCCTTCTGCCTCTTTCTCTGTTCCATCAAACCCCCTTCCCTTCTGCCTCTTCCACCCCCTCCTTCTGCTCCCTTCCTTCTTCCCCTTTCGCCCCTTCCTCAGTCCCATCACTCCCCCTCTGTCCCCTTCTCCCTCCTTCGCTTCCTCCTCCTGCCTCCTCAGTCCCATCACCCCCCACTCCATTCCCTCGGTCCCTTCTCCTTCCGATCACCCCCTCCTCCGTGTCTTCTGTCCCCTGCGTCCCCTCCTTCTGCCCCCCACCTCAGTCCCCTGTTCCTCTTCTGCCCCCTCCGCCGGTCCCTCCTCCCCCGCTCCCCTTCTCCTCCTCCATCCCTCCCCTCCTCCCCCGCCGTGCCCGGATCGCCGGCCCCAGGGGCTGCCCACGCCCTGCCCACTTAGGTGCCTTCCCTGCAGCCTCCTTCCTCCCCTTCCATAACCCCCTCGTGCCGTGGGTGGCGGGGCCCGGGGCTCCAGCAATTCCCCCTGCTCACCTTCCCACCGCCATGCCCCGTTTGCCTTTGCGAGGCGGTAAATTTGGGGTGGTGGCACTCTTCGCCATGGCTGTTACTGGAGGTGGAAAAGCGGTTCCCGAATGTTATATAGGGTCGGTCCTCGAGTGCACTTTCCCAATGGAGGTGCCGTAAGCTGGTGGGAGGGAAGCACCTCTGTGTTTTTGTGCAGCGCACACACCTTCAGAGGCAGATAGAGATCTGCCTTTTCAGATACCTGTATAGGTATTTCTGCAAACTTCTCGCCTTTCTTAAAAGTGCAGAAGGCAAAGCTTCTTTCTTGGTAAAGAAGTGATGGCTGTGAGCATTAGGCCTTATATTTGCTAGCATTTCTCTTGAATTTCCCACGGTTGCATTGCCAGCCCATCTATCACGAGTGGATCCACAGTGGTGAAACACTGGTGTATACTGCTGGTTTGTTTTTATAACCACTAGGTTGTTTAGATCTGCGTCAATCAGATGTCAGCAGCTGAAATGCAGCCAGTCATGCTGAAATTAAGGGTAGATGCACCACCTGAAATCATAGTGACCGTTTTTGAACCATAGCGTGGATGAGAAAATGCTGCTGGCCAGACCATCACAGGCAGAGATCTGTTATTGCCCGTGGAGAGAGGTGGTAATTATGTCGCAGAACTGGTTGTAGCTTTGGCTTGGACAGCTGAAAGGGAAACCCTTGTAAAATGACTTAGTTGGACCACAGTGGCTGGATTTGCATCTTAATGTAGAGTGGAACCTAAAAGGTGATAATGGCTAATCATAAGGTTGGGTATAGTCTGTTCACAGATACTGCCATTCCAGACCAAGGCCTGGGGAAGATGTGTCTTGAAACTGGGGGAGGAGGGTGAACCAGGGGAAAAGAGGAGTCAAAGTGCTGATGGTTTTGGAAACTTGCAACTTTCTCATAGTAGGTGTTTCTTAATATATGTCTGAACTTTTTTGCTAGGGATTTCTAAAGACCAATGTAATTAAGTTACTTTGACTCCATAATGGAAAATGCATTTTCTATATCCTCGTGATGTTTATTGTTCACACATTACTGAGGGAAAAAAATGTTCATCTATATGTTGTTAGGTAGGCTTTATTCATTAATAAATGCTTTTGGTTTTCCTGTATGTAGTCAGTGGGAAATTCATTTAGTCTCTGGATGCCTAGCTGTGGGTTTGCAGCTTGCGTTGTGCCTTGCAGTGGAGCATCTGCCTTCAGACCCCAGTTGACAAGCTGTGGATAGGTGAAGCAGAATAGGGAGCAACTTCTACTTCCATAGTTACATTGACTCAGCATTGCTCAGAGAGGGTCTAAATGCTGCTCTTATTTTTCTTCTGCCATCTCTTTTACTTCAAGACTTCAGCTTGTAGCATTTGGTTAGGTACTTTGTGAAAGACATTTTTCACAATGTTTTTAATCCTGAATTTTGCTTCTACAAAATCTAAAAGCAGATGAAATCCTGAAAACTTTATAAAGTCCTGAAAATGTGAATTGAGTTGTAGTTGAAAGAGATATTCTTTTGACTTGTAATATTAAAGATGTAGTTTCAGCAAGTGTACCAGATCCTTGTCAACTTTTCTCATCTTAGATTTGTGGGTTTTAGTGTTATGTTTTGGAACTTATGTTCTCAAGCGATGTAAGACCTAATGTGCCATTGACTTAATCTTGCATTCTTTTTACCAGTTAAACTGGAACAATGCGTATTTACAGATACAGTAATTTAGAAGTCCTTGTACAGGTACATATAATTTACAGTTGCACAGAAACATTTATTGTTGAGAGACAAATAATCATAGTCCTGTTTACTTTAGGATTTTGTATGAAATGTACTTGAAAATTGCAACTTTATGCTTTTGTTAGTACAAAACCATGGTCTAAAAATGTCTGAACTTCCATTGTACCTGGAAAACCATTGGCCGGGTCTCTAACTGGTAGGTATCTCTGCATTTTACATGTTGTCCTTGCTAATTTTTTTCTGAATGAAAGAATCCCTGTGTTATTACATAATTAGAGAGTAATTTTAATTACTCTCCCAAGAAATAGAAAAGCCATGTGAAATTCCCTCTTGAGGTGAGATGCACACTTGAGTCTTCTGATTCCCTGGTTTAACCGCCAGGTACCAGGCCAAACTAAGCAAAGGGAGTCCCTCACTCCACTTGATGAAGCTGAGTTACTTAATAGGCATCAAGGGCGTGTTCACGAATGAAAGAGAGGAAACTCTTTTCTAACTCTGAAGCTTGTGGTTAGAAGAGGTTGAGATTGCTCTTGCCAGTATAGTTTCTGCTCTCATTTTATGCATTTTTAATATTAAATAGCCATTAATAGGCTTAGAAACAAGACTGAAATCCAGGTCTCCCAGTTTGCAGAGAAGTCTTCTAATGGCCATATTATAAAGTCAAGCTTCCTTGTGTACTGTGTATCGTAGGAGCCTTGCATCCCTATCGGGCATGGTGCATAGCTTTAATGAGACTAGAGGATGCCTCTATAGTCTTTGAAGAGGTAATTAATGCTCTTTCCTGGGAAATGGTTTAAATGTAAGACTTCTCATTTTTTTCAAAGTAAATAAAATAAATAAATAATTTGTTTATACAGGTAGGGGTGTAAGGAAACTGGTGAAAAGGGGATGTGTTGTAGGTGAGTGAAGCTGTGGACACCTTGTTTTGCTGGATAAGGAAGTTAATTAGAAGGTAGGAGGACGAGGGATTGTAGTTGGGGGAGTGGGTTGTAAAGAATCAGGCCAAAGGTATAGGGTTGGTCTCCGGGTTTAGGAACTTGTGAGTGCCTCCATACTTGTTTCAAGCTGTTATCACTGATGATAATAGCTAAGTAAACAGTTTAGAAGCTCCTAGTCACTGTTTGCCTGAAATGCGTTGTTCCAGCCTCACAGTCTTTCAGGCATCTAGTACCCATTCTTGAATCCCTCTTATGCCAAATACGTCCATTTTCCTGAGGGTTTGTACTGTTATGAAGGCAGACTGTACATAAGCATAATGTTTTTATATGGTAGCTTTGAAGGTTACTCCATACTTTGTGTATACAAGAGGGATAAAGGTATCCAATTGCTGCTTTACTGCCTCCTGATGAGATATTAACACAAAATATGCTATCTGTGCATTTGGAAGTGCTGCAACTCTGGAACTGTCTTTCTCTCCAAAATGGATTTGCAGGCTTGGCAGCAAAGAACTGTCTATTTATGTTGCAGACAAAACTCACTGTAGTTGCAGAATGGTCCGTTTTCTGGAGAAACCTTTTATTTGTTGAGAGCAAGGCTGAACTGGACGAGTGGGTCCATGCCAGTGAAGGTTGGCAGTGAAGTAAGAACAGAAGCCATCAAACGAAATGGATTGAAGTGGTTCACCTCAGTTAGATATTGAGGTTTAGAAAGGAGGAGTGACTGTGCAGATTAAGAAATTTAACTTGTTTTGTGGAAAAATCGGTTAGGTAACTTCTAACACTATTGTGTTTATCTTGTGTGATTACAAAACTCTTTGAGGAGAATCTGCTGATATTTACAGTATACAGTATAATTTTGAATATTACTTTGACAATATCTTTCTCTCATGAAAGTGTGTTTAAACCTGATTAGGTATGTATCCTAGCTGCTTTTGCAGTCTTTAGTAAAATAATTTCTCAATCTATCCTTCAAGCTATAACATATATATATTTAGTAGAGGCCTATGACATAGAAAAGTATTATTTTCATTCAAGCAGAAAATTAATGCACAGAAATAAATAACTCACAAAGTTAATTCACAATTCTTTGTTATAGTTTCTCTAGACATCTGACCAGTACTTTAAAGACAGGACTGTTCTGTTCATGTTTTGCAGAATGTAACAGAAATACTTAAAGCAGTATTTTTTAGAAATGCTTTATCTCAAGTAGTGTATAAAAATATAAAGTTTATTATTAATCTGTTGCTTTTTCTCTAGGAAGCAAAGGCTAGAAAAATATTAATTTAGATGTCTAAAAATGCACACTAAATGTTATAGGTATATTGCTATGAAATATCATAGAAGTGTGCCTCTGAGTTGAATATGTTCTTTGTGGTGGTGATTATCATGAGGATGGAAGTCTGCCTCCTAGTCTAGGGATCATGTGTGGTGATATAAAAATACAAGAGAGGTAACTATTGACATTTATTAATTGTGAAATCAGCATCTTGAGTCAATTGATGTATTTAGTGAATTAGTGGTGATTAAGTCTGAAAAACTGTGCTTGAAATTACAAATTACTCAAATGTGTAGTTTGAAAATGTTGCTTTCTAAGTACTGTGAAAACTAAGTATGGTTTTTATTTCGTTTACCACATTGGCTCCAGATCCTGATTAAAACAAGATAATATGATTGTACAAATGACTTTCAGTAATAGTTTTTAAAGAGTTGAATTAGTTTAGTTAGATCTTTATCTCCTCTCTGTAATGAGTACCCTTTAAGCAAGTTTGACTTCACCAGTTTTCTGAAATTATATGTATTTTTTATGTTAAAGAAATGTTTTTCTGATTTTGAGAACTATTTAGAGAATTCATCATACACAGTGCTATGACACATTCAACTATAAACACGGTTCTAGCCTTCCAGGAAGAAATGCCTAACTTCTTCACCATGAGAGTGTTGAGACACTTGAACAGGTTGCCCAGGGAAGTTTGGATGCCCCATCCCTGGAGGTGTTCAAGGCCAGGTTGGATGGGGCCTTGGGCAGCCTGATCTAGTGGGATGTCCCTGCCCATGGCAGGCGGGGTGGGACTAGATGATCTTTAAGGTCCCTTCCAACCCAACTATTCTATGATTCTAAGCGTTTGGAAGTGAAACTTGGAAAATACTATTCCTTCTGAAGTACTGTATACGCAAGATTGACAAATGCCTAGGGACCTTCATAGGTGCTAGCTCTGTAGAGATGTTAGAAATAAGAAGAGACTGAAATCCTGATATCTTTTTTAGCAAGAGTGGTTTCGATTTTTTTTTTTTTCTTGTAATAATCTCAACTAATGTACTCATCTTTCAGAAAAAAGGCAGGCAGGTAACAACCATGGCCCCCATTCTCTGTAGGATGCCTGGCTAAGCTGCCAGCCACTCTTGTGCACCCATCACATGAAACTTAGCACTTCATTGCAAGAGCAGTTTAATAGATTTTAAATCCTGTCAAACACTTGTACGTGTTTCTGAGAAAACGTGGGAAGTTGAACGAGATTCTGACATGGTGCAGACATCAAGTGTTGCATTAAAATAATTAAGTACAACAGAAGAGCTGTACTGGCCTCGCTTGGGATTTTGGGGTTTTTTTTAACTTTTTTTTTTAAGGTACACCTATGTGTAGCTGTTACTTGGGTGAAAACCTTATCGCTTTACTAGAAGAAAATGCCAACATTTTAAGCATGAGTAGAGCTCTACAGAAGCGGTAAACATAAGTAGTCAGTTATATCAAATTGATGCTGTATATATCATCAGAGCGTTAACTGTGTGGCTCTCTTGTGTCTTATTGCAGAACCAATACATAAACCATCCCTTAGAAAGCGACTATAATAGAAAGAGTTCAAGTTTGCAGGATACAAGACACTGTGAAATTTATTTAGCTTTAAACTCGGATTTTTAGTTTCTCTTTGTGCTTTCATGCTTTTTAAAATAAATTAAACATTGCTTCTTTCTGGCTTTATAGAGTTTAGATTTTAATGTGAAATTAATGAATTAATTTTGTCAGACAAAATTATAGGCTTCTTGGTTTAACAAGGGAATGCATACCTAGACAATACTCTAAAAAGTGTCTCTGACGGTGTGCAGTTTTAAGCTGTAGAAGATTATTTTGAAGTTGCTTTGCTTAGTCTTCAACTTGGGTCTTTGAAGGTGCTCATGCATCTTCGGAACTTATTACCTTTAATGTTTTCATGTAGAAGCTTTTGATTTAAATTCCATACTTGCAGAGCTCTCTGGACTCTTTTTTTTTTTTTTTTTCCCCCCCTCATTCTCACTTTCTTGATAATCTGAGATATTCAGGCTACTTTAAGTTACTTCGTGTGGAAACTAAGGATTTGAGACAATGCTTGTAACCAGAGTCTTTTAATAGTTTTTTTTTTCTTTTTTTGGCTGCTGCCCTCACACCCCACCCCCAAACTAATTGTATAGATGTTCCTTTCTAAGACTTATGTATTTTTCTCTGTAAGGCAAAGTGACATGTTGGGCACTGAAAATAAATCTTTTTATCCCCTCCTGCTTTTTAGGTGTTCTTTGGACTTTTATTGAAAAAGCCAGGTAGGCAAGCTCCTTTTGTATGCATGTTTAGTTTAGATTGTGCTAGTTAGAGTATAGCATCTCTTTTTTTTTATGATGCCTGTATCACTTGGCATCATTCTCTCTTTTCAGGTCTTAATTGCTGTGGTAGTTGATGTTGTTTTAGAGGTGCGTGAGTAAATCTGAATAGCTACAATTGTCAAATAGTAGAATAGTATATGGCGAGACTTCTTAAATTTATTTTCAGTTGTGTGGTGTTGCTTGATCATGTTTGTCTTGTAAAAATACTATTCAGTGTGTAAAAGACCAAGTGCAAGTGACTTTAATGGCTTCCATAGTTTCGTACAATACTACAGCATTAATGCTTGGGGTTGAATGTTTTCTATCTTGCTATTCATTAAGCTGCTTTGACACAGATTTTTGCCATGAATATTTGGAAAAATTTGTCCAATAAAAACCATTGCTCATTAGAATTTCTTTTGCCTTTGAATTTGTTTTGCCTAGAGGACAATAATTCTTTAAATACTGTTTTTTATAGCCAACACAGTTGGCAGTAACTTGCATCTTTTCTTTCAAAATAACCACGATTCTCTACACTTTAGTTGGATAGTGTGCAGATAGAAACAAATTTTGTTGTTTGGCCATACATAAAACATTCTGGGTAACAGTATGTTTAGGTAGCCTGTTATGTTAGCAGGCATACTTTTTGGACTGAAATTTCAAAAATAGACTTTTTTTGGAGATTAAAAGTATTTTTTTAATGAATAAAATTTGAAATGTCTGAGTGGGCGGCTCTCAAAAATCATTAAATCAATTCCTCTTTTAGTTTTCCCCTTTAATTCTGGTTTTCATTTTTGGCACCTAAGAACAAACCTGGGCTTACTGGTTATTTCATTTCTGAAATATTGCAAGTTTTGCTCAAATATCTCTTTCCCTGCTATTTTCTTTTCCTCCTTGTAAATTGTGTAGGTGGTACGTGATGATAACATTTTGAGAGATAATAGGGAAGCGATTGGGGAATGCAGTGCTAAATTATCCTGGCACGTAGAGACTTGTACAAAGGTTTATGTGATTGTTAAGGTAACAAGAACTATAGCTATGTGCTTCTTCGTGTTCTCTTCATTAGCTTCCTGCTGGTCTGTTTTTTGTTTGTTTAGCTTTTCCCAGAGGTTTCCAATACAGGACTAGTATTTAGTTTTTGCTGCACTAAGGCAAACAATATAGTGTAGGCACAGTTTACAATGATGAGTGCAACTCAAACGTTTTCTTTGTCAATGGTTTGCATTTTAGCAGCTGTGTTGTCTTAAATCCTAGTCTAGACAAGAGAATTAAAGGTGTGCTATGAGCATGTTATCCTTTCTCAACATTAATGTCATGGGGCTAGCTCAATTAGTTGATGCTGTACTCTTTAAATAAAAAAACAAAAGCAGTTGTGACAATATTTTAATTCTTGTCTTGATTCAACCTAAACTAAGTGAAAGATCAAGTGAAGGACCAAAAAAAAGAGCAAATGTTTTTAGAGTTGATTAGCCTGTTTTGAAACATCTCTTGCACCATGTAGATAATATTTTGAAAGACATCGAGTCTCTGTCTTCTGCAATAAGTCAGGGTAATGAGGCAGACACTAAAGCATTTTAAAATCCTAGAATGTAATAGCTTAGGGTAGTGGTCTGGGGTAAAATAAAATATGTCTTGCTTTGTAGAATAGTTTGACATCCTGTTATTGTTCTAGTTAAGAGGTAGTCACCTTAACTAAAACATTAATAGTGTTTGAGATTCCCATGTGAGTATCAACTCAACTGCGGTCTAATTGGAACTGGAAATGAATTGGATTAGGGTGCTGAACTTGAAGCACTCCAAACGTTGTGAAGAAGAGCTTTGGTCCTGGCTTTCTGATGAATTGCAAGAAAAGATGGTTTTAAGAAGTAGCTGCATAGATCGCCACCAGGCTGTATGTGTGCACTTGCTGTGATGAGCAAGTTGTAGTAGGAGCATGTTTGTACTGTTTGCCCTCTTATTCCTACTATGTTTTACTGTACAGAGGATAAGCTAGGAGTGATCAACCTACTTTATCTGATTAGATCTGGTTGCAGTTTCCCACATTGCTATAAACATCATTTTTAATTCTTGTACCAAGTCTTAGTTGAAACATTTTGTAAATAATTGGAATGCTTTTTGTTTGAAAAAGCAGTGAACTTTAGAAGACCTATCTAGAAATGTATAAATTAAATCTTTCCTCAAAAACTTAGTTTCCTTACTATGATTTCAATTTAATTCCCAAATTAAATTAAAAGCTTGTTGGTTTTGTCCAAACAAAACAGTGACTATGAAGTGTTGGAGTTCTATACCATTTTTCCCAAAAGTTATAAATGAGTGAGGGGAAAAAAGTGTTGTTTTTTTTTTTACACACATCTGTATTTAATTGTATTTAGCCATGATGCAGAATCCCAAATGTGAATTTTTTTAACTACATGGTAGCAGTCCTGCTATTTGTACACTTCTTAGAAAGGTATTTTTTCAATCTGTGGCTTACTGTCTACTGCCAAAAGGATTTGATGTTGTGTAAAGCATTTTCCTAAGAGTAATCTTCTATCTCCAGGTTCAAAATATATCCCTCTTTGGCTGTAATACTTCTGCTGAAAACCAGTCAAACGGTGGTTTGGGTTTCTGTGGTTTAGTTTTTGTTTTTATAATTTCGGAATTCAGTTTCTTTTTGAAAATAATTTGAAGGGCTGAAGATGATTGCCTTGAACTATTTCTTCTGGAGCATTTTATGAGATGCATCTCATAAATGACCCCAACCCCTCCCCAAAACAATCTAACTAGTCTGAGTGCTTCTCACTCTCCAGTCAAATCCAGGCTTTTCACCTCGCTTCTTAAAGAAGGCATCTGCTCTGCTAGGCTCAGAAGCAGTTAGATTCATGGTAGCTGACATGCAGGTTACTCCCTACAATGCCTGGAAGAGAGAAGCATGAGTCACTTTCTGCTGTTTTAAAATGCTGCAGTCCACAATCAAAATCCAAATGGTAATTTGGAATGCTTTTGCCAATTTGGGTGTGGTGTTAGGTTTTGACGAGGAGGGGTGGTGAGGGGGCTCAGTGTAATACTGCTTAAACCTGTTTGATCTGCTTGGGTTCTTTAGCAGATAACCTCCTCTGTCTACAGTGGGAGTTTTGAGGGTGGGAGGGATTGGTTTCATTTTGTACCAAGTGTGTACATGATGCTGTCCAAAGCAGAATGGTTGCAGAGAATCCTGGCATTGATCTGAACATGCAGTGCATTGGGGAAATTATTTAAAATTGTCTCCAGTGTCAACCTTCTCTCTTCTTGTATTTCAACGAGAAATAAATGAGAAATGGGTCTTGCAAAGTAACTTAGTGTTTCTTTTCTGTGTCAGTCTTTTAGGAATGTGCTTTGCTCTGAGGTGTGTAGTCCCGTTGCAGCAAACCACATAAATTATCTCCTTATGTTTATAGAATCTCTCCTTTTCAGAGGCAGGTACCCTCACTGGTCAAAGCACTTAAATTCTGGAAAGTTTGGGAGAAAAGTGGAAGCCACTGTCATCATGGAGCTGCAACTGACCTTTCCTGAAATATTGCAGTCACGTGGACTAGGGGAGTCTTCTGGTGATCATTCACTGTATGGGATATTGACCTCACATTTTTGCATTGACTTCTTAATCTATAGTGAATAGGAGTCCTGAGAAATCCCTGGGTTTCAGTTTAATATCTTACTTCAGCTTGTACACCTCATCATTTTCTGTTGTAGTCTCAGGATTTATTTAAACTGGATATTAGGAAAATAGAGGGTTGTCAAGCATTGGAATGGGCTGACCAGGGAAGTAATGGAATTGCCATCACTGGAGGGGTCTTCTGGGAAGGCAGATGTGAAACTGCTGTGACAGAAGGAGATCTGTGGTGCAGGTCTTTCACCTCCTTGATCAGTGCTGCAGTCACTGTACTGCTACATTAAATGAGAGGCATTCTCATGGCTTTCTGTGGAAGTGGTACGTGTTGGGATTTTTGTTGGGTATTTTGCTGTTGGTGCATTACTAGATTCACAGAGTGTTCAGTGAAACAGGCCTGTGGAGGGGCTTGGTTGCTTGCATGCCTCATCTGTAAATCCCAAGAAAGCTTTAATGTGTGACCATGTTCTGGTTCCAATGTATGACTCAGCTGGACTCGCATAGCTGTAGGCCTTCAGGCAGCTACTTCATTTTGGCAAAAACATCAGATGGATGTGGCCTGTCAAGAGATTAAATGAGTAGGCAGAAATTTTGTGGAACAGTCTCCTGGGCACAGTTCTCTAAATTCTTCTGGAGTGCCAGTATATTTGCTTACCTCGATTTTGCGTTCAAGCCCAGAAATAATTGCCATCAGAATGTTTTCCTCTCTTGACCTCCTGCTTTGTTCACATCCGTGTCACTTATGTTTTAAAAAGTGGATTCCTGAATGCCTCCATATGGATCTTGTTAGTATAGAATATTAGGTAGTGCACGAGCTTGATGATCGTATCATCCACAGCATGGCCTTGACACTTCTTGTACTTCAGATGCCTTCCTTCTCTAAAAAAGAAGCTCTATGCACAAGTTATATTATATAGCTGAATGAGCATTGAATTTGGAGCAGAATCTGCTTAGGTGGCTATCTTCATACAAATAATTGTCTGGGGGATGATAGACTCTTTCCTAGGAAGAAAATGCAGAAGCAGGTGATAGCCTGTCGAGAGTCCACAGACTTCTAATGTTAACTATCAAATGTGGAGAAACTTGATTAATCACTCTTCTCAGACCTCTCTTCTGCATTTACACTAGTTTGGAACTGCAGCATCACTTAACATTGAAAGCTGCGGATGCTCAGCAGGTTAGCTTAATATAATCTGCTTCTCTGGTAGTTGTTTTAGGTTGGCTTTGTGAGAATTGATAGCCTTCTGCTTCTTGATCTTCAGTGTTGCATGAAATTTAGGCCTGACAGCTTGTTCTGGAATTTCACTCAATCCAAATATTCCCATATTTGATTCAAATTCTGGAGAAACTGCCTGCTCATGTGGTGAATGAGCATCAACGTTTTGATGGAATTAGGTTTAAAGAACCCTTTGCTGCCTTTAAAGATAACACTATGGATCGGATGATAATTTTGCCTGACCTGTGTGAATAGATATCCAATGGCCTTGCCTCTAGTCTGGCACTATATACACTAAAGTTGTTCTGTCTGGGATTATGTAGCCTCTGTTGCTTACTAAAGTATCACTGTTTTATAGTGTGGTTGCTGCAATATCTGATGAGTCTGTTTACCATCTAGCAGCATTTAGTCAAACCTCTTGTAACCTTTTGTTTCTAGTATTCTCTGTAACCAGATTTCATAGCAACCAAAGTCAGATGCTTGCTATCCATCAGATGATCAGTCTGTCAGCAACTGTTGGCAAGGAATGCTCTTCCTATTACCACTCCAAGTACCAGTTTTCACTTAAAGGTCTGACGTTATTGTGGAAATGGTGCTGCTGCCACCAGACCCTGTGCCTCAGGTTCTGCACTGACCATGTAATTTGAAGATTGATGGCCTTGCTCCGCATCTGTGCAAAGGTGGTTTTCAGGAACCGTCATAAGGAAATGCAGTCCTTGGACAGCCTCCTGATGGAGCAGAGCTGCTGTTCTTTTAATCTTGTTGATTTACGCTGTCATTTACATTTGTAATTGCCCAGAGTTCAACTACTGGGCAGCTGTAATGGTTTATAGACAGGACACATAATGTGAATGTTTGACTAAAAGCAGGGGCCTTTCTCAAGGGAAGCGACTGGCACTGTCATACTGTCTACAGTATGACCCTCAGTCATACTACAAACATATAGTGGGTATGTTCAAAATACCATTATCTGTCTAAAAAATTATATCACAAGAGGCTCAAGATAAACATCAATGGTAGACTGATCTGATGATGGAAAGGTGGTTTCTCCTGACTGCTGCCTCTCACTACTTTTGTGCTCTTTAGTTTAAACAAATCCCCTTAATTCAGGTTTTACATACCAGAGTTTGATTATAACTGTGTTCTGAAAAGGAAAATAAAGTATATGGATACCTTGGGTCAGGGTAATTAAAGGTAAAGGGTCCAGATTTCTCTATAACATAAGGAAGAGAGAAGGAGGTGACGTGCATACTATGTGTTGCAGTTTTCTGATATACCTATAGGCCTGATAGGGACACACTGAGGAAAAATACTGTGGTTACAAAGTTTTAGCTGTTGGGAAGAAATGCTACCTTGTAGACTCAACATAGGAAAGTAACTTGCTGTTAGTAAGTTTGGGGATGACAGTAAGCTGAGAGGAAGTGTCAATCTGCTGGAGAGTAGAGGAGCTCTGCAGAGGGATCTGAACAGGCTGGATTGATGGGCTTAGAACAACGGGATGAGGTTTAACAAGGCCAAGTGCTGAGTCCTGCATTTGGGACACAACAACCCTGTGCAGCTCTACAGGCTTGGGGAAGAGTAGCTGGAAAGCTGCCTGGCAGAGAAGGACCTGGGTGTGTTGGTCAACAGCTGGCTGAACATGAGCCAGCAGTGTGCCCAGGTGGCAAGAAAGCCAATGGCATCTTGGCTTGTATCAGAAAACAGGGGTGGCCAGCAGGTCCAGGGAAGTGATTTTGCCCTGTACCTGGCATTGGTGAGGCTGCACCTCAAATACTGTGTTCAGTTTTGGGCCCACTGCAAGAAAGACATCGAGGTGCTGGAGTGTGTCCAGAGAAGAGCAACGAAACTGGTGAAGGGTCTGGAGAACAAGCCTTATGAGGAGTGGCTGAGGGAACTGGGGTTCTTTAGCCTGGAGAAGAGAAGGCTGAGAGGAGACCTTATTGCTGTCTGCAACTACCTGAAAGGAGGTTGTTGTAGGCCGGGCGTTTAATCTCTTCTCCCGAGTAAGAAGTGACGGTATGAGAGGAAATGGCCTCAAGTTGCACCAGGCGAGGTTTAGATTAGATATTAGAAAAGTTTTTTCATCAAAAGTGTTATCAGTCACTGGAATTGGCTGCCCAGGGAGATGGTTGAGTCATCATCCCTGGAGGTATTTAAAAGATGGGTAGGTGAGGTGCTCAGAGATGTGGTTTAATAGTGGACAAGTGTGGTTGGACTCTATCTCAAAAGTCCTTTCCAACCAAATGATTCTATGAAAGTGGGATTTTGAAAGTGAACAAAGTTCACCCTGTATTCTTTCCATGGATTCTCAAGAACTCGGCCATTCAGTGTGATTTGCTCTTTATTGCAGGACATTGCTTTTATTTTCTATATCTCATTCTAACTCTCAAACTGTATTGAGCTTAAATATACAAAAAAGCATACTCTTAAGTTGAGATGAGTGTTCAAGAAAAAAAGGGAAACCACTTAAAGGTGTGATATCACTGAACTTTGAATATATTGAATTCTTCTCCATGTGGTTTTTATTCAGAAATAGTGACTACTGTCATGGTAGCCTCATCTGTCAGAGAGGGACAATGGAAAGCTCAGTCTTGGATGAAAGCTGAGAAGACACACCTTGAAAGTTCCTTATTACTCTAAAATTAAGCAATTGTATTGCCTTCCTAGCTGGGATAATTGGAGTGGTAATTGAAGTCTGCATTCTTCTCCCAGAGTTGATCAAAACACCTTCCTTTGAAAGACTTTTTGTCTGTCAGCAAGAAATGTGGTTAGATTAAAAGGACTGGGAACAGTCTAGGCTTCACACCCCTGCACTAACCTTCCTGTTAATTGAGATGGCCTTTCTGCATAGAACAACTTAATGTAGAAAAAATAATTAGTGGACTATTTTCAGGAAATTCTAGTTACTAATTAGTGATTCACTGAAAGTGTAATGGACACAAAGGTGTGTAGTACTTTTAAGTATAAGCTGTTTCTTAAAAGAAATCCAACTTTCTCAAGTATTTTTCTTACCATTATTACTGTCACTTTGAGGGTTAAATATACAAATGATCGTTTTTTGTAGCTAGACTGTGACAAACATTTAAATATTGGGATAGTATTTTGTTTCTTAGAATAAAACAAAGTGTCTTATAGCTTAGCATCTTTCACAAACTGTTGCCCACCTAAATGCTACTAACTTTAAAAATAAGTTTACTTGGAAAGAGACAGCTAGAATGTACATATAGGGGGGTTTTTGTATTCTAGCCTGTAGGGTCAGGAGCCAGGACAAAAACCAAAACGTGGATTTCACCAGGTTCTGCAATTGTTTTCTACTCAAAATGGTTTTAAATAGGCTCTGTCCACATATGAAAATTTTGTCACTATATTACATTCTGAAAAGTTTGGTTAAACCAGTATAAAGCCACAATATTGAAAAATTGGTGTCTATAGGGGAATTTGCAACATTGTTTAAGAAGTTTTAGGTTGGCCTGGCTAGTTTTTTTTCATTCCTTTGGGAGAAAAAGTCAGTAAGGGTCTGTTGTTAATGAAGATTTTATACCTTTTTATCTCTCCCTCCTTCCCTCCCTGATACACATCCATGTGTTGCTTTCTCTGCTAGCTAGCAAAGGCCATCCTTTCCATCAGTTCAGTTAAATAAGTCTCTTTGGCTGACACAGGTCATCAGCCAGCGTACAGACATCGACAAAATGCCAGCACAGAGGTGCTCTAGTGCCCTAAGGATGCTGACAGCCGAGAGCCTTGGGCTCTGACCGCGATACACTCACTCCACTGCTGACGCAACTTTGGCATTGGCTGAAGCAGCCAGGTGCCTAAAGCCCCAGAGATGCGATGGCATGGGCAGCTGCATGGTGACAGACTCCCAGAGGCTATCCTTGCTTGTGCAGACACAGCCTAATAGCTGATAGGGTTAATATGTGCAAGGTGAAAAGGTCTTCGAGGTGACTGAGTGCCACAAAATTATCTTCATAGACAATAAAAAGGCTGTCAGACAGGTTAGTAAAACTCTGCTGGGAGGAGGGAGGTTTTTTTAAAGCCAGGAGTAGACCCAAAGAAATTAAACAGTGATACAGTAGTTAAAATACAAATAGCTCAACATCTGTGATGAGTAGGTCTGACCTCCTCATTCCAGCTGGATTAATTTTAATAGCTATTCAAATACTAGATTTGAGATCTACGTACACACAAGGAAGAATAAAATGTTTAGACTTCACTGTTTAGTGCACTAGATATCCTGTATCTGATGTCATTTTATAAACAAGTCTTAGTAGGAAAGTTCTAGATACCAGAACGTGTAAGCTTTAGTTTCAAGTCTTCCGATATATTCAGGATGCCTGATTTGGAATGAAATAGTCTGTTGGATATTTTTTTTCCTGTAATTGGTACCTGTCTTATTGCAAAAAGAATGAAAAATTTTGCTAGGAAAAATATTTCTGAAGTTTTACTCAGCGTAGAAGAGAGATTATCAGTAAATCATATTTTATATTTGCCTCATAGGGAAAGTATGCGGGGAGGCATTATTTTATACTTATTCGTGTTTAGATATGGGAAGCAGTTTCACTTAAACTAGCCGATTATGCTCTGTTTGGATCAAATTTCTAGAGTTAGAAAATTGAGTTTGTTGAAGATGGAGGTCACTTCTGAAAACTGAAGAAAGATTTCTTGGTGCTCTGTTCAATCAACATTCCCAATTATCTAAGCCAGGCTTATGGTAATTAGATAAATTACATGGTAGGAGAAGCACCACCAACTTTCTGAAGTCATGGCAGCAATTGTTTTTCATTCCCAAGTTGGGGGTCAAATGCTCTGATAGAAATTCAGCAGGACCGGAGAGGCTTTCAGAGCATCTGCTAATGAAACTAGTTGAGGCTTTCAGTTTGATATCCGTTTTTTTTCTTTGTTGGTAACCAGTTGTAGTTTGACTATAGTCAAAAGAATATGAAGTCATAATTCTGCTGCTGAAGTAAAAGCAGAAAATTATAGAACTTGCACTGTTTTTTTCCTAAATTGGTTCTCTCTAGAAGCGTGGCCACTGGCTTAGAGTTTGTGCAAAATGGTCTATCTTCTGAAAAGTACCCAGAATCGTAATCTCATTGTACTGTTGCGAGGAAAATCTGTCTCAACAGAGCATTTTTTTTTGCAAAGTTTTCTTATAAGCATTGTAAGGTATTTTTATTAGCTTGAAGGACATCAAGCTGTATTCTTCTTTGGTTACTAGGGCAACAGAGGAGTCTTTGCTTCATATTAGACACAAAATCTGTTCAGGTTGTGCAATATCATAAACTCTGGTATCTATGATTGAGCAGAAATTTATGCCAGGTTGTTTGTTTCTTAACTCCCTTATTTTTATTTTACCTAAGTTTTATGTGACGTGAAGGTGTGCTCAGTGCAAAAGGTCAAATTCTTTTAGAAAGAAAGAAATAAAAGCCACTATGGAAATGCAGTTCGTATCCATATGTAATACACTGATTCTACAGACCAGACAGTGGCAATCAAGTTGTCAGAGGTGAATTTTGTGATCTTGGCTTGCATGTTTTCAGAGGCTAAAAATGCTGAAAGTTAGCAGCTCTGGCTTCTTGGGGTAAGAAGGCTCTTTTCTTGACATAGAGAAGCTGTTGCTTTTTATGTAGTTCCGACTGGACAGCATAACACGATCATTCTTGGACTCTAATCCTGTGGAAGCAGGTGATGCTGCTAAGAAGGTTTTGAATTAATTGTTAGACCTGTTCTTGAAGACTGTAAAAGTATAATTTTAATGAGCTGGAGAAAATCCTATTAGAATAGTTTAAGTATGGAGGGGGATTTTTATCAGTGCTTATATATTGGTTAAAGGAATGTAAGATGGTGTACACTTTGAAGAGTGAAATAATTCTTTAGAGGGCTATAGTCTTTTAGAACTTTTAAAATGCATATGCATTTGACTATTTTTGCTAGCCAAAGTTTTTACTTTGTGTAGTAAAGTTTTGCTTTATTTAGTTTAAATAAACAAGGATAAAGAGATTGAAGTTGTCATTTACTTATGTTTGAGCTTTAGTTAATTCCATAAAATCTGGTTAGTTCAGTTTGCTTTCATAATGCTAGGATATATGTCTATCTTGAGACCTGTAAGTATAATTATCAGTTCCTTTACATAAGCAAATACCTGTAAATATTTGTATAGCTTTGGCATTTGTTTCTCAGCCCATTTTCTGTCAAAACAAGCCACATGCAACTCAGCTTTCTGCTTCTCTTCCTCCATTGCCTGCAAGTAATTTTTGAATTCTGTGGCAGAGCTAAACTAAATTACGCGGTGGGACAAGTTCCCAAAGAGGTTGTGGAAAATGTGTCCTTTGGGGTTTTCAGGACTGAACTACACATAGCCCTGAGCAATCTGGTTGAGAACTCCTGGCTGACCTTGTTCTGAGCAGGGTGTTAGACTACAGACCTCCCCAGTGGTTTTGTGGTTCGAAGTCTGGAATGAGTTAGAAACCTAAATAATGATTAAGTTCTATCTGAATTCTTGTTCAGAAAGAGACCCTGCCACTGCTGTAGTTGTAGAAAACACTGTGGCATGCGCTCAATCCTAATTATGGACCGGAGAATGGTGAGGGCAAGAGCTATAAGCAGAAGCTTTAGATATCAATACTGACCAATTCTGTAAGAAACTAGACCTGCTGTTGTCCTCTTAAATTACTTGCCAGGTTCCTGTGCTTTATAGAAGGTATGGATGTTTCTTCAGTTTTTCCAAATGGAATATTAACAATGCATTTGTCTCAAAGATTTTTCTTTAATGCAGCTACAGGCATGAACTTTGCATCTGAATTGGTACTAATCTGTTTTGTCACTTCCCTTCTTCTCTTCCATCTTTGTTAATGTTTCCTTGTGCAGTAGGCTTCCAGGATGTTTTAAAATATTACAGTAAATCATCTAAAGGCTTGCATGTCAAGAGAGATCCTTCTGAGAGAACTTCCTGGTGACAAAGCACGTGTTTAATGCATGTTGGGGTCAGTGTCAAGTTCTTTGAACACAGAAATGTAATAAATTAAAAATATAAAACAATTAGAATCTGTAGATTTGCTGAATGATGTGCAAGAGAGTTATATTGCATTTAATA